>NW_026692201.1:18930000-19602500 GCF_021218885.2 Marmota monax
AAATTTATTAAATTTGATCTAGATGAACTCCCCATATTATCTCTTTCATATTTTGACATCCAGTATTATTATAACACATTTTTCATTCCTGAGTACTCCTTTGTATTCCTTCATGTGATAAAAACATGCAACTGAGGGGGATTTTTAAAGCAAACATAATCATTAAATAATGCAGGAATGTTGTATAATTTTCAGAGGTTTTTACAATACTTTTTAAAATGCATTTTTAAAACAAAAGCAAAACTGATAGTCTGAAAGCTATAAATCTAGTAGGGGGTATAAGACATGGACACACAAAAAATTTTATTCCAAATCAGAATATGATAAATGTGTAGCAGGCATACTATAGAAAACATAAGTTCCAATTGAAATACAAGCTTATATTGTCATTTTAAAAATGAAATCTGTGCAGTATTGTTAAACTTTTCCTATTCCTGGATGAAACTTTTGGCAAGTCTCATACATTCTTCTCTTCTGTTTAGGTGATAATATGTTTTATGATCACTATATAAATATAAAACAGTTCTATTTAGAAAATCAGAAATCCATTCCTGATATTCCTGAATAGTGATGCACACTATCAGCAAGATTTAGCAATAAAACATCTCTACCCAAACTGCTGGTTGTGGGATAGAATATGGTTCTTTCATTCCATACTCATCTTCAGCTCTTAATTGAGATTTCTGGCTTCTCCAGTGTCAGGCTAATAAGATAAGGGACATTGAGGTAGGGAACATTCTTACTCAAAGTATGTGGCAGACTAAAGTTGACCTTTGTTCGGGTTTTCATGGGTTCCTCAGACATCTACTGGAGTTTTAATTACTTGTGATGATCATACTCTCTTTTTCAGGTGTTGCTTAAACCTCTTTAAACTTATCCCTAGGAATTACTAGACATCTTTTTGTTTCTTTAGGCAGTGTTATTATTCAGAGCATCACTCTTCTCTCATGAATGACATGACTGTAATCATGGGAAATAATCAGATATCATGTGTTCCTGCAAATTTTGGAAGCACAAGTTTATCTTAATTCAACAACTCTCTTGATTCCTGCTCTGCCATCAAAATAACATGTCAGTTCATCTCTCCATGTCTCGTGGAGGCTGTCAAAGCCCAGTTCAGTATGCCACCCCAGCAACTGCAGGAACATAGATGAAGCTCTTAATGTAGTCCTGTTAAAATGCCAGGTACCCCTCTACCGCTCCGCACTTGAAGAGGCTGGACTCATACCTTTTCAGCAGCTCATTTCACAAATGTTCCTATAACATTTCCTAACTTTATGAAAACCTTCCTGTAGATATAAATACAGTGGTTCTCAAGGGGTGGCAGTAATTGTGGTAAGACTAAACTTTAGTTATCAGAAAGACTTGAGTGTCTTTCAGTTTATTTCCCTAATAATCAGACAGCCTATGTGTCCTGAAATATTCAGAACAATCCTTCCCCCTAAAAATGTGTCACCAATAGGGAAACATTAAATAGTTCTTGATGATTTTATTTGAAGAATTTATATTTCTGTCTGGCATCTCACTTTATATCTATTGCACGTTGCTGCCTCAGTTCAAATTTAAAATCTTACATATATATATGTAAGATTTTAAATATATATATATATATATATATATATATATATACACATACATACACACACACACACACACATATATATATACATATATATATATATATATATGTTTAAGAGAAATAAAATATATATTTTAAAAGAAGGTGGCAGGGATTGCATTTAGCTGAGAAAATCAGCAGGAGTTCACAGAAATGGGCTTGACTTGAAAGATGTTGACATGTAACCATATTTACACGTAATGGGAATGGGGCTATTTATTATGAACTTAGTTTCATAATTTAAACTTCAAATACAAAGATAAAACATGCATTTACATAAATCTCTAAAGCAAAGGTACTCTTGAGATTAATAGTTTATGAGTACAAAAAGGGTCCACACACAGAGAAGTTTTATTGTCTAGTTTTATACTACTATCCTCATTATATATATACACGATTGTCTGGAAACTATAATTCACTCTCATTTTTGTTCTTCATGGGATTAGGAATGCTTTAGGGTCCTTTTGAATGCATAATACTGCTCTATCTCCATAAGTATAGGCTCCTTATAATACTAGATATATTTCTGAAAATGACTCGAAACAAATTTCTTTTTCCATTCAGAATTTCTAGTCAGTATTATTTGCATTAGACCTCTATGGCCTTACACTTTAATTGCATGCCTTAGCATTGTATCTTCTATGTTTCCCTGGACTTTATTTTCCACATAACATTCTTCACTACCACTGATAACAGAATAAAGCCAAAGCCTAAACTTCTTAGCAATGCTTACAAGATCATATCTTTCTTGCAAAATCCTATCTTATTTCTATCAGCAGCCTCATCTTTAAATCCATCACTCTGCCCTCAACATTCTCTTCCAGATATGAGCATCTATTTGAAGTTTTAGGAAGTGATGTTTTCTTTATCTGCACCTGTGTTCACCACTTCCATTATCATGGTCCTTGATCTTCAGGTCATTTAGGTGTCACCTTCTCTTCAACGCTTTCTGAGGCTACCTACCTACAATCCCTGTGTTATATTAAGCATTTCTTTTATTTTTACACATTTTGAAGCTTTATAAAAGGTTGTCTGTTGTTGTGTTTCCATTACTAGATTTTATATTGCTTGAAGGAGAGACAATGTGCTTGTTGTTCACTTCATTCTAGTCATGATCATAATACTTAGCACAAAGACAAGCTTTAAGGTACAATGATAGAATTAATAGAAGAGTTAATTTAAATAAAACATACAAATTTTTTAAATACTTGAATTTCATATAGTCATATGCATTATACATTAAATAATTATGTTCTTTTAGTGTTTCTTCTTATGTCTTATGTCTGTAACCTATCACTTCAATTTTGTTTTCTGGCATAAATTCTCAGAAGATGGGATGGTTTGGATTTTTAATTTGCTCTGTAAGCATTTATCATGCTTAAATAGTTCCTTAAAGAATACAGTAAAATACTTTTAAAATATTAGAAAAGGGGTAATGAAAAGAGTTCATTTAAAATATTCCATTTAAAAATGGTAAAATTATCAAGTTGGCATAAGGATTCTGACGTCTTTACCAATTTATGAAATAACTAAAAATTTGGACTTCAAACTTAAGATTGCTTTTATTATATAATTTTAGCAGAAATATTCTTAAATGTGTATATATGGGGTGTGTGTATGTTCTTGTGTATATGTGTTTTGTACTGGAGATTGAACCCAGGTATCCTTTACCCCTGTTACAGCTCTGGACCTTTTTATTTTTAATTTTGAGATGGATTCCTACTAAGTTGATAATGATATTCTCAAACTCACAATCCTCCTGCCTCAGCCTCCTGAGTTGCTTGGATTATAGGCATGCACCACCAAACCCAAAGTTATGTATATTTTTATATGTGGAAATGTATGCAAATATATATATACATATATATATATATATATATATATATATATATGTGTGTGTGTGTGTGTGTGCACGCACGCACACACACACACACACACACACACACACACCTACAGGTATAAGGAGAGAAGAGGAGGGAAAAGGGAAAAAGGAGAGAAGAGGGAGAAGTTTTGTACTGTTCAGATGTAAGGGAAAAAATAGAGATGGGCTGATATAACAAGGAGACACTTATATTCTCCAGTGAATTAGAAGGATAGCAACACTAGCAATATTTTTAAGTCCCCCTATGGATTTCTGATGGAAAATAATGGATAGGATTTACCTCTGCAGGGGAGGCTCAGAGATAGTCATCTTGATCTCTCCATTTCACACAGGTTTTCTAATTACGTGTTGCTATTGAGGAGTTTATTTTATTTTTCAAGATGACATTTCCACAACTTGAAAAAAAAAATCTAAGATGGTAAAGCAAAGAGTTTTTTCAACTTTTTTTTTTTTTTGAGAGAGAGAAAGGAAAAAAAAATGTATATTGCTTTGCTAGCAAAGGAAAAACACAGGGGACTCCTATCCCAAAGGCTGTGATTCTGCCCATCAGGAGGAATAGGGGAATTTTAAAGAAGTAATTCAAAGGCTACATTTCTTGTGTTCTCTGTTGAAGTTGTAATTGACTTGTTAATTTGGGAGACAGACATTTCTGAGATGTTCTGGTACCATCCCTAAAGTCTGGATTACTTCATTCCTATGGTAAGTGGGTGCTAAAGGACAGATAAGTCTGCCTAAAATGCAGAAGAAAGGTAATCCAGTTTTCTCCTGATATTAAGGAGGGGGGTAGATTAAGGAAGAGCAGAGAGAGAGAGAGAGAGAGAGAGAGAGAGAGAGAAACATGTCCATTTAAAATATAAGTTGCAGTGGCAGAGCAGCAAGGCCTATATTCAAAGCATAAAATGGACCACTCTTAGATTTCTCCACTGTCAAGTTCTACATTCCATTTCTATGAAAAATGGGCAACAGCATCTCCAAACTGCTTCCTGCTGAAAGAGGGCAAAGTTGGGAGAAGTAACCCAAAGTCCTTGGTCTCTATCAGATGGGGAGTGAACAGTTAAAGGTATTCAGCATCACAGCAGTGGCAAATAGCAGGTGACTGGGAAAGGCATAGGGCCGGGATCAAGCTAAGAAAACAATAAACAAGAGAGCAAAACATTACATTTCCACAACTTGAAAAAAAAATGGTCAAGAAAATAATTTTTTCAACGTCTGCTAGTAGTTTTCCTTTACCTACTTCCTCCCCAATTATACTGGAAGCAACTAAAATCTTAATATTGGAGAGTTCTTTCTATTAGGGAACTCAATAAGAATAGATTTCACTGAGGATCTTAGGATTAGATACACTGATATACTAATTCCATTTTAGTAATATCAATGAAAAAAATTAAAATTATACTTTTTTCATATACATATATATAAAAGGTTAATTATCAAGTGGGATATGTATAGGAAAGGTCATTTGTTGTAACTAGAATTGGGATTTCTTAAAGCTTCTTGCTCTTTATTTGACACTGTAGGTGTTCATGCGACTTTGATGAAGTTGCTAAATACCGCAAAAGTCTATCTAGACAAGCATTTCTAAGTACTTGACATTGCCATTACATTGTTTCAAATGGTTCTTTAGTGTGCCCTTCAAAAAATCCCTTCTGTTACTTTTTTTTCAGCTTCAATACCCTGGTGTTTACTGTCATTACAACATGACCCATCAAATTCTTGAACACTGGATACTGAGCCTACAGGTATATGTTAAATGCAAGAAGTTCAATTTTTACATTGTCTATAATATACATTGCTACCTAGACTTTAAAAAAAATAATCCATCTCTTATTTTAAGTGGCTTGTTTAATAGATTATAGGTCTGCACATTTTTTTTCTACTTTTTATAAGTAAAGTTATAGCATATAACAAACATTAAAAGAGTAAGTAATGTGCCATGGATTTATCATACTGACCTATCCCTTTTGCACTGCCCTGATCCCATATTGTTAAGTTGTTCTTGTAAAACAATAACACCTAAATCAATCTCTTAATTTCTAGATTTTAGTGTAGCCAGTGCCATGTAGTTTAGCAAGTGAATATTTCTAGTATTAATAGGATATAGCTGCCATTTTGAGGGCAAGTTTTATGTGAAATATATGTAATATATTCATTCGTTTCTTAAACTAACACAATACTGAACAACGGAAGGTACTGAACACATACAAAAAAAACTTACTGTTTTTCTGCCACTTTTTGTGTGTATATGTGTGTATGTGGTGCTGATGGTTGAACTCAGGATATTATGCATGCTAGGCAAGTGCTTTACCACTGAGCTACATCTTTGCTCTATTTGAGTGCTATTCTGATACAAATAGTAAAATGTATTGATCTACATTGTAATTATTTTACAAGTAGTGTTTTGCCAATAGTAACAAATATAATTGTTCAAACAATCTTATGAGATGTGTTCAATTATTAACTCCATTTTGAAAATGTGGAAACTGAAGCATAGAGAAGTTATATAACTTATTCAAGGTCACACTTCTTAATTAAGAAGTCAGGATTAAAATACAGGCTGTCTCACTCCAGGTCATGCATTTAATCATTATAATATCACCACATATATTCCCATAACAAGTCATATATCACCCATATTTTATCAATATTTCAGTCTATCCTGCTAAATACTTTAGTACAGATAATTTTATCAGTATTACGACTTTTAACCATACAGAAATATGAGTTTCCAGAGAAACTAACTAATATTCATAAGATCACTTTACTGAATTAAAACTAGTTTTCACCCTGTGTCACTTTACCTTCTAGGATAGCTTTGATTCCATTTGCAATTAATTTCTAACCCTCACAGCTGAGAAACTTAGATATCACAGTGGAAATTACACACACAAAAAAATGTTTTTGAAGCAACACAACTCCTAAAATAAGCATGCCTTAGGCTAAATCTGTAAGCCAATCAGTTAAGCCATTTTTATGATGTTTTAATTTGATCAAAAATGTAATAACCAGAAGCGTAAGGACCTGAAAATGGGCACTAATGTCTTCTTACTAAGCTTGTGTATTCATACAAAAACAGGAAATAAGGCCTTGGGCTTCATGAAGCAGGTGAGCAGATGAACCTGAGACCCCTACCAAAATTGTACCTCATTTGAATAGTAAAAACAGATATTTTTCCTTAAGAATGTTTTAAGATTAAAACATTTTATCAAATGTTACAGTGACACCAATATTATTTTTATCACTATTGGACAATTATATCTTTTTTATTTCTTTACTTTTAAATTTTCTGTCATGATATTATAGTTATCCTTTTCTATGCAGTTTAAGGTTTTTTTTTGTTTTGTTTTTGTTGTTGTTTTGCTTTATTTTTTGGTACTGGGGATTGAACTCAGGAGTACTTGACCACTGAGCCACATCCCCAAACTTATTTAGTATTTCATTTAGAGAGAGGGTCTCAATGAGTTGCTACCACCTACCTTTTTCTGAAGCTGGTTTTGAACTCAGGATCCTCCTGCTTCAGCCTCCTGAGCCACTGGGATTACAGGTGTGCATCATGGAGCCCTGCAGTTTAAGGTTGTTGTAGCAGAATAATGGCCCTAAAGATTTACTTCCATGAATTAATTACCAGAACCTATGAATATGCTACAATAAACAGCAATGAATATTTCTTTGAGGTTATGGACTTTGAGATGAGATGATTATCATCAATTGTCTGGGAAGGTCCAATCTAATAATATGATTCTTTGAATGGAGAGATGTTTTCTTATCTCTTTTGAGAGAGAAAAACAGTGATAGAAAAAGGGTCAGAGAAATGTATCAGGAGAACTTATACTAAGTTCTACCTTAGTTTTAAATACTCTTGAAAGTATTCATTATTATCATTATAGTCATATTAAGGTTAATTAAATGTTCGGATTACTTTAAAGTCAATCATTAAAGATTGTTTTAACACTATTTTTTTCCTAGAATTGCTTCTCCCATTTTGCTTTTTCCTTTTGAATTTTATCTATTTATTCCTGAACTTTATTCATTTGAGTCATAGTGTTGTACAAAATAAGAAAATTAATTAAAACAAAAAAGGCAGTATGGGAGACAATTTGGAATCAAGAAGATATAGAACATTTGGGGGAGAAAAAGTGGCAAAAATGAAACATTCCTTAACAGTAATTACATCAAAAGTGTATGAAATAAAGTTTCCAATTAAGCATAAGTTGGAAGAATTGATCTAAAAAACATAATTCAACTATGCAGTGTCTACCAGAGACTCACTTTAAATGCAAACCCATTAGGTTGAAAGTAAAAAGATGCAGAAAGCTGTTTCAATTTGAAAGGTAGCAAAAAAGTACTGAAGTGACTACACTAATAACAAAAAAACTACGTATTAATGTGATAAATGATAAAGGAGACAAAGAGGACATTGTATACTGTTATAGGGTCAAGTTATCAAGAACATATAAAAGCTGTCAGCATATGTTTATAACATAACAAAGCCCCCAAATTTTTGAAGAAAATAATAATTGATGGAAAAGTATACTTGTACACTAATAGTTGAAGACATTAATACACCACTTTTAATGATGGATGGAACAAGTGGACAAAAAAAAAAATAACTAAGGAAGTGAAGCACTTAGACAACACTGTTAACCAACAAAACCTAGCACACACATGTAGGATACTTGAGTCACCAATAAGATTTAACTTCTCAACTTCATAGGTATCATTCCTTAGAAGTGACCATATCTTCATCACAAAGCCATATCAAGACACTTGAGGGGCTGGGGCTGTGGCTCAAGCGGTAGCGCGCTCGCCTGGCATGCGCCGGGCGCTGGGTTCGATCCTCAGCACCACATACAAATAAAATAAAGATGCTGTGTCCGCTGAAAACTAAAAAATAAATATTAAAAAACTCTCTCTCTCTCTCTCTCTCTCTCTCTCTCCCTCTCTCTCTCTCTCTTTAAAAAAAAAGACACTTGAACCCATAAAAACTGTTTTCTCTGACCATGAAAGAATCAGTGAAGTCTTTCTTTGAAAGTACCAAAAAGTTGACAAATATTTAGCTAGGTTGGTGAAGAAAAAAAAAAGAGAGATGAAAATAACTACAGCCGGGCACAGTGGCACACTCCTGTAATTCCATGCAAACATTAATTTAAAAATGGATTAAAGTTTTAAATGTAAGAAGTGATATTGTAAAACTTCTAAAAGAAAACACGGGGAAAAGTCTCTCTGACATTGTTCTGGTCTGGGCAATGACTTTTTTAATATAACACCAAAAGTATAGACAACAAAACCAAAATGGACACTATAACTACATTAGACTAATGGTTATGAACAGTAAAAGGAAAAAAAAATCAACAAAATAAATATACAGTCCACAAAAGGGGAGAAAATGGTCTTTTGAATATCCATATCTGAGCATTTATGGAATCTGCATCCATGGATTCAAGCAATTCTTGATCAAAAGTATTTGGGAAACAAATTTCGTCTGTATGAAATTTGTCACACCTTTCTTGTCTTTATACGTGTACTAAGGGTAATGATGTCCATCTCATTCAGACTTTCTCCTTTATTCCTGAAACAATACAACACAACGAGTATTTGTATGCAATTTATACTGTGCTAAGTATTCTAAATAAAGATAATTTAAACCATACAGGAGGATGTATATAAGTTATAAGGAAACACTACATCATTTTATATAAGGGAAATTTGCATCCATGCATTTTGTTATCTGCAGGAGGTCCCAGGACCAATTCTTCTCAGATGCTGTGGGATGACTATACTTGGAAAACATATCTGATAAGGAGTTAATACACAAAATACATAAAGAACTCATACAATTTAACAGCAAAAATAGACCAAATAAACAAACAAACAAACAAAAAAAACCTAAGTAACCCTATCTTTAAAATGGACAAAGGACCTAAATATGTACTTTTTAAAAGAAGGCATAAAACTGGCTACTATATACATGAAAATTAACTCAGTATTTTTAATGGTCAGGGAGATAAAAATCAACACCATAATGAGATATTATCTCACACTGGTGAGAAAGGGTATTATCAAAAGTCAAAAGATAACAAGTGTTAGTGAGGATTTGGGAGAAACAGAGCTATAACAAATTGTCGGTGGGAATGTAAATTGGTATAATCACTGTGTAAAACAATATGGAATTTCCTCAAAAATTAAAAGATGGAACTACAACATGATCCAGCAATTGCACTTCTAGTTTGATACACAAGAGAAATTAAACCAGGATCTTAAAAAGATCACTGGACTGTCATGTTCATTGAAGTATTATTCACATTCACAATATCCAAGGTATGGAACTATCTAAGTTTTGGGGGTGGGGGTATAAGGCAGAGAAACATTATTCAACCTGAAAACAATTCTGCTGTTTGTGACAACATGAACCTGGAGGGCATTATGGTAATTGAAATAAGCCTAAGAGGAAGAAAAGCATTGCATGACCTCAATTATGAGGAATTTTAAAAAGCTGAACACATAAGTGTGGTTGCCAGAATTTGGAAGTGGGGGTAAAGTGGAGATGTTGGTAAAATGGTACATACGTTCAGCTATACCATATCAGTTATACTCATTATGTTTCAAGGAGAGTCTCTTAGGAGATCAAAATAAGAGGACTACTACTTTCTAAGTTTAAAACTTCCTACATAACTACAATAATAATAACATTACCGTACTGGCTTAAGAAAGAACAATAGTTTAGAATTGAAAATTCATTAAAATATACTCTTAAATCTCTGACCAGTTGATTTTTAAAATTTATGTATTTATTCTAATTTGTTATACATGACAGCAGAATGCATTTCAATTCCTAGTACACATATAGAGCATACTTTTTCATGTCTCTGGTTGTACACACATTAGAGTCACACCATTCTTGTCTTTATACATGTACTAAGGGTAATGATGTCCATCTCATTCAACCATCTTTCCTACCCCCATTCCCCCTCCCTTCAACTCCCTCCCCTTTGCCCTATCTAAAGTTCCTCCTGGCATTCCTGGCATTCTCCCCCACCCCCAAGCCCCATTATGGATTAGCATCAACATATCAGACAAAACATTTGGCCTTTGGTTTTTTGGGATTGGCTTACTTCACTTAGCATGATATTCTCCAACTACATCCATTTATCTGCAAACGCCATGATTTTATTCTCTTTAAATGCTGAGTAATATTCCATTGTGTGTGTGTGTGTGTATCACAGTTTCTTTATCTATGCATCTATTGAAGGGCATCTAGGTTGGTTCCACATTTATTGACTGATTGATGTGGCTGTGTCATTGTAGTATGCTATTTTTAAGTTCTTTGTCTATAAACCGAGGAGAGGGATAGCTGGGAGTTCCATTCCAAGTTTTCTAAGGAATCTTCATATTGCTTTCCAGATGGGTTTCACCAATTTGCAGTCCCACCAACAATGTATAAGTGTTCATTTTTTCCCATATCCTCGCCAACACTTATTGTTGTTTGTATTCTTAATAACTGCCATTCTGAATGATGTGAGATGAAATATTAGAATACTTTTAATTTGCATTTCTCTAATTGCTAGAGATGTTGAACATTTTTTCATATATGTGTTGATTGATTTATATCATCTTCTGAAAACTATCAGATCAGTTCCTTGGCCCATGTATTCATTGGGTTAGTTGATTTTTGGTGTAAGATTTTTGAGTTCTTTATATATCCTAGAGATTATGCTCTATCTAATGTGTGTGAATTTAATCCCATTCTATAGGTTCTGTCATTACCTGACTGATTATTTCTTTTGCTAAGAAGAAGCCTTTTAGTTTTAAATCCTTACCATTTATTGATTCTTGATTTTCATTCTTGTGTTATAGGAGTCTTGTTAAAGAAGTCGGGGCCAAATCTGACATGATGAAGATTTGAGCATACTATTTCTTCTATTAGGCTCAGTGTCTCTGGTTTAATTCCTAAGTCCTTGATCCACTTTGAGTTGAGTTTTGTGCAGGGTGAGAGATAGAGGCTTAATTTCACTTTGCTGCGTATGGATTTCTAGTTTTCTCAGCACCATTTTTTGAAAGGGCTATCTTTTCTCCAATATATGTTTTTGGTGCCTTTTTCTAATAATTGATAACTGTATTTATGCGGGTGTGTCTCTGTGTCCACTATTCTGTACCATTGATCTACACGTCTATTTTGGTGCCAATACCATGCCATTTTGTTACTATTGGTCTGTAGTATAGTTTAAGGTCTGATATAGTGACGGCACCTGTTTCACTCTTTTTGCTAAGGATTACTTTGGCTACTCTAGGTCTTCTATTTTTCCAGATGAATTTCATGATTGCTTCTTCTATTTCTATGGGGAATGTCACTGGGATTTTGATTGGGATTGCATTAAATCTGTACTTTTTTGTGTGTGCTAAGAGTTAATTTGTGACACAATGTATGGTCCATTTTAGAGAAGGACCCATGTACTGCTGTGAAGAAAGATTATCCACTCTTTGATGGGTGAAATATTCTGTATATGTCTGTTAAGGCTGTTATTGATTGTATTATTAAGTTATATAGTTTCTTTGTTTAGCTTTTGTTTGGAAGATCTACCTAGTGATGAAAGAAGTATGTTAAAGTCACCTAGAATTATTGTGTTGTGGTCTACTTGACTTTTGAACTTGAGAAGAGTTTTTTTGATGAATGTAGATGCTCCATTGTTTGGGACATATATATTTATAATTGTTATGTCTTATTGATGTAAGTTTCCCTTAAGCAGTATGAGTATGAAATGTCATCTTTCTTTATACCTTTAGATTAACTTTGGCTTGAAGTCTTCTTTATTTGATATGAGGATGGAAACCTCTGCTTGTTTCCATAATCCATATGAGTGGTGTGTTTTTTCCCCAACCTTTTACCTTAAGTCTGTGGATGTCTTTTCCTATGAGATGAGTCTCTTGAAGGCAGTGTATTGTTGGGTCTTTTTTTTAATCCAATCTGCCAGTCTATGTCTTTTGATTAGTGAGTTGAGGCCATTCACATTCAATATTATTATTCTTTATTTTTCATTCTTGTGTTATAGGAGTCTAGTTAAAGAAGTTGGGGCCAAATCTGACATTAACTCGACTTGGTTTCTCCTTTGACTGGTTTTTCCTTTAGTGTAATACCTCCCTTTGCTGATTTTCATTGTTAGTTTTTATTTACTCATCATGAAATATATTTACCAAGAATATTCTGTAGTGAAGGCTTTCTAGTTGTAAATTATTTTTTTTTATTAGCTACACATGACATTACAATGATCTTGGCAATTCAAACACTTGAATCATTTGGGTATAATTTCTCATTTTTTGATTGTACAGATTGCAGAATCACACTGGTCATAGAGTCACCTATGTACATACAGCAATTATAATGTCTATTCTATTCTAGTTGTAAATTCTTTTAACTTTTGTTTATCATAGAAGGTTTATATTTCATCATCAAACCTAAAGCTTAATTTTGCTGGATATAAAACTTTTGTTGGCATCCATTTTCTTTCAGAATTTGGTATATGTTATTCCAGGATCTTCTAGCTTTCTGGGGCTGGGTTGAAAAATCTGCAGAGATCCTAATTGGTGTCCCCCTGTATGTAATCTGATTCCTTTCTTTTGTAGCTTTGAAAATGCTCTCCTTATTCTGTATTCTAGACGTTTTCATTATAATGTGACTTAGTGTAGATCTATTGTGATTTTGTACATTTGGTGTTCTGCCAGTTTCTTGTATTTGATTTTCCAATTCATTCTTCATGTGTGGAAAAATTTCTGATATTATTTCATTGAATAGATTTTTCATTCTTTTGGTTTGGAACTCTATGCCTTCCTCTATCCCAATAATTATTAAATTTTGTCTTGTAATGTTATCCCATAATTAATGAATATTCTGCTCATGGTTTCTCATCATCTTCACTGTGTGATCAATATTCTTTTCAAGATTATATATTTTGTCTTCATTGTCTAAGGACCTGTCTTCCATGTGATTTAATCTGTTGGTAATGCTTTCTATTGAGCTCTTAATTTGGTTTATTCTTTTCTTCATGTAAAGGATTTCTGTTTGTTTGTTTTTCAGAACCTCTATTTCTTTATTAAAATAATCTTTTGCTCCCTGTATTTGCTTTCTTATATCATACTTTAATTCCCAGAACATTTTAATTATGTATATCATGAACTCTTCTCTATAATTTCTTCTGTTGTGCTGGCCATGATTCTAATAATGTAGTCTCCTGACTTGTTTGGGGCACTTTCTTCCCTCATTTTTTTCATGTTTCTTCCCTTCTAGCTCTGGAGATCCTAGGCATAGTTTATACACTTATACTGTAAAAACTCTAAGCAAATACAAAAAAGTAGAGAAACTACCCTAAAGAAACTTTTAGCAAATACAAAAAAAGTAGAGAAACTACCCTAAATCTTATCAGATCATAATGGAATGAAATTAGAAATCAATGACAAAATATTTTTAAAAAAGCAACTCCAACACTTGGAGACTAAATAATACACTATTGAATGAACAATGAATTACAGACGACATGAAAGAGGAGATTAAAAAGTTCTTAGAGATAAATGAGAACACTGATACAACATATCAAAATCTTCTGGACACTATGAAGACAGTACTAAGAAGAGGATCATTGCATATAGGCTTATAGTGTCCCTGTGGGGTTTCAATAACTCTCCTTTGAAGGGATGAACAATATTAATAGATCCCAATACAAACAATATATAGTTTTAAACCAAATATTAAGACATTTAAGATTTTGTCACAATATACAGAAATGGAGAGTTCAATTATTATCTACAGTATAAATAGTAGATTTGCAAAAGAGTATACAGTTTATGATGGTGTACAAAAAGAGAATATTATTGTATGTTGTATATTGTCTAACAATTTTATGGTTTTACTCTCATGTATTAGTTGCTGAGTCATACTGATTATTGATTTCATTTTGTATATTCCGTATCTAACTTCATTCTTTTGCTTATGGAAATCCAATTGTCCTAGCATGATTTGCCAAAGATACTATTTTCTTCTATTGAATGGGGTAGGATGAGATGTTAAGGTGGTAGAAGGTGAGGAGTTATTATATTTTAGGAAGTGTGAAAGAGGAATCTGAAAAAGTTGGCTAGTAACAGGAGAAGAGAGAGAAAGTGATTTGGGGGAGACAAGTAAATGGGAAGACAATAGAGAGAGTACAAAAAATAAGCAAATATAAAAATTAAGAAAAAATGTAAAAAGTAAAAATAGGAGATAAAAGAATATACAGCACATCAGTAAAATACTACTCAGACACTGTAGTCCTCAGTAGCCTAATTCATGAAATGTACTTGGTTTTACAAATATTGTGGATGTGAGGGCAGGAGAAGAGAGAGAGAAAAGATGAAAAACATAAGAGAAAAGAAAAAAATCTCAATGGAAAATTCAAGGATTGTTTATGTTGTAGTTCAGTATCTTTCCTGTTTCCCTTCTCATCCAATAGGTGGGGTTGTCTCTTGTTTGTGGGTGTCTCCACTCTCAAGATGGTAAAGATTATTAGGGTGGTAGGGTTGGTCTTGGGGGTGGAGCTCCTTGAGGTGGAGTAGCACTTGTTGGTCTCCTATGGGAGACTGCATCCCAAGGATCGTTTTGGGGTCCACCCCTGTGGTGTAAGAGCCTGGTCTTATTTCCATATATGGCTTGTAAACCTCAAAATCCCTTGTCCCTAACTTAGTCTGTAAATTGCATCTCACTCACACCCTTCCTTTCTACTTCTCAATCAGGAACCTCTCTCCTGAGTTCTTGTAGGATGCATTCTGGGGGCTGTGCACCTGTTGTGGAGGGCTGTTTTATATTGGGCAATTCAAGACCAGGTTTTTCAAGCTATGGACCAGCCTTGTAGCTGCAAGCACTGTGATGGGTTAGTGACTGCAGGAGAGATGGGGGAGTTGGAGACTATAGGTATTTTGATATTGCTTCTATGCCCCTGCCAGTGTCAAAAGATGGGAGTTGCCCCAACTAAAGATGGTGACAAAGGTTTCCCAAGATGGAGGAGGTAGCTTTCAGAGATTGGGTGTCAGATCTGGTCAGGCCAGGAGGTGGCATGGAGTGGTGTGTTCAGAGATGCAATTCTGTGGTGTGCAGTGTTGTAGCTGGCAGCTGTCTTCAGACCCTGTTCTGTGTCCCCAGGTGCAGGCTACTGTGTGCAGGGGACCATGGCAGTGATGGCAGTGCCCTGAGATGAAAGTGACCTGTGGAGCCTTCTGTTGGAAGATGGGGAGTGGAGGCCAGAGGTTATGCATGTGAGCAATGGTTGGGTATCCTATGTGGGAGCAGCAGGTAGGATTCCTGAGCAGATGGGTGTTCAGGGGTCCTGCATGAGCACTGATGCCAGTGGTCCTGCTTGGGCATGGTGGCTGGAGGTACTGCTTCTGACCAATTAATTTTTTTAATATGTATTTTTTTAGTTGTAGTTAGACACAATATCTTTATTTTATTTATTTATAAGTAATGCTGAGGATTGAACCCAGAGCCTCACACATGCTAGGTGAGTGCTGTGCTGCTGAGCCACAACCCCAGCCCCCTGACCAACTGATTTTTGACAAAGGTATCAACTCCATTCAATAGAAGAAAATAGTATCTTTGGCAAATCATGCCAAGACAATTGGATTTTAATGAAGTTAGACACTGAATGTACAAAATGAAATCAATGTGACTCAGCAACTAAAACATGAGAGTGAAAACCATAAAATTGTTAGAGAATATCACATGGGCAAATGCTCATGATCTGACAATGGAGTCTCACTTAATTATGACACCAAAAGCACAAGTAATAAGGAAGTATGAGCAAAAGCATGAGTAACAAATAAATAAATAAATCAGACTTTGTCTAATTAAATACTTTTGTGCATGAAAGGATATTATGAAGAAAATGAAAAACAACCTGTAATACAGGAGAAAATATTCTCAAGTTACATATCTGATAAGGGTTAATGTCCAAAATATGTTAAAAATTTATAAAACTCAATATTTTTCTAAATGGCCAAATAATTTTCATAGACATTTTTCTAAAAAAAATATATAAGTAAAAACTGAACCTACAAAAGATGCTCAACAATGTAAGTCCACAAGGAAATCAAAATCAAAATCACATTGAGATAGTACTTCATACCTACAAGGATAGATATAATTTAAAAGTATTGGGCTGGGGATGTGGCTCAAGTGGTAGCGCGCTCGCCTGGCATGCGTGCGGCCCGGGTTCGATCCTCAGCACCACATACCAACAAAGATGTTGTGTCCTCCGAAAACTGAAAAAATAAATATTTAAATTCTCTCTCTCTCTCTCTCTCTCTCTCTCTCTCTCTCTCTTTAAAAAAAATAAAATAAAAGTATCAAAGATGATAAATGCTGGTGGAGAAACTGGCACCCTTGTATCATGTTGGTTGTAATATATATTGGTGCAACTGCAACTCCATCTCTAGGTTATCTACCCCACAGGATTGAATGTAATCAGGAATACAATCAGATATCTTTATATCAACATTTATTATATTAGTCACTGTAGATAAAAGGTGGAAATGGCCTAAGTGTATAAACAAAATGTGGGGTGTGTGTGTGTGTGTGTGTGTGTGTGGATATTATTTGGTCATAAAAATAATGTTTTTCATATACACTACAACATAAATGATCATTGAAAACATTGTTCTAATTGAAATAACCCAAACACAAAGAACAAATATTCTGTGATTCCATTACATGAAATAGTATTGACAGTAAGAAAATTAATAGACACAGAAAGCAGATGAGAAGTTACCAGGGTTTGAGGGTAGAGAAGAATGAAGAGTTATTGTTTATTGAGTACTGACTTTGTGTTTGAGGTGATGAAATTTTGGAACTAGATGGTACCAACAATTAAACAGCATGGTCAATGTATTTAATGCCACTGAATTTTACATCTCAAATGCTTAAAATACAAAAGTATACATTTGATTCAAATGGGGTATAATATGTCAAGATCATTGTGTTGTCTTGAGCAACCAATAAAAAAAATTGTTAGCTTAACTTTCCTACCTTAATGATAGTATAAACTCAATATTCCTTCAATAATTAAAATCTGAAAATACCTCACAGTCATTACTTTTTACTTTTTACTGAAGAAACAACAAGCTTACTTTTAGACATTCTTTCTTAACTCCAGAACATATTTGTCAGAAGCCCCAATTTCAGCTTATTTTCTAACCATTTGCAGTAGAGTTCAGCACATTATACTAATGATGTTGAGAGTCCCACTTAACGTGAAGGGACTATGATTCTAAAGTTTACTTAAAATCTAGGACATATACCCATTAACACAAAAAGATTAACTAAGGATTTTGCTTGTCTCAATACATTAATTATTAAATTTTAAATATATAACAATTTAGAATATTTTTGTGCTATGGTACAAATTCCATTACCAAATAGAGAAACAGGAAATTTCATAAGCCAGTCCATTACTAGAGGGAGAGTTAAGTTTGTAAATGAGAGAAAGAAATCAAGGCCTTAGTTTAAAGTGCATGTCATGTGGCCAAACCTTTTCTAGCTGTTTCACACGTTCACATTAAATGTTCATATTATAGTAAAAAAACAAAACAAAAAACAAAAAACAAAAAAAATCCAAAAATATATGTTGTATATTGCACCAAAATAAAAAATCAAAAAATAAAATTTCCTACACAAAAATGTTTATAGACACAAAATGATTATTTTTTAAAAATATTTTTATAGTAGATGGAAACGATGCCTTCATTTTATTTTTATGTGGCGCTGAGGATTGAACCCAATGCTTTACACATGCTAGGAAAGTGCTCTACCAACTGAGCTATAATCCCAGCCCAACAGACATAAAAACAAAATTATTTATGAATTAAAAAAAAAAACACTTCTGGGCAATGGGCTGGAGATATGAGATATCAAGAGAATTAAATTTTTACTTTAAAAATTTTGAACTATTTGATTTTTTATGAAGAAAATAGTACATTTTAAATTTTTTAAAAATCATACAATTCATCATTTAAGGAAACATGATATGAATCATTTAATTATTCTCACATCTTAAATTTAATTGTAAAGACAAGTACTACAAAATTGTAAAGACAAGTACTACAAAAAATTGTAAAGACAAGATCTACAAAAAATTGTAAAGACAAGTTCTACAAAAAATTGTAAAGACAAGTTCTACAAAAGAAGAAAAGACAGAAGAAAAACCATGGGATAATAATATTAAAATAAGTAAATATTGGTTACTGCTTAAATTAAAATCTTTGCCATCATCAAAATATATATAATGAGTGTGCTCTGTTTTTTGCAGCAGCTTTTTTTCCACTTTTATGGTAATTTTCTCTTTATTTATATGTGATCTTTATTGTGTTTAACATGTATTCATTTATTTCATATTTACTGAGCAACTACAGAATGCCAGGCCTTGTGCTAGCAATTTTCATATATGTACCTCATTAAGAAGTATTGAATATATATTCATAATTAGATTTCTTACCAAATATTATTTAATTCTTCCATTCACTTCCCATCACTGGTTATATTTTCATTCTAAATCTGAGCATCAACCAAAGAGACAGATTCACAAGCTGATAATTGAATTCAACTATTAGAATTAAAGTTTGACCAGAAACATTTGCTATAGAGTCTTAGATAAAACAGATATCTTCAAAAGCTTATTCAAAACAGCTTGAGGAATTGATAGTAACTTAAATTTATTTGCAACTTTGTCTATGGAATATAATACATAGAAAATCTCAGGCATTGTTCAAGACAGCAAATCTCCCCGCCCTCTTTTATATATATATATATATATATATATATATATATATATATATATATATATATAACTTTTGTTCTTAAAAGATACAGAAAGATATAAGAGTCATCATTGGTACTTGCAAAAATCAAATAGAGCTGATAAATAGTGAAAAAACATTTTAGTTTTCCATTTATAAAATAAACTCAATAACCAGAGTTAGGATCCTTTAAAATTTAAAAATAAAATTAAAAAAAAATCTGGGATTAACTTTAGAAAACATGGCACTATACATTCAAGGTATTCCAACGTGTTTGTTCTGTTTGAAACTTAATCCTCAAATGCATATGGTATTTGGAGGTGGGCGCTTTGGGAGCAAATTGTAATCAGCAGAGGTCATGAAAGCAAGGCCTTCATGATGGTGTTAGTGGCTTTACTAAGAAAAGGAAAAGACATCTGAATTAGGAACTTTTCTCTGCGTTTTCATGTGATGCCCTTTGCCATGTTATGATGCAAAAGAAGTCCTCACAAGATGCTGAGCATATGCTATTTTCTTTCTCAGCCTCTAAAGCAATTATCACAAAAAAACTTTTTTATAAATGATCCAGTCTCAGTGCTTTTCTTATAGCAACAGAAAATGGACTAAGACACAAGGTTTATTCTTCTCTTTTAGAAATGAAGGAACGTATTTTCCACAAGGGCAGGGACTAGTTCCCTGGGGTTGCACTGGAACCATGATTTCCTGAAGGCTAAATTAGGAATCTATGGCTGAATGTAGGAATGTAGGAACCATGCTGACTTGCCAGCCTTTGTTTATTTTTATTCCATCCCTTTGTGAACATGTTCCTCACAAAGTTAAGAAAAACACAGAAAGGCTAAATGAGGTAGGAATACCATATGGGAAATCTATGATTAGGTACTTTTTTTTTTAAACAGGACTGAAGTTTCATGCACTGATCTCCTCTGAGTCAAGAATATATATTCAAAGAAGCATTAATATTTTTAATCTTTTATAGCATCTTTCTATACAATACTTTGTAATTTCTAACAAAAACCATGTTTGCATCAGGTGTTTTCACTGCTTTCCTATGGGCAATTTGATTATCAGATTCGGATTTCTCTGTCCATATCATTAGGCACAAAAATCATATTTAATATGAAAAAAAGACTTATTAGGATCTTTATTTCCTTTGCTATTTTTCAAATAGTTGCATGAAAGATGGGAGCTAGGTCTTGACATATTGTTCTGACTTCACACAACCACACAGCATGGATCTAGGGCTGGTTTTAAAATAAAGAACCTCCTTGTGACAGCTAAATACCAAGGTTGTGGTTTTGAAAATATAAAACCATTATTATTTTATTCTTTATCCCCTTCTCTTCCCCACTATTATATCTTCTGCTTCTCCTGCCCAATTTATAAGACTCTAGGCTTTGAAAGACACAGTATAAGAAAAATGGCCTGAAGTAGCATTGATTTACATGACTCATATTTTCTACAAGGCAAAAATTAGCTGATTGTGTCATGAGTATAGCAAAAAGGAAATAAACAGTCATAGCAAGATTTTTTTAAATGAAGGGCCATCTCTAATAATATTCTGTGAAGGTTGTTCGTTTCTTGTTTTATTTTGTTTTAGGTGAAGACTAAAAGCACCAACAGAGGAGAAAAGATTTTCAGTGTCAGTGAAGTTAAAACATGTCAGCAGCAGTTTCTTCTGTGAATATTGTCTCACATGAAAGAAAGGATGGATTGAATTCATATCTGAAACAAGACAAGATTTTCCATCTGACCTCATTATGTGTTTCTCTGGAGTGCATCCCTGGGTTTCTGCCTGAACTGAGATGTGTACTGGGGAAACCAAATATAAAACAGCTCAGCACTGCCAGAACTGACGTATCTTAATAAGATGGGGTATTTATTGTTTTGCTACCATCATCTCTTAACTCTAAAAGTCATTATGGTATACAGGGTCCCTTTGTTAAAGCAATCCCCTTAAGTGAAAGTGTGTACTAATGAAAGGGTTTATGCTGCACGGCTGGAAGCAAAGATGAAGTAGCATTACTATATATCACAGAGATTTATATTGAGAAATTTTTATGGAAAGATTTTTAGAAACTCGACTATTGTGTTCTTATAAATAATTAAACATACAAATTATCATGGTGGCAGCCAGTATCCTTTTCTGTGAGCATTGATGATCGATTCAAGAATATATTATTTTAAAGGGATTAATAGCATTTTTGTTGTTCCAGATAATACTAGAAAATTATTTAGAGGTCAGGAATAATAGAAAAACTTGCCCTCACCTTGTGCTACCTAAAGAAATTTCCTTTATTTTACCAAATCTCAAAGAAATGTCTCATGCCTTTCAATATTTCATAAGTACAAAGGTTAATATGTGTATAGATATATATGTTTGCATATATCATACTAATGAATGAACATCATTGTTGTCATTGTATTACTATGTCTCTCTCTATATATGTTCACATACACACACAGTAAGTATGTTTTTCAAAATATTGTCAATGTAGGGAAAATATTAGCACTCTAATATATACCACCATTAAAATAGGTTTCATTATCCTTTGAGCTATTCTGCAAATTAACTTATCATTAAACTTATAATTTAGTCACTGGAAGCAACCTATTCAAAAAAGAAAATTACATAGATCTCTCTAGATAAAGATTAGTTATAGATACAGTAAGATACATTATTTTGAAGAAATTAGTATCAATATTCTGCTAATTTTTATTAAGTAAAAAGACATACACTTTGCATTTTTAGTTGCTAAGATGACACATTATTAAAATTTTTCATCTCTCTGATGTTCTTTCCAAAAGAGTGTAACCTGAGACCAAGCCAAAAGAAACATTAAACTTTAGATAAACCTAGATTGGGTGATGGTTCTACATAATACCTAACAAGTATTTCTCAAGACTATCAAGGGCATGGAAAACAAAGCAGAATATTTCATTGAGCACAGGAGATGAGGGAGCCTTATCACAAGGCAATGTGGCACCCTAGACTGAAGCTGGAACACAAAGAAGACTTCAAGAGCTAACTAGCTAAATACAAATAAAGTCTGCAGTTCAGTTAAAAATAAAACTACTTACATATGACTTGAAAGTCAAACAAGTAGCTTTTTTATATTAGGAAACAGGAACTGTGATTTCATCGACATCACACTGTCTTGTGTTCAAAAATGAGGAAAACAGCATTCCATCAGTGAGCCTAGCTAAAGATCTTGAAACACCCTTGGGCAGTGTTTTGCAAACTGTTTTCTGCAGAACATGAGGAGCTTTTGAGAGGGCAGAATGAACCAGTGAGAAGAAATGTGTTATGTTTTGGATCTGGAATGATCCCCTATAAGCTCATGTGGTAGGCAATTCAGCAATATTTAGAGATGAAACAATTAGACAGTAAGGGTTGGAACTTCATCAGTGGATTAATCCATTTGATGGAGTAATATTTTGAGTAGTTTATTATTGTAGCTCTACCTTTTTCTGGCTTTGTGATTTTCGGCAAATTGCTTCACTTTATTTGCTTTAATATTGTTATTTGTAAAATTTTCATAGTAACCACCTCTATGTCATATGTTTCTTGAATAGATTTAATGAGGTAATATACTTAAAATGCCTTGGGCTGGGGTTGTGGCTCAGTGGTAGAGCACTCTCCTAGCATGCATGAGGCCCTGGGTTCAATCCTCAACACCACATAAAAATAAATAAATAAACAAAATAAAGGTGTTGGGAAAAAAATGCCTAGAACTATGTCTAACAGATAGTAAATGCTAGATAAACATCAATTGTACATTAGTCATCATTTTGGACAGGTTCTCTGACCTAATTTCATCTCCATATAGATATTTCATATGTATCTGTATTTCTAATTCAGTGTTTCTCAATATTAGCACTACTCACATTTGAAGATGGACAATTGTTTTTGTAGGGAGCTAATCACTTCATTAGTGTTGGGAGATGTTTTGCAATATCTCTAACTTTTATCCACTAATTCCAATACATACCATCATTATGATAATAAAATTATCTTCAGATACTATGAAATATTTTCTGAAGGCCAAAATTGCCCCTAGTGGAGAACCATTGTTTCTTAGAAAGAGTTCTAAGAAAATCTTTATATGGATGGCTTTTTGATTGTCTCAACATAAGTTCAAAGGTAAGTTTACTATATTCTTCACTGACAAGTTTTACATACTGTTTTACTGCTTAAGGAGCCATGATGAAAAACTCATAGCAATTCTGTCTTTGCTTTCTTGGTTTCTACAGTGAATCTAGATACCATTTTGAGTATGCAATGCTAATATTCTTAACATTTATCCCTTACGTATTCTGACACTACCAGACTCAGTCCTTTACCGTTTCTACAAGGTTTTTGCTGACACTTGCTCAGTGATGGACACACTCCAAACAAAACCAATACATAGTCATTATGAGCTTTATAGTCTAAGGAAAAATAGGTAATCAACAATTGTCAAGATTAATAAACGGGATTTACCTTATATATGCATAAAGAAAATGCAGCAAGGTAATGGTTTAGAAGATGAGTGAAAATATTATTTTAATTAGTAAAGAAGTCTTTGCAAATGTGGGAATCCAGGTCCTTCCTGTGAAGAGCCTAATTACACAAAGATTTGAGGAATCCCAACTGTAAGGTCCTTGCTTAGCATCTGGATGACCATCTTAAGTGACAGCAGCCATTTTAAGAAAAATTTCGATTTCCCTCCCAAGGGCATTTCTTAGAAAGGCTCACCACTGGCTCATACCCCACCCTTAACCACCTGCATTAGGACCCACCTGGCTCTAATCCCTGAGCTTGCCCCATAGAATTCCCAAACCCCAAGCCTGTTTTGCCTCTCTCCATCTATGGAGAGATTTGTCTTTATTTGTCAGCTCTGACAAATAAACCCTCGTATGTATCTTTGTCTGGTCTCTGACTGTCATTTCTCACTCACCCGTCTCTCCGTTCCTAGCTTTCCTTTCCACAAGGGCGTTAAGAAAAGCCTCAAAGTGACAATAAACCTAGAATTTATGAGAAAGAGCCCTGAGATTATTGTGTGGAGGATTATTTAGTATGTAGGGTATTTGTCTAAGATGTATTTTGAAGGAAGAAACCAGAACTAAAACTAAATGCAGAAACAATATATCTTAGATGTCACTAAAAATGCAGAAGAAAAAAATGGAGCTAAAGCAATGAACATTAATAAGTCACTTTATTTCTCTGAGTATACAACTTAGTCATTTGTTGTGTCAAGCTTCTGTATAGAAATGAATTTTAATTTCATATCTGGCTACTTTACTGAATTCATCTATGAGTTCATGAAGCTTTTTGGTTGGAGAATTTTGTGTCTTCTAAATATAGAATCATGTCCTTGGGAAAGGGGGTAGTTTGAGCTCTTCTTTTCCTATTCATATTCCTTTAATTTCTTTCTTTTGTCTAATTGCTGTGGCTAGGATTTCAAGGACTATGTAGAATAGAAGTGATGAAAGAAGGCATCTCTGCCTTGTTTCAGGTTTTAGAGGGAATGGTTCCAATTTTTCTCCATTTAGGATGATGTTGACTTTTGGTTTAGCATAGATGGCTTTTACACTGTTGAGGTATATTCCTATACAACAATAACAAATCAGCTGAGAGAGAAATCGGGAAAACTATTTCATTCTTAATAGCCTCAAAAAATAAAATAAAATACCTTGGAATCAATCTAACAAAGAAATGAAAGACCTGTAAATAAAAACTCAGAACACTAAAGAAAGAAATTGAAGAAGACCTTAGAAAATAGGAAGACTTCACATGTTCTTGGAGGAATTGACGTTATCAACATGGTCATACTAACAAAAGCTCTATACAGATTTAATGCAATTCTGATTAAAATTCCAATGATGTTCTTCATAAAATAGAAAAAGTAGTTATGAATTTTTTTGGAAAATAAGAAGCCAACAATAGTCAAAGTAATCCCTAGTGAGAAAAGTAATTCAGGAGGCATCATAATACAAGACCTTAATCATACTGTAGAGATATAATAACAAAAATACCCTGGTATTGGCACAAAAATAGAATTGAAGACCAGTGGAACAGAATAGAAGACCCAGAGACATACCCACCTAAATACAATTATCTCATAGTAGACAAAGGAATCATAAACATACATTGGAGAAAAGATAACCTCTTCAACAGATGGAAATCCATAAGAAGTAGATTAAATTTGAACCCCTATATCTCACCCTGCACAAAACTCCACTCAGTGGTTCAAGGACCTTGGCATTAGACCAGAAACTCTGTGCATATTAGAAGAAAAAGTAGACCCAACTCTCCATCATTTAACTCAGAAACAGGGTTTCTCATATTCTTGATTTTACTCTTGAAGTAAAATCAAGAATCAGTAAATGGGATAGCATAAAACTAAAAAGTTTCTTCACGGCAAAGGAAACAATCAAGAACATGAACAGAGAGCCTACAGAATGGGAGAAATCTTTATCACCTGTACCTCAGATACAGCATTGATCTCCAGGATGTACAAATAACTCAAAAAACTTAACACCAGGGCTGGAGTTGTGACTCAGGGGTAGAGCGCTCACCTAGCATGTGCAAGGCCCTGGGTTTGATTCTCAGCACCACATTAAAATAAAGGTATTGCGTCCAATTACAACTAAAAAATAAATACTAAAAAACAAAGAAACAAAAAACTTAACACCAAAAAATAACCCAAATGAATAAATGGGCAAAGGAACAGAACAGGCACTTCACATAAGAAGAAATATGAATCATCAAAAATATATGGAAAACTGTTCAACATCTCTAGCAATTAGAGAAATGCAAATTAAAACTACACTGAGATTCTTAGTCCAATCAGAATGGCAGCTATTAAGAACACAAACAACAATAAATGTTAGTGAGGATGTGGGGAAAAGGCACACTCATACATTGTTGATGGTATTGCAAATTGGTATAGCCAATCTGGAAAGCTGTATGGATATTCCTTGGAAAGCTTGGAATGGAACTCCCATTTGACCCAGCTATCCCACTCCTCGGTTTATACTCAAAGGACTTAAAAACAACATACTAGAGAGACATAGCTACATCAATGTTTACAGCAGTACAGACAAAACAGCCAAGTTATGGAATCAATGTAGGTGCCCTTCAACAGATAAATGGATAAAGAAATGTTTTATACACACACACACACACACACATACACACACAATGAAATATTGCTCAGTCATAAAGAAGAATGAAATAATGGCATTTTCTGGTGAATGGATGTAACTAGAGAATATCATGCTAAGCAAAATAAGCCAGTCTCAAAAAACCAAAAGCCTAATTTTCTCTCTGATATGTAGGTGCTAACTCATAACAAGGGAGGATAGGGAAGGGAAGTATAGAAGTTCATTGGATTAGACAAAAGGGCATGAAGAGAAGAGATGGGATGAGGAAAGACAGTAGAATGAATAACTTTTCTATACTCATATATTAATACATGACCAGTATAACTCCACATCATATTCAACCATAAGAATGGGATCAAAATTGTAATGGATTGCACCCCATGTATGTATAATATATCAAAATGTACTCTACTGTTATGTATATCTAAAAACAACAAATGAAAAAAAAAACATAATATTAACATAAAAATAAATTTTAACCAAATTATTCATGTATTTTATAAAAGTTCACTAATTTTAAAAGTTCTGTGTGAGTTTAAGATTTGAAGTAAAACAATGTTCAAATTCACTATATGAAATTGATGCAATTCTGTAAATAAATACACATCTACAGATATCTCAAAAGCTTTTGAAAGACATAGTTTATACGACAGCATTCGAATTCTCCATGAAAAATATGCAAATTTTAATCTAAAACTATGAAAATTAGCTTAAAAATTTAAACTATGAGACCAGAGAAATAAGTTCAACTTAACAATTTACACATGATACTTATGTAAGTGATTTAATACATAACATGTTTTTAAAATTAGCATGGTCCAAAAAATTAGTGCTGAATGTTAGCAATATCCAAACAAATAATAAAATTAAGGGTGTGTCAGCCTTTTGCCATTAAAATTTGTTTATACTCCCTTCAAACTGTCTGTGCTCCTGTTTTAAGAGCTTAGTATTCAAATACTAAAACAGACTGAGGGCAAAATATGCAATTCTTTTTTTAAAAAGCAACAAGACAAATTTTGTTCGATACTTTTGTTTAGTTGTATGTTTGTTTGTTTTGTGGTTGTTATTTGCTACCTTTGATTTTCAGTCTCGAAATGTAATCTAGGAGTTGTGTTTGCTCAGTCTCTACAGATCCTGGGGTGAATTAAGGACAGGATGGCAGACCTAATTTAGAAATCTACTTTTGTACACTTAAGTCAAATCCTTAACTCTATTCTAACATGGAGTTTTTTATTTACAGATGCCCTCATTAGCCCTCTTGCTGTGGAGGCAGACACCTTCTTTGCTTCTGTTAGTCCCCACCAGATTAAATTAGCTGCATCAGGACTCTATTACATCTCCACTTGAGCTAGTGTTGTGTAGCAAAACAACATTGGTAGGGAGTGAATGGTTATCAAGAGAAAGTTTACTTTCAGTGTTAAGAATTAATTTAGCTGAATTGGTGCAGTGAAAGTGGTAAACACAATCCCCTCACTGTTGTTTGTCAGGGTGTGTTATATCACCCTGGATTGCTTTGTCAATAATCTGCCTGGCCTGCAAGCTAAAAATCTAAGATTGCTCGGATGACTGACAGGCTGGAGATAGCTGATAATTCTAAGGAATTGGAGGTGTAAAATCTTTAAGGACCATGTGTACAGTATAAATGCCAGGGTATCTCCGCATCACTCTGTACTTACAAAGGCAACAGCATTGTTAATGGCAGCCTGTCTGTCCATCAAGTTTGCTACCGGCGGATTTATCCCTCTTTCACTCCTTATCTTTCTTTGCTGTGTTTATTTCGAAACCAGCTGCAGAATAAATTGCCTCTTGTCTTCACCTCCTACACTGAGTACAATGATATGTTCTGTAAAGCTTAAAATCATGGTGTTTTCAAGCATTCCTTTTTCAGAACACTGACTTCTAATTTTGTTTGTTTATGAATATGTATTGTTTTTTGTTCTGCTATGGGGGGTTTTAGAACACTAAAAATGACTCTTATTTACTTGGTAAGTGCTCAGAATCTAGATAAAAGTGTGTGAGTGTGATACTTCACAGAGAAGAAATAACTACTTCAATTAAGATAATCATTTATTTACTGTTTTGAATAATTGTCTCCTTCATTTTAATCAAGTACCTAAAATTAATGAAAAGTCAATGGTTTTAGATATTTTTGTTAACCTTTTGTTGAAATTAAAGTTTTAAGTACTCAACCTTTATGAACACTTGCCTTTTTGCAATTGTCTAGAATATGATTGGAGGGCAAGAAAATGTTTGTGGTTGGGCACATATAAAGATGAAAGATTAAAGTTTAGAAATATATCCAAGTTCTACAGCAACTCAAACTGTGCAGCTCTGCTAGTAGGCATGTAGTTTCAGATAAGCCACTTCAGAAAACTTTTGGTTAAATCTACTAAAGATAATCATATGCACACTTTTTGAATTAACAGCTCCTCTTCCAATACATTCAGGAATATGTTCTCAAGACGCTCTTAAAAGAACATGAACAAATATTTGTATAAGCAAAAAGTGCCTATAAAATATAAATAATTCTATGTATAAGTCTATCTTTAAAGTGAACAAAATAAAATGGCTCAATTATTGATTAACACTATACTGGATAGATTAATCATATATTCATTCAATGGAATACCACAAGGCAAGTGAAGAAACTTAATATATGCATAATACAAAGTCAAATCTCTCAAATATAATGCTGAGCCCAAGGGGCCAAACTGCTGTGTTTACATGTGGTTTATCCTACAAAGGGTGTGTTTTGGAAGCATGGTACAAAGATATGTGATTCAAAGAGATGGTGGAATCTTTGAGAGCGTGGGACCTAGTGGGACGTCTTTAGGTCATTCTCTTAGAAGTGACTAAGGTATTTCCTATGGAACTCAGAGGTTTTTTGGTTTTTGGTTTTTGTACTGGGGCTAACATCCAGGGGCACTTAACCTGTGAGCTATATCCCAGCCCATTTTTAGATTTTATTTAGAGACAGGGTCTCACTGAGTTGTTTCAGGCCTCGCTAAATTGCAGAGGCTGACCTTGAAATCACTGATCCTCCTGCTTCAGCCTCTTGAGCTGCTGGGATTACAGGTATGCACCACTGCACTGGCTCTGAGTGAGTTCTCACAAGAGAGTTGTTATAAGAAGAACAACCCTTGCCCCTTTCTTTCTTACTCTGTCTTCTTGTCTTGCCACATAATCTTTCTGCCTCTCTCTTTCAATGATGCCTTCTTCCATGAGTTCTTCGTCAGAGTTAAGCAAATGGCAGCACCATGTCCTTGAACCTCCAAAAGTGTGAGCTAAATAATGTCTTTTCTCACCTCGAGTATTTCATTGGAGTAAAGGAAAACTGACTAATACATTCACTGAATTATTCCATTTATATATAATTTCAAACCAAATCATAACTAAATAGAATAGAAATCATCATTGGGGTATAAGTTAGGCATTTGGAAACCCAAGGATATTGGTAATGTTCTGTTTCTTTTTAAAGGTGCCAATTTCATGTTAGATTTGTTTGTGTTTGCTAGGCTAATTTTGTTAGATAATGTTAGATAATGTTCCAGTCTGTGTAAACATATTTATCTTCTCAAACATTTAGCATTTATTTGTGGTGAGAACATTTCAAATTCATTATTCCTGCTTTTTGGAAATACATAATTAATTATCATTCTCTAAAGTCACCCTACTGTGCAATAAAACACTATAATTTATTTTTCCTATCAACTTAATACCTGTTGGCTAGCCTTTCCTCAACCCTTCTGCCTCCTTCTTTCTTTAACCTCTTAATCAAGATGAATGCTTACTATTTGTGAACTTTTCTACACCTATGTTAATACTTCAGAAAGGTTAACATTCATAAACAATTCAAGTTTTCATCTGGAGTTTGTACCTACATACTAAATTAAAATTTTAATGCATCTCATGTGTTTGCTCTAGATGGTGTTTCTTGGTTATTTGAAGAGGAAGAAAAAAAATAAAAAGAAAAGGAAAGAGGGTCTTATATGGATATGATAATCTATGAAAATTGTACATATACCAGACTGATCTGAATAATAAAGAGTTCTCTGAATATTGTTATGGGTACTTAGTCTCTCTCTCTCTCTCTCTCTCTCTCTCTCTCTCTCTCTCTCTCTCTCTCTCTCACACACACACACACACACTTATGTGTGTATATTTAAATGAACATTGTGACCTCCTATATGGGTGAATAATGCAGGAAAATATTTATCATTTTGTAAAAATAACATTACAGTTGAAATTCTGTACCAAAAAAATATCATTCCTTTTTCATTGGATTGGATATTATATGGATATATCATATACATATTATTCATAAAATATTTTGAGCACATGTGCTTCTGAATTGAGCACTGTGGATAGGGCCAGGAATAGGGAAAGGAGTATGATGCAGAGTCCTTATTTTTATAAGGAACATGAAGATCCAATAGACCTATGAATTTTCTCATGATGAATAGTATTTTAAATGTTTTCTCACCAAATTCTATTGATTGCTGACCCAAGAAGTTGACCAATTGTTTATTTCCATGTTTAAAGTGATAAATTTGGTCATAATGTATATTCAATTATCTTCCTCTATGTGGAACTTCTTCTGCCTTTGCCTCATTCCCCTTCCCCTTCCTTTGCTCTTTCCTCTTTAACAGTGATATCAAAGAATGGAAAAGAATATATTTGCTGATTTTTATTTAATGCTTGTGACAGTAATTAAACAGGCAAATTCATTGCTTTTATTACCACTAGACTTTTCTTATTATCATTGCTTCAATATAAAATAAGTGAAGAATTAGGATAAAAGTCTATTACAAAATTATCTTGTCTGTAAAAACTGACTTTATTTCTCAGAACAATGTCACCTCAGATTGTCAGGTTAACTGAAAGATGCCATTTCTGAACCCTACAATTCACTTTGATTGATTTCAATTTAATATTTTATTATAACAACAGGTAGCATTTTTAAATCTCTCTTGTTTTGAAAGTTCCATTATTATTTTTTGATGTGAAAATGTTTTAGGAGTGGTCTCCACTAAACTTTCTTTTCTAACAAACAGGGTTGTATTTATAACAACACAAAATAATTTCCCTTTAACTCTTTCTAGTCATATTAACAAATTACTCTACTTCACATTAAGCCAGCCACACTTATTTAACATAATTTAGTATCTTAAGTAACATATGACTGCATTTCACCAATGCTAATTTATTTAAAAATCAGGAATGGTTGAATTATGTAGCTTTAAACATTTAAATGGTGAATTTTTAATTTGAATTCATGTATCAGGAATAATTTGTCAAAGTTTTCTGTCTTTTCTCTGAATTACTTCAAAAATCATGTTATAGCTGGATATGTCTATAGACTGAACTCTATGAGGACAATTATTCTTTTTCTTTCCTGGACTTTTGGTAAATTGCGGAGTCCCTTGGGTAGCTGCCATCACTATAGGTATGACAGTAGCAATAATTTCAAAGTAATGACTCAGGAAGACACAACCAGTTGACTGTTAGTTGTGTTCTTATTAAAATCCATTTGTTAGCTCTGGTATTCATATGAATGCTAGCAGGTTATTTGGGCTGATAAGGCTTAATCAAGTTTTTGGAAGGACATTTTAGGGAAGAGAAGACAGTACTATTAGGGATACAGAGATGTGTGCAAGGAACTCTGATTAGACCAATTAGACAAACAAAGTTTGATTGAACACTATGAGGGAAAAAAAGGAATAGGTTGAGGAGAGCCACAGCCTTTGAATACATAAATTTGGCCAGAGAGACAAAATATTAAAAATATTTCAGCATAATTGTGACCTGAAAAATAAGAAGGTATTTCCAGGAGTTTATCAAAAGACATGCAATAAAAAGAGCTATCAAGGGACGACATGAGGAGAAGGAAAACTTTCAAGTAGTTATTGCTGTAGTTTGGAATAAAGGTGACTTCTGAGGGACAATATTTAGGTTAGCTGAATAAAAAAGAATGGTGTAAATGTAAGACCACATAAGTTAATGTCAGATGGTATCTTATTGTCTTACACATGTCAACAATAAAAGTTTAAAAAGAAAAAGCTGTTGTTCAGAGCTAGGTAAAGCAATATACACCACTGGGTATACCATAAAACCTTTTAAACTATCTGAGGAATATTAAAGATTTTATACTTATAGGATTGTAACTCTGAAAATCAATTGACATTTTCAACCTAGTGTTCATAAATCTTTTCCAGGTCACTATCTTCCACATAACCCCAGCTGATCATTTTGCTAGTTCTCTCACTTATAGAAAACGCAGATCATTGTCTTTCCATCCCCAACAGCAGTTAACTAATTGCTTTTTCAACCTCCAGGAATTCTCTTTTCATATCTAGTCTTTACTCCCACCCTGCTCCAAAACCAATGGTCCATTCCGAACAGAACATGCCCAACAGCACATGCTGCTCATGTTTTCTTGAAACTCTCTACTTATTAGAGTATTTTCTTTTGTGTCTCTCTTTCCTTCTCCCTGAACATGATTGCCTGTGTTGTCTACAGACTGCAGACCTTCCTACAGGTGTCCTGACACAGAACCAAACTCACAGGTTTCCACTTTCACACCAGCTATTACACTATCCTTCAAATATACCATTTGTCTTGACTGTAAGTAAACATCTGCGGAGGTATTCCTTGTTGAACTATGGTTTGTTTTTTGAATTAAATGAAAATCAAATTTTAAATTCTCCTTTGATATTAAACATCAACCTTTTTCTTATATGAGCAAGCTTCAGAAAGTACCTTATAATTTCAGAAAACACATCAGTGACGATAGAAAGCAGCAGTTAAGTGTAGTGTACATATAGCTTATTTAAAAATCTTTATGCTGTGTATCAGTCTGATATAAGGGTTTAAGAAATGCTATAAAAAATGGTTTCTATGCTTGAATGAGAAAGACATGGGCTCTTGAAACAAACCCTTTGTTGATTAAAGCCCTCCTTTTTTGTTTTTGTTGTTTTTGAGACAGGCTCTCACTATGTTGCCCAGACTGGTCACAATTCTCCCACTTCAGTTTTCCAAATTCTTGAAATTAGAGGCTCACACCACTGAACCTGGCCCATTTTTCTTCACTAAGAAAAACAGAACACCCAAGCCCTTGATTCCAGTCCCCCAAACCATGCCAACACACACACACAAAAATGCTAAGAGCCATAGCCAAGTAGTATGATGCAGGGCATTTTTGGTTGAAAGGTGACGCCAGCAAGCCATTGAGATGATATGATTATGTTAAGATCTGCATTCATATGGATATTAGACTCCTGCTGTCCACCTCAGCCTGCTACTGGGACTCCTGGAGAGTTCCCATTGGTTGGGGAAGTGCAGTAGGAGGGAATTCCGGAGGAGGGACTTCCTGTTGGAGTGGGTCCGGGGAAACACCTCATGTGTGGGTCGGCATTTTTCCCAAGAGCATACAGGGCATTGGCGGGAGTTTAAAAATAAAGTTTGTTCCTGTTTGAGTGGCTCGTGATTTTGTGCCCAGCCAGACTGCGGCAATTGGTGGCCCATGCGGGGGACACCTGAAGCTTGGCGGTGAGTAAAATTGCTCGCCCCTGAGGGAAGGCGAGAGAATAGGTGACCATTTCAAAAAACAATGTGTTCTTGTTTTGATTTATTTTGTTTTTGTTTCAAGCTGCCTATCCCTAGAACTTTCTTAAGCAAACTGGGAAAAATGGTTGCTCAATGTTTTAAGTTGTTTGGCCCTGAGAAAGAGAAAATTGATACAACGATTTTTTGTTCCGTTTTTGTTTCATTCTGTTTCGGTTTTGTTTTATGTTATCTTGTTGGGTTGCGTTATCTTTATAGTAGATTAGAAATTAATAAAAAACAAACCGAAAGACTGTTAAGTAAATTGTTAGAGGTCCAGACTATGGTAGAAAACATGTTAGGTCAAGCAAAAGAGAAGGCCTCTCGAGCTAGTCAGATAGAGGAAAATTTAAAGGAAGAAAGCTTAGAGGAAAAACAACCATCAGGGGGGGAGCTACAACAGGAGGCTGCTACTAACTCCGTTCTATCACCAGAGGCCGTAATTCAATCAACAGCTCCATCTATAGAGACAGCTGAGTGGCCCTCAACCCCCGTAGTTGATAGACGGAATCCTGAGGCAGGACCTCAAAGATTAGCATGCCCTGTACTTGAGCAGGCAGGAGGGCAACAAATTCACCGTGCTTTAGATTTCAAAACAGTGAAGCAATTAAAGGAGGCTGTAACAACCTATGGTCCACAAGCACCCTTCACCATAAGCATGGTCGAATCCATTACCAAATTGGACATGACGCCAGCAGATTGGGCTAATATGTGTCGATCTGTGCTAAATGGAGGACAATATTTGTTATGGAAGGTTGCCAATGAGGAATTTTGCACGGAGACAGCTAGGCGAAATGCAGCAGCCAGTTACCCTCAAAGAAATCTAGATATGTTGTTAGGAAAAGGACCTTATGAGGGTCAACGGCAACAAATTGAATATGATCCTGGCGTATACGCACAAATTGCTGTAGATGCGGTTAGGGCATGGTAAACTTTACAGGGGCATGGAGATTTACAAGGACAATTATCTAAGGTAATACAAGGAACTAATGAACCTTACGCTGAATTTGTAGATAGGCTTATTCAAACAGCTTCCAGAATTTTTGGGGATACAGAGCAAGCAATGCCATTAATAAAACAACTGGCTTATGACCAAGCAAATCATTGCTGCAGAGAGGTCATTAGACCATGGAGATGTGAATATTTAAACACATATATTAAATTATGTAGAGACATTAATGAACAAGGGCAAGTCTTGGCAGCTGCAGTACAACAGGCTTTAGATGCCAGGCCAAAAGCATGCTACAATTGTGAACAAACAGGACATTTTAAAAGGAGTTGCCCCATAGGAGGAGGGTTTAACAAAGCTAGGTATCAAAGGAATAGAATACCAGGTATTTGCCCACAATGCCGTAGAGGGAGACATTGGGCTAATGAATGCCGTTCTCAAACCAACATAGAGGGTATTCCATTATCAAAAAATGGACAAGGACCAAGTGTTTACCCACAATATCGTGGAAAAAGGCATCAGGCTCCATTGCCAAAAACCAGACTGGGGGGCCCAATGCTCCAAGGCCCACAACCACAAATTTCCGGGGCAGTGGAGGAACCCAGCAACACCATCAGGGTAGTGCTCAGGACACATTGTCCATTAAATCCCTCATCAGACAAACCAGAGGGAGCGCAGGGTTGGACATCTGCGCCTCTGCCAGAGCAGTACTAACTCCAGAGATGGGAGTTCAAATCATTCCCACAGGAGTAAAAGGACCTCTTCCCCAAGGAACAGTAGGCTTATTATTGGGATGCAGTTCTTCTACACTAAAAGGACTTATGATAAGTCCTGGGGTAATTGATCCCGATTATGTAGGTGAAATAAAAATTATAGCTAGATCTCCAAGAGGTATATCAGTAATTTCACCAGGAGATAGAATAGCACAGTTATTAATAATACCCAGCCTGCATGATAAATTTTCCAGTCGTACTGTAGAAAGAGGTTCCAGGGGATTAGGCTCCACAGGTGTAGATTGGGCTATGCTGTCTTTAAATTTAGATTCTCGCCCAATGCTAAAACTAAATATTCAAGGACATGAATTTAATGGACTACTGGACACAGGTGCTGACCTTAGCATCATATCTCATCAAGAATGGCCAAAACATTGGCCATTACAACAAGCCCAACAAGCCACTCAAATGCTTCGAGACCTAGGAGTGGCGACTAATCCCCATAGAAGTGCAATGGTATTAGATTGGAAGGATCCTGAAGGATGTGAAGGAACTATACAGCCATATGTATTGGATCATCTTCCTATAAATTTATGGGGATGAGATGTCCTAGATCAATTAGGTTTGACATTAACAAATAACATCAATCCTAACATGCCCACTACTAGGGCTAGACAAGGCTTTAGGAAAGAAAAAAGATTAAGAGAACAATGACAAGGTATAACAGCACCAATTCAAATAGATCAAGGAATAAATAGACATGGATTGGGTTTTCAGAAGGGGCCACTGAGACAATCAAAATTACTTGGAAAGCAGAAAGACCAGTATGGGTTCCTCAGTGGCCCCTGACTAAAGAAAAGATACAAGTAGCCCATGACCTGGTCAAACAACAATTAGCGGAAGGACATATACAACCTTCCATATCTCCCCATAATACTCCCATTTTTGTCATCAAAAAGAAATCTGGTAAATGGAGATTATTGCAAGATTTAAGAGCCATTAATAATGAAATGGTTATTATGGGACCTGCTCAATCAGGGATTCCTCAATTGTCTGCTTTGCCAAAAACCTGGTATGTTTTAGTTATAGATATTAAAGATTGTTTTTTTTTTTTTTTCGATTCCAATTCATCCTGAGGATAGTCCACGTTTTGCATTTACTATCCCTGCACTGAATCATGAACGCCCTGATCAGAGATATGAATGGAAAGTATTCCCTCAAGGGATGGCTAACAGCCCAACTATGTGTCAAATCTATGTTAACAAAGCAATCCAGCCACTTAGAAATCAAAATCCTGAACTACAAATATTTCACTATATGGATGATGTATTATTAGCACATAAAGATAAAAACACATTGCTGGAATGTTATGCCACACTTACAAATTTATTAAAAAAATTATAATCTAGAGATAGCAATAGATAAAGTACAATTAAATCTTCCAATTAATTATTTAGGAGTTCTATTATCCTCAACCATGGTCCGTCCACCAAAAATTCAAATATGAGTAGATCAACTCAAATCACTTAACGACTTTCAAAAGTTATTGGGAGACATAAATTGGATAAGGCCTTATCTAGGCATACCAAGGAGAGTTGGGACCTTTATTTGATATCATAATAGGTTCATCAGATCCAAATTCACCCCGCATGTTAACTCCTAAAGCAAGAAAGGCATTAAAAATTATTGAAACATATATGGAAAATATGCATTTGGATAGAATTGATATAAGTTTGCCTTTATTATTTATTGTACTACCAACAAAAAATATTTCTACAGGAGTATTTTGGCAAGAAGGTCCATTATTGTGGATACATTTATCTTATTCTCCTAACACTATTCTTACTAGGTTTTCTGAGGCTGTAGGACAATTAATACTCAAAGGAATAAAAGCAGCAAAGGGAGTGTTTGGAATTTCTCCCAATAAAATTATTACTCCATATACTATGGATCAAATTTATGAGTTAGCTAATGAGTTAAATACTTGGGCAATAATCATGTGTAAATCTAATGTTTCATTTGATAATCACTTACCATCTAATCCTTTGTTGTCTTTTTGGTCTTCGCATCCTGTAGTTTTTCCAAAAATGACAAAAAAAACCCTATCATGAATGCTCCAAATATATTCACTGATGGGTCAAATAATGGTACAGCAGCAGTGCCATGATCAAACTTTTACATTTTTAGTACCCAAACAATCAGCTCAAAAGGTAGAGCTTAATGCAATTTTACAAGCTTTTGTGATGTTTAAAGATTCTGTATTTAATTTATTTTCTGATAGTCAGTATATAGTTAATGCTATAGTATCCCTTGAAGATGCTGGTAGGATTTCCCCTTCCTCTACTGTTTTCTCTTTGTTTTCCACTATACAAAGTCTAATCTGGGACAGAAAAGATCCATTCTTTATAGGACATATCAGGGCACATACAGGATTGCCTGGAGCCCTTAGTTTGGGCAATGATTTAGCAGATAAAACTACACATGACATACATATTTTCTCTACACTAGAAGAAGCTACAAATTTTCATAAAAGGTTCCATGTCAATGCTAATACTTTACAAAAGTGTTTTAAAATAACTAAGGAACAAGCCATACATATAATAAAACAATGTCAAAATTGTGTGACATTTTTACCACAAGTTAATCTTGGAATCAATCCTAGAGGATTGATACCTAACCATATTTGGCAGATGGACGTCACACACTTGCCAGAATTTGAAAAATTAAAATATTTGCATGTTACAGTTGATACTTCTTCTGGATTTTTGATGGGCTCCCTTCATGGCGGAGAAAAAACTAAAGATATTATAGCTCATTGCTTACAAAATTTTGTCACTGTGGGTGTTCCAAAACAGTTAAAAACAGATAATGGTCCTGGCTATACCTCTAACTCTTTTAAACAATTTTGATCATCATTTGGCATTACTCATATAACAGGAATCCCATACAATCCACAGGGACAAGGCATAGTTGAAAGAGCTCATCAAACTATTAAAATGTACTTATTAAAGCAAAAAGAGGGAATTGGAAAGGGGTATATATCCCCCAAAGATAAACTTAAAATAATGCTTTTTACTCTAAACTTTTTAAATTTGGATTCATCAGGAATCAGTGCTGCGGAAAGGCATATGTGTCCAAAAAATGTACATAGCCTAAGGTACTTTGGAAGGATATTCTAACAGGACAATGGAAAGGTCTTGACCCAGTGATTGTCTGGAGTCGGAGTTTTGTTTGTGTGTTTCCACAGGGAAAACAGCAGCCAATTTGGATTCCAGAGAGACTAACCAAAGCAAATTCTACAGACCAAAAAGAAGATGATTTGACTCAAATCCATAACAGCTGATATCCAGAGCTCCAGCTTGGCTATTCTTACATCTGTGATAGTGATTAACCAGGATGCTTTTTTCAGTATCTATTTTATTATTGCCTTTTCCCACATCATAAAGTTCTATTTTATTTTTTGAGCTCATACAAACCTAGGTTAATGTTTTTCTGATCAGTTTTATTTTTTGACTGTGGAGTTTTTAAACATTGCAATGGAGATTTCACCTATGTAAAGCTACAAGGCCTTTACTATTGTCTTATGTGTTGTATGTTATGTGTGCACATTTCTGTTTTGTGTTGTATGTCTGTATGTGCGTATGTCCATATATCATATATGAGGAGTGCTCATGAATATGGATCCAAATTTTTTTTTATTCACGTGATTTTAATGGTTTAATTTAAATTGGGTAAACAGCTGTTGAGGATTGTTTTAATATGTGAACAAATAAGGAGGTTAACAGATCTGTTTGTTTACTTTCACCTTTCCTTTTCATTATATTTAATAATTCTGTTCAGGATAATGTAAATTGTTAAGAAAATTGTTTTCTTAGTACCTGTTGGAATGTTACATAATTTTTTTAACATCATTGGCAGAATTCCTATCTTCATCCCAGTGCCGGTGAAGACAAAGATGAAACCAACCTACAGCTTCTTCGATAGTTATCACAACAAACTGTATAAACTGATGCATCAATGAATAATAACTCAACAAGTAATGCTCAATCAAGGAGTCGATTTATTTTGGGAGGAAATGGACATATTGATAGATTCCTCCGCTTTGAACTGCTTGCAGAACTTGACTGGACTATGTATCACTTGTATGCATTTTGAACTATCTGTTAATGCAGCGAATTATGGTAGTGCTGGCGTATCTTTGCTGATGTGTCACCAGTGATACAATTTTCCAAAGGAGCCGTCAATTGGCTTGGTGTTGTGGCATTTCTGTATACTACTCCCTTCTGCTAGTGATGGTCTAAAATTTGGGGGCCAACAGAGGTGAGTCAAAGAACCTCACCCCCCCCACCGGCACCAAGGCCAAATTTGGGGGCCAACAGAGGTGAGGCAAAGAACCTCACCCCCCCACTGGTGCATAGGCCTATCCACAAGTATGGCTATATGCTGGACCCGTAGTCAGTGATGGGTATGATCCAGTTGCAGTGGTATCAACCTAACACAGGAGGCTGACGCCTAGAGGTCAGCTCATCTGATGACGGGTAAGAACCATATGTTGAATTGGACAACCTAACAGGCACGGTCCCTAGCCACATTGCTTGTTGCTTAATTAAACAGAAGGGGGGAGATGCTAAGAGCCATAGCCAAGTAGTATGATGCATGGCATTTTTGGTTGAAAGGTGATGCCAGCAAGCCATTGAGATGATATGTTAAGATCTGCATTCATATGGATATTAGACTCCTGCTGTCCGCCTCAGCCTGCTACAGGACTCCTGGAGAGTTCCCATTGGTTGGGGAAGTTCAGTAGGAGGGAATTCCCGAGGAGGGATTTCCTCTTGGAGTGGGTCCGGGGAAACACCGCGTGTGTGGGTCGGCATTTTTCCCGAGAGCATACAGGGCATTGGCAGGAGTTTAAAAATAAAGTTTGTTCCTGTTTGAATGGCTCGTGATTTTGTGCCCAGCCAGACTGCGGCACAAAATAGATAAATAAATAAATAAATAAAAAGAGAAAAGAAAAACATCACAACAGAAAACAGACAGCTTTATCAGCTGAACAACTTTTTTTTGATGAAATGCTGTGACTTTTAGACAGAGGAGAGACCCTTAGTGAGTGACTATCAGTGAGTAAGGAAAATAGTTTATATATAGAGAGAGATATAGATATAGATATAGATAGATAGATAGATAGATATAGATATATAGATAGATAGATACAGATATATATAGATAGGTTCTAGATATGAGATGGATTTGAAACAACATAGGGAAGCTATTAACCAGATTGTTCCTAGTTCTTTGTTGAAGACATTCAATAACCAGATTGCCTAGAACAAGATTATCCTAAGAAAGAGATAAAGCTCACATTTGGACCATGAGGAAATGGCATAGCAGAGTGATAAGGGATAGAGGCAAAGGTATGAATAATTGTGGGAGGTAATAGTAGTATGGCATATTCCTCTGTATCCATATCTTTGCATTTCTGTGTGCTTTTTATGTAACTTAATATTACCAATTTATTGATAAGCTACTATAATTAAAACATTAACTTATATATAATACTTTAGATTTTAATTATTTAAATACTGAAAATAATTTATCTTATTTCTATTTTCCACATACTAGTTTAATTACTTATACTTTTGATCACACATTGTGATATATGGAATCTTTATGCTACTTTATATGTGTTCTACTTGGATTTTCACACGTAAGAAAAAAAATGGTAATCATTAAAATAATGAGGGAACAGGACAAAGTATCAGATTTCTAGAACATTTAAAATAATTAAAGTATTTATATATTAAATGTCAGAAGTGGCTATAACAATATATGGTGTATATCAAACATTTTGAGAAAAAATGTCATTAAATACTTTTAAGTATTTTAACTGGGCATGGTGGTACACACCTGTAATTCCAGCAACTTAGTAGGCTGAGGCAGGAGGATCAAAATTTCAAGTCCAGGCTCAGCAACTTAGTGAAGCCCTAAGCACCTTTAAAAGATCCTGTTTCAAAAAATAATAATAATAATTAAAAGCCTAGGGATGTGGTTCAGTGTTTAAGTGCTCCTGTGTTCAATCACTAGTACAAAAATAAATAAAATAAAATGATGGTGATTCAGCTTGAGAATTTAATGATCATAACACAAATTTCAAAAGTAAGAAAAGAGAAGAATATAATCTATTACTTAGAAATCACCTAATGATATCAGTTAAAATATATCTGCCTCGACTTTTTTCAAGTGGAGGAGAAGGTCTTTGTAGTAGTGTTCATTTTGGGAAGTTGAAAAATATACAATACACATAGTAATGTACCTAGCTTTTATCACTTAACATGTTTTAAAGTATTTTACAATGAATCTTTTCTTATTTACCTGGTTTTATGCCTCTTGAAATGCATAATAGTACATTTAAGCAGCCTCAGCATAAAAAAGATAAAAACTTTTAGCTATATATTTCTTTGCATTTTTCCCTAGAAATGATTCTTTATAACTTTCTGTTACCTTTGAAAATTATCAATTTTCATTGTACTCACTGATGTTTAATACTTTTTAAAAAAAATGCCTACTGAGAGACCCCCAAAAGCTCATGTGTGTGACTATGAAAGATAGTTTAGAGATGATATAATTGGATTATGAGAGACAACCTAATCAATAAATTAATTCACAGCTATGGATTAACTGGGCAGTAACTGCAGGAGGTTGTGTGTCACTGGAGGAGGAAAATCACTGGTGAGTGGAGCTCTCTCTCTGCTTCCTGATTATCATGTCCTTAGCTGCTTTCCTCTACCACACTCTTCCACCAAGATGTTCTGCCTCACCTACAGCCCTGAGTTATTGAGTCAGGAGTCTACCATCAGAGATTCTTAACTCGTGAGCTCCAAATAAGCTTTTCCTCCTGTAATTGTTTTTGTCATGTCTTTTGGTCACAGTGATTAAATAGCTGACTAAAACATCCAGTTGTTGCATTTAATTGACTTTTCCATTTTTATTCATAGGTTTATCATCATGCATCTTCAGTTTGCAAGATACATAGTTAGCTACAAAATATATGAAATAACAGATTTGTACATGTACTTGTTCAAGTTGCCTCAAAAGCAAAAGACATGTTAGAAATTATAACCAACTTTATTAATTTTTGAGTAATATACATTTGAATTTTCTTCAGCTATTGTCATGTAATCTTCCTGAAATTACTTCTGAAGTGGCTACTAATTGTGACCTACATTTCTAATGGATAAAATAAATTAATAGTTTCACAAAAGTTTTAGTTTAATTATATGTTTGATTTCCAAAATAAAACTAAGATATATTGTTTTATTGCCAAATTTCAAAATATATGTGTTCATTATAATTGTTTCTAAATAATATATTAAAATTAAAGAAAAAATAAATCAGTAGAATTCTCACTACATAGAATTATTACCAATAATCTTATCAATCTGTATCATTCTAGTTTGATTTAATTTTCTAAAAGTTAAGTCTGACTGTACATGTTTTTCTTATAAACATTAATAGGAATTTCTCTATTAAAATACATAACTATATTATTTTAATGTCTGAAAAATTTTAACCTACTAAACCAATTCCATATCATTGCATATTTAGACTTAAAACAAAGTTGTTCTTCTGCAGCTCATGCCACTAGTAATTTATAATTTGTCCCTGTTGCTGCCATCTGCTGACACCTTCTCTTGGTTCTTTAACACACTGTAACTCAGCTCTTTGATTCCTACTCAGTCCCAACTCCAGCCATTGTATCAAATGGTTTCACCTTGTTCTCACCTCTTCCTTGTGAGGAAACCCTGGTTTAGTCATCCAATGAAATAAACCATTCTCCAGCAACCTCAGACCACTTTCTCATATTCTTCTCCTACAGCTGTTCCTTGACCTCTTTGGAAACTTGGATGCAACAACTTTTCAACTTTCTAACTCTTTATAAATACCCATTTTTATTTCAAAAGTATACCTAAACCAGTACAGCGGCCAACACCTGTAATCCTAGTAGCTTGGGAGACTATCAGGGGGATTGCAAGTTCAAAGCCAGTCTTAGCAACTTAGTGAATCTCTAAGTAACTTAGTGAGACACTGCTTCAAAATACATTTTTTCTAAAAATATACAACTGAAACTTAAGGCTTTAATTCAAATTTTAATAAATATCCTAAATTCACTTGCCTATATGTTTGTATCATACCTAATTGGAGAAATTTCAATCCAGATATTATCCAAATTGTTTTCCATATTTCTTCTTTGAAAAGTAACATAACTGGGAACACTGTTACTACCACAAAATGTTAAATCATCAATTTTTTAAGCCCTTCATCACTTCCCTAGCCAGAGGAAATACATACCTCAGATACTCCCTTTATCCACCCTTCTCCTCAGTGAACCTATTTAAAAAGAATTTTTAAAAATCCTGTTTATTAAAGTTTATGCCAGAAATCTCTCCAGTGTTTTATCTAAAATAAAAGTAGTTATTATTCACTCACATATTATAACCCAATCATTCAACTTGGCTTTGGATCTTAAAATCCTCCCCACTCCCTATAATATTATTTTCCTCTACTCTACCTATTTCACCAAGCTATCTCTCTAATCTTGTTACTTCCCCAAGATAAATATATATTATTGTCTCTGTAAGTTACTTCAAATCTTAAAATATCGTAGACTGACTTCTGGAATGAAAACGTATGGAGCCCTGCAGACTCTCCCCAGAAAAACTGTTGAAAATTATAAAAACGATACAACTATAAGAAGTGGTCGAAATAGTCTCAAAAGCAACAGAAAAAGAAGAATCATCTATTAAAGAATATCTACAGAATTATACAGCATACTGTAGTAAAAGTTACTTAAAACTTATTATTTATTTCTAGAATTTCTTATTTAATATATTGGGACTGTAGCTGACCAAAGGTAACTAAAACTATAGAAAGTGAAACTGCAGATAAGAGGGAAAAACTGCTTTTTCCTCAAAGAAATCACAATTTGATTAATTTGCAGAGAAATTTAGGCCTCCGAATATTATTGAAAACAATAGAGCAATCACTGGGTTACTAATGGGGTCTAACAAATAGGTGTGGTAAGGCAAAGAGTAAAAAAATGCCACACCAATACATTGTCATGACAAGGTCACTGTGAGCAAACTCAAAGCTGTGCATCCCTGAAAAGCAACAGCAAACACCTCAGGTAATTGAGGAGGGGATGTTGGCAGGTGGACAGATCTCACTAAAATAGTCCAGCCAGTCATTAACCAGCCAATAATAGTATGTTAACAAGCAGATGGACCTGTACACAGGGAAGGTGAACAGATATCACATTTAACAGTAAAAGTTCTCAAAGGTGACATATGAATATGTTCACAAAACTAAAGGAAAGCATAATTAAAAACATAGAGGAAGAGGCTAGGATTGTGGCTCAGTGGCAGAGTGCTTGCCTTGCCTGTGTGAGGCACTGGGTTTGATTCTTAGCACCACATAAAAATAAATAAATGGAATAAAGGTATTGTGTCCATCTACAACTAAAAGAATATTTTTAAAAAACATAGAGAAAGGTATTACAACAATATCACATCAAATAGAGAATAACAACAAAGAGAAAAAACAAATTTTGGAAATAAAAAACACATTAAAAATATCACAGAAAGGTTTATCGCTAGATTTGAACAGGCAGAAGGAAAAAAAGTAATAAACCTAACAATGGATAAAGATGATGCAAACTGAAGAGCAGAAAATGAAGAAAAATGAACAAAGACTCAGAAATGTAGGATATCATTAATATAGAAACATACATGTAATGAAAGCACTACAGAGAGAAGACAAAGATAGATAAGAAAAAATCATTTAAATAATTAGTGGAAATTAACAGAAGTAATGAAAAACAATAACATGCAAACCCAAGGAGCTTAATGAATTACAAGTAGTATAAACACGAGGAAAAGAACAGACACATCACACCAAAAGTTAATGAAAGTCAAAGACCAGAATAAAATCTTGAAAACTGTAGAAGAAATATCCCTTCACTTATAAGAAAACCCAAATAAGATTAACAGATGACTTCTTGCCAGAAATAAGTGAGATAAGAAGGCATTGGAATGATATATTCAAAGTGGTCAAAGAATTCTCCATTCAGCAAAGCTATCTTTCAAAAAACAAAGCTGTTTCAAGTTGCTTCAAAAGCAAGAGATGTGTTCCGAAATTATTACCAAGTTTTTGGGGGTGGGCAGGGATTAAACCCAGGAGAGCTTAACCACTAAGCCCCATATAGAGCCCTTTTTATTTTTTATTTTGAGACAGGGTCTTGCAGAGTTCCTAATGTCCTGGCTAAATTGCCAAGACTGGCTTGAACTTGTGCATCCTCTTGCCTCAGCCTCCTGAGTCACTAGGATTACAGGCATTTGCCACCATGCCCTATTTACCTGCAATTCTTATGACAGTGTTTCTTAAGGATTGATGATATTAATATTTGTGGAATTATTTGTGCTTATAGGATATAATTGATATATGATTGATATATGATGTTAATTATAATTAATATAATTAATATATGATGTTGCCATCCAGATATTTTTTACCAACTAATTAATGAAAAAAATATGTATTTCATTTCACTTGTGGCAACATTTGCATACTAGATGTTTTAAATAAGTTGCAAATTCACATACAAAATGATGAATTTTCTTACTTTGATTTCATAGCTTTAAAAAAGCATTAAAAGCCACAACATAGATGATGACATTTTGGCAAACAGAGTTGCCCTTGGAACTACCCTCCATTTTGGATTGCACAAATAATAATAAATCAAAAATTTCCATCCCTGTATTCAATCAAGGCAGTCTCTTGATCTTACAGTGTAATTGAGCTCATTAATATTGCAGGATAAAAGAAACTACGATTATCAATCTGGATTGGTGGTTTAAAGAGAAGTTGGAAAGGTGATAGGAATTCAAAGAGAAGATTCTACCTTTACCCCACTCTAGCCAAGATTTGTTACATTTTATCAGCTAAAGAGCATCTTTCCATTCACTGGCAGGAGTTCCTTGTCTGCCTCTGCTCCCACACCAAGTTTCTCCTATCATTTTCTATTCCTGAATGCTTATTGCTCACTTTTTTGTCCATGTGTAACTAGATCCTCTCATATCTATTCACACTGACTTGGAGCTTTTCTTTGATATCCCATAGCAGATAGCTTTATATTTTCTTATTCTCATGTTTTCAGTTCCCCATTTGAACTGGGCTAGACTTCCATAATCCACCACTTAGAATTGACCCACTTGGCTTATTTATTTAGCTTTCCTGTGTCACAATAAAACTACTCACAATAACTAACAGAAATTCTTGCTTACAACAAGATTCAGGAACAGTACATTTAGAATACCTGAGGAAAAGAAGAAAATGAAAATAACATCTTACATCTGCTTTGTGTATATCTGATAGATTAACAAGGAACTTGTCCAAGTGTGGGGTAATGCTATTCTCAATTAGACAAGTAATACAAGAATATGTTTGCACAATGCATGTTCAATAGAGGGAATGAATATTGCAATTCTCCACATACAATGAGATTGATTTTTAAATGTGTTTTAAAAAGATATAATAGCTGTACGTAAATTGTATCATAGAATTTCCTTTTAGGAAAGATTTTTCCAGGCATGTAGATGCTTTTAAATGAGATAAGGTTATTATTCAAATGTATGCATCTAGACCTTCAAGAAAGGAAAAGATAACATATTGTTCAATATCTGGGAGACTTGAGAAGCAGTCGGACAGAGCCAGAAGGTTAGTCTTAATGATCCTGAAGTCTTTCTGAATAGAATCCTATACTTAGAATTCTCTTCTCTGTGTTTACTTTATCCACAGACCCAATGAACCTGGCAAGCCTACTGTAATTAGAAATTACAATTTAGAGCTGAAGCGAAATGGAATGGAGAAATACAGACACACCTAGGCAGCAGGAGGCCCTTCTGGCAGTGTGTCCTTATTGTGTTTTTCTTCATGATTTCCTAATCCAGTTGCATATTTAAAAAACTTAAACATTTTTAAAACTGAAAGAACTCAAGAGAGAAATGTTTTTCTTTTATGGGGCCTTGGTACCTCCAAAAGAAAAGCAAAACTCTTCCTGCCAAAGGAAAATGTTTTGGTCGTATTTTAGTTTTATCGTTACACGTGGGTGGGAAGATGGAAGAAACCCAACGTGTTTCTTACTGTCATATTTTCTTTTTTATACCTTTGTTTTAAATGCTGTCATTGAGTTCAGGGGCCAGGAGAGGGAGACGTTAATATGGAGATCATAACATGGATCTTTTTGAGGGCTTTCTTTTGTTCTTGGTTCAGTGTATACCAGGTTAGACTGGAAGTATTGCTGAGGAGCCCACACGATTGAGGGTTGTAAAAGTCAAGAATCTTTGTTTTCAGTGATAATCTTATAACAAATGGGAGCCAGGTGTGCAATATTTGAGTTGGCTGCCTTTCAGGGTTTTTATTTATTTTTCTTTAGGTATGCAACACAAGGCAAACTAAAATGAAAATGCAATCTTATAGAGCCTATTTTGGGTGGTGTTTGAAATTGTTGAGCAATTACAACAAATTATAAGAAAAATATGAATAAAAATGCAAGACCTTGGAATAACATGAATTTTGGAATCCTCCCAAATACAATAAGTCTTTCTTCCTCAACTATTTGTATTACATGACATCAGTCTTTTTGTTAGTGAGGCCACCCATCTGGTTTCAACTCCTTCAAACATACATCATAAAAGGTCATTGTCAAAATACATGGATAACAGAGCCTAAGAGGTCAAAAGACCTAGATATGACCTAATCAACCTTTTCTTTTTTTTTTTCTTAAACATGTATGCTTATTTTATTTTTACTCTTAATTGAAAATAATAATTTTGTGTATTTATGGCATATTTTCATACATGTATACATTGTGAAATGATTCAATTAAGGTAATTGGCATATCCAACACCTCACATATTGGTTTTTGTGTTGATACATTTGAAATTTGTTCTCTTAGCAATTTAAAAATATACTTTATTAACTATTGCCATCTTGCTGTATAATAGATACCATATTCCTCCTAAATTAAACTTTGAACTGTTAGCTAAAATCCCCTCATTCCTCACCCTTCATCCCAGCTCCAGAAGCCACTATTCTACATTCTTCTGTGACCTGTTTTGTTTTTTTTTCCATTTTCCATGTATAAGCAAGATCTTCCCATTTATGTCTCTGTGCCTGCCTGATTTCATTGAGTTCATTGTCCTCCAGGTTCACCCATGTTATTGTAAATGACAGGCTTATTATTATTTCTTCTCCTTCTCCTTCTCCTTCTCCTTCTCCTTCTCTTCTCCTCCAAGGATGAAATAGTAGTCCATTATGTGTGTATATGTATGTATGTATACAAATCACATTTTGATGACACTTAGGTTGATTCCATATATCAGCTATTATGAATAATACTTTAATGAATATGAGATCCAAATATCTCCTGGATATCCTGATTTCAGTTCCTTTGGATTGATGTCCAGGAGTGGGATGGCTTCATCATATGGCAGTTTCTCTTCTTTTTCACTGCTCTGTCTTTGACCCAGTTAGGCTGTAAAGTTGAATTTAATGATTAGTTCTCCTTCTAAACTCAGTCAGCACTTTTCTCCTTTATGACCTTTTGCTTGCATTTTACAATATAATGAGCCGCAGGTGATAGAAAATTTATTTTTAAATAAGCACAGCTGAATCCATACTTATATCAAATCCCAACACTCCATTTCTTTACATACCAGTATTTGTGGAGGACATGTTTGACTGATAAGAATCTGTTTCTTATCTTTTGATTTCTCTTAGAATGAATAACTATCCATGTACTTAACATAAAGATGATCACATTCACAATTCCATTAGAATCAGACCAGTGCAGTAAAAATGTCATATCACATGAGCTACCATGATTGGGTGATACCACCATACCAAAACCAAATCAACCTAAAATAACTCAAGATTTTGCAGATCTGTTCTTAATGAATGTACTTTCTGATTGCTGGGGTGCTGATGGAATGAGTAAAGATACATTATTTCTGGAGATCATCTTGTGAGCAAAATGATAAGTACTTGAAAATGAGATAAATCTCATAAAAGACAGAGTTCATGAAAATGTGCAGAAAGTGATAGGATAGAGACATTGTGTTTCAAGAGGTGCCAAATTCCATGAACTCAAAGTATTAGTGCTGCATAGATTTTAATTTAATACATATTTTTAAATTCTATTTTAATTATCAAATTCTACATTCCTTATGTATTATATTGGTGTTCTAAACTTTACCATTTAAAAAAATTAATAAGTAAGTTTATGTAACTTTGTCATCTGCCCACATTGAGTTCTTTTTTAAAAAAAATAATTTTTAGTTGTAGATGGACACCATATCTTTATTTATTTAATTTTATGTGGTTCTGAGGATTGAACCCAGTGCCTCACATGTGCTAGGAGAGCATTCTACCACTGAGCTGCAACTTCATCCCTGCCCCCATTGAGTTATTAATGCTAATATATTTTTAAGGACTATTCTGAACAAGAGCTATTTGAAGATGTCACAGAATGAGGTACTTGAGAACTAGAATAATTGCATAAGAAAAGATGATAAAATAATATTTGGATACTTTTCACTGTCCAATTTTGGATTATACTTAGGGTGATGATTATAATGAGAAGTAATCCAATTTGGACTTAATCCTGTCTTATTACAAATGTGGAAAATAAAGCATTCATATGTTTATGGAGAAAAATAATTTTGTGTTTAAATGTAGCCTTAAACACATCCAAGTAAAATTTTCCTCTTCTCTCAGTAAATATCCATTCTTTATATGCTTGAACTATATATTCCCTTTTTGTTTTCCTGTTATTGACACAGTATGGACTAAGACTATAAAGGATATAATTTAAGACCAACTTCATACTTGAAAAGTTGAAATCATTGGTTTACCTTACAGAAGACTCCCTGGGATATGTATTACAGGGAATCATGGGCAATTTACTACTAGTTGTGATATGTATCTGTCTGATGTTAAAAAAAAAAATCAATTGTTTCCCTTAAAAAAAAAAAAAAGGCCTCCCTGGGGACCAGTTAGTACAAGGTCAGAACAGCTTCCTAGTTTGCATCCCAGCTGTTTGCTCCCCCTCAGCAAACAGGTCTTCAAGCAATGACACTGTGATCTCCTGATAGAGCAGATGAAGCCCTATGTGCTCTGCGACATCTACCACTGAGCTGCTGCAATTATATAGAGGATCTTATTTGGAAGAGAAATAAAGGATTTTAAAGGGAAAATTATAGCCCATTCTTCTGTCACTCTCTCACTCAAACTATATATGCTTTATCCCCTCTATCCTACCAGCACACTCCCACTTTAAAAACTGAAAATGTTTGTCATGTTTGAAAAACTTAGGTCTCCCATCCATCTCCTCCTTAAGTCATTTACGTGTACCAAAAATTTAGGAAACTGAGTAGCATGACAATGTCTCAAATGACCCATATAATATACTGGGCTGAAAGACGTTTTTCCTAGTAACAAAAGCTCACTTTGGTTATCATAAGTAAATTATTTGTGAAGTGTGAGGGTGTGTGTATGTGTGTGTGTACATTTAGAGCTAGAACAGTAAACTATGCACATGTTAACCCAGTGAAATGAAAATAAGATGACTTCCACATATGAATTTGATGGGAGATACAATTCAGCCATAATAGTTGCATAGCACTCAGACCTTCTTGGTTTATGACCAGATTCTCCAAAAAAAAAAAAGGAACCAAGGTTTTGGGGAATGACAGATTCTAGGTTTATGGCAATGAAAATGCCAGGTGAGCTTAGAGTAACTTCTTGTACCAGAAAATAAGCTAGTGTTCAAAACAGCAGTAATAAAACCCCAAATGAAGAGGCTGTTTCAAATGTACACAAGAGCCATAATTGAAAGAACTTTCCTGTTTTTTTTTTTCTTGTCAAAACTCACATAGAATTGCTTTACTATTTTAGTTTCACCAATAGTCCAAATTGTCAGCTTCTATTTTTATCTTTAAATAAGAGGTAAGCTACATTTAATACAAATTAAAAAGCTTAAATGAAAAAACTATCAATTTATTTATTTGAAATTTAATACATTAAAGTATATGCTCACTAAAGTAGCAGTCTCTTATCTTTAGGAATTCTGCTTTAATAGCCATTAAAAAATTAAGGAACATTGAAAATAATATGTATGAGGATTTTGTATAGAAAATAGTGTAGAAACGAAGAGAAGTACAGCAGCAATTTTAATATTTACTTTAAAAATCTATTATTAAATTGAATCTATTTTAAACAAATAGTTTAAAGAAAGTAGTTAATGTCATGTGTCCCAACAACACCTAGGACTAGATAAGATTTATTTTTAAAAGTAGGAGTATATAATATTTTAGGTAGTTATCTCCATTTTTTACAACAACTCAGACAATATCCCTATTTACAAATGAAGAGAGAAGGTCTTAAGAAGTTAAAAGTTTCTCTAAAGTCAAACAGTTTGTAAATGGCAGGGCTTAGTTTGGACATAGGTCTATTTATTTAATTATGTTAGTGGACTGCAAGTGAAGATATTCATTTTGATATCTTGTTATTGCTTGAACTTATTTGCATACCTGCAGAAAAAGTTACTTTAGGAAAGAAAACAAGAAAATAGCCAAAGTTATTTGTATTCAGTGGAGAGGTCAAATAAACTACAGAAAAGCCCAAGCTTATTCTGAGAAGGCAGATTGTTTTATCCTTGTTACTTTGATGTTAATCGGGTAATATTCTCAGGCATATGGAAATGATAGCATTTCCTTCCTACTCATATTCAAGCACTTAGTTAACGTCAACCAAAGTGAATCTCTTTTAAATAATGTGTTAGATTTCCTTTTATTGTCTTAAATATTCAGATACAATGCTGAAGAAAAATTAATTGTTAATCAAATTATAAAGATCTGAACAACAGACCCAGGTAACTCATGGAGGAAAAGAAAGGTAAGATCATCATTAAGCTAACTATGTGGCTCAATTTTTGTGAGCATTCTAAAATCAAGTGTTTGAATAAATTTAGTGAAATACATTTCACAAATACCAAGAACATCAAACTTTTGGCAATTACTTTACTTCTTGGTAAATTATGACATCAAAGCATTTCATACATCCAGTAAAAGATCTTCCTCCTCCATTAAAACATTCATACACAAAAATATTTGGCTAGACTAAGTAAAATGAATCAGAAACACATGGGTTACATTGCTTTTAAATAAACATGAATTTAAAAATTGAGAAAATGTCTAGGAAAAGAATGGGTTATTTTTTAAGACCACAATACTTAAAATGGATTAATATATTTCAGAAACCATAAAGAGACAAAAGGAAACTGGAAAATACTTCGTAGTTAATACTGCAAAAAAAGTTATGCTAATGTTTTAATCTGAATTTTGTTCCATTTTACAACGCTCTTTGATTTGGCTCAGCTAATATTTTCTTTAGGTAAATTCATAATGTCAGAAATAAGTAATTGTCCTATGTTATCAGTACAGAAAAGAGCATTGCACCTCTTAACATGCCTCATAAGGCCATTTATGATCTGGTTCTTCTTGTTCTTCATGTAATAAGGTAGGACCAAAGATGGAAGATGACTGGGTTATATTGTTCAAAGAATGACCTTAGTCATTTTATTATGGGGACTACATCAGTGCCCTGTATGTTACCCAGCACTAGGTAACTAATACTGATTTGTCAAATGAGAAAAAAAAATGAGATTATTGAAGGTGTCATAAATAAAGAATTTTAAAATATGATGAAGGCATTGAGTTCTAGTTCATCTGAAAGATTCACGTAAGGGCAAAAGATTCACCTGGATGTGAAGCCATGATCTTCTAATTCCTTAACTTCCATCTGTACCTATCTCAACCTGTAAAGAAAGCTTTTTTTGAATTATGGATTTAAATCAAAAGGGATAAATACAACCCCAAATAGTGTTCTTCACGACTGGAGAGGTAGGAGAATGCCAAAGTCATAGGGTTTAATACAAAATTCTATTTGATGAAAATAAAAATGCAAAAGAGCCAAATAATGGGAGTTGAGAGAGTGACATGAAGAAGATACTCAAATACTTAGAACTCAGAGGAAGCTACAATTTCTCATTCATTAGATGAATTATCTCATGTGTTTTCAAAACATCATTAGAATTTTTCAAATATAAATTTGCCTTTGAATTTTATAATACTTGCAAATCAGATAATTTCACTGTTGTTTTTTATTGTGTATAATCTCAAATAGTAAACCAACCCAAAACTTTTGGGATGAGATATACTTCAGATTTTATATATGGTTCAATCTGTTTCTACATGAACATCTTTAAAACAAGCATGATTTGGCATTGAGCTCCTTCAGGGTGCAATATAAAAACAATGTCAATTATCCTTCGGCAACAAATTAATACCACCTTATGAGTATAAAATTTGCTTAAAATTATCTAAATTGTAATTCCATTATAATTTAAACTTAATAATATAATAAGTATAAATATGATCATTTTTTACATAAGGCATTTAGTTTTTCTTCTTAAACTGGTAGCTTTTCATCATTTTATCATATTAAAATCTGTCCAAAGAAATGGAAAATTTAGCATGGACTGATTATTAACTTATGAAATGCAGTTTTATCCATGAATAATAAAATTTATCAATGCATACATTTTATCTAAGAACAGTTATATTTTTATCTTATCTTTGATGTTTCCCTCACACATCATAAATCTGTGAGTGAAAAACCCAAAGTAATAGTGGCATGCATGCCTTAATTTGTATTGACTAGACTGAGACCTCTGGAGGTTAATTTGCTCTAGTGCATCTAGTAAAGTTATTTAGTATATTCAGTAGCCAAATTAGAACTTCTCTGATACTAAACTTCAGATTAACTTGAAGTAAGAAACCAATGGGAAATAACAATGCATTTATAAGATCTCAATGTCTAGGGTTGCTACCAATAATGATGGTATTCATGTCTATTTGACAACTATGACTGTGGGCAAATGAGAGCTCTGATATAACAAATAGAATTTCTTATTTAAAAGGTATTTGAAACCTGAAATTTTATATGCCTTCTGTTATGGTTTAGATATGAGGTGCCCCCTAAACTCATGTCTGAGAAAAGGCAAAAATGTTCAGAGATGAAATGATTAGATTATGAGAGTTGGAACCTAATTGATAGATTAAACCACTGATATGGATTTACTGGGTAGTAACTGTAGGCAGTAGGATGTGACCAGAGGAAGCAGGTTGCTTTGTGTGAAAATTTGGAGTTTATATGATTTTGTTTGTTTTATGCAATTTTATTTTATTTTTATTTATTTATTTATATATGATAGCAGAATGCATTACAATTCTTATTATACATATAGAGTAGAATTTTTCATATCTCTAGTTGTATACAAAGTATGTTCACACCAATTTTTGTCTTTATATGTGTACTTTGGATAATAATGTCCATCACATTCCACCATCATTTTTAACCCCATGCCCCCTCCCCTCCCCTCCCACCCCTCTACCTATCTAGAGTTCATTTATTCTTCCCACACTCTCCCTCCCTACCCCACTATGAATCAGCCTCCTTATCTCAGAGAAAACATTTTGCATTTGGTTTTTTGGGACTGACTAACTTCACTTAGCATTATCTTCTCTAACTCCATCCATTTACCTGCACATGTCATGATTTTATTCTCTTTTATTGCTGAGTAATATTCCATTTTTTTTTGTGTGTGTGTGTGTATGTATCACATTTTTAAATCCATTCATCTATTGAAGGGTATCTAGATTGGTTCCACAGTTTAGCTGAATTGTGCTGCTATAAACATTGATGTGGTTGTGTCCCTGTAGTTTGCTGTTTTTAAGTCCTTTTGGGTATAGACTGAGGAGAGGGATATCTGGGTCAAATGGTGGTTCCATTCCCAATTTTCCAAGAAATCTCCATACTGCTTTCCATATTGGCTGTACCAATTTGCAGCCCCACCAGCAGTGTATGAGTATACCTTTTCCCCCACATCCTTGCCAACAATTTTTGTTGTTAGTATTCATAATAGCTGCCATTCTGACTGGAGTGAGATGAAATCTTAGAGTAGTTTTGGTTAGCATTTCTCTAATTGCTAGCAATGATGAACATTTTTTTTCATATATTTGTTGATTGATTGTATATCATCTTCTGATAAGTGTCTGTTCAGGTCTGTGGCCCATTTATTGATTGGGCTATTTGTGGGTTTTTTGGTGTTTAGCTTTTTAAGTTCTTTATATACTCTAGAAATTAGTGCTCTATCTGATGTGTAAGGGGTAAAGATTTGCTCCCAAGATTAGGCTCTCTATTCACCTCATGGATTGTTTCTCTTGCTGAGAAGACACTTTTTAGTTTGAATTCTTCCTATTTATTGATTGTTGGTTTTAATTCTTGCACTATAGGAGTCTTATTAAGGAAGTTGGGGCCTAATCCCATATGATGAAGATTAGTGTGTAATTTTTCTTCTATTAGGTGTAGGGTCTCTGGTTTTATTCCTAGGTCCTTGATCCATTTTGAGTTGAGTTTTGTGCATGATAAGAGATAGGGATTTAATTTCATTTTGTTGCATATGGATTATGAGTTTTCCCAGCACCATTTGTTGAAGAGACTATCTTTTCTCCAATATATGATTTGGTGCCTTTGTCCAACATAAAATAATTGTAATTTTGTGTGTTAGTCTTTGTGTCCTCTAGTCTGTACCATTAGTCTACCAGTCTGTTTTGGTGCCAATACCATGCTGTTTTTGTTACTATTGTTCTGAAGTATAGTTTAAGGTCTGGTATAGTGATGTCACCTGCTTCACTCTTTCTGATAAGGATTGCTTTTGTTTTTCTGGGTCTCTTATTTTTCCAGAGAATTTCTGACTGCTTTTTCTATTTCTGTAAGGAATGTCATTGGGATTTTGATTAGAATTACATTAAATCTGTATAGTTATTTTGGTAGTATGATCATTTTGACAATATTAATTCTGCCTATCATGGAGTTCATTCCTTAAAAAAGTAAAAGTCAACAAATAAATGACTTAACATTACATCTCAAAGCCCTAGAAAAAGAAGAACAAATCAACACCAAAAGCAATAGGAGACAGGAAATAATTAAAATCTGAACTGAAATCAATGAAGTTGAAACAAAAGAAACAATTGAAAAAATTGACAGAACGAAAAGTTGGCTCTTTGAAAAAACAAATACAATTGACAGACCCTTAGCCATGCTAATGAAGAGAAGGAGAGAGAAACTCAAATTACTAACGAATATGATGAAAAAGGAAATATCACAACAGACACTACAGAAATACATAACATAATTAGAAATTATTTTGAAAATTTATACTCCAATAAATTGAAAATATCAAAGGCATTGACAAATTTCTAGAGTCATATAATTTGCCCAAATTGAATCAGGATGATATACACAATTTAAACAGATTAATTTCAAGTGAAGTAATAGAAGATGCCATCAGAAGTCTACCAACCAAGAAAAGCCCAGGACTGAATGGATACACAGCAGAGTTCCACAAGACCTTTAAAGAGGAACTAATACCAATACTTTTCAAATTATTTCAGGAAATAGAAAAAGAGAGAGAACTTCCAAACTCATTCTATGAGGCCAGTATTATCTTGATTCCAAAACCAGGCAAAGACACATCAAAGAAAGAAAACTTCAGACCAATATCTCTAATGAACATAGATGCAAAATTCTCAATAGCATTCTGGTAAATAGAATACAAAAACATATCAAAAAGATCATGTACCATGATCAAGTGGGATTCATCTCAAGGATGCAAGTTTGGTTCAACATACAGAAATCAATAAGTGTAATTCATCACCATCAATAGACTTAAAGATAAGAATCATATGATCATCTCAATACACTCAGAAAAAGAAATTGACAAAATACAACACCCCTTCATGTTCAAAACACTAGAAAATCTAGGGATAACAGGAAAGTATCTCATCATCGTAAAGACTATCTATCCTAAGTCCCAGGCCAACATCATTCTAAATGATGAAAAATCGAAGGCATTCCCTCTAAACACTGTAACAAGACAGGAATGCTCTGTTTCACCACCTCTATTTAACATAGTTCTTGAAATATCGGCCAGAGCAATTAGATATATGAAAGAAATTAAAGGGATACACATAGGAAAAGAAGAACTCGAATTGGCACTATTTGCTGATGATATGATTCTATACTTAGAAGACCCTAAAAGTTCTACCAGAAAACTTTTAGAACTAGTAAATGAATTCAGCAAAGTAGCAGGATATAAAATTGACACCCATAAATCAAATGCATTTCTTTATAACAGTGACAAATCCTCAGAAAGGGAAATGAGGAAAACTACCCCATTTAAAATAGTCTCAAGAAAAATATAATACTTGGGAATCAACTTAATGAAAGAGGTGAAAGATCTATATAATAAAAATTTCAGAACCTCAAAGAAAAAAAAAAACAAATAAAGATCTACCTTGCTCTTGGAGTTTATATTTTGTTCCTCATAAGCAGAGCTCTCTCTGCTTACTGGTCACCATGTCCTGAACTGGTTTTCTTTCCCACACCATTCCAACATGATATTCTGCCTCCTCACCAGTCAATCTTGAACTGAATCTCTGTACTGCAAGCCAAAATAAATGTTTCTTCTTCTGAATTATTCTTGTCAGGTCTTTTGGTCACGGCAACAAAAATCTGACTAAAATGCCATCTTTGTTATCATTCAAGATTCAACTATCTGTGGCCTTCTTTGCAAAGCCTTACTCAATTTCTACTTTGCCCAGGTAATTTTCACCTTCTTATAACTGGTGGGGACTTATTAAAAATTATATAATCACACTTACCCACTATACACTGCATTGTAATTATTTATTGTTTATCTATATCCTCTAAAATTTTTTTTTAATTAAAAAAAAAAAACCTGATCCCAAGGCTGGGTGTAGTAGTGCGCACCTACCTAGTAGTACACACCTGTAATCCCAGCAGCTTGGGAGAGTGAGGCAGGAGTTTAAAGCCAGCCTCAGCAACTTAGCAAGGCCCTAAGCAACTCAGTGAGACTCTAATTTTAAATAAAATTCAAAAAAGGATGGGGATGTGGCTCAGTAGTTAAGCACCCTTGAGTTTAATTCCTGGTACCAAAAAAAAAAAAAAAAAAAGATTCCAGAAAGATAGGCACCAATATTTATTCAGATTTTTATTACCAACATTTGAGAAGTACCTAGTGTATAATAATAGTGTGATCAGTGAAAAGCAGTTTAAGTCAATAAATTAGCATTAGAATTCTAGAAAAAAATTATGCACTATGAAAGTATAAACAAAAGGTAATGATCTATAAGAGTAATCTGTAGGAGAAACATCATCAGGGTAAGGAGACAATACAGGATTAAGGAGAAAAGAAACCAGGACAATGAACCAAGATTGAGTCATGTCAGTGACGTCACTGAATTCAGAACAGATGATGATTAATTGGTTTACTTACATCAGAACCGAAGGAATCCAGGCATGGGATTGAAGGGAAAGCGAGGAATAAGAGAAGGATAAGAGAGAAATGAAAGAGACCAGGCAGAGATACACAGGAGATTTTATTTGTAGGCTGACAAATAAAGGCCATCTCTCTAAAGAGGAGAGAGGCAAAACAGGCTTGGGTTCCAGGACTTCTACAGGGCAGACTCAGGAATCTGAGTTGGGCAGGTCCTAATGCGAGCAGCTAGGGGTTGGGTTGATATGAAGGAGTGGTGAGCCTTTCTCAGAAATGCTCTTGGGTGGGAAAATGAAACTTTTTCCTTAAAATGGCAGCTGTCACTTAAGGTGGCTATCCAGATACTAAGCTAGGACCTTATTAGAGATAAAGGCTAAAATCTGCACCTTAGTGATGGAATCCTTGCCTGAAATTCATACTACAAAGGAGATGTTGCTCTTTAAAGCAGAATCAAACAAGATGAAGTAGATTAACTTTTTTTGAAAAACAAGGGTTAGCTTCATGAACTGGAAAAATTCTGTAATATAAGGCTCTTTTATTTATAAATAAATCTTCAGTCCATCACCACAGTCAGTCCTTCCATATGAAAGCCAGAATTCTGAGACTGGTGGGAACAGGAAGGAAAAAAGAGAGCACTAAAATCTTTCTAAACCTTCTTGGTACTTTAGGGCCTCTTACTCCTATGAAATTCTGATTTAAAAAAATTACTACATGCACAGAAATACACGATCTTCATTGATAGTTCAGGGAACATGGACCACCCAAGTATATCTGAAGCTCCAGATAGAATCCTTGGAAAGAAACTATAAGATAGTTGAACCCACACTGATACAGAAAAATTCAAGGTCACATCTGCTAAAGTTAAGTAGGGCAACTAAGTTGTTACATTCTGTTGGTAACTTTTAATATTTTTTGCTTATTTGCTTTATATCTTTATTTAATTTCCCAGAGATGTCCTTTCAGTTGATGGGCTCCTATTCATGCAAACAAGCATAAAGCCTAGTTACTAGATTTTCCCATCTTAAGTATATGTAGTATCTAAGTCATAGAAAATATAGATGTGCAAATAATTATACAAGAGAAAATCGTATTTCATTTATTAAGATGTAATATATGACCCTCATTTCAAAATATTTTTTAAATAAAATGTTATTAAATTTTCATTTGCTTTATGAATAAAGTAGCTTTTAGGTTACAGGAATTTTTTAAACTATATGAGCATTAGTATGCATACAAAAATGGTTTCATCATGTTCAAAAAATAAAATCCATAAAACACTAAACTACTTTGGGCATAATTTGTTTTTTTTTTTTTTATAACATAGGATTCACTGAACCATGTAGTGAACAATTCTATACACATAGTGATCAAATAATATAGAAATTATATTCTTTATTATCTGTGCCCCTATACTGTTAGTTTCTGAAAGAAAATGTCTATGCTTCATTAATTATTTTATTACAGGAATTAGCACAGTGTCTGTGGAGCTCAATATATGTGATATTTTAAAAATGTGATGTATCAGAAACATACTCCGTGTGTGAGGGGTGGTAGATGTGTCCAAAAAGATACCTTTGGACTCTAAATGCCTTTGAATTTTACCTGAGGCAATAGAAAGCAAAAGAAAGTTATTTAAGTGTAAATTTAAAAAAAAAAAAAAGTTTGTGCTATAGAAAGAAAACAGTAATTTAATCAACAGTGGGAAACAAAATAAATAGATAAGCAAACAAATAAGCAAATAAACAAACAACAAAAAATAAATAAATAAATAAGAGTCCTGATAGAATGTTAAAACAGTCTAGAGGAATCAATAGGAAAATGAGCTAGAAGAGTCCAGTTATATAATATCTACACAAAGGCAATTACACAGGGAAAGTATAAGAGCAAACCGTTTTCAGGAAAATAAACCAACACACTATGATTATGTGGATTTTAATTTACAAATGTAAGAATAGCTCAAGATCTCAAAATATGCTGAGGTAGTTTCTTAGCACATCAAGCACTTTCTTACCCAGGACATCCCCCAACCCTCTCACAGTTTGAAGGCTTGAGCCTATCATCAGGTCATCAGGTGTCTGCTATTATGTCCCCTCTGCAGAGAGGTTTTAATGGACTTCCTCTGCCATTCTCAAGGAGCACTTCAACATCTCTCTCCAACCCATTTATCTGCATATTTTCTCGTCTAACATAATTGCTACGTAACTCTGTACCATTTATCTTTATATTATTTGTTCATTATTCCTCTACTGAAATCCTAGGTCATAAGAGTGGTGACTTGGGCTCTTTTAATAATGGCTGTTATCACCAACATTAGAACAAAATGTGGCATAGAGTGAGCATTCAAAGTAGTTTTGAATTATAGATGTGTTTACCTTCATAAACATGCAAAATGCAGCTGCTATAATTTTAACACCTATTTTAAAAATAGGAATCGATGAGTAATTTCTTATATATTATTATTCCACAAGTCAGCCTCAAGATTAACGAAGAAACACTAGCAGTATTCCTATTACAATTAAAGTCAAGAACAAAGTAGAAAAGTTGTTTTGTTTTTTGTTTGTTTGTTTGTTGTTTTTTGCTTCCACACTCATTTTTCCTTTACTGGAGCAACTAGGCAAAGGAAAAGGGTATGGAAATTGAAAAGGGTAATTCATCTGGAAGATCTAGGGATAAAAATGAGAAATATTACAACCAAATAAGAGCACTTAGAATTTCTAGATATTAAATTATTAGTCAGAAACCAATGCTTTCACTACATACATTTAATAACAACTTTAAGGAAAAAATTGTATGAAAGATGCCATCTTTAAATATGAAAAATGAATACTTATGAAGGAACCAAATATAAAATATTTAAGATATATATGAGAAATGTTTTAAGCTACTAGAACTACTCTGAAGACAAAGAGAGAAATGCAAATGCATACCAAGTTCTTAGGAAGATGTACCTTAAAGAAATGAGTTCTCCTTAACCTATTGATTAAAATTTATTTCAATGAAAATACCAAACTATGATTTTTAAAATGAGGAATAATGGGGTAAAAATATCTATTTTTCCTAAACAATAAAAAGTTCATGGTGGAAGCCAGCAAGCCCTATCAGATAATACATAATGTTTACATTTTCCCCTTTATCTAGCCAGTGATTCTTTTATTAATGTTTACTACCTGGAATTCTTCAATGAATTACATATTTATATATCTAATTTTCCATTCAATCTCCACTTTGATATCTAGAAGGTATGCAATCTTAATTGTCCCCAAATAAGTTCTTAACATTTACCTAACCCAAAATATAATCTTTCCACCATCTTTCCCATCTGAAATAATAACAAAATCATACTTCCAGTTTTTCTGACTATAAACCTTGAAGTAATCTTTTATGCCTTTCCCTCTTTCACATCTAGTCTATCATCAAGTAAGGTGGACTCTACTATAGATAAATAAGTAGTGAATTTTGATGATCTTTGACCATCCTCACCACTGGTCAAAGTCACTATCATATCTTTCCTGAATTATTACAACTGCTCCCTGGCTTATTTCCAAGATTTTACTCTTTACCTACCCTCTACAACCATTTACCTAATAATCTACTGTTAATACAGTGTTCCAGTAATCTTTGTTTTGGGACTAGAAAACTCAAGGTAAAATTGGGAAGAAGAGTGCATTTCTTTGGAATTTGTAGATTTAGGGGAGGATATTGTAAAACAGTATGTGTTGGCTATTTTTGCCTAAAATTGGCAAGACACAAGAGAAAGTTAAGCTCAGTGATGAATTATCAAACTTTCCAGTAGATATGAAAGAGAACAAACGTAAGTCTTTGGTCTTATGGATCTTAACAGGCTAACTGCTTCTGGAATGTAAATGGCAAGTGATAAATTCAAAAGTGTCACAGTCCAACTAAAACTTTTTAGTTGGATAAAGTAATAAGGAAAAAAATATCAGATTCAGGATTTCTCTGTGCAATAAAGGGACCAAGTAAAAAAATCAGATCAAGGGGTACCATCTCCTACTATTGTTCCAGCTAGTTTGGGTGTAGCCATCATTGCTTCTAGTTCGAGAGGAGGCAGGCAAGAGGTAGACAGGGAGGATGGGGAAGGAAAATGTATGTGACTAACACAATTTATATATTATTAAAAGTAAAGCAATGAGATCTCTGCTATAATGTCACAGAAATAAACTGACTTTTAAAAAGTCAAGTTGACCTTTTGAGACTTAAAAAAACAATTATGCCCTAAACTTCCATAAGGCTTTGAATTCTGCATAGCATGCAAAGAAGTCAAGCTCCCAATATCCATCTGTGATGAAGACAAGTAAAAGCTTTAAAAAATGACAGATATTAGAACTACAGAAAGTAGTGGAAAGTGCAGAATCTTTACCTCAGCATAAACAAAACAAAAGCTAAGCAGTACTTTGAACAGTATGGCTCTAGCCAGAAAAGAGAGATCTCTGGAGTCCCTAGGATGGGGTAAAGACTATACCCATAGAAATGTCAACAACGAGATGAGCCCTAACAAAACCAAAATCCAAAACTCAACCAAACTATCCAGAAAGGCAGGAAGTTGGAAGTAGAATTCCACCAAGAGAAATGCAAGAAAAATATTAGGGTTTCTACATTTACACTATTGGAATCTCTGTTCAAGATATTAATTAGAAAATAAATAAATCAATAAAACAATTTTTGGAGAAATTAGCTGATGTAGTATCTGAAACATTCAGTATATAACCAAAAAGTATTACACATCTACTAAATGGAAAAATATAGCAATTTGTTTTAAAAAATAAACAAAAATTGACTCTAAGATACTTCAGATGCTGAATTTCATAGATAATAACTTTAAAGCAACTAATACACATTGTGTTGTATGCTAACATGATACTATGTAATAAATAAAATATAATATTATATATTTAAAGAAAAATATGGTATTAACAAATGAACAGACTGAAACTTCAGCTGAGAAATGAAAACTATTAAAAAAATTCAGATGTGAAATTCCAAACTTAAAAAATGTGACAACTGAAGGGGGAAAATAGATGATGACCTGATTATTTAATATCAGATTAGAAATGACACAAGAGAGCTGATAAATTCAAAATATCCATGTAATTATTCAATTTTGAATATAGAGGCTTAATATTACGCTCTGTTTAGACTGGTTCCACCTTATTGTTGCTGTTTAGTGTTTCCTAGATATTCTTGCAGGTTTTTATTTAATTGTTTGGGATTTTTGTTGTTGTTGTTTAAGTAAAAATCAAAGTGTTTCCTTTTCTGTAATTTATATCTTGCTTGCTGGGTTAAGAATTTTTTATTTATTTATTTTTTAATTTTAGTTTTATTTTTTATTTTGTGTCTGGAATTAAATCAGGGCCACAGACCACTAAGCCACATCTCCAGTCCTATTTTGTATTTTATTTAGAGACAAAGTCTCACTGAGTTGCTTAGTGTCTCACCATTGCTAAGGCTGGCTTTGAACTGGAAATCTTCCTGCCTCAGCCTCCTGAGTCGCTGGGATAACAAGCATGCTCCACTGCCCCTGGCCTGGGTTAAGATCTTTAAATATTTATACCTGAGGAGAGCTTTATGTCAACTGCACCAGGTACAACTCAGTTTATCCCCAGCAACTTATTATTGAGAAAGAGAAGTAACTATCCCTTGCCATGAACTTTCCCCAACCCATTAGGGCAGATGCCTATGTGAAATCACAGGACAAAGATAAAGCTAAAGAGGCTCAGAGAGTATATTGTTTTTGTGAAGAGAATCTCCATCCATGTATGCTAGGGACTAAATGGTGCCCTTCCAGAAGTCATATGTTTAGGTCTCAATCTTTAGTGTGATTACATTTGGATATGGGGATTTTAGGAAATAACCAGGATTAAATGAACTCATAAGGGTGGGGTCCTAATTCAGTAAGATCAATGGCCTCTTATTCTAGGGGTGGGAGGTGGGGGAGTAACCCAGGATTGAACTAGGAGCACTTGACCACTGAGCCACATCCCCAGCCCTATTTTGTATTTTATGTAGTGACAGGGTCTCACTGAGTTGCTTAGCGCTTCACTAAGTTGCTGAGGTTGGATTTGAACCCTCCATCCTCCTGTCTCAGCCTCCCAAACCGCTGGGATTGCAGGTGTGCACCACTGCACCCTGCTCTATGGCCTCTTAAGAATAGAAAGAGAGGGCTGGGGATGTGGCTCAAGTGGTAGCGCACCCACCTGGCATGCATGAGACACTGGGTTCTATCCTCAACACCACATAAAAATAAAAATAAAGATATTGTGTCCAACTAAAACTAAAAAAAAGAAAGAAAAAGAAAATAGAAAGAGAGTGTTACAGTGTCTGTATGTTTTTTCTCTTCCTCACCTTCCTTATCCTTTCCCTCTTCTTCTCCATGCATACACTGAAAAAAGGCCATTTGAAAACACAAGACAGCAATCCATTCCCAAGAACCAAGTTGGCTGATACCTTGATATTTTGGACATTCCACACTACAAAAGTGTGAGAAATGAATTTCCATTGTTTAAGCTAATAGCATAGAGTGTTGTCTTATCATAGTTCACTAATAGAATGTCTTCCTGGGATCAAACTAAGCATCTCAAAACATCTTGAACCACTTGGGTATGTAGTAGACTTCCTATATATATATATATATTTCTCTCTATCCTCCTTTAGGTTATGAATGTGGGTTAGTTATTATCACTCACAATATGTGCCTTTTATTAGCTATAAAAATACATATTCATAGTAACAAATCTAATACAATTCAGAGAAGATGCCTCTTTACTCTCTCCTCCCCAGGCTACCTTCTTGTAATAGTGAACTCAGCTGATCCTTCCTCTCACTGAAACTGAATCAATAAATCAATTTTGTCAGTTTCCCTTTTCACACTTTGTTTGGATTGTTATTCCTTATTTGAACATTTTTCCACGTTTAAAGCCATCAGCTAGACTTGAACAATTGAATGGAGCATGTTCTCCTCAACTCAGCACTCCATCACTAAGATTAATTTTACTCATTATTGAAAACATCTTTAAACCACTTAAAAATGACTTTAACAGTAAGATGTTTCTGTGTTTCTGTACTTAAGAACATCCACTTTTTCTAGCCCCTTGTTGACAATTTTCTAGACTTTCCTATATAGCCAAATATTTTCACAGTTTAATAATATCAGTTGTGATCCAGTTCTCAAAACTGATTGTTCTTATGTTTGAAAATTATCTATTTACAATAAATTTATTTTACTTGAAACAAAATTAGCCAAAAAAAAAAAAATTATTTTGGGTCAAGGTATTTATTTCAATAAACAAATTAATTACAGAAAAAATGTGAGAGATATTAATATAATTTTATTTAGAATTAATTTTTGTTAAATTCTTGATTGACATATATGTGCTTTGTGTTAATTTAAAATACCATTTAAAACAAATGTTGTTTGATCTTAGAAATGAAATATACTTTCAAAAGTTCTCCTATCTAACCCTATATCTTTAAATTGAGATGTTATTATAAAGTATCTTAAATCAATTAATTTGCTTTATCTAGCCATTATTGAAAAGCCAGGTTTTCTAACATCTCATACCACATGTTGAAAACATACTTAATAATTGTACAATCTTTCGGTATCAACAAATTCTATTCATATTTAGTTCTAAAATTCAATATTTGCAGAAAATCTACTCTTTATAAAAATCACCTTAGAATTCCAACTAAACCAATCTATTGAAAGTATTATTAGAAAAGAAGACTTAATGATGAAAGATGTTTATATTATTTACAAAAAGTATTAAATTCCTAATGTTTATAAAAATTGTGAAGTTATGTATCTGGGTATGTGTATTCACACACAATCTTTCACACACATATACACATGCTGAGCTACAATGTATTTGATGTATGGGGAAATCAATACAATCAATGGATTGTATCAATTTAAAGTGGTAAGTTTATTACCTTATCTAAATGTTTCTTGTCCTAAAGATCACACAAATTGACACTATTTATGCTTAGTGGACTTGGGAGTCTAAGGGCTACAATTAGTGACTCACATAGTCTTTAGGTCATTAGTTCAAATTCAATTTAAGATGTTACTGCTTGAATTGTCACTGAATTTGAAAGTTATTCAATGCTCTATTTCCAGTTAAAAATTTAGTGCTTTAATTTCATTTTAAGCTATGTTTTCACAAGGAAAGTGCATTATTTTTTCTCCTAATCATCTTTATCTGCTTCTATATTTCTCACATAACTAGCTACACAGAAAATAAAATGTAATCAATAGGCTTATTCTGTAGTAATAAAACTTTCTAATTCCTTTTTTAAAAACAAATCTTATGAGAGGACTGCAGATAAACTTCTTGCACTTTCTGGATTGCTGGCAGGGGTGAAAAGGTGGGGGAGGTGGGCTAGTTGTTAGCTTTTTCATGTGGTAGAACTATGTTAGAGGGTTTTTGAAACTCTACTGAATATAAAACTTTTTGGAGAGGTGACAAAATGTAGCTGAGTTGGGGAGAGAACAATTCTTCATCCTCTCAACACGGATCATAGCTTTTGTACTCTTGAAAACAAAGGTGACTGTAAAGAGTACTATTTTTCCTTTTGCATGGAGAATGGGAAGGAGGGCAAGACTCCAGGAGTACTACAATAAAAGATACTGAAGAATGAGCAACCATGGGGGAAATGGAAATGCTGGCCCTCCTCTCCACTGTATTTAGAAAAACTGGGCCCCAGTGCAAACTAATGTATGCAATGAGTAGATGTTCACTTGGTGGTCACAGAGTTCTATCAGGGTGAGAGAGCCAACAGAGCAAAGATTCCAAAAGTACATGTAAATTCACAGGTGTTCCATCTCAGTAATAGTATAATTCTTTTTTGGCTTTATAATAGAAATTTATAGCAGTCAAGAAAAAAGAGAACGACTTTTTTTTTTAATGTGGAGTAAGTTTACGTTAAAAAAAAATTGTTTTGACCAAATGTGAGCTACTTTTTCAGTTAAAAGTTCAAATTTTAAAATGATAACCACAAGAATGAGATACACGTCCTGTCTCTTTTTGAACAAAGAAGAAGCATGCTATGTTTTTTGTTGTTGTTGTTGGGTTTTTTGTTGTTGTTGTTGTTGTTGTTGTTTTTTTTTTTTTTTTTGATTTGCTGGGATGATAAACTTATGTTTGTAAACTACATCCAATCCAAATCCAATCCAAATGTAAATGTGTAATTGGAATTCAGCAGGCCTCAAACTGCTTTATATTATATGAGTTTTGTTATATACGATAGAAACTTGTCACTTAATCTTTCTTCTTTTTTAAATTAACTTCCTGTTTGCATACTGCTGGGAAAAATTATCCTAGTAGGTGTTTGAACAGCTTGAGATCTGTTGACCTGGGAATCATTTTCCTGTGATCTAAGCACTTGGCTTAGAGATTAAACATTTCAATAGATTGTTAACTAACATCCTTTCTCTAATCTTTTGTCCTTGTCTTTTTCAAAACTGGATATATAACGGATTTTGAAGGTCTATTTGTTTTCAAGTACAGTGATTTTTTTTTTTTTAAATGGCACTCTAAATTTACATTGGCATTTCCAGTCACAATAGCATAGTGAATCTGTAAACCACAATTAAAAAATAATGCCATGGGGCTGAGGTTGTGGCTTGGAGGTAGAGTTACACATGTGAGGCACTGGGTTCCATCCTGAGCACCACATAAAAATGAAATAAAGACATTGTGTCCACCAACAACTAAAAAATAAATATATTTTTTTAAAATGCCATAATTTTATAGTGCAAAAGTCTCAATTTTCTCAAGAGATATTAACTTCTGCCAAGAAAGTCATTAATTTTAAATATAAATAAGTGCAATAAATGTAAATAAAAGGTTCATTTGAGGCTTTTACTGAATGGATTCAAATTATCATCTTATAGAATAGAATTTTAAGTAAAAATGTGCCTCTTTGTTCTATTTAGAGTTATTTTTTTAAAGTACACACTTAAAGACATAACTATATATTTAAAGTGTAATGATGTACAACAATCACTGTAACAGTGAGTAAAGCAATAAAACAGGGAAAAGATTATTTAACACATGGAGAAAGTTATTTTCAAAGCCTGACCCATTAGGTTGGAACCAGAAGTTTCCAGATATATGCCCACATTTTCATGAAAATAAATATTTTACATTATTGTGGTAGCTTGGTACTTATTTTAAAATGGATGGTAGCTTTGGATCTGAAAGAAATGGGGAAAAGTGACCTGCTAAATTATATGAAGTCAAGTAGCTTGGAGAATAGAAAGCATATCTTTACCAAGGACACAGCTACCTAATCTGTGTTCTCACCAAAGATCCACTGATGCAGGGCCCACTTGGGATATTGAAGCAAATTCATGCAGCTGGTCCAAAGTCAGATTTTTTGCCAATTCCTTCTTCTTTTACAATATGCTTTCATCATTGGAACCATGGCATGTCTAGATGGAAGTTAGGCACAAAATTCTTGGGCGGAAAGGACCACATTTCTCTTGTGAGCTGCAAAAATCTTTCTCACGTTCAGTGCTGCTTTTCTACAGGTTCTAAAACTATTTTGGAAAAGTTTATTACATTTTAATTAAAATTAAATTACCAAAGAGAATGAAAATATTGTTGTTATTTTGCTTAAGTCTCCTAAACTCAGATTACTATACAAACATTCATTTTCTTTAGTATTTTTGCTTCACAGGAGGGTCAGTGCATGAGCTTCAATAGGAGTTGGCAAACTTTTCCTGCAAAGGATCAGCTAGTAAATATTTTAGGCACTGTGGGCCCTGCAATCTCTGTCACTTGCTATTCAACTCTGCTGAGTCCGTATCACAGACACTCAACTTTGCTGTTTTAAGTACAAAAGCAGCCAAAGACTATCCATAAACAAACGAGTGTGTCTATGTTTCAATAAAACTGAAATTTGAATATTTACATGTCAAAAAATTGCCGCAGTCCGGCTGCAGCAAAATAACGGGGGGGGGGGGGGGCGAACAACTTGTGTACGTTGATACAGCAGGAGTGGGAGCCGTTTATTGTAGGACAGGAGCGGTATATATACATTCCACACAGCTTATCTAATTAACATAAACTAGATACAGCAGTCAACCAATAAGGAATCTCCACACTTAATGGCTCACTGGTGTCACCTCACAAACCACTCCCTCTGGCATTTTGCCAGGCACCATCCAGACTTGTTTACAGACTCTAACAAAAAATAGTCTTCTTTTATCAACCATTTAAAAATATAAAACTGATACTTAGCTGGTGGACTATATAAAGACAGGTGGCAAGCTGAATTTGGCTGCTGGTCTCTGTCTGCCCACCCAGGAATAGAACACCATAGTGTTACAGAGATGAAAAACAACAAAAATATTTCTTATAAATCTGTACTCTTTTGATTAGGTATTTAGTCCCATTTGGATTTGTTTTTGCTAATTAACTCCTAAAATGTGTCATAATTTTGGCTTGAATTTCAGTTCATAAGAATCCCAACTCACTGAAGCAGTTAGTATTAAGTTGCAATGTAAAAATGTGAAACTCACCTGAAAGACTCAAGTTAGAGTTATTAGGCTAATCCATTACATTAAATGAAGGTCATTATCATGTTTATATATTTTGACATAGAAAAAAAGACTATTTGTTCCTTTTGTTTTAAATATGAAATCAAAATGTTTACTAAGATTACCTAAATTTAGAAGAAACCTCGACCCTTAGCCATCAATGAGACTGCATAATTTTACTGTTTTGAATGTTGCATTATATGTCCAGTGTTTTCACTGATGAAGATTCTCTGCAGAGCCTTCACGATTCTTTCACTTAAGAATTACTTGTCACTATGCATTTATATTTGTGATTCTTCTTTCCTCATTACATTCCTGAGACACATTGAAAGCATTAGAAATTACAGTCTTTGCTGGAAACAAAGGCAGGAGATGGTGTTAAGCCAACCAAGCCAGGAAGCCACTTCTGAGTGGATGACATTGGCTGAATAAATCAAACCTAAGTTAATAGGGGACAGGATCCTTGCTCTAAGTGTTTCGCCGGGCGTAGTAGCGCATGCCTGTTACTCCAGCTGAGGCTGAGGTAGGACGATCAGGAGGTTCAAAGCCAGCCTCAGCAACTTAGAAAGGCACTTGCAACCCAGCGAGACCCTGTAAAATATAAAAAGGGCTGGGGATGTGGCTCAGTGGTTAAGCACCCCTGAATTCAATTCCCAGTTCCCAGTACAAAAAAAAAAAAAAGAGTAAGGGTCCTGAAAGGATTAGTCAAGTACTTTACAAAAGTTTCAGCATTTTTAAAAGTTTTTAACTAGGTTTGTAAACTAAAATCAAGGTGCATCTCTACCTATCAAGGCTTCTATAACATGTTTGCTCTGATGTCTGTTTTATCAAATTCTTAGCATATATTACAGGCTCAAGGAATATTCTTTCATTTTTCTTTCTGAGATGAAAACTGCCTAGCAAGTTGTTGCTCACACAGGCCTGGCAGATGCTCTATGATTGAGCTACACCTTTGGCCCCAAGGAATGTCCTTAAAATGATGGATTTCTTTATTGGAGTGAGTTATTAATCATTAACAGGAACAAATATATGTATTTATAGAGCAGAGTGAAAAATAAAAATATGGAGCATATTGTTCAAAGAGCAGAAAAAATTGCCTAAAAGGTACTTAAATGTTAAATTTCTTTCCTGTCTTTTAATTTCTCTGTAGACCTCTCATACTGTTTTCATTTACTCTTCTGTGTTATGCTTCCTATCAAATGAGATATCTGGGTGCAAACTTCAAACCCCCAAAGGTTCCCAGGGATCCTTTTCCCCATCACACTCGCTGATGCACTGATGCATGATAGGATGAAAATGCCCCTTCCCATGGGCGTGATGCCCCAATCTGTAGCAGACAACTACTGGATCCCAATGGGATAACAACTTCCACATTGGGATGAACTCTGTACCTGGGTAAGGGTGTCCATACAGCCTGCAGTGTGCTGCCATACAGGGATTCTGCTGCCACCACCCGCCAGAAGCCACAGTGCTCTTGACTAGTGCCAACTCTCCTCACTCTTACACCCCACCAAGGACTGTACAGGGGATCAAAGACAACTTTGGAATGATGGTTGGGTGTATTAAGCATCTGTCGCAGGGAGCTAGGGAAGCTACAGAGGCACTAAGTTTCCCAGAGCTTGCCCCATTATCCCATTGTACTCTAGTTACAAAAACAAATTCAAATATAAAATTATTAAGAATTTCACAAGAGTGACCCCAATCATGGCCCTTTTATGAACAGTGGTCATTTGGTTGCACTTGCTGTGCACCCAGGAAATCAGCCCTAAGGATTACATGTTGGAATCCTATCTACTAGCAAACTAAACTACTCATTCCATGCTATACCTAATTCTCACAAGTGCTTCATCTTGTAGATATCATTAACAGCATATATTGTGCAGAGAGGAAATCAAGTCACTAACACATTTTTAAGTAATGTTCCTAAAGTCATTAAGTTATAAGTGGTGATGCCAGGATAGTACTGCAGGCAGTCTCGCACCAGGATCCTCATAAACCAGCTCAGTTTCTCATATAGTAACATAGCTTTAATAGCCATCTGTGATTTTATGCTTGTACCCCACATATCCAGGAATTTTCCTTTTTCATATGTTCTTCATATGACTTTTTGAACCCTCATTAAAATGTACTAGTTTCTTAGTCACTTAGAATATAGAGAGTGCTCAATAAACTTCTTCAATATACAATAATTCTTCTTGAATGTATGATAATTCTTCTTGAATATGTAGTACTTAAAATAACTTTATGAGGTAGATACTTTAATAACACCCATATTGTGTAGACAACAAATCAATTCACAAATAAACTGTCATTTTGTAAACATTACAGAATTGGTCCATGGCGACGCCAGGATCCTGATGCAGACAGTCTGATTCTCGGGTCTTCATTCAAAGACCGCACAAGATCTCACATGGTAGAATCACTTTTATATTAAGTGATTAAGTCTTTTGATATCAAAAGACAAATTAAAGTTAGAATTCCATATAAAATGCTTGCATTCTAGCCAGTAATTTCAATCTTCTTTAAATTCTCTGCCGTATATGGGATAATGTTTTAAGAACTTGTTATAATAAAGATAATCAATATGTAAATATAATTATTTTACAAAAATGATTTGACATCTGACATCGAGTCAAATAAGATTGTACCCCTGTTTTTAAGTACCATCATAGCATCTGATAATGGGGTTTTCTTTCCACATATTTCCTTTTTTTGTTTTGTTTTCTTTTTATTTACTTTTTTTTTTGGGGGGGGTGCCGGTTATTTGAACCCAGGGGTGGTTAGCCACTGAGCTACATCCCCTGCCCTTTTTTTATATTTTATTTAGAAACAGTGTCTCACTGAGTTGCTTAGGGCCTTGCTAAATTGCTGAGACTGGCTTTGAACTCCTGATCCTCCGGCTTCAGCCTGCCAGCCACTAGGTTTTCAGGGACAGCCACAGGGACCAGCTCTCCCTGCATGCCCCCCCAATTGGATACTGAACCTAGGACACTTTACCACTGAGCTACAACTAAGTTTTTTTTTTTTTTTTTTAGTATTTTGATACAGAGTCTTGCTATTTTTTAAGTTTGTTAGGGCTTCCCTAAATTGCTGAGGCTGCTCTAACTTGTGATCTTCCTGCTTCAACTTTCAGAGTCACTGAAACTATAGGCATGGACTACTGCGTCAGGCTTTTCTTTCTTTCTTTAAAAAACTCCTAACCAATACAATTTAGCACCAGCTAAAGTGAATTTCAAGCAGCTGCCTGCCCAACCCACAATCACTCTTCTGCCATAACCATGTGGTATCACTTTCCCTGGAAGAAGGAAGTTCTATTATATGGAGAGCAGGGTAAAAATCATTCTTATTTCCATTGCCTGTGATTCTCACAACTTCTCAGATTAAAATCCACTTCAATTTTACTTACCCCATTTAAAAATTAGACACAATGTAAAATGTGAAAATATTATCACTTTATGTATACTTTAATGTGCTTAAAATTTTTCTAAATTAAGATAACAGAGAAAAGTTCACATTTAAGTTAGTTGAGTTGTTCACTTTGCTTTGTTTTAAGCTTGGGGAAATGTATCCTTTCAGAATGATTCACATAACCTTTTTCTTTTCCTAGAAGATAGAAGACTTTCAATGGAAAGGAAAATATATTTGAATTTCAAGAAACACTTTTAAACAATCTACACAAATAAAGAAATCAAGTTATTTTCATTTTATTTGCAGTTAACTTTTATATGATTTACAATTTGAGATAATGCGCAATGATGCTGAATGGGTGGGTCAGTGTGTCCTATCTAGAGACCAGTTTGGGATTCTGATTCTGAAACTTTACAAAAAGGTAGTCTGAGGCTTTTTAACTAAATATCTGAACCTTAGTTTGACTATGTGGAAAAGAGGGATAATGATATCCATGCATATAGAGCACTTGACATACAGAAGTACTTTTTCTGTGGTAGATACTGTTATTAATCTTGAAAGAGTTGGCTTTAAGAAAGATAAAGAAAATTTTATAAAGACACAAAAATATGCATTCCAAGAATGTAGGTTTTGTGTGATTGCAAAATTTGGCAGAAAAATACACAGTGATAATAAACTTATTAAAAATGACAAGATATCTGAATATATCTGAAGAAGTGAATCAGATTGTCTTTTGAAAATCAACTTTGGGTCAGATACTGTTAGGAATTTTTTCATATGTTCTTTCAGGTATTCCTCAAAATGAAACTGAATCACACAGCAAGTAAATGAATAGAGCAAGGAGATCATGTGAAAATCTGCATGTCCTCTTGTGCTGTTGGATGTGCAACTATTAACAGGGAATAAGAAAAAGTGCACTACACAACAGTTAAAGGGATGAAAAATGCTTTGTTTTTGGGAAAATGATAATCATTATAGTCTTAGCTAACCAAGAAAAATGTACATTTCATCACAGTCATCCTGATATTTCCATTGGGACAAGTTATTCTAACATGAGTCTCTTGAATATCCCTTGTCTTTGATATGACAAGAAAGGTATTTGCACATGATACTTTTCTTGCCACTCATTTAATTATTATCTATTTTCATAACAAAGACATTTAAAGAAAAAAGACAGAAAAATCAGTATATCCTTGTATAGTGCAGATTTTTTAATGCATCTATTCTAAAAACCATTCTTCAGAAGACTGGGCTTCAAATGTTCTTTTTTCTGTCAATTTGTAGCCATTTTCTATTGCAATTTCTCTCACCTATCATTTTTTTTATATCTTTGACAATATTTTAAAGTGAATTGCCTGGTTTGTAATCATTCTGTTTTAAATCTGAAATTATGGAGAATATTATAAAATAAAAAATTGAATTATTGATGAAATTATATTTTACTATGCAAAACTATTTCCAGCATCTATATTAGAATTTTATTGGATAATTGTTTGTTACCAATATTCTTTTCGTATTTCTAAGCATTATAAAAATTATCAAAACATTGTCAGATTTTGTTTGTGCAGATTTACTCTTTATTTTTTAAAAATTTGCATGACATTTGAACTGATGACAAAATTATGCCTTTTTTTTTACTAGTTTGAAGCCAATAGAGGGTGCATGAAAATATTTTCTTTCATCATAATTATAGCTTATGTTATTCTTTACAATATTAAATAAAAGTATGCTTCAGAAAATATAGGCTCAAATTTTTAAAAAAGGATTAATTTGAAAAGAATAAATATCTGTCTTTATATACTTTCAAATTTATTTGAGTCTTAAAAGTTGTTTCATATATATACATATAATTTATTTATATGTGGTGCTGAGAATCAAACCCAGTGCCTCACACATGATGGGTAAGCACTCTACCACTGAGCCACAACTCCAGACACTCATATTTTTATATGACACAAAACAACTCATCTTTGATTTTATGGCATCATCTACCCATGTGTTCTACACTTAGGGAGAGACCAGAAAAGTAAGGACTTATACTTTTAAAATAGCTTGTGGAGGATGAAATTGTATGATTGTGTAACTGAAAGCTCGGTCCTCATCCTGGATGCCAATCCAATAATGAAGACAAGGTCTTGAGAATAAGAAAAAAGAAGTTTTATTGCTTTGCTAACAAAGGAGAAACACAGGGAACTCCTGTCCCAAAGGTTGTGATTCTGCCCATCCGCTGGAACAGGGGGCTTGTATGGAAGTGATTCAGAGAAAATGAGATTAGGGAGGAGAGCTCTGGAAGGAGAAGATCAGAGAAAAGAAGATCAGGGAAAAGTTTAGGAAAAAGGAGATTGAGATAAAGAAAAAAAAATGTAAATTTCAAAGCCAGAAGGGATATAGTCAAAGCATCAAGTGAACCCCTGTTACAATTTTACCTCTAAACACTTTTCCCATTAGAAGAGAGACCTTGAGAATTGTAAGCAGTCTAACTTTCTTGAAACAAATGGAATTATCAAAAATATAAAATAGGAAGCTGGAGCTGTGTATCAGTGGCAGAACACATGCCTCATACGTGTGAGGCACTGGGTTCGATCCTCAGCACCACATATAAAAATTAAGTAAAATAAAGGTCCACTGACAACTAAAATAAATATATGAATATATATATATATATATATATATAAAATATGATTATTAAACTCTACATGTATGTGTACAATATTGTACATCTACTAATAAAACAAGCTTGAGAAAAGACATGGACATGGTGGTGCAGGTTTGTAATCTCAATGATTCAAGACAGCTTAGTCAGGAGGACTGGAAGTTGAGGTCAGCCTCAACAATTTAGGGAGACCCTGCCTCAAAATTAAAAATAAAAAGGACTTGGGAGGTATCTCAGTGGTAAAATGCCCCTGGGTTCAATCCCCAGTACCCAAACCAGTACTCACCCACCCCCCAAAAAAATATCTAATCTCAGCCTTAAACTTTCTCATTAGTTAACAAACATTTCAGGAATACTCTGGAAGATTCTTAGTTTGTTCCTTTTTCAGTAGAGTTGCTGGCAGAATATTTCTGAAAAAGGTATTAGATATGAGAGAGAACAAAGGGAAGGCAAAAGTACTTGTGTATTTTTATTTTAAAAACTACCAGATCATTTGTAACAATGGTCCATATATTTTTATGCTTTGAATGTAGACTTTGCTACTTTGTCACTGCAATTTATTTTTAAAATAGACATGTTTCTTTCCCTTCCTCTCTCTCTGCTCCTCCCTAATCTCTCCCCTTCCCTAATCTCAGGGGAAAACAGGATTACCTTTCTTCCCCATTTTAGCAGATTTATTTCTGCTTCAGCACACATCGACCACAGGAATGAAGTGATCCAGACTATGGGGATGGGACCAGAAGATCTCAGAAATGAGTATCTCCCAAATTAACAAGTGAATTACCACTCCAGACAGAGAACACATGTAATATAGCTTTGGAATCACTTCTGTTTCTCCTGGTGAAGAGAATCACAGCCTGTGGGACAGGAGTCCATGGTGTTTCTCCTTTGCTAGCAAAGCAATAAAACTGTTTTCCTTTTCTCAAAATTGTGTCTTCATTATTAGATTGGCATCAGGGACAAGGACTGAGCTTTCAGTAACAACAATTAGATAGCATAAGAAAAACAATAAAACTTATTTTCTTTCACTAACCATGGAATGATTTCATGATCCTCTACTAAGAAACACAGAGGAAATAATAATATAATGCACTTATTTGCATATATATATATATATATATATATATATATATATATATGCAGAGCAGGGAGGGCTATATTCAAAGCATAAAGAAGTGTGTGTGTAAAGATATCTATATCTATATCTATATCTATATCTATATATATATATATATATATGTCCATAGTGTGAATAATGAAGTATTATAGGTTAAGTAATATGGAATAAATGGAATAAACCCTAATATTACAAAAGTTTTTTCATTGTCCATAATTTCAATCCAATAAGAAGGACACAGTTTTGAGAAAAAGAAAAAAGGTTTATTGCTTTGCTAGGAAAGGAGAAACACAGGGGACTCCGGTCCCAGAGGCTGTGATTCTGCCCATGGTGGGGACAGGGGACAGGGGGCAGGGCGGGAGGGGGACGCGCATGCCTGTGTGGTGTGTGTGTATGTGTGTGTGTGTGTGTGTGTATATGTGTTAAAGAGCTGATTCAAAGGGTACATTCCATCTGTTCTCTGGAGTTGTAATTCACTTGTTAATTCAAGTGCTAGTCATTTCTGAGATCTTGTGGTGCTATCAATCCCCACCCCTCCAATCTGAATTACTTCATTCCTATGCTGGGTGTGTACTCAAGGAGAGATAATTCTACCTAGGATGAGGAAGAAAGGTTATTAGGGAGGGGGAGAGATTAGGGAGGAACTGGGAGAACAAAGAGAAAGAAACATGTCTATTTTAAAAATAAATCACAGTGGCAGAGCAGGGAGGGCTATATTCAAAGCTTAAAGAAGACCACTGTTGCACTAACTTTTAAGGCCTATTCCAGATATAAGATGCAGTGTATTTCTAAAATAATAATTTAAAAAGAAAGACTAAATCAACAATAGATTGTCCACAGCAAACTTTGGAAACAGGAAAAAAGGTAACACATATAAAGACATAACTTCTTTAATGTTGATATTGAAAAGAACTTAAAAGTATTAATCACAGGGTTGGGGATATAGCTCAGTTGGTAAAATACTTGCCTCAAATGCCCAAGGCCCTGGGTTCAATTCCCAGCACACACACAAAAAAAGAAAAAAAAAGTAATAATCAATCGCAGTATGCTGACAATTTTATTATTTAGATTATAATATTTTCAATAAAAATTATTCAAGAAAATAAAATTCAAGAATGATAAAAGTATTGAGAAAACATGTAGGTCTGAAAAGGATTCTGCATAGCAGCACAAAGCAAAATTGAGTCCTATTCTACTTAATCTGCTTTTTGCTTTATATTAAATGTTTTATTTGGAATAAAATTTATTATTTAATAGGTGGCTATCAACTGTTTCAAGAAGCAACATAATTTACAATTAGTAACATCAACTGAATCAGCATTTCCATATTTTGCATCATCTTGATATAATATTTCTGTTTCTTCATAAAGCTAGAGTAGCCTTTCCTGGTAACCACAACACCACAGAAATGTAATATGTGTGTTCCGTATCGTTTCCTGCCTTATGTGTGTGGGTTGTGGTTGTTGCTTGAGTTCCCATGACTATTGAGTGAGGAAGTTGGGTATAATTCCTGGCAGTGTAATAGTTTATCCATTACATTAAAGAGCAGATCATATTTCAAAACGTTTTTCTGAGATCATTACAAAAATAAAAAACAAATGGCAGGGTTATCAGCTCTCATTACCAATTGCCCAGCAAATGTTTAAAAACACAAGCACACTAAAAATAACCACAGGAAGCAATAATTTCTATGACAAATTGTTAGGCTATTTACTTAGTGTGCTAAGTAATATATTTTTGATCAAAGATAAACAGTTTAAAAAGTTACATTTGGGTTGTTGTGGAGAGGAGAGGAAATTATTATTCCCTGAGGGCTTATGTACCTTGTAAAATAATCTGTCTTCAAACCCAGAATGAAAAAGAGCCAAAATAGCTCTGAATTACATGAAGGGACCCTGGAGATGTCATTCATTACACAATTTGCTGTAGCAGCTTGCAGATGTCTCATTTTGTGGGTCAGATTATGCACTTTGTTTTCTGTTTGGTAAATTGTGTTGGAAAGCATTAGTTATAAGTTTTTTTTTTTTTTCTGATTTCTGTCACCATTTCTATCTACACAGCACAATGTCTGTTTTGAACAAACTGATACATTGCACTCTGTGCTGTTTCAAAACTGTGACTGATGAGAAGAACTTCTGCACTGGTTCTGAAGCAAGTAAGGTACTTTGTAGAAAATGGCCCTTTTATATAGTGCATCCAACTATAACATCGGAAGACTGGACTTGTAACCACTTTATTGAGAAAGTACCCAAGAGTACACGGTGAGCTGATCAGCAAAATGCCAAACTCTAAGCTGCAATGAGGCGGTGATTTCAAATGACTCATTTTGGCACATTTTATTTTAAGGATGTAATCCTGTAGTGCATACATAGTCTTTGTGCTAAAGTTAATAAAACTCTGTTTAAGCTGAGAAGTCTTACTCTGAAAATACTGCATTCACAGATTTGTTCGAAAGTTGAGCTTCTGATTTTAACTGAGGTCATATGCAAGCAATAAAGACTCTAACAAGGAAAGCTTCCTTTTTTTTTTTTTTAATTTGGGTAAAATGTCATTATGCCTTGGGAAGTATTTTAATATTTTTGTAATCATCTGCAATGCTCATTAGTCTTCTTATTATATCTGAAGCACTTGTATTTGTTGAAGTAGAAGCAGCTGAGATAAAAGAAATTTGAAAGTGAAATCATTACACATTTGAGTCAGTGCCTTTTTCAAACTGGAAGCCTGCTCTATTACTCCTAATGAGCTGGTGCCCCAAATACTGAGAATGGATTTATATTTTTTTAACCTCTTTTGAACCTCTGATTAAAAACTATGATGTGAATTCATAAGGAAAAAAAGGTCAATACTGATTTTTAAACTGTCTTCATTTGGGAGACCAATGGACAATCTTTTTGGGGAGGAGTGGGGAGGGGGTACTAGGAATTGAACTCGGGGGCACTCAACCACTGAGACACATCCCCAGCCCTCTTTTGTATTTTATTTAGTGACAGGGTCTCACTAAGTTGCTTAGTGCCTTGCTTTTGCTGAGGCTGACTTTGAACTCATGATCCTCCTGCCTCAGCCTCTGGAGCAGCTGGAATTACAAGTGTGCGCCACCGTGCCTGGACAAATGATAATCTTTACAAATTAATTGGGAATAATATGTAACCAGGTGTAAAATATGTAATGAATTTATTGAGTAGAATTCTAAAGAAAATCCATTTTTGTAGTATTTTCATGATAAACTACATGTAATATTCATAAGCATTTACTAACAAATGTTTAAAATATAAGAAAATATGTACATGTTAAAATTGAATATCAATAATAGTTTACAGAACTAAATACACATACACAAAAATGAATACAAGTAAAACTGTGGAAAGCTGGATAAAATTGGAAGATTGTTTCAACATCAGCATCCTGATTGAATATTATACTATGGTTTCTCATTGTTAAAAAGTAGGTAGCGGTGGAGCTCATACTTAGTAGGCACAAGGTATTGGGTTTAATCCTCAGTATTGTACACATAAAAAGAAACCAGGCAAATTGTGCCCATGATCTCTGTATATTTTAATCTGCATGTAAATATACAATTATCTCAATCAAGTTTTAAATTAAAAAGTAAATTATTTTATTTATCAATATACTCTCTATTTACATAAAGGATAAGTATTTTATAATAATTTTTAATAACTTCTAATTTTATAATCACTTTTAATTTTTTATAATAATATCTTTGGATGTTTTGGTAGATAGTCCACAGTAAGAAGATTAAACCCAAACTTAGGCCACAAGAAATCAGGTATGCATAGATCATAAAATTCTGTAAGCTAACAAAACATAATGTTAGTTTAGAAGTAATGGAGAAGGTGGGTTTCCATATTTGAAAAATAAAACTTTCTCATTCCTGGATACATTTTTACTGCATTGTAAAATCATTGTTACAAATCACTCAAAGCTACCTAGTAGTGTTGATTTGATTTGAAGATAATGCAATCCAGCTTTGTATCCTATTTTATAAATCAGAACAAACATGGGACAGAGAATGCTTTCACTACAGATCCAAGTAGGAAGATTTCACTCTTAATTAGAAGCACTAAAGTGATATACTGTGCTGCAGAAAAAGTACAAGATCAGAAATGAAAACATTTATGTTTTAGTACTTTCCTTGTGATGACCTTAACTGTGCTAATTTGCCTTTGACAAATTGTGCAGGTGATATCTACTAAAATGGTCAATATACTCATTATTTAAGCAATACCACTTTGTAGTAATAATCTTGGATACGTTTAAGACATAAGCCCTTTTCAGAAGTTAGAGTCTAATAAGCTCTACTCAGATCCCTAGAGTGTATAGTGCTTAATGACTAGATTCTGGATGGGATTACAATCAAGTTCTATGAGAAAGTTAAATAATAGACAAATTTCAGAAATTTCAGAAACACAATCTACTTTGATTACATAATAATATTATTAATTCTCATTTATTTAATATGCTCAAGTAAGCTATGTACCTAAATAGAAGATTCAGAACCTGTAGTATCTTCTGGTGTTTATATTTCATTACTCTCTCTATTACTAGCACAAGGATGACATGCTGACCCAATTCTCATGCTAAACCAATAACATCCTATTAACAGCAACAAGAGCTGTTATATCTATGGTAAATCCACAGGTTGATATTTTATAGCAGTGTAGGAGAACAGAACCAAGGAATTGCCTTTTTGGGTGGGCATTGACATTGAGTCCACACAACTGGAAATAACAATCAGTTTTGTTTAGATGATTTCACACTGATGTTTACTTATAGTTAATCTCCTTTAGAGGTTTCAAAGATTAGACCAGGCTGCATTTCCCTGGAAAATTACTGAGGAAAAAAATTGTAAATCAGGAAGATATTATTGACACTTTGTAATGTGTCTGCAACTATGCCAAAATTGCAGAAGAAATGCAAAGAAAAAATCCAAACAAGTATCCAAATGATATTCAATACTCCATATCTAGATACTTTGGAAGGTTCATATTGCAAGGTTTACAGTTATTAAGATTGCTGAAGTTTTCAAAAATTAAATAAAATATTGTAATATATATGTATGTGTTTATTAATGTATACACATACATACTCTTTGAACTTTCAAAAAATTTTGTTGAAATAACTCTTTTGAGACTAAAATGTTTTTTCTTTTAAAAATAAATCTATATTTAGCATCCTACTGATCAGTCATCCAGAAGATTACATTTACTTTCAAAAATAAAAAGTAAAAGCCTATGGCTTTCCTTTATGGTGTCCTCTAAATTACAATGGTTTCTTTATACCTCACTCCAAAATAGGCTTTTTGAAGATTAAAAAATATTCCTTATTTATCTTCCAAATTTTTAACACCCTGTAGCAACAGTAGTGTACCAAGCTGTCAGTGGTAGCTAAAGAAAATGTACATTCAATTTTAAATTATATTTGTGTCACTGAATACCATCTATCAATCTATGTGTCATACTTCAAATGTTTATTTAGCATGTTAGTGATGGATTAAATTAAATTGATCTTCTGATTTGCAAAAATATTCTAGCATCCTCATGAAATTCAAGCATTGTTTCACTTACCAATATTTGACTATTACTTAAAAACTATCCATAGAGGGGGTGATTAATTGAAATGTAGTTTTCTCTGATGACCCATTAGCATTGACCTGTTAGTTAATTACCTGTGTATATAAAGACATTTAACAAAACTTGTTGTTAGGTTTGAACTGTATTCCCCGAAATGATGTCAAACCATTGTACCTATGAATGTGACCTTATTTGGGATAGGGTTTTGGCATATGATTAAATTAAGATGAAATCATTAGTCCAATATGACTGTTATTTTTAAAAGGAGAAAGTTAGACACAGACATAGAAAAAACACAGTGAGAATGCTATGTGACACCTCAGACACCTAGAAATGCACTCAAAAGCCAATAATGCCAACCATTGCCAGAAAACTGACAGAAGCAAGGAGAAAGGCATGGGACATATTCCCTCACATTCCTGTAAAGAAATCAACCCTGCTGACACCTTGATCTTTGACTTCTAGCCCCCAGAACTGAAATAGTAACTTTCGGTTGTTTAATCCACTAGGGTTTGTAAACAAATATAACTATAAACTAATATTAAAAATAAGTATTTTCTTAACCGCTTATTATTTAAGGAATATATAAATGACTAGGTTGACTAAAGTCTGAATAGTTTCTTTTGAAAGACTTCCTAGAATTAACCATCATTAGGAACTTGCAAAGAGAAAAGTCCAATTTGGGGAGAAGGCCTATGCAAAAGCAAGCACCCTAGCAGGAATGAGACTGGGTGGGTTTTTATGATTGGTTTTAGCATAGATTGGGATAGCATGAAATAATGACAGGTAAAAGGATAGAGAAGATCCTAAACCTTTTAATTGTGTCCTTTTATTCTCCCCTCACTCCACCATTGCTTTTTCCTACCATGATACCTGCCAGAGAGATCATATGGGCGAAGCCTCTCTGCTTCTAAATTAGCCCAGAAGTTAAAAAAAAAAAAAAAAAAAAGATTCCTGGTTTGCTTTCCTATGAAGATTTAAGATAAAATGTAAAGAGCAAGCAAGCGAACTGATACAGTGATGATAGAAAGACTAGACTCAGATTTTATATTTTTTAAAAAGGAATTTTTAAAACACATATTGTACATGAAGAGATGTAGCAGGGTACTAATAGTGTAGGCCTTTTAGAAATCAATAATTGGTGTTAGTAATAAGAACTGTGCTGACAACCAGCTGTGAAAGTGCCCTCATTCCTGCAGAGCAGAAGGGAAAGGAACCAGCCGATGATTACCAACTCCAAGTATTGCTTGCAGTCAAAGCTTCATTAAAAAAATTAGTAAAATACTCTTTTTACCTTAAAATATGTGTCCCAGTATTGAAAGAGGTTCTATATAAAGAGTTCAGAATAGAACTGCTGCAAACTGTTCAAATCAAGGGTATTTCCCAGTTGGGCTACCGGCCTACATTGTGGAACTTACTCTTTAGCAAAAGCTCTTCTCCTCCCAATTAAAGAAAAAAGGTTGGGATGCCCACAGGTCTTTGCAGTATGTTTGGTGTGACTTTTAACCCCTCATTTCACCTTCTGTATATGGCTCTTCTTTATTGCACCACCTGACACAGGAGCCAAATCTAGTCTGTACTACAAATTAGGCTGTTAGCATCTCTTTCACAATTTTTAAAAGTCAATGTAGAAATTCACTGCTGGCCCTTGCTGGTCTCCTATGCATGCATGCTGCCTGTGAAAATCCAGTCATTTATTTTTATTCAAATCAAAGAGAGACATTTTTGTTATGAAATAAGTTATTCAAAAATGTGCAGCAACAGATTTCATTTCTTAACAGCATATTCCTGCACGTCTGAAATCCTACATGAATTATCTTAATGAGGAAATATATCTAACTACTGAATAAGGAACCTTACTTACATTTCCAGCTTTGACTTTTAGCTGCAGCTCACTTGCTCACGACCTTACAAAATCCCTTAAATCTCCAAGAGCCCATTTCTCATTTTCCTCTGTGCTCCCATGGAGTTGATCCAATGGCTTTTAAGGGAGCTCTGAGCTTGGACAAGCTCTGAAGGGCATGGGGCAAGGCAAGCAATGGGCCCTGTGTTCCCTGCTTATCGTCCTGGAAAATAGGTATGATAATATCGGCCTCACTGGGGTCCCATTGCAATTAATGTTTGGAAAATGTTTTGAAATCCCAGAGTTAAAAAAGGCAATGCTAGTGCAAATTAGTTAAGTATTTTATTTCTAAAAAATTATTCAGATTATTCTAAGCCACTTTTGAAAAGAATTTGTAATGTAAAGGTATTTATAATACCTGGAAGCTTAAATTGATATAGTAACTTAATGATCTTTTGAAAATTGCCACAGTAAAATATTTCTTTGATCTGAAGCATCTTGCTACATAAGGCATCAAAATTTTGTGGACTTGTCTCATCACTTAAAAGCCAAGGAAATGAATCCATGGGAAGGATGCTTTTCTTTGTGGATCTTGATTATAATTTCCGAACTTTCTGGAAGGTGGTGATGCTTCTCTTGGCTTGGTTTCAAAGTTGAGGAGGAAAGAACAAACAGTGAAAATGTTGGAGGGAAAAAAAGAAAAGAACTTAATTTTACATTTTGTTAAGGAAAGAGAAAAGTTTTACAACCAATGGCCTTACAGAAGTTCTGATAAAAGATTCTTGTTTTGATAATGGTACAATATTGATGTCTTAAATTTTTGCTGCATGTGTGTGTCTAAGTCCAACATCCTGGAATTAAAAATTGTTTCCAAAAATGTCTCTAAACAGTGTGTAAAAATGTTATTATTAGGAGTCTCTGAATATATAAACACCATATTAAGTTTAAAACAGGGAAACCAAATTGAGAGCAAGTGGTTATAAAGATGAATCTATTATTTGAATTTATTATATACAAGAACTTATTATTTTAACTACAAAGGTTTTCATCATACTTGGTACAAAATATAATTGAAAAGTTGACTTACATGTGCAGTCTATTATATGTAACTAGGAATAGACAATGCTAGGTGCAAGGTAAAAGAGGTCTTTGAAAATGTGTCTATTAATGCTTTATTACTGACAAATGTTCAGCTACACCATATAGTGTTCATATATCCTTGTAATTTAGTGTTCTTTTTTGCTTTATTTGCAGTTTATTTAATATTTGAAAATACTTTTTGTATCAATTAGCAAATTAGCAGTTTATCTGGGTGGAAAAACCCCATCTGAGTTACTGAGTTACAAAGTGAATTGTTCTGCAGCTGCAAAATCAAGTGCCTCAGCTGAGTTAATGCTTTTCATTTCTTTTGCATGTGTCAGCATTAATGGAGGCAAGCTTCTATGAAGCCTTGCGTGTGAAGATGGTGCTGAGCAGACTAGATTCAATTCTGTTAGATTCAATTCTGTTAAATGCTTTTTGCATTTTTTTCTTTCTTTCTTTTTTTCTTTTCTTTTTTTTTTTTTTTTTTTTGGAATAAGGCACAAAAGGAGACTTCAAATCAGGCTGAACTTCAAGCAAAAGTTAATGCTATTCTCTTTTGGGTTCAACCACCCACTTTGCTTAAGGTCACTAGTTGAAGCTAATGCAGCTCAGAGGGGCTGCAGTAAACTTGGCATCTCCTTGATTAGGCTCCCTGCTGATCTAATACACATACTAGCTCACTTGCCAAGTCAAATAACACATTTAGTGAATTGGAAATAAGATTTAAGTGGGCCAGCACAATGCGGCTTGCCCTCTCATCTTTTTACCGAATCCTTCTCTTTGTATGCGAGGCTGTGAAAACTGCTCTTGTTAGAGGACTTAATCTTCATTTTTTTCCTGTAGATTATTTGGAAACAGGTCAATTGAATGTTGGAGCTGCTAACTCCTCCCACTAAAGAAAGAAACTGCTTGTGGCATACTGATTGCATCATTTAAATGAAAGGCACCTATTATTAAAGAGAAAATACTATAGTACGAGGGTCTGTTAGAATTAATAAAAAGAAATCCTGATATTAAATGCACCCCTTTTAACAATGTGTTTATTTCTTTGTCTTATAGACTCTTTTCTAAAGTGTGCCTTGTATTAACTGCTGGTGAGTAATGGATGGGGTTGATCACATCAGTATATATTCATCTCCCGTGGCTGTTCTGCTGCAGTTAATTCTTAAATACAGTAGGTTATAATAGGGTGACATTTCTATAGTGCCTTTCATAAGAGTAATCTAAAGCATGTCACATAATGTTTGACTTTGAACTATTCAGTTTTTTAGTGACACAAATCTCAGGGTAAATTTATGCCTTTGAGGTTTGTTTTCTTTTAAAAATATGAGTCATTGTATTTGTTATAGTTTGAAATTTATCATAGATTCACCATAGATTATCAAGCTATCCATGCCATAATAATCTGTAACTGTCCTTATCTCTGTGTTAGATGTGCTGGGTTATGATGTGTATGGACTTTTTATGATCTACTTATCTCTTCTGGTCATATAGATTTATGTGTATCTCTATTCTGACTAAATCTGAAATCAGGACTTGCATTCTGAAGAAATAAAATATGTCTCTGTAAAATCTGAGTATTATTCCCTGACATCTGAAAGTTTAGAGAAAAATGAACATAATATCCTCTACAAAATGCAGAAATATATATTAATTGCTTTCTTTACAAAGTAAAACTTTAAATATGAGAAATATATAACATACAATTAAATTAAACAATGTATCCCCAGTTGGTTTTTTTTTTTTTTGGAATTATAACAACTAAACCTTATCAATGTCAGGAAACATTTTAAAATTTAAATATTTGCAACAGTTGTTTCTGAATAGAAAGGATTTATTTACCAACACAACATAATGAAATGTGAAACATATTATACTATTTATATTGTTTAATCATTACATTTCATCCATCAAATTGAAAACCAGATCTCTGTACTGTATAATATATTTATCTTGAGGGTCTGTAAAACAATGTTATTAATAATAATGAGGAATTAATCCACATAGCATCCCAATCTGGACTTCAGTTTGCAGTTGTTTCTAAAGTATTTTTAAGTTCTAGGTAACTACACAAATATGAAATCATTGATGGTGCTTGTCATCTCACTCACTATATTTGTGCTCGTTCTTTTATTTATTCTAAATCCTGGAAATGTGAAAACTCATTTTTGATGGAAAAGTAGGAAAACTGACAGGATTATTCATTTGAAAAATGACAGTTAAACATGAAAATAATTATGAAAATTAGAAAATTCTCAATAGTCTGGGGTTTTCCTTTTCTTTCATGCTGAAAAGAATTGCATTGCTTTTAATGCTTTAGCTACAGATAGATGGTATCTATATTCCAAGTAAGATCCTGCCCCCCACTTCCCCCAAGGTACTTTTACCTCACCATACTTTGTCAGTTGAGATAAAATGTAACAGAGGTATACTGATGTTCCACTGTTTAGAAGATATCTTTCTCCAAGCTTGTGATTTTTCCTGTTTTCTTGCAACTACCTTGAGAAAATTTGGGGACATTAAGACATCAGTAGGAAACAAAAACTGATGATTAATGTTTTTAAGTACCCATCACAACTCTCTTTTTTTGGATATCTTAAAAATGTGTCTTCTGTTGACATTCAGATGGTCAAAAGGCAGATGACATTTTAAACTTTTACACTAAGAATGTTCAGGAAAGCAACAGCATTAAAAGAAAAGACAAGTTTTTATGCCTTGGAAGGAATTAACAATTAGTACCTTAGCTATCTCTTTCTCACTAACACACATCTGCCAACATTTCACCTATTTAATTCTTAGCATCCTAGCAAAACAATTTTCATTAACTGTATTTGACATATTTTTCTTCCTTTTCTTTTTTGAGATAAATATTATAATGTGAATAGAAATAAATACAAAAAATTGCAACACAATTACAAAACAGTGATTTATTTACAATTGTGTTTACATTTGTTGACCTTTCAGACAATTAATTGCAAACTTGCCTTCCTAGACTAACTCCTAAACTTCGTACATTTAATCTAAATCTAATTCCTCACAGTATTTTTTTCTCTTTTCTATCCCCACAGAACTACTCTGTTTTTTGTGGTTTAGAAAAGGGTATTTCAACTTTATTTATCTGTATAATTTTTCACTCTCTCCAGAGGCAAAGTATGAAATCATATTTCCTAATTGGTATGTATGGCCATCATGTACAAAGCAATGACATCAGGATTGGTATATGATCTACATGTCCTTAAAAGGAGCATAGGCCAGTAAGAATATACTTCTTTCATACATGATTTGAGTCCCTAGCAGCAAAAGAGCAAAGATCTAGAATTATACTCTCTTGATTGCAAAATTCACAGGAGCAATTTGAAACAGTCTGCTATTATCATCACCCCTAACCAATTAGTTTGTGCAAAAAATAATGAAAAATTGCTAAGATAGTGATGTATATTTTGTACAATATGCAAAAATGATAACCCCCCACCAACCATGAATATGGTTACTAAAAATATAGAAAGATGTATTATTAAAAATAGGACCCAAACTATAGGGTTAATTTTTTTTTAACTAGTCGAGTGTTGATAAAGCAACTAAAGTTTACAAAAAGTCAAAAGTGAAAATGTTTAAGTTCTCCTGCCAAGAATGAGTCTTCTAAATTACAATTGGAAATTGCAGGCAGTATGTTTGTGCTAGCTCTACTCTTTTATAACTCTATAACTCTTAATGACCCTAAATATTACATAGAATAAAGGTTTATGCAAAAACACTTTAAATGATTCTTTTACTTTCACCATTAAATTGGGAACAAAGCATGTATTTTGGTAAATGTAAGATTCCTTTCACCTTGAATTCCTTTATTATGTCTCAAAATTGTCAAGTAGACATTTTGGTAATTAAGGAAATGTTTTATTTTCATGGCAACTATTTGTTTTATCTGAAATATGTAATAAACTGAGTCTAATAATAAAAAACATGTAAAATATAGTTATAATATTTTCAAACAGACTAAAATATATAAAGATTGAAAAATATCATATATTGCTCTAAACTTCACTTTTCATTTTATAGACATCTATTGCATATTCATTATGATCTAGGTACTGGTTTTACTTCAGTTTTTTTTTTTTTTTTTCACAGTAAGGTATTTAGGTAGACATGTAGAACAAAACCTGCTTGACTGCAGTGGCTCTATCTTCTTATTATTTATCTAGGCTTCATTTATAGTAAGTTCTAGTCTCTGGTAGTTACTCTGTATACTATTAGTTATTTGAATAGTAGTTGATTATATGGAATTGAAAATTCTTTATTGGAAACACAGTATTTGCCTCAAAACTATTCACAATTTACCCTGAAAAGAAAAAGAAGCATAAAAGTAGTTGAACTGAACTCTAATGATTTGTGGGGGATATATGAAATAATAAGACTAGTTTTTTAAGTGTTTATCGTTTAACTTAAAGAAAAAAAAATATTAACAATTATAAATATAGACTTAAAAAATTATGACCAAAACCACTGCATTTCTTATTCACAAATTGAAAACTTCTTCAATCCAGAGTTCTGCACTGTAAGAACTCATTATAGCTGGGAGCAGCTATGCATTCCTATAATTCTAGGGGCTCAGGAGGCTGAAGCAGGAGGATTGCAAGTTCAAAGCCAGTTTTAGTAAGGTCCTAAGCAACTTAACAAAACCCTGTCTCAAAATAAAAAATAAACAAAAAGGCTAGGGATGTGGCTCAGTAGTTAAGTGCTCTGGGTTCAATGCCTGGTACCCCATCCCACCAAAAATCCTCTTTACTTTTTAAAATACAGAGATATAAAATGCATATCATATGTAAAGAGTATGAAATAAAGATCTTAACTCAAACTCAAGCAATATTCTATGCAGCAAAGAATCATTTTTTTCTTTGGTCTGATCTATAATAGTGCTTTTCAGAACTTAGGGTTTTTTAATTTATGAAGATTTCTAATATATGAAATAACAGGAGTGATATCTTTCTTAACACAGAATATCAGAACAAAAATTGAGCATGCTTCCTTTGGATTTTATTCTATTCCTGAAGTGGATTTGACATTTAAGAACATTCTAACTACTCAGAAACCAGTTTGAAATGCATATATTCTATCAATTCCAGTGTCCAGTTTTTCTATCATCTGTTTTATGGAAAATCATGCCAATAATCTGTATTGTACTGATAGGTCTACTTTAATACAAACTGTATACCACATTCATTTTTCATCAAAGAGCACAACTGGCTAAAGATGGGTAATAATGAAAACGGATATGGCATAGACAGCAATAGAATTATAATTCTCTCTATGCAAAGGAATGACCTTCTTTACTCACTAATGGAAATATTTTATGTCATAACACTTTACCCTATTATAGATGCACTTATTTCTTTCCTCTCTCGCCATCTATTCATATGTGAGTAGTACACATGCTAGCAATATGAACTCTTTTCAATTTACAGCACTGTAAAAATGTACCTGCATTTCTTATTATCTGAGTCGATGGATTAATTAGAACTAGTCAAGGTTATATCCATGTGTATCTATGAAAAATGTTTCTAATTGGCCCTGAGACTAATATTCAATTGCAAATCTTTTCCATTTGATTCATTCCTTTCTTTCTTAGAAAGGATTATGTTGATGGGATTCAGGTAATGGAACTTGGTGGCTTAGGATAAGCATTAAAACATCCTTCCAGCTTTCAAATAATGTGATTAAGTTTTATGAAGTTTGTTTTTCTTCTTAAAATCTTATTGAGGTCAAGTGTTCATGTGATTCTCTTAGAGTAGAGCTGAGAAGTTGGATAAGTTGAAGAGGTGTTACTAATCTTTTAAAATGCACTCATTAAAGTTCTAAAAAGATTTCAAATACTCATTTCCCAGTACCACAATACTTAAGTTAATAAATGAAATACATAATTCCTCTTACTGAAGTCCTCATTATAGACTTTGAACTGATATGTTCTACAAAATACCTAGAGAGTTCATGTGTACAGTGATTAATGAACAAAGAATGATTAAACAAGAACTTAGTTTAAAACTAAGATAAAACAATATGTGTGTTGTCAGTAACCTAAAATTTTTCTCTAGTTATTTATCAAGCCTATAAAAATAGGCTTGCATTGTTTTTTTTAACCTTTAAAAAAGCAGCAGAGATGTAACTTTATATTTAATTTTATGTATGCACTTAAAATTTGTCAAAGATGTTAAGCAATACACATCGTTCAATATTTCCATTTTTGTGTGCAAAGAGCTTGAATTGCACGGTATCTTCTTTCCCCTTGAAAGATGAAAAAACAACGTATTAGGTTACAACTGGAACATTTGAAGATTTAGTATCGAGAAATTAAATGTATCATGAAACGATAGGTGGAGTTTAATGTACACCCTATCAGTGTGGGTCAGTGACCTGGAACGTTTTCAGGATTAGTATGAATAGAAAGTATTCCCTTCTATTTTCTCTCCTTATAGGAACCTATTTTAGTTTCTCTCCCAGTAGGTCAAAGGCTCTTTCCAGTGATTCTAAATAGGAAGAAATTTCAGAAATCAAATTATATTAATGAAGAACCCCAATGCAAAAAGCTGTATGAAATGAATGTCACATTTGAATGTAAATATTTATATATAAATTCATCTATAATTATTACATATCAACATTATGTGCCATATGATTAAGAATCTATGTTTATGCTTACACATATTCTTTTCCAAAAATGACATATTTTTAGAAAGAAAAATATAGAGAGATATTGGTAAAATTCTTAACTGAAGCATATGTGGTGGATAAATCTGAAGATAGGTGCAGATATATTTCATGAAGAATATTTAACTATTGGTCATATTTATAGGAAACCTCAGTGTTCTGATTTATATTATATATGCTGTGTATAGGATCACTAGAAATTTTTTTAAGCCAAACATTCGTGGAGCTTGATAATTACCTTTGAGTGAAAGGAGGTACACGTCTCAGAGGAATACCTCTCTTGCTTTAGAGGAAATATTAATTGAAGTCAATTTTGGATTAGACCCAAAATGTTGTAAAATTTTCTGCCTCCAAATCCTGATTTTTAAAATGAGGACCATTCTAATGATTTCCAAAGCAAGGTGACACATTAATTACATTAGTGCAGTACCAAGCAGCAAAACTGGTAAGCAGTTTAATACTTGAAAATATAGGGGTAGTAAAGTAAGAATTTTAATTGTATAATTTAAATGTTTCTATTTTCCAGTTTTTTGAATTCCAAAAATAAAATAGTTTATTTTTCTATTAATTTTCAGAAAACTTTCTGTGATTGGTTTACTTATAATGCTAGTTTTTCAGCTTAGAAAGATATTTCTAAGAAAAGTAACAACTTTGAACTTTGATCTGAATTAGATTCTGACAAACTATTGCTTTCATTGGAATGTATTATATTACCTAAATAGTAAAGCGGACCATGGGATATATAGAAAAAAGAAATAATAATTATTGTCTCTAAGCTGTATGAATTGCCTAAGCATTTAGCAAAATTAGCAAGTTTTAGATGCCTGTGACTGTTGAGCCCAAATTTTGACTCCATCATGTAGGCCATATTACATAAAATAATAAAACTTCTTGTTTTCTCAAATACAAATATTTTTGAAAATTTCGTTTTTAACTTTGTGAATCTTCCTACTTACAGTTTCTGCAAAAGCCAATAGCTTATGAATAAGGCATGTTTCTCACTAACACTTGCTTTGGAAATGGACACTGGAGAACTGATGACCTGGAAGATTGCCCAAGCTGCTGTGACAGACATATAATCAACTGTTTGACCACCCTGTGTTTGCTTTAGATCCCATATTAGTCTTGTGTTTTTTTCTTCACAAAGCTGTAGAACAGCTGTTCTTCAAAAGAACATATGTTGAGGACATGGTAACTAAGTTTGCCTTCACTAAAACTTGAATTCTTTGCGAAAAATATGCCAAATGACAGTATTAATCCTTGAATCACCTCTGGAATCCTCAGTGTCACGTAGATCAAAGAGTTCAGTGTGTAATGTTTATTTAAACTTAGCCTTTTATTTCCCCCAGCAGAAAGTTTGTATACTGTCAATGTTTTTGACCCTAAGGGTGGGGGAGAAAGAAAGAAAATTTGAATGGAATGTTTTTACTCTCATATATGAGATAACAAAGAAGAAATAAAGTTTAGATTTATTTTTCTAGGATGTATATTTTGCTTACATCTCTCTCTTTGACAATCCATTTTTTGTGATATTTTGTTTGTTGCCTTGGTGTCATGCACTTTCGTGACATTAAACATCATTTATTTAAGTTTAGGCAACATTTTAGCTACAGATAAGAAAGGTATTTAATGACATAGTTTCTAAATAAATGCAAAACCAAGCATATCGAATAATACTTTAATAAAATTTTATCATCAACTAGGACAAGAAGGCATTAACTGCTTTGCCAAATCTAGACCCATACATACTGTGTGTGTATGTGAGCAGAGACATATATACATATACACACATATGCACATATGCATATACACACACCCCTGTAGGGAATGGTTATGGCAATGAACAGAGTTTGCATTCCTCTTGAATTGGGCTTCTAGGCACTAATTTTACCATTCACAATATATGTTTCATTTTGAGTAAATAAATCACGACTTTAACATCCTGATTAAGTGAGTTAGGTTGGAAAAAAAAAAAAAAGAAATCACCTGTTTCTTATTGTAAACTGTTAAAATCTCTTCCCCAGCTTTTGGATGTAGCATTTGTCCACAGAACCTTTTCCTATTGATCTACTCAACCTCCTCGTCTCATTGCTGACCATTTCATAAAGTTTACTGTATTCCTAAATATTGTGCCATGGACATATAGTAGGTGATTATAAACATTATTTTCAGACTAATATCTAGGGGTAAGTTATTGATAATTATTGGTAACTTATTTTATATTAACAATTCAAGAATCCTGTCAGTGCCATTTTTCCTTGCTCTTTGGGGCACAAGTTTGGAAACATGAAGATTTGTGTACTTTTCATGTAAATATAGAGCCAGGAAGTATGATGATTATTTACTGTAATTTAAACAGCCTTGGCATCATCTCCATATGAGAATACCTTCCCAATCTTCCTTGGAAAATTTATACATATTTCCAAAAATATTTGAAATTTCCTGAGCATTATCAAGTAAAAAATAAGGAAAAACAGAAATGAGAAGCAGAGTGTACAAATCAACTTTGAGATATTATTTGTTTGAAGAAATCCATTAACATCCAGTTAAAAGCAAAAGCAAGACAGCCAGGCAGTCAGAATCAAAGGTTAAAGTTGACATTTCCTGGAACCAAAGCAAGAGCACATAAGTAAGAGGTCACAATCTAATAAGTCAGTCTTGCTTGTGGTTACTGTAATGTGAAAAGTGTTTATTCTTGGCCCTGTTGGCTGCTTGCAATAAGTCATCCTTTAAAATAGATATCAATAGGCTAATAAGTTAATACAGTAAACTACCTCCAAATAATATGAGTGGTATTCTAAAACACTGTATAGAAACAACCATTTTGGAATTAAAATGAGTTATTAAGTTAAACCCAAAATCTGTGTTGCTATTGACCTTGATACAAGATAAAAAGGATTTTAATGTTACTCAATAATGTGCACTGGTAATTTCCAGTGTTTCAGTATTTGCTATAAGTTATGTCTATTTGGAATATTTTACAGAAGAAATTTAAAGGAATGAAGATAGGAATGTCATAGAATCTCTAAAGTAAAATAAAAAACAGACCTAAACTCTGAATTAGTAAAATTAATGTTTATTTCAACAGCAAAATCAAGTTCAAAGCAAGAAAAAAATGCTTTTCATCATTAACAAAAAGTTTACATCAACCCAAAGTAATTTCCAGACTTAAGGCCATCCTTATCAAAATGCCAATGAAATTCTTCATAGAACTAAAAAAAAAAAAAAAAAAGCAATTCTAAAATGTATATGGAACTACAAAAACTTTGAATAGTCAAAGCCATTTTGTGGGAAGAAAAAAAAAGCAGGAAGAATTTCACTAACTTCAAAACATGCCACAAAGCTGTTTTAATCAAAATAGTCTGTTGTTGGCATAAAAACACACATAGATCAATGGAAGTTTTAGAATAGAAAGTCTAAAAGTAAACACAGGAATCTACATCTGTTTTTTTTTGTTGTTGTTGTTGTTGTTGTTTGTTTGTTTGACAAAGATGCTAAGAACATACATAGGAGAAAAGAGTCCTTCAATAAATGGTATTGGTAAAATTCAATATCTGCATTTAGAAGAATGAAATCAAACACCTAGATCTCACCTGTTATATGTTCAATGAAGAATTGATTAAAGATTTAAATGTAAAACCTGAAACTATGGAACTTCCAGAAGAAAAGATAAGAGAAATGCTTCAGTTCATCGGAACGAACAGGGGATTTTGAACAAGACCCTGAAAGCACAGAGTGAAAAAAGAAAAAATAACAAAAGTAACCAAATGGGGTTATCAAACAAAAATACTTCTTATTCTGCAAATTGGCAGAATGCAGGGACAGTCTATAGAATGGGAGAATATATTTGTAAGCTACACATCTGACAAAGGGTTGATATGATTGTCAAATACTCAATATCAACTAAACAAATAATCTGATTACAAATGGACAATATAACTAGAAAGATACAAATGGTCAACAGGTACATAAAAATATCACTGATTATCAGAAAAATGCAAATCAAAACATTACACAATGTGTATTTCAAAACATTACCTGTTGACACAATAATATATACATTATTTATCTTGTCATGTGTCAGTTAAAATAAATTTGAAATAAAAAATCTTCAGGAAGCAACAAGTACTCTAATGCCGAAGTTAAAAATGCTTTTAGAAACACTTTCAGTAATTCAGTCAATGTCAATACAAAAATGAAAATTTTCAACCTCTGGAAAGTGGATCTTGAAACAAGAAAGGAAAGGAACAAGTAGGGAAATAGGTGCTTTGTGTGTTTAAAAATTAATTTGATGACTTCGAAATATTAAATATTTTAGCTATACTCATTTTTTAATGATTTTTATTTGGTGTTGGTATTTCATTAATGATGGATAATAATTAACAGGATAACTTTATCTTATTTATTATCAAATATCTACCGTTGATAGACATACATTTAACATTATTGAAATTTCTAATCTTATTACAGTGTATTTGTGCATAATCATAAATGTGCATTTCTTATTATTGTTTATTTCATATTAAAAACTTTTGAAACTTCTAGTATAACTCTAGAACATAAAATATTTCACTGTTTCTTATTTTGTTTAACCATTAATACTTAAAATACTTAATTGATATGAATGACTCATGATCTCAGCAATCCCATGAATTTTTTTAGAATTCCAGTGTTTTGTTCTTAAGACCTGAAGATTAATATCTGTTGGAAATGGAAACACTAGACTAGGATGAGTTCCAGCATTTTGTTTGTGACCTTGTCAGGTTCCTTAAGGTAAAACATGACTCAAAACGATAACTAGTTAAACAAGGCCAGAGGCTTTTTACACAATGACCATGGTTGATTCATTCTGCTTCCGAGTTGTAAGGTTCTGAGTTTACAAGTTAGAATTTACCTCTGCTATGAATACTTTCTATATGTTATCTTCAGGTAGGAATCCTATTTATTTCAGGTATGCATTTCTTTAGTACTTGCATACTGTTTCATGTTAACAAATGATAGCAATGACTACTTGTTTTTCTAGTTATCAATGATCAGAGACAATCTGAGGTTGGAATCCGAAATTGGGTTACATTTTATGTAAACGTAAACCAAGTTCACATTATTATTCATAAAGATTTTAATCCTATTGTACATATAAAGTAAGATGTATTAGAAGTTGAAAATTTCTCCCTGAGTTTACAAATCCACTATTTTAAAGAACTGATTGCAAAGTTGCATATCCATCAAAGAGAAGTGATAAATTATCATCTCGAATATTTGAAAGCTGCCAAAATGTATCCTTTGATTAGTCCGAACAATGGAGTAAACACAGTCATTTCACTTTGTTAGTAGACCATTTTATAGTTTTCAACTTAGTATATAGTTATTAACCATACAATTTTCTTCTAGTTTATACTTCAAAGAACCAAGCTATGATCAATTTATTTTCTTGCATCACAAAGTTTTTAAAAATGTCTTCAAGGCAATTTTTATGATAATAAATTTACTTCATAAGAGAGGTAAACCTAATTAATGATTTTCAGAAAATTACCAAGATAATTTTCCTATATTATGTTTATCATTATAAGCTCTTCTGTAACAAAATATGCATTTGGATTAGAAAAAAATGATATATTATAGTTCTTCATAATCCACAAAATTTGCATCACAACAAACAGAAATTGGTACTATGATTGCTTTCTCAGGTCTGCATGTGTTCTTCTGGAGTCAAGATTGAGATTCATTGACATTTCAACTTAAAAATGCTTGATATTTTACCCTATTTCTGGCTCAAGCCATTTTACCCCTCTCCCCAAGCCCAATTCCATCCCCCAAACAGCAAAGAAAAACAAATAAAAAACAAAACAAAAAATGCTATATCTGTATTGTTTAGCTTATTAATCTTAAACTTTTCTTTTTCTTTTTTTTTTTTTTCTGAGAAAGGAGCTCACTAATTTCCTGAAGATCTCATGAAGTTGCTGAAGCTGGCCTCGAATTTGCAATCCTCCTGCCTCAGCGTCTGGAGTTGCTAGGATTACAGGTGTGCACCACTGTGCCCAGCTATGATAATTTTTATTCTTGATCATCTATTAGATGTTAACATGTCCATTTCAAAAGGTATAGGTGCTATCTTTGTAAATCTCACAAAACCCATCTTCTTTTCTTAGCTTTATTTCACAGTCAGCCAGAGTCAGGCAGAGTAAACCCAAATTCCACCACCCATGTGGGTCATGGGTAAGAAATATTTGTTTTTAAATTTAAACAATGGGGGTTGAAATTGTGGCTCAGCAGTAGAGCACTCACCTAGCATGTACAAGGCCCTGGGTTCCATCCTCAGCACCACATAAAAATAAAATAAAGATATTGTGTCCAATCACAACTAAAAAATAAAATTAAAAAATTTAAAATAAATAAATTTAAACAATGATGCTGGGTGCAGTGTGTACATCTCTAATCTAGCAACGTGGTACACTGAGGCAGGAAAATCACAAATTCAAGGCCAGTCTTGGCAACTTGGCAAAACTGGTTACAAGAGGGTGTGGCTTAGAGGCAGAATGCTCCTGGGTTCAAACTCTAATAAATACCATACCACAAAAAAAGAAAAAAAGAAAGAAAAGGATAAAGAAAGAAAGAAAGAGAAAAATTCAAAGAATATTTTAAATAGAAAATCATCAGTGAGTAATTCTACTATAAGTGTGAAGCATATCTTACATGTCATCAAATTACTGTTTTCCTTGTCCTACTTAAGATAACCCAGATACCTACCACAGACTAAAATTGCAACAGCTCCCATCCTTATAGATGTAATAGTGTTCATGCCAATACAGGGCTAGTCTTTGGCAAAACTACCATTATCAAGTCAGCTATCATTCTTCCTACAATTTCAGAATACCCACCCCATGTGATCTGTTCTTCAGATGTATCTTCTATATTTCAGAGATTCATTTACTTCTTTCCCCCATTTTTTTGGAGAGGATACCAGGGATTGAACTCAGGGGCACTCGGCCACTGAATCACATCCCCAGCCCTATTTTGTATTTTATGTATAGATAAAGTCTCACTGAGTTGCTTAGAGCTTCATCATTGCTGAGGCTGGCTTTGAACTTGAGATCCTCCTGTCTCAGCTTCTCAAGCCACTGGGATTACAGTCATGTGCCATGGTGCTCAACCTCATTTTTTTTTTTAATTAGAAAAATATTTTTCTTTTAGATTCAATTCTAATAGACCCACATTCACTCATTTCCATGTTATAAATGGCTGCTTCAGAGTCATATGATTCACAAAACCTCAAATGCTTATTTTCTAGGCCTTGCAAAACAAGACAAAAGATGTTTGCAGATGCCTATCTAGACCGGTCTTCTCAAATTTGAGTATACATGAGGGAGAGAGCTTAGTATAATGTAATTAATAAGCCCCAGCCACATGGTTTCTGATCCGGGGCTAGGTACAAGAAGTTATATACCTTACATTTCTAGGTGATTCTGATTTTGCTGGGGTAGGGACTCCCACATTGAGAATCACTTTTCTAAATTGTGGAGGTGATCTCCTCTTGTGAAGAAATTGTAGAGGTGCTCTGTGCCATACGAGCCAGTAGGAGTCACTTTGAGCAGATGGACATGTTGGTTTTCTTCAAATAGCATTTGCCCTGCCTTCAAGCCTGAAAAGATAGCATTACTAAGAATAATCTGAAATGTAACCTATAAGAATTGAATTTTCAACTCTCTTCCTTAAATGACTTTAAGATGTGTTTTTGTTTGTTTGTTTGTTCAAACTTATTCCATAATAAATGCACTCTCTTAACCTTGTAGTCAATTTATATATTTATGACATGGTGCTAGGCACAGGATCATGTGAATGACTGTAATCCCGGCTACTAAAGAGATTGAGGCAAGAGAATCACAATACAATGCCAGGCAATACCATTTAGGGAGACCTGTCTCAAAATAAAATAAAAGAGCCTGGGGATATAGCTCAGAGGTGGAATGGTTGCCTAGCATGTACGAGGCCTTGTGTTCAACCGAGAGCACTGAAAAAAGAAAAAAAAAAAACTCTTTGAGGTAGATTTGTATCCATTTTATGAATGGAAAAGAAAAAAAAAATAACTATAGAACTTGCTATACTGAAGTGATTTACTGATTAACTGGGGAATACTATATGATTTGAATGTGTCCCCCAAAGTTCATGTATTAGAAACTTTATCCCAAATTCAAATGTTGAATTTGAAAGTAGGTCCTTTATAAGGTCATTAAGATTAGATGAAGTCATGAGGGTGGGTCCCTCATATTGGTGTTCATAACCTTGTAAGAAGAGAGACCTAAGCCCATACTTTTGCTCTGTCCTGCCACGTGATTTCCTCTACCATGTTATGGTGCTGCAAAAGAATCTCATCAGTTGCCTGCCCCTTAATATTAGACTTTCCAGTCTCCAGAAACATGATTAAATAAACCTTTATTCTTTATGAACTCCTCAGTCTGTGGTACTCAGGTATAGCAACAGAAAATGGACAAAGACAATATATATAATTTGAATATTCTAAATTTTAGTCTGGTATTAGTCTTCAGTAGATTTTACTATTGTTCGAAACTGATCTCTTAAAACAGACAAACATATGTGCCATCTCGGTTAAAAATTATTTTTAAAAATGGATTAATACTGAGCTGAGTATTTGAACTTTCAGTACTAAAGATACTAACCTATAACAAATATGAATCTCTCATAAACTATTGCTCTTGCAGAAAAAGAAAGGAAGTCAAATACGAAAGTGTGGTGGCTGTGGTCAATGAAAATGTGGTTTTCTACACTACGATGTGCAATTGGGACCAATAGTTTATTGTTATGATAGAAGCATCCTTTTGCTGGATATTAACCAAATGTCATTAGGCAAAAGCAATTGTGGAAACAGCGGTAAGATGCTCACCTTGGTTAATGATTTGGAAAAATATCCCTAGAGATTGAAAAGTGGGTGCAGTATATCCGTTTCTTTTATTGACTTTGATGCACTATTGGAAATTGAAACCACTTCAGATGAATAAAAACCAGTCTATTAAAGTATGATGGGGGGAAAAGGCTTGAGTGAGATTAATATTTAAAGTGTTCACAGCTGGTAAGTAGTTTAAAATACACTAGCAGTAGCTTGGTCTCAGGCTCTTTATTTTATTTTTTAGGTTACAAATGTTGCACTTTATGAGACTATCTTGAGGTAACAGTTGTATAGTAAAATTATATGATAGATTCTCCCATTAGTATGTTTTCTCACAGATATGTATAGAAATCATTATAATAGTGGGGGCTTTCTGCTTTGTGATAGCTTTCAAGGAAGAATAAAGAGTTGTTGTTGTTTTTTTTTTTTTAGAGTTTTCCAATCTTTGCTTTATAATGAAGTGAAAATTATAATAAACTAAGAGAAATAAGTTGTATTGATATTTTAAATTCTTTTTTTATATGTTTCACCTTTAGGAAAATGCAAATTAAGCAAAATTTCATTAGATAATTTGTTCTATTGATTTGTTATTTGTTTTGAATACAGAATAAAATATACATTATTACAGTAATTCTAAATGAAATATGAGTAAGGCAATAAGAAGCAGTAGAAAATATCTTAAACAAGAAATCAGAAAATCTGAACTCTTCAGGTTTTTCCATTCACTGAAATTATAACCTTAGAAAATCACCTAGATTTTGAACCAAATCACCTCAATTTTTAATGTTATTATTTCATTATTTGATGCCTACAATTTCCTTTTAGAAAAAAGTCTTGCGATCACATGAGATATGATTCTGTAAGTTCCTTCTTTATGACCTGATATTAAATTTGCAGTATTTTCTAAATACGGTTTTAGAGGTTAGTTTTAAATATCATAAAGTATCAGTTAACTTTCCAAAGTTGGATACAATATTCCCACCAACTCCCCCAAATTAATTTTACATTATGAATTGTCAATTTTCATGCAGAATTAGAATTGTGGATCTGGGGCTGCACATGTGAGCTGCAGCTGGTCTCTGGCCAGCAGCATATGTGTCCCCTTGTCTGGTATCCCATGGTGTAACCTGTCTTTTCCTTTTTCTCAGTGGAACTGGTGCCAAGATGTAGATTTTTGGAAAAACCCTTCCAGGGAAGACCATCACACTTGAGGCTTAGCTCTCCAATACTAGAAAATGTAAAGGCAAATATCCAGGATAAGGAAGAGGATTCCTTCTGATCAGTAAAAACTGAACTTTGCTGATCAGCAACGGAAAGATGATGCACATTCAAAAAGGAGTCCACCCTCCATTTTGTGCTGAGGCTTCATGGCAGTGCTAAGAAAAGGAAGTCATCTGTATCACTCCCAAAAGAAAAAGGCTAAGAAAAGAAAGAAGGTAAAGTTGACTGTCCTGAAATACCATGAGGTGGGTGAAAATGGCAAAATTCATCATCTTGATCAGGAGTCTCCTTCAGAAGAATGTGCTGCTGGAATTTTTATGGACAGCCACTTTGACAGACATTATTGTGGCAAATGTTGTCTGCCTCCTTGCTTCAACAAACTACATAACAAATAATTGTGTATTAATTAAAAAAAGATGTGAAAAGACAATGAAGAATTGTGGATATGATGATATGAAAATATATAAATGCTTATATATATGTCAGTGGATATATAAGTACCTCCCAGATATATATAAAGCCTGTAGGATAGTGTATACCACCAGCAGTAACTTCATGACCCATGAGATTCTAAAATTTACCATGTGACATTTAGAATTTGATGATCTTTCTTTTTCATTTTTCTCTTTAGATATAAATGACAGTAGAGTGTATGTTGTCATATTATACATACATGAAAGAATTTGATGATCTCTCAATCTTTCCTTAGGTTCTTCAGTATCTAATGAGTAGTCTTAGTTCTAGAAGCTCTCAATTTGGAATGTAGAATCACAACTGTGTATTCATAATGATTAGTGAAATATACATTACTTTCATTTTCTAAAATCGAGAAATAAAAATTATTTTGTGCTGGTTTATTTATTTGCAGTGCTTGGAATCAAACCCAGTACTTTGTGTATACTAGGTAAGAATCAGACTTTAAATGAATAATCAATGATGGAAGATTAGTTCTTATTTTTCATGATTAATTCTATTTTTATTCATCCATTGGGTAAGAATTAGCTAGAAACCATAGCTTTATTTTATTTTCTATGTTTCAAATACAACTCAAGGCAAGGTATTTACAATCCCTGAAATATTCTACCCAACATTGTGACATCTTTTAGTATATACATATTAGAAGCCTCCATAACACTCATAGGGGAAGAAAATGGCTCTGGTTCCTTGTTTGTGCCTACTGTGGTGTGTTCTTCTCTGTGTTGTCCTGATTCTAATGTGAATCCTCCTGCCTTCCTTTTATTTCCCTCAGTAATCATGAGCACAAGGCTAATGCATGTAACAGAATTCTGCTGAGGATGACCTTGTTCCACAAAAACTTACAGGAAACACTGGACAATCTCCACGCCTTGTGAACTGCAAACTAGTAATTACTCCAAGTCTCACTCCGTGGCCTCTGCAAAGGTCAACTAGGCCTGTTAGGGTCTGTAAACAAGTCAAGATGGCGCCTGACATTTTGCCAGAGGGAGTGGTTTGTGAAGTAACGCCAGCGAGCCATTGACTGTGGAGATTCCTTATTGGTTGACTGCAGTATCTAGTTTATGTTAATTAAGATAAGCTGTGTGGAATGTATACATACCCCTCCTGTCTTACAATAAACAGCTCCCACTCCTGCTGTATCAATGTACACAAGTTGTTCGTCACCCCCCCCCCCCAGGTTATTTTGCTGCAGCAGGACTGCGGCATAGGCCTCCCTTTCTTCCTCACATTCGACCCCCTTTTCCTTCTTGGTCCCAAAGCTGTCCCCTATTTCTCAGTCCCACCCTTCTCACATTACCTCAGATGGTCAGAATTTATCATAAGGATTGACAGAGAGAAAAGAGACACCAAAAAGGCTTCTGTAGCCTATGTGTTAGGCTTTATGAAGAACTGAAACCACTCAGCAAGCCCTCAGGGGTGGGCCACACTAAGCCCTACTCTGGCAAAGCAATCATGTTAGATGCTCAGCTCTTCTAAGGTCCCATCTACTTGGCCTGTTCAGCTCCATTGTGAAACTTTTCTACCATTTTCTCTAGCTCATGTCTTAGTCTACTTTATGACTTTCTAACTTCTCTACAGAGCTTTTAGGTCTATTAATTCCCTCTGTGTTATAATTTCTGTGCCCCCAATTGTGAATCTCAATTCTGTAATCTCTTGAAAATGAGGTCTGATTGCCTCAATCATTTGCAGTGACATGGAAAACATTCCTTTTTCATAGAATTTTCTTTCAAGGCTACTTTGTAGGCTTTTTTCCCTCTCATGTCTGGAATTTGGGGCACATTTAGTTGAACTAATACTGGATCCATTTGTTGATGTGTTCATATGATGAAAAACATTGCAATATGTACAAACACCTCAGAGCGTTTGACTTACAGATAAGTGACTGACTTATTACTCAGTGTTTCATGGATTTTCTTCCATTTTAGAGTATAATTGGATTGTTCAACTCTACGTGAGCTCGACATATTTATATTTTTTCAGAATTTTTATTTTAAAATCACCAATACCTGGGAGAAATTGTATAGTTATGTGAAAGATATCTTTCTAATTTTTAAGAAAATAATTAAAATTTCAATTACTTCATGAGCAGAAGTAAACTAGATTTTTATAGAAATTTACTAAATTCATAATTTGCTGTTTCAGCATACATTTATTTCTTCTTTAATATCTCATTTTCAAAATTATGAATAAGGACCTTAGGAAAGTGCTTTATTGTATATAAAGTGGTATTTAAAAATATTAATGAACTCAAAATTTTCAAGATTTAACTAGCAAAATTTCATAAATAAAAACAATTATTCTCATAGAAAAAGTAATAAGAAAAATTAAGAGGTTAGTAATATGTATTTGTATCATTATAAGTCTCAAAATAAAGCTTTTAGGAAACTCTAAATGAAAAATTCAGTGAATGTAAACATATCATTATAAACTTCTGAATAAACCAAATAAGTGGTAACAAATTGGATGATAATGATGCAAGTAACTGCGAAAAAAACTTGTACTGCTAAAAAGTAAGAGAGCTATTGATTAGAATTCATGTCTAACTTGAAAATATTGATGGTTCACTGTTCGACAAATATCATTCCAGAGAACTACAGGAGTTTCTCAGTTTGTTTGCAAATTTGTAGCATGAACTTTGACATGCCATGTGTTTTGAGCAGCCACACTTAGAATTCAGGATAAACTTCCCAGAAAATTCTATGACTATTTTAATTTATAAATATCAAATTATTATTATTTTAAAACAATTAAACTAATAGGTTAGTAGGAAGTAGCCCTTACTCATATTTAGAAATAAAAAAACTAAGGCCCAAATTGAAGAAATGCTTGTTTTTTTCTTGTAAGCTTTGGAGCCTTATGAATAGGATCCTCATGGCTCAGCAATGAGCAGCAGAGATTTGGAACTTTCATCTCTAGTAAACGTTATTAGATCAAGAATGTCTTCTTTGACAGCCTTCTAATTATAGTTCTTCAAATCAGAGATGTTAATCAATCAATAGAGGTAGAGAGAGTTTTATTTCTCATCAGCCCTACATAGTCTTTTTAAAAGCTTTTTTACATTTCTCAAACTTACAAGTGTTTTTGACTTCCATAAAAGCCTGTAAACCATGCTTTCTTTCTATTCCTGCTGTTGTTTAAATCAGCAGCTTACAAAGTGAATTCTATGCTTTTCTCTGAGTCCCCTTTCCTGTTGAAAAAATGGCCAAGATGTACCCTAAGGAGAATTAATTGGTAAAAACCCATGTTGTTGGTCCTTACTGGTTTTAACAGAAAGATAGAAATGATTTGCACTGAGACCAAAACTAAAAAGCTGGCAAAGAATATTTTTCAAAGAAACACTTAGATGGGAAAGGAAGTAAATTTCCTTGGGAATGTGGTTCAAAAACATTGCCAACTGCATCTGGTGATCATATGCCAAATTCCTCCTCTACTGTGAAAAATCACTTGCAATTGACCACAGTCAATTCTTCAGAAATGTTCCATTAAGTTTTTCTTAGAAACAAACGCTTGACCAAGTTGCTTATTCTAATGACCTGATCTTATGCTTTTCATGTGATATTTAATCTAAAGATATACATTTTAACCTTACTTATCTAGTTATAATGCAGTTTCTCACCAACCAGAATGAAGGACATTTTCCTGGCCCTTCGCCCGAATGTGGTTCTAGTGTTGGAAGGAAAAAATGCTTTGTATTTTTATAATGTGCTCCTTCTTTGTCACATGTAGAGGTGATGATTCATTTGTTATTTCTACAATTGGGGACTTTAAAAATCAAGATGATGCTTTGTCTCCGTGCTCCTTCGCTTCCTGGGATTCTTAAACACCTCTAGAAGAAAATTGGGTTTCTTGTTAGATTCAGTGGAAGAGCCTGAGGGATCTGTTTTTCAAGGAAGTCTATTGGGTTTGCCTCTTCTACCCCTTTAGGCAGTCCAGTAATTGTGACATTCTAGTTCAAGACAATATATTAAAACTATTCTCCCTCTCTTATTGCACTGTATGTCTCTCAATGTACACTAGTACTTGACCATTAGATTAGGTGTCTGGGAATATTATTTGTTGTTCTACATTTTCTCTTTTGTAGTCAAGGTTTACTGGTACTTAATTTTAATTTCAAAAAGAAAAAGAAAGGAAATAAACATCAAAATTAAGACCAGAATAATGTCACAGATTCCATAGGTAATATATATATATATATATATATATATATATATATATATATATATAATTCCATAGGTAATATATATATTCCACAGGATATATATATTTCTCTTGAAAGACCTGTTCTTTTCTAGAGACGTGTCCTTGAAAATATTTGACAAAGGTTTGTTTTTTTCCTTGCCACTGAAGTTTGATTCCTGTAACTTGAAATCATTCCCTCACCAAATATTTTCCTTGAGTTTTGGTTCTAGAAACTTTTCTAAAGAATGAATTACACATTATTCATGTGGCCTTTAAGCCTTTCAAGTGCCATAACTCAGTGGAAATATTTAGGGTCACATTAATGTGCTATAATAGATATATCTGTTGGCTGGCTCCACCTCTTCTCCTCCTTCACCTCCATTTGCAGTTTTTAGATTGATGGTCATAGAGGTCAATTTTCCCAACCATAAGAATCTTTGCTTGATTAATTTTGCCTAAAGAATGCATGATAATGATATATTTGGACTTATATGGAATTTGGGCATTAATAAATATATTTCAAAATAAGGGTATTTTACCTGACAATATAAATGTGCTTTAATTACCTGAACAGAACTATAGTCAGATCTTTGAATCACTACGGATTAAAACATCATTTCACAGCCAAACAGAAACATGTTCCCAATCACTGCACTTGAATTATTGTTATGTAGCTTGAGGCTTGTATTAAAATCACTGAATAATTGCAATCAGATTATTATAATCAAGTACAGGAACAGTAATTACAGGTTACAGTCACTTTAAGCTTCCCTGGAAGTCCTATATTCTGATCATATGCATATTAAAAGTTTATGTTAGTGATAAAATTAATGAACAGGACTGTAAGCATTTGTCAGTAGGAAAGATGTCACATATCTTACCATATAGGGAGTTATGTTTTCACATCAAGGACAAGTGTATGCCTACATTATTTTTTCTTTTTTCTTAAGTTAGATTACAGAGAAAATAAATCAAAGCCAATTTTACAATCCAATAATGGTTGTTCTAATATTCACCTTTAATAAATTTACCACATTTTTTGGTGATTTGTATTTTTAGTTCATTATTCATTTTATCAATTTATAATACAAAGGAAATTATGTGGGCTGTGTATGTGGAAAGAAACTGTGTTCTCAATGAACTATAATCTTATAAGTCCTTAGCAAAAGGAAAGTTTGTCTTTTTATTCTCTGATATCCAAGCTAGGGAAAAAAACAGAAAAGTAAAATGTATAATATTTTTCAAATCATCTGATCTTGTATAAAAGAAACACAAAATAAAAAGGTCTTCTATAATTGTCAAAAATAGGATTATCAAAGACAGATATCTATGTTGTGTCTGAGTTCCAATTAAAAGACCAATCTTTTTTTTAAAAAAATTTAATAACCATGTTCTTTGATTCAAATAATGATATTGCACATAAGATATGACTTGTATGTTGATCGTCAGGGTCTAAAATTAGAACCTGAAACAGAAAGAAGCCTTAGAGCCCTAGGGGTCCAACCACAGGGAAACGGCTCCTGCACACATGTGCCAACCACTGAATCATTTTATTACACTTTCTGATTCACAGTGGAAATGAGAACTAGGGTGAACACACAACCACAGAAAGTAAGTAGAAAATATATAGCATTTGATTGGGCGGAGAAGTTAGAAGGGGGAAATGTGAAAAGGTTAAATGTGTAAAGTGACTTCCAGAAAATTTCATTAAGGTTTCTTTTCCAGATGTATTGTGGAGGAAAACTGCACAACACCAAATGAGGATAAATAGGAAGTGACATTTTTTTTTTTTTTTTTACAGAGAAGACAGGCCCACAGACAAGGAGACAAATTCTGTACCAGGTTCACAGACTTTCTACAGCCACCATGACAGACAACATAAGCCAAATAAAAGGCCAACCAAACACCCAGATGCTGTTGCTGGAAAATTACATACTGGAGCTCAGCATCTGGGTCTCACAGCTGCCAAGTTCACCCCATGGGTGCCCATGCTACTTGGCTTAGATACTGGGCCAGACAGAAGGGGGGTGGGCACCACAGAACAAGCTGATCACCACAGTGAACAAGAAAAAGATAGACAGCCAAGTGTATAATAAAATAGCATGAACCTGCCAATATGGTTTCAAATGCATAAAACCACACTTTGTGTTCCAAACATAGTGCTGAGTGCAGGCTTTTCCTCTTTGGTGTAGAGATGATTGAAAAGGCATTGATTGCGGGCCTGTGGTTACACTCTCTTACCAAGTGAAGGATGTCAGTCATAAAAGAAATGATAATCATAACTAGACAATGGATTGCAATGCCCTGCCTTTATATCTAGTTAAAAATACCTAGGAGAACAGCTAAGCTGAATGAGGAGAGGCATTTGGTGTTAGAGCCTATATCAATAGGGTAAAAATGTACCAAATCAATATATAAAACAGCATGTAAAATCCAAGATGGCAACAGGGTAATGAAGTGAGTACTGCTGCCTCCTCTGGTTTCACCTCAGGATTCTAAAACCCCATCAATTTATAGCAAATCCACACCTCACTGTAGATTGTGTCCTTAGGAATCTGCAGCAATATAAATGTATGATGAAAGAATATAATGAGAATCTTCTTTCCAGGCGTGTGAAGCTTACTATGTAGATGTTGATCAATAACCAAAGAAAGTAAATAAGTGAATATGTTTTCTGACTGATGTATTTGTTTTCATTAAATGATTATTTTTCTTCTCCTGATTTAATGCTTTGTTTTCTAGCCTTAGAAATGACCTAAAAATATCTTATGTGTTTATTTTCAGAGTATTTGCAACCAAAAATGTAAACTTTCACTCATTTGTGTATCAGTGTGTAGACTAAAACTTCATATCATCATATTTATATTTCTAAATATTTTATTTATTTATTTACTTGGTACCAGGGATTGAACCCAGGGGACTTAGCCACTAAGCCACAACCACCACACATTTTTAAAAAAATATTTTGAGATAGGTTCTCACTAAGTTGCTTATAGCTTCTCTAAGGTGCTGAGGCTGGCTTTGAACTTGGGATCCTCTTGTCTCAGCCTCCCAAGTAACTGGTATAACAGGCATGTGCCACAGCACCTATCTTAAATATTCTATATTTAAGGATCTGAGATATTATCTGTCAAAAACATAATAAATAAATTAAAAGTAATCATGTATTTGACTATTTAAATAGGAAAAATGTGTTCATTAAACTATTAATCATAATGGGTATTTTTGCATATTATTAGTTTTCTTGTGATTAGAAATTTTCTTTTTAAAAGAATTGTGTGCCTTTCCATGTTTTATACATTACATTTGAATTATTGCTTTTAAACATTAATGTGTCTGACTTTATTTATGTATTTATTTGGTTATTTTTGAAGCTGAAGTTCAAATACTTGGGTATAGCAGGGAAGTATACTAACACTGAATTATATCCCCAGTTCCATGTTTCTGAGTTTTAAAAATACTTCAATATGGTTACATGTAAGAAATAAAACATGAATATTCATTATAAAATATGTTAATCCATCCAACATTAATTCAACTATGGCTTTCCATAATATCAGATTATTCTAATTATAATTAATAATGCTGACAAATTAAAACTTTTAAAATATGATTGCACAGTTGTTATGATGATTTGGAATTTCTGTCTCAGGGCATAGGCCAATGGTTGTCTAACAGGGATAGGGTTATGTATTCAGTTTTCATCATTGCATCCAACTTCTTAGCAACATACCACTGTGCCCAACACATAGTAGAAGCTCTATCATTTTTGGATGATGGAATAGATATGTCTTTTATTAGGAAAAAGCAAAATTATCCATATCATTTTTTTGTGATATATTCTGGACCTTCTTGGGTCTCTAATTATATATTAAAAATATGTATTTCCCAAAGTAGCAGTTGACAAACTCTCCAGGTTTTAGGACTCATTTCTGTCCTTCAAAAATACTAAGACTTGCAAAGAGCTTTTGTTTAGGTAGGTTAAATCTATTAATGGCTACATATTAGAAATTAAAACTGAAAATTTTTGATTTTTTTTAAAATAACAATAATAAGCCCATTAAAATAAATGAGAAGAATGAAATCACTTTATATTTTCTCAAATCTTTAAAGGTCAAATTTATAGAAGACAATGAAATTCTCATATTTGCCTCCTCATTTGATCTGTTGTAATTTGTTACTTCAGAGGAAAAATATGAAAACAACCTGGCCTCACATAAATCTATAGTTGAAAAAGGGAGGACCTTGTAAATACCCAAAACGTTTCTGGAAGAACCCACAGTTCCTCAATCACACAACTTCTTCACTCAGATCTCACTGAAATCCATGCAGCAACATTTCATTCTGTATTAACTGAATTGAAACTTACAGGTGAGAAAGTGAAAAACTATTTTGTAAGAATTCTCATAAATAGTTGTTTTCATTATAAACTTATAGCTATTATGATAAATGGATTCTGTAAAACTCTAACATTTCCTTAAACAGTTATGTAAACAGGTATCAAAAATGTTTCTGTTAATAAGTGGCAGCCACTTGAGGTCTTTGGAGAAGCAACTATGAAGTATAATACCTTTATTGATATAGAGTGTTTGTATATTGCAGATAATAACCTTTGAGCCTTTGAGGCTCTTTTATTGGAAAATTTTCTTCTTTAGTTTTAACAGTGTTACTCAATATTTTCAATTTAAATGATCTCATTGTTTTTCTGACCAGGAAAAAGCCATCATCATCAACAACAACAATAAAAGATTTAGTAGGCAAGCTAGACATGTCAAAACACTCAATGCATACATGTATGTATTTCAGTGTGAAAGTTGAAAAAACGAACTATGGATTGATGGGTTGTGATTGCTTTCATCATAAACATTTATTTTTAGGATTTTCTATCTATTTTTAGGGATTTTAGATACATACACACACGCACGCACACACACACAAACACACACACACACACACACACACACACATATATATATATATATATATACATATAATCTCCAAAATATTCTTAGGGCATACAGAGAATAGATATTAAGGTCAGATTGATCAATATGTATTGAATGAATGAATGAATATGAGTACCATGATTCAAGGACCAAAGATGGTAGTATATTGAAACCCAAGGATTATGGCAAATTTGATTCTATGATCCTGAGAAGTGTACGTATGTATGTATGGCAGATGTATACATGCACATTTTTTTTCAAGGAGCTGTGATAAGTGTAAAAAGAAAAGTAGAACAGATATAGAAACTTATGGAATATTCTTCTATATTGAGTGCTTATATACAAGCAAAATTTTGTGCATATTAACACATACAATTTACCTAGTGAGCCAGCACTATCATATGTCACTATTCTCATGATACCGAATAACCAGCATTATACTGATTTCAATGCTGCTCTAACAGTACAGCAAATGAAATGAAAGTTGTGAACTTGGCAATCAGAAAAGTGTGGAGCAAAAGTGAATTATGGCATGTGCTGGCTAAGTAGCAATGACAAAAAAGCTTCTACTAGATTGTGTTTTTGTGGAATATTATTTATTTTGCAATTTTTTCCAATAAATAACACTATAAAAATCATCATGTCTCCCATACACATGTATGTGAGATTGTGTAGTCTTGTCTTTGTGGGAATTCTAAGGAGGAAAATGCCCCCAAATAATTTCAGGAACAGAAATAATTCTGAATTCCACATCAATTTGTGTTTTATCTTAGAGATACAGTAAACTATGCAACTAATTTTTGGTTTATATTGTCAAAATGCACAGAGCCAACTTGGGGTTATACTTCTAATCAATATGGATCATTGAATTCATTTCTTTTGTAGCAACCAGGTTTCCATCATATATATCTATTTGTATTTATCTTTCCTTTTTTTTTAACCTACTGTAATGTACTCTATTTTACTGTATTCTATTAAATCAACCTAATTTCTTGATTCTAAAAATATAAATACATGTAAATAATGACTTTATCAGGCTTTATGTCTATTGTTGCAGGTAACTTGCCCCCTTATCTCCATCCAAGTATTATGGTAGAAAGACTCATTTTGCTTGTGTTCGTGTGGATGTGTGTGGGTGAACCCTCCCCCGAAGAGGTGTGACTCAACCAATCAATTAAGGTAACTGAAAATAAGCTAAACAAAGGCTCAGTGTGATGTGAAAATTTATCATTTGTCTGAGAGTATATTTGTTCAATATGGACTGTCAAACTGTATAGAAGGAAAAGAAAATTAACTGTAAATAAAACCTTACCTAATATATAAACTAAGGACCAGTGGTAGTCTTCTCAGCACTAAGAAACTAGTCTGTTCTGCAAAATGTCTTTTTAGAAAGGCTTAGAAGTTTCCACAATTTTCCTTAAACACACGTAATAGAAAGACTTTTGAGAGACAACAATTTTTTTCATTAAATCTGCAAATAATAATTATATTTATGCCCTTTTTCTGAAGCGATAAAATAATTTTCTTTCACTTTGCCAGAAAACACATTCTCAATCTCCAGCTTTTCTTTTAAAAATGATAATAGAAATACTTTACATTTTAAGAACACTATTATTTTTCTTTTTAGTGCTTTCTTCTAAAGAGCTCAAAGCATTGTAAAGTGCTCTTAAAAAAGTTATATTCACATTTTCCTTCCTTTGATCCCTATGATGAAATGCAACCACCTCTCTAGTGAAATACGCTACTGCTTATGACAGTGAATAACAATTCCATACAATTCACGAGAAATAACATACCCAATTAAAACTGTAAAGGGGTCTTAGAAAGACAGACTTTAATTAGAGAAGCTGGAATGTAGCCAAGCAAAAAAGTACCATGAAAAGTGGTCATGACCTCATTTTAACACTCTGTCTTATTCAGAAGACCACATCTAGAGTAGCCCATTGCATCAGGCTGACTTGGGGCACTGATTGATTCAGCACTGAATAAATGGGAACAATGTCACATACTTAATCATCATCTGCATTTATCAAAGCAGTCGGAGATTTTCCTTGGCAAACCTCCTCCATCAGTTAACGACCCTGTGCATGTCCATTCATGGGTCATGGAAAAACACCAAATCTACCTTTTGTAACTTTCAGGAGATAATATGTATGCTATCAAACACAAAAGAAACACAAATTTTTATATAACATTGTAAGATCAAAAGCCAAAGTGATTTCAATATAAACATTAGACATTCAAATATAATTAAGCACTAAAGATTTTAGAAAACCATTTTTTAAAAAATGTTACAAGCTAAATCTGACTAATTTCTCAAATCAGTCTTCCAAACTCATTAATTTCATGTCTATAGTAGGTGAAGCAGCAAATGCATCAAAAATAAAAACAAGAAAGCTAGTCTTCATCACTTAAACATAATTCAATGATATCTTTTATTTAGAGAAAGTATTCTAACCTGCTTTCTTAAATAATAAATATACAATAAAACCTAATATATTTATATACATGCTGTATATATACAAAACTTTCTGTTATTGGATTTTTGATGTATTATAGAATTTTATGCCAGTTTTATTACTTAAATTGCTATTGTAGAACCAGTTTTCATATTTTTTTTTCTCGTTTGTTCTCATGGCATACATCGCAAGGACAGACTTATAGAATATTTCAGCATATTTATAGAAGCATTTCCAGCTGCCCCATTTTTTATCAACTTTGCCCTCAAAAATAATAATTCTATATTTCTCTATTCAGCAATTACTCTCCTAACACAATGAAGGAATAGGCTGGCAATATCAATGGTTCACATTCATCTCTTTTGCCCAAATATTTAACTATGTTAAAATATACCATACTTCAACAACCGCATTTTTATATTATGTAAAAGTGATCTGAAATTTTATTCCTTCAGAAATTAAGTTTGAGAACACATGTGGCTTAAATGCCCAAAAGCAACTCTATAGTCAATTCTTTTGTAATTGACTTTATTGAAAGATAATTTTGTTTCATTTTCTACATCATTCCTTTTCCCATTGGGTAATAACACTGAGTGTCGTAGGCTCAGGGGCTACCGGTCTGAACACCCTACTCTTACCAAGGATTGTGGATGTTATCCAGAATTAGCCAATATCATACTCCGTAGTTTCCTTCAGATGACGTGTTGTGAGGATGTGTTCTCACGATTGTTAGCAATCATGGCCTCATCGACATAAGTATTTGAAAGCCAAAAAGATATAAAAGAAAAGAAGTACAGTATATGGACATTGAGAAATCCCTGAATCTTGGCCACAGAGAAACCTACCATACCTTTATTTCTCCATGGTTGACTGTTCAAGCCAATAGATCATCTTTTATTGTAATTTGAACTAAGTTCTTATCTTGTAAAACCAAAGAGGACTGACCCAAATGTTAACCGTGTATACATGATGTGTGAACACTGCTCAGAATGGGTGTGTACACGGTGTGCAGGACAGTATGATATCCTTCCTCATGGAACTAATACTCCAGAGGTAGGGGGAAGATCAACAAGTAAATAAACAAACACATAGTTAATGAGAAAATGAGACATGTTGGAAAGAAAATAAACATAGTGTTGGGATAGTGATAAACAAGGGAACATAGGCAGAAGAAATGGTCAAGGAGACTCACTACGGAGAGGTCATACAGGACTAATATATCAGATGTTATATAAAGTTAAAGGAACTTTTAAAAGGATGCTTTTGTTCAGATCCTTTGCAATCTTTTGAAGTGCCTACTCCTTTTGAATACTAATAACAAATGACACTACCTTTACTAAGTAATATTTATTTATACCTGCTATGTCTTAGTCACCACTGGATGACTTTTATATAATTTATCCCATGTAACCTTCAACACTTAATAAAGTTAGAATTATTATCATATTTAGCAGAAGGTACTTATATTAAATTCCACCTAATCAGAAGAAACAATGCTTGACCCCCAAAAGTCTGAATATAGAATGTGTTCACTTCAATACTATCTTCAAAGAGTGAACCACACTACTAAATTTCTGTATTATATATATTTTTAAAAATATTTTTCTCTTATTGTAATTTCTTTCCTTTGAGATAAACATTCTTAAGCATTTGGGGCATGCAGTAAAAGACATGTCTGTAATTTGTTTTCTCCCAAATGATGTCTTTGACATACATAGTTAATTTTTATGTTAAAAAACTCAATGTTATTCAACCTCAATGCTTATTTTAAATGTGCACAGAATTGTGCACAACCATATCATCCTTTCTGATGGCTTATATACATTAATTTTTGTAATTCTAGAATCTCTCAGCAACCCTTCTTTCTCCTAAGGATTCCTTTCTTGAGGTTTTACACTACCTGAACACTAAGATACAAGTTTGCCCAAGAGTAACACTTCAAAATTAAGTGGAGCTTTTTAACAAGAAAGACTACCATCTTCTTTTATTTTGTCTTTCCTGGCCTCTGATTATTATACTCAAGGGAAGCAGAGCTTCTTCTTAGGTTCTCAGTCTGAAAGAAGAAAATAAATAGAAATTGTCAATATTTACAGAGTTCTTGCTATGTGGAACTTGCACACAGCACGCTCAGCCCTGGACTCAATGGTAGGTAAGGCCAAGGAGAGTTCATGCCTGAGAGAACTCAATTATGAAGACAGAAAGGAGCTTGATTTTGTAACTTTTCCCCCATTATGCTTACTAGAATTAAGAAAAGGAGGCAGAAAAGGCAGTATTATTACTTTTTCTCTGTCTTTTTCTTTCTTTCTGTTTCTTTCTTTCTTTCTTTCACCTTGCTTATTTATTTTTGTTGTTGTTGTTTTCCTATGACAATGTAAAACTACTGGCAAAATACTTTAAACAATGATTGAGGAAATTCTGAGTTTTCCTTAGCTATATTTAAATCCAAAGAGCCCTTCATATATAATAATGAGTTTGATTTAGGTGAAAGGGTGTTTCAGCTTGAGTGGCCAAAGCAAATGTTCTTGATATCTGGTTGGACTAGATGTCATTAAGTGTAAAAGTCTATTGCAAAGCTCTCAAGGTTATATTATGGCAGTGCAAAGCCTTGGGCTGACAAGAAGAGAGACAATTCACAGAGGGCTTTCAGATGAGCACATTATACCGACTAAAGTGGGAGTCTTCAGTATCATTTTCTCCACAACTTCAAATCACCATGGGCTTCAAGATTATATTTGTTACTCAACTTGTGAGGTGTAGCCTGTATGGTTAAAAAAAAGAAAGTGTTAGTGATTAATTTTGTTGCTCTCACTGTGACTACTTGCAAACTTTATCAATATAAGTTCCTTTCTCAGGTTAGTTTTTTTTCCATGAGCTCTCTGGAACCACTTATTTCATTTTTTAAAATGCAAGATAACAAGGAACACATCACTTCATATCTATATTGTCACATGTAGTTTCTTTGATAAAATTACAACAGAAAGAAAAATTGCCTCCACATATGTACCCATGGCAGAGGCATCTTGTAGTACTTTGATATTTCATGATATGAAATATCATGAAATATTTCTGACCTTGCCATCTAAACACCTCTTAACCTATTTTAATGCTTTATTAAACTCTTACTATGTGCCAGGGAAGAATGTGTACACCACCTCCTTTCAGGTTCACTGTGAACAAGACGTACGTGTTATTATTATCTTCCTTTACAGATAGGAAAACAAAAACTTAACAGGATGATCTTACCTGTAAGACACAGAGTTACCATGTACAGAAACAAGGACATAAGTCGAGCAAGTGGAGTCCAAGTGTAGTTCCGCTTGCTACTAAGAACTGGTTTGAACTATTACACAGGTCTGCATCTAGCAAGTATGCATATAACTTTCTGAATGTGTCTATGGAAAAAAAGATATGTTTTAAAATATTTTACATGAAGAAGTTCTTAAAAGAATGGAATTAAATTAAAACATGGAATTTTAAATGAACATTTACTATTATTTAATCAAATACTCATCAAAGAGGACAGTAGTAAATGGACAATCTAAATTCTACTCCACTCACAGCTATTTCATTGATCTTGGGTCACTGGGCCCACATGTGTAAAGTGAGGCAGTAGACAGAAATTTTGGTTACAAAGACCCTTCCCAAACCGAAACATAAAATTTTAAATTAAATTACTTTAATCTCATAGAACTTCACTATTCTTAAATCTGCAGATAGCAGCAGTAATAGGGAAATGCTATAGGGAATGAAGTTGCACCCACTCAACATTCTATGGATATGAGTTTACGGACCCATATTAAAGAGCAAGATTATTGCACTTATTAGAGATGGTTTCTATAAGCAAGTAAAATTAGGAAGATAGAGGTTGCCTCTATTAGAAAGAGTAAGAAATAAGGAACCAAGCTGAATTCCATTTATTTTAGCTTACTGATTTTCAGGTTTGTTTACTATGTGCCAAACACAACTTAAAATTAAAGTAATAATTTAGAAGTTATTGCTTTAAAGCAAAGGAAGAAAAGGGTCTCTGCGGGAAAGTGTTTCCCTAGAGTTTTCCTAATACTGATTAACACTAGTTTTTGAAATGTTAATTAGTTTTGAGCTTAACAGCTAGTCATTGTCTAAAAGGGCATGGCGCAAAACTTTTTCAAAGTGTGGACTAAGGAATATTTAACTCTTTAATGCCAAGGACTGGCCATTTACTCCATTTCTGGCCACTGAACCATGGGAATGCCAGGACTGATTAGCTGTGGTGATTAGCAGGCTGACGTTAGGACTAGAATCACTTGTCATTCGCTTACATTGAGAGACTACTCAGGAATTTTCTAACTTTTATCAGAGCAATGCATTCCGTTTAGCAGTGTTATGGGATGCATATTTTTAAACCTTTACAGACTATGAATAGACTTAATATAATCTATACTACTTTTGAAATAAGATCGAAAATTACTATATTTTAGTGATTGGCTCTGTTATTTAATTGGTATAATGGCAGAAAATAGAGCTGCTTGTTTCTTAGGCTGTATCTTAGAGCCCATATTAATACTTCTTTTAAATCTGTGCCATCTAAATTTCATATGTTCCTATTGTTTTTCAGTGAAGCAAAACACTCATAAAAGTATAGTCACTAAAAACTTCATAAAAGAGAAGAATACTTATGGAGAAATATGTCTTTATAAACACCAGTTAATAATCAGAATAAGACAATGGAAATCAGAAAGGGTATATAGTAACAAATGTTTGCCCTACTTCATGATTTTATTTATAAAGCAAAATGGCCTTATGTCTAGGTAATCCTATGTATGACTTCACCATCATTCACTCCATTTTACTACCCAGGAACAGAGTTAAGAATTTGCACAAAGTTTTAAAATTAAGTAGTAGTCTGTATTTGAAAATGTTCTTTCTATTACTATCATCATTTTAAGATTTAGTAGCAATCCTTCATGAAGACTTAAAAATACACAAATAGCCAGCTGTGCTGGCACACACCTGTAATTCCAGTGACTCTGGGAGGCTTATGCAGGATTGCAACTTCGAGGCTAGCCTCAGCAACTTAGTGAGACCCTGTCTTAAAATAAAAAGGGCTAGGGATGAAGCTCAGTGGTTGCATGCTCCTGGTTTCAATCCCTAGTACCCCCCCTACCCCCCCCACACACACACCATAAACAAACAAAAAAACACATCCACAGGTATTTTCCCCCTTGGAATATAAATTTTCTTTAACCATATTTGGGACAAGAATCTAGTCTTCTGCAAATGGAAAACTCTACATTATGGCATGGAAAAATCTATTGTGGAACATGTTATTGAAGTAGCTGCTTAAGTATTAAACTATGAAAAATTAATACTTTATTTTTTTTCAAAATAAGGCAACATTATAGTACAGAAATTAAGGCAAAAAAACAAAAAAACAAAACAAAACAAAAACCCTAGGTGGACATTTTTGAGAAACATCTTAATTCTGAGAAGGTATACAGCAAAGCTAAGGTCACAGATAGTGAGAAATAAAATAATAACCAGAGTAGATTGTCATCCAGTGAAAGTGATGCTTGTAGGAGACTATTCTGCCTGATAATATAGCATTTGCAGAAAGACCAAAGTCTGTGAGAAAAATAGGGGAAGCATAATTGGTACTCTGAGGGAAAGTTGATTCAGGAGCACAGTAATGCAATAAAAGGAGAATCTTAAGGATGCTATTAAAAAAAAAAACCTCAAATTTAATTTTGATATTAGTCTTTTCACATAACATTCTAAATAATGTTGTTTTTTTTTCTTTATTTCTAAATTACATTAAAGAGAATCTTTTTAAAAATCACTATCCTTTAGATTTATTTGACATTATTATTATAATTTTCCAGATTCCTCCATAGCCTTTTGAATCATCTATTCCTGATTCTTTTCTTTTGTAGGAATTAATATGCATTGTTCTTTCATGTAGAATTCTTTTCTTTCATTTCAGTTTACTTGTATTTTTCTCAGCCTCCCATGGAATTTGATAAATTTATTAATATTTTATTTCTTTTTAATAGCACAAATAAACATTTTAGTCATCTTTTTTGCTCCTGTGACTTGAAAAACCAGACCAGAACAATTGTAGAAGAAGAAGTTTATTTGGAGGCTCAGGATTTCAGAAGTCTCAATGCATTGATGACAGGCTCTATTTCTTAGGGCTTTAGGTGAGACAGAACATCATGGCAGAAGAATATAGTGGAGGGAAGTCGCTCAAATGATGATCAACCACTGGCCAGATACACAATGTGTTCTCCAAAGGCATGCCCCAAGGAACCCAACTCCTTCAGCCATACCCTACCCACCTTCAGTTACCACCCAGTTAATCCCATCAGGGGATTAATTCACTGATTGGGTTAGGGCTCTCATAACCCAATTTTTCCTCTAAACCTTGCATTGTCTAATGTGAGCTTTGGGGGACACCCCACATCCAAATCATAACAATAAAGGAACTACAGAAACTAAACCAGGCATGAGAATAGGGCCTTAGATCTCAGCAGCGTAGGTGGTAGCCACCGATGAAGAGACCTGATAGAATGGTTAAACCCCTTTTCAGGAGTCTCTCAAAGCTGAGATGCTCAGTAAAGGAGCCAAACACACTTAAAGCAATTTGATTGTGTTACCTTACCTTCCACATCTTGTCATAGAGTTTACAAACTACATTACTTATGTGTATGGTAAGCTATTGCTTTTATAGAAAAACAACAACAACAACTACACTAGAAAGACCAAATTATTCATGAACTAAGCTATAACCTGCACAACACATTGAATAAATGGCAATTTTCTGAAAAATCTTTTTAATTTACACCAAGCACATTTTCCTCACACCAATTAAATCCATTAGCCCACAGTTTGTTGAGTTTAACATAATAACATAAAGAACTACCAATGATATACTAACAAATCTGTACAAGGAATGAACATGTGTATATGAGAATGAGACACAAAGCAGGGGTCTGTATAATTACATAATTAATTAAATGTTTCTTTGATTTTTGCAGTTACCTTTTAAAGTTATCATTAATAAACAGATATTTCAAATGACTTATCATCAAGGGGAACATTTTCCAATCAATCTTATATTCACTGTTATTGGAACTAAAAGTATATGTAATGAGAAGCCTTTGATGATTATCAAAGTGGAGACTAAGTACAAGTCCTAACACTTATGCTCATGAGACCTTGGGCAAGTACCTCTCTGATCAATGTCTGCAACTTGAAGATAAAAGCATGATTCAAAAAATTTAAGTCAGCAGATAGTTTTGCATGCACAGACATAAGGGGTTCATATTTTGCCTTCTGGGGATAGTGTTACCACTCTCACCTAAGAGTGTGACCATCATAGTCCAGAAAGTGAACACTCTGCTGTAAAATCCATTTTCTTAACACCTCCAAAACAAATTAATATTTTAGGACATTAATCACATGTATGAAGCTTTGAAGAAAGCTCTATATTAATTAATTAACAAAAAATAACTGACATAGGGAATCATTATATTCTGTATTTAGATAGCCTGCCCAAACAATTTCTCCTTATAGACAGATTTATGAGTCAATTCATAAAAAGAATATTTATTAATTTACAATGAAATAGCATAGGTTTCAAGTAGAGGTCCATTCCCTATCTGCAGATTAAAAAGTGAAGCAAAACAACCACTGAAAATTTCCTTTGTGAATATAAAATCAAAGCAAGGGGGAATTAGATTGATTGAATGCTTTAACACCATCATGCTAAGACAGCATGATAAAGCATCTATGTCTTAATAGAGATGATTTTAATAACATTAGCACCTAACACTTATGGAACATTTCCTATGTGCCAACTATTTTTCTAAGTACAGTGTATGCGTTAGTTCATTTAATGTTCATTAAGTCTAGTGTAAGAAGTCCTGTTATTATCTTTGTTTTATAATGAAGAATCTAACACAGAAGGGTTTGTTAACTTGCATATGATTGCAAAGCAAGAAATGGTAGAGAGAAAACAAACCAACCTAGGGGACTTAAATTATCAGTGTCTGTTGGATAGAATGAGTTGCTGTCTTATAGAATGCCTTGTAAATACTAACTTAATAAATAAAGCTGTATCATTTTCAGACTAAAATGGACTGAGATAAAAAGTATTTTTAGTGATAAGATAGGCATTACACACTACTAACATTTTTTAATTAGCCAGGAGGGTACAATTGGCATATCCGATCTCATGATTCTCATGCTCAGTATTTCCCTAGAAGTAGCCTCTATTTTCAAATTGACATTGTTTCTTTAAAGGTGGTTTATTTTTTTTTTCAACCAATATTTATAGTGTGCCTACTGTGTACCTGGATCTCTATCAGGTACTCTGACTACAATATAACAGAAAAGACAAAAATACCCACTTTCATGGAACTTAGTCTATTAGCTGTAAACACTAAGTGAATGAACAGATAAAATTAATACAGAAGGTAAGTGGGTAGTGAAAGAAAAACAAGGTGCAAAAATAGAGAATACAGGTGGGAATCTATTTTCTACAAGGCAGTCGAGGAAGATTTCTCTATAAAGTTACATTTGCTTTATTAAGCAGCAATCATACAAAGATTCAGGAAAAACACTTTCTAGCAAGAATGAACGGTGAGTTCAGAGAGCTGGGTGCAAAAGAAAAGAGCAAAGAAAAGAGTGGAGTGCATTCTAGGTGTGTTATATCTATTCAACTGGTTCACAGCCAAATGTTGCAAGGCTGGGAATCACTGTATCTTCTTGGCATATCTCTACTCTGATTTAAATATTTTACTATCAGAGAAAAATTATATGAAAATAAAGTTTGCCAAAATGGGTAAAATAAATATGTTGATTGAAAAAGACAAACCTAGAATATAAGGAAATCGGAAACAGGCAGCAAAACGGATGGGAAAACATATCACACAAATACTAACTTAATAAAAATGAATAAAGCTATATCATTTTCAGGCTAAAATGGACTGAGACAAAAAGTACTTTTGTGATAAGGTAGGCATTACACACTATTAACATTTTTTAATTAGCAAGGAGGGTATAATAATTCTCAAACTACTGTGAAAGTAAAATGCAGATTCAAAATACATGCAGAAAAAAAAATCAAATAAAACTGATGACAAAAATGTTAAAACCAGTGTGGCAGTGGGTGATAGTAACAAATCTCTCAGTGATAGATCAATAGGCAAAATTCCTAAAATGGTCTAAGAGTTAGAAGTAACAGCAGACAGATGAATGAAGCTAAATGCCAAGCTTCTTTCAGCAACTACATAATAACCCACCCCTGACCAATATGGAGGAAAGTTTTGTAAGAATTGATCATATGTGAGGCCAATAGCAATTCTAATGGAATTTAAAAGAATTGATATCATACAGACTGTATTCTTAGAGAATCAGCAAAGCATATTAGAAATCAATGAAAATGAAAAACCTTAAAATATATTAGAAATTTAATTAAAAATATCTCATGCATCAAAGCAGAAATTATAATAGAAATTAGGAAACACTTGGATGTAAAAAAAAATGCAAATAGCACCAAACACCAAACACTTGTTAGAAGCAGGAAAAGCAGTAGAGAAAGGGAAAAGCATTTGCTGAATTATTTATGTTAATACATCTAAAAGAAAAAATACATTAAGAACTTAGGAAAAGGAAATATAATAAATGCAAAGAAGGTAATCATAAAGAGAAATTGAAGAAAAGATATTAATGAGATAGAAATTCAATATTAAATGGACAAAATCAATAAAGCCAAAACCACTACTTTGAAAAGGATAAAAATACAAAAGCCTCTAGAATCAAAAATAGGAATGGAGACAGAAATAAGTCATTTCTACAATGATAAAGGAAACATAATTTTAGCTTCAGTCAAGATTAGAAGTATGGAGAAATATCAGTGATGTCATTAAATTTGAAAACTTGTTGAAAAGGACATCTTAGAAAATCATACATTACTACATCTGACTCCAAGAAGAATGGGAAAACTTGAGAGGCACCATAGCAGAGTAAATAATTTAAACATCTTCCCATTTCAGGAGAAATCCCTTAGAAGGTTCCTGTATGGTCCCTGTTTTAGTCAGTGCTAGTGTTCTGAAAGAAAAAAAAAATCATCTCTGTTTCCTTACACTATGAGAGTGGCAGTTAGAAGTTCCCCAAAACGATTTTAGTTTTTGCTTTTATTTTGTTTTAAAGTCTATAAAAATAGTCCAAGAAATCAAGAGCCAACTTTAAATATCTACCTAACTCTGTACACAAATCATGTCATCTTATAAGATCCTTTCTTCTATATTATTCTTCCCACCAGGAAAAAACAGTGAAGGGATCAGAAACCAGTTCCTTGAGTGGGGAGAGGAGCAGTTGGAGCAAGCAAGGAAAGAAGAGTTGCAGTTTTCTCTGTCTCACTATGCTCAACTCCTTCTTTCCATAGCTTCCTCAGTTAAAGGAGTTATATAATTATGCCCCATACTGGACATTTTAATTTTTGAAATAATGTTACTTTTGAGATGAATCTAAAATCACCTTAAGTGGTAGTGGGGTGAGGGCAGGAAGAAAAGGAAAGGAAAACATAAATAAATAAATAAGGACCAAAGTATAAAACAATTTTGAAACTCTGATCAAGACTCCATCAAAGGGCTAAGGAAAAAATATTCCAGAAAATTGGTTTATAAGGTCATTAAAACCAGAAAATATTTTTCTTGTATTTATTTTAACAATATCATCTTCTTTAGTAAACTTGTATTGGCAAGGGGTTTAATTGTGTTGATCCCAAATTCTTATGCTCAAGTTCTAATCCTCAATATCCCTGAATATGACTTTAGTTGGAAATAAAATCCATGCAGATGTAATTAGTGAAGATGACATTATACTTGAGTAGATTGGGCCCTTAATCCAATATGACTGGTTGTTTTTATGAAAAAGAGAAAATTTGAACACAGGCAGGTGGATAAGAAGAAACCTGTATAAAAATAAAGAGACCATCTACAAGCCAGTGAGAGAAACCTGAAACATATCTTCACCCACAGCTCTCAGAAGGAACCTGTTTTACTCTGTCTAGGTTTATATAACAAGATACCACAAACTGGTTGTCATAAAGAGGAGAAATTTGATTCTCCAAAGTCCTGGAGGCTGGAAGTCCTAAATCAGGGTTCCAGCAAAGTCTGGTTCTGGGAAGGGTGCTCTTCCTCTCTTGTAAGACAGCTGCCAGCGGGGCTTTCACTCTCTCTTATGTAGAGAGAGAGGAAGTACTGGTCTTTCATACTCCTTAGCAGGATACCAGTCCCCACCTTTATGATTTTATCCAAACCTAATAACCTTCCAAAGACCCCCACCTCCAATAACATTAAATTAGGGGTTAAGACTCCAACACATGCCTGTTGGAAGGACACAAATTTCTTTTTTTTTTTATTGGTTGCTCAAAACATTACAGTGGTCTTGACATATCATATTTCATACATTTGATTCAAGTGGGTTATGAATTCTTATTTTTACCACGTGTACAGATTGCAGGATCACATTGGTTATACATCCATATTTATACATACTTCCATACTAGTGTTTGTTGTATTCACACAAATTTTGAGTCAGAATAGAAGTATCCTCCCAACATCTTAATTTCAAATTGCTAGCCTACAGATCTATAAAATCTATTAATGAAGCCTCTTAGTTTGTTATGACAACCATAGCAAACTAATCCAATTGGTTATCCAAGGATATGATTGCTTTTGTTTTAATTATTAACTAACAAATTTTAGCCATTTTCTTTCCTATTTTTTTAAGGGATAGAGTCTTGCTATTTTTCCCAGATGAGCCTTAAACTCCTGGGTTCAAGCAATCCTCCTGCCTCAGCCTCCCTGATAGCTGAAACTACAGGCCTGTGCCTCTGTACTCAGCTTATTTTCTTTTTTAACTGCTGGGAACTTTGGCTCAGTAATTTTTATCATTTTGCTCAATATTTTAAAAGGCCTATGTATTACTTAACCTTTATGAGCTTCAGGTTTTTATTTGAAAGTAAATTCAGATTGTTTGACAACCATACTCAAAATCCCCTAGTGGCTTCTGATCACAGCAACAATATCAATATTAAAAATTGAGCTTGTAGCAGCCCACAAGACCAAATAATCTGGATAGTGTCTATATCTCTAAAATCAAATTCTTCTTTCCCCCTCCTTTACATTAATCCCTTCATGTGTATTGCCCAAACAACCCAAGTTCATTCTGTTCTCTAGATTTGCACACATAACTTTCCTTCTTTTATTTCTTGTTACCAACCATAGCTATTGAAATTTTATCTTCCACCACTGTTAATGCTACCTCATCATCCTGTCTTCCCCTCTTCATTTGTTCTGGCCTAAAATAATCTTATTTGGGGTTTGAGTATTATCTCCTCTCCTAGAAATTAATCTTGAGGATAGTGACTCATCATTTTTATTAATCCCTATATATCCTTTTGTCCCTGAGTTCTTAAAAAATGTATCAAATTGAATAATCAAGTATTTATTTTTCTGTGTTTATGATGTTTTACAAATCATGGCTACATGGACCATAATCCTGAAAGACTTGAAGAAAAAGCAGATAATATTGATAAATTGCCTAACATAAATAAATGAAAATATCATGCAAAAAATAATTTTTAAAACACTTAAAACTTTAAGAAAAACATAGTTGTAAAGGTCATCTTTTGATAATTTTTAAAATGTCTTAAAAATAAATAATCCATACCTTTACCTATTCAAAAGTACAAATAAGACTTGAAGTTAGTAGCCTTTAAGAAATGTTTTGACTACAGTTAAATAAATAACATTTATTTGTGAAAGCACACAAAGAGAATGAAATAAGCTTATTTTATTAATGGAAGTATTTGCAAAATACATGATATAGAAGATGGTGCACAGAGGTCTTCAATTGTAAGCCTCCCTAAACATGTTAGTTCTGCTAAAATTAAATTCACAATAGAGGAAGGAGAGCTTGGGCAGAGCATTATAGCCCACATTTGAGTAGTCTCCAGGTCTTTTTAAAAATGTCTAGTATTTCTGGCACTTTGCTGACCTAATGCCTTCTCCACACATATGGGATATGTAGACCAGTGTTCCTGTCTCTCAGATCACCTATCCCAAGAAAGCATTCCTAAATTCCTGATCCTTTACCATTCCAAAGCCAGGGTCTGGGCTGGAATCTCCTGGAAACTGCTCTCTTGGGCGAAGGTTTTGAATTGCCTAAATTTTCCCTGTTTGCAATTTGCTTCTTGAAATTAAAGTATTATGAACTGCCAGGGGCCTCCAGTAAAACACATGGTGACTTGGAAAATGTATCTCTCTGCACTGTACATTCACTGGTTTTCATGAATATTTGAACCAAAAGCAGGAAATAGTAAAGGTATCTATCCTAAAATCAAGCTAAATAGCTAACTATACATCGCCAGTCTCAAGGTAGCAGGGTTCTGGCATAAAACTCCATTTTCTCTTAGAATAAGTTACATTGGGATTATGGGCTAAATGTTAGCAAAGTGTCTAAGCTTATATTATATTATATTGTATATACATATATATGTATTTATATATATATATATATATATATATATATATATATGTATGTGTATATATATATATATATATATATATATTTTTTTTTTTTTTTTTTTTTTCTTTTGGTACTAGGGATTGAACCCAGGGGCTATGATTCTTCATGAGACTGCACTTTGGCATTTAAGTGCAACATATGCAAGCCTAACTTGTAGGCTATGTCTTTACATTTATCCAAATTCTCTACATGATGGCAGCCAACTTTTAATGAAAAGCATTGCTGCACAACATGATTTACTTGCTCTTTGCATTTTTTTTTCTAGAAAGATTTTGCTTTACATTAAATAGAAACTGAACTTTTACTAAAGCTTCTGCTGCTGATTAAAATTTGTTTTATAAACCAACAATCTATCCAAACACTGAATCCTATGAAAAAAATAAAATGATAATCAATATAATTTGTTTTGTTTGATGCTATAATAACTGTTTAGACTACACAAAATTACCTTCTCTTTGTACGAAAATCATATTTCAAAAGTCACTGGATTTGTATTTCTTGTGGTGAATCATGCAGTATTTAAACAAAGCATGGAAAGACAAAGAGAACAAGAAGGGAAATCTTAAAAAGAAAACAAATTTAGTAAAAACAAGAGGAGGAATAGAGAAAAGGAAGCCCACTAGAAACTGCAGAAGCTGCATTATCTGTATATAATGTGGCTATAATACTACATTGGTCAGCAACTATAATGTAAAAGGTAATGTGTAAGAGTCTTTATATGCTTTTCAGAACTATAAAGGGAGTATGAGTGGATTTTAAACATTTTGATTAGCACCACAAAGATTTTAATGCTTTATTTAAACAGTTTGCTATAGGGCAAACACATTTGGTAGACAAGTAAAATGAAAGCACAGGCATCAGTTTCTCTGTTTTCTATTAAGTAATGTTGCGAAGTAAGCAGAAGTTGGATTCAGATATCAGATAATTATCTCCACACTGTGTGTCACAGTAAATAATTTTAATTGGTTTAACTTCAGGGACCATTACTGGCCTAATTAGAAACATGAAAAGGCTACAAGTATTAGGAAATATCCTGAAGGAATGAGAACATTAGCAATTCTGTCAAGCCATTTTTAAAATAAGTACACAGTAGCAGCCACATTTCAGTGAAAGGCAGGGTACTTGAAAGGTGCTTTTAGGAAAACAGTGCTTGTGAGTTTGTAATAAGACACTGTAATAGGAAGCATAGAAATTGGGTAACAGACTGACATGTATGCTATTTCTGTGTTAAAAACATTCTAATCTTGCTCAGATTGCTGTTTCTAAAAGATGCAAGTTAGTGTTTTCAAAGTAAAGGAACAATAGTTGAGGTGAGCTGTATGCATATCAAGAACATATTGACTTGCTAAAAGAGAAAAGAATTTTTGAATAAAATGACTTTACCTAAACATCTTCTGCATACAGGGAGATGTTCCGAGTGAAGAACTACATTGAACTCTTATTATCATTTGTTTTTCTCTTCAGTTCTCCAAAATTCATTAAAAACACATGGCTATTATTCTGGGAAAGACACATATATGTGTTATAATTACTACACTGGATACCATAGTTTGTATCTAGAAAATGGCTATATTATGAAAGAAAATTGAGATACTGTGACCTTTGAGCCAAAGATTATACTAAAGAAATCCTTTTTACTTTCAACACCAAGATCCCCAGTTAAGTGAGTGAAATTTTGACATTATATAAGATACCTAGAATTCCATAACATTTTTAAAGGAACAAATAATACCAGGAAATTTTTTTCTTTCTTTTATGGTATTAGGGATAGAACCCAGTGGTACTTTACCATCAAACTACACTCCCAGTCCTTTTAGTTATTTATTTAATTTTGAGAGAGGATCTTCCTAAGATGCTTGGGCTCCCACTAAGTTGGAGAGTCTGGCCTCAAACTTGTGAACATCCTCTCTCACCCCTCTGCGAGTCACTGGGATTATAAGTGTGCACTATCATACCAGGTATACCAGGAGCTTTTAAACAATAGTTATATTGCAAAATTTTGATGTTTATGATGTAATCTAGTTTTTAGTTTTCCATTTTCTGAAATGGCTGATGGTAATATTAGACCATGTTATTTGGGATAAATAGATTTTAAGTGGACCACAATCTTGAAGTTATGAGAATCAAGAACATTTGGGGGCTGGGGTTGTGGTTTAATGTTAGGTGCATTTAGGAAAACAGTGCTTTTAAGTTTGTCTGGCATGTGTGAGGCAATAGGTTCGAATCTCAGCACCACATATAAATAAATAAGTAGAATAAAGGTCCATTAACAACTAAAAAAACATTTAAAAAATAGTCAAGCACATTTTTAACCTTTATTTATTTATTTTAAATACAAAGGGTAAGAAAGGAAATAGAAAAATAGTATATGATAAACTACAAATAATTTTGAAGAAAGGACATATTACTAAATATGAGCAAATTGTGTAATTTCATTCCTCTTGATAATGTGGGTACACTCTCAAATATAATATAGCATCAATGTAATTGAGTATTTAAAAAGTTGAGAAAATCCACAGCTCCACCAAATCTTTAAAAAAAAAGCCCAGTCTGCCTAAGAATTCACACTACAGATTTTCTCAGGAATATACTCCCAGACAATTCCTCATGGGTCCATGCTTATTTATGTGTGCATAAAATCCCATTTCTACCTTTTGCAGTACCTTTACACTGAACATTCTAAAATAATACCACCAATTATCATAACTATATATTTGTATGTTGCTAAATTTTGGCAAACTTATTTGACTGATGCACATATAGTAATTTAGACTTGAATTTTCTTAACGAGCTTATAACATATTCTCTCTGCCTTCATGAAAGAATATATAACATATGCACACAAAGAAAATGGGAATAATTCATATGGAATAATGTGTAACTACAGAATAGATAAATTGCTTGTAGATTTGCTAAGGGAAACACACACATAATTGTTGATTATTATCAAATAATACTTACTGCCTGCCCACCAAACACATGTTCCATATTTCAAATATCTTCCAAATGTAGAGGGGGTGGGAGGATGAGGGGGAGAATAAAAATGTGGTTGCTTATACAAATATACATGCTCATATACGTACACAAACATACATACATATGTTCATATATTTCAGCTTTGCCCATATGTTCTGTAAATAGCAGCCCGGAAAATTTGTACCCAACACATCCCACTCTCAGAGTGAGGATACAAATGAAGACAAACTTTCCTAGTAGTTTACCTAAGTTACTCAACTGCATAAAATCCCTTAGGACACTGCATTCTTTTAGACCACTGAATGCTGTCTTCATACTCACTCTATTTTTCAAAACACCAGTTTGATCCCTTAAAGAAGTCTGAGAATATTTTCTTTGATCTCCTGTTCCACAAAATAAAATATCTGTCCCCACATTCAAGGATCCACAAAAATGAGTAAAGAAGCAGATTGTCTCATGAGCCTCGGTTTCAGAAGTTTTCTTAGAAAACATTGAGAGGATCCCTGGGTGAAGGCAAAAATGATTCCATCATATTTCTGTGCTATTCTCTGATAATTTGCATAGTGTCTGATAATGTAAATTATTAAAATAATGTTGTTTTTGCTTTGGAACACACCACTGAACTCACAAAATATGAATCATGTAATGGAGTAAGTGTGTCTTTTTAATTAATATTCCTGGTTTAGATGCCTGACTTCACCTCTTATGTAGCAACTAAACATAAATTTTCTTATTTATGCAATGGCGGTAAAAGTTGAGCTGCTGGGTAAAATCACTGTGTATAAAACACTTGGCTTACAATCTGACTAAAGATTCCCATTAATTCTGTTATGCTGTGTTATCTTTAAGGATCTGTTTCTAAAATTTAGATGCAATCACTCATTGAGTGTAAAATCCTTGCTCATGCAGCACAGGCCAAGCTACTTTAAATTCTTCCATTTTATCAGGTAACCAAGTTTCCTATAGAGATATCATTTCATAAGAGAAGCTTCATAGTGATTTCTTTACTTTGGTCTTGGCAGATCCTTCCTAAATCCCATGACATCCCATGCAACCATGTATATACCATTCCATCTCTATTTACCTCCTGATTCCTCACTCAATCTCCTGCCAGTAGCCCCCATTCAGTGGTCTAAAGGTGAGAATTAGATCCCAAAGTGACAAATTCAGTTCTCTCTTTCAATCTTCTAAGACCTGAAAAAAAATTATTAACCCAAGAGAAGGGTTGTCATTTCTGAAGGAATATGTACTTTCTCATACACATACAAACCACACACACACATACATTATATATATATATACATAAACATTATCCAGAAAGGAAGCAGTTGGCTAGTCAGGAGCAAAAATAAAAGGAGAGTGTATTGTCTTGGGGTCCCTGAAGTATTCCTGCTCAACTGTGAGACTGTACTTGTCTCCTTATTGTAAGCTCCAACCCCCTTTCACTCCCCATTTTTTTCTGCTTTTGTTTGGTTCTTGCTAACTAAAGAATTTCTGCTTCCATAACTATATGTTAAACTTTAGCATAAGTATCAATGAAATAATTCTGTAAAATGAAATTAATTTACAAAGTAATTTTAATAGCAGAAATAACCTACTTTCTTTTTATAATGGTTTGGTTTATACTTTGCAGCCAAGTAAATATTAAAATAGAATTCTTAGGTTAAAGCAAGAAACTAATTGACCTCTAATGTAATCTCAAGTTTTCTATGGGGTTTTCCCAATTCCTTGAGATCTGGAAAACTCATGGATACCAGCATCCCTGTAAATTTAAGTTTATAATAGTATGTTAAACTTTTAGGATAGAACTTAGTAGCAACAGAATTTATTGCATGGGGCAATGAAGCTTCCCAATTAAAGACTCTCTTGGATAACTTAGCAACTGCGTTAATATAAGAGTCTACAAACTCTTCTCTGCTTCTACTCTCATCTTGTACAAGAAGAAAGGTGATGAGTAATTTGAGTTATAACCTTCTTGAAAGTCTGCTTCTTGTGAGTTTTAAAAATTGTAACCAGGAATTTTCTTATATTCTTCCAGATTTGAAAAAAAATCTTATTATTTATTTATATATACAACTAAGCTCTGAGTTCCTGACTAGGCATCTTGCAAGAATACCTTCTTGAGCACTGAAACTCAGATTTCAGATTTGACTGTGCACCAAGGATTATCTTAAAAGTTTAAAAAAAAATCAGATATCTGAGCCCTACAATCACAGATGATCTTTCATTATTTTGGAAATGAACCAAAGAATCTCCAATTTTCAAAAAGTTATTTAAAATCCAACACTTTACAAAACAGTAGAGTATCTAACATGATGTTGTGAACACTTGAAAACACTTCAAATACTATATAAATTACAACTAACTATACATAAGACTTTGATTGCCCAAAAGAACAAGTTCATTGGTTAAATAGAAATTTTAAATCTTGGCACATATTTTCATTTGATGCCACTCAGTTATCTAAACAAAAGAAATAGCAAGATTTGTTCTTTTAAAAAGGATTTATAAGATTATTGTGCTGCAGTTAAGGACATGAGTGCTATACTTATGTTACTTTCAACTGACTTCATTATAAATAATATTAATCTTAAAAATAGAAGATTCTTATTTGATCTAAAGTTTTGAAAGATGATATTTAGTTACACTTTAATACTACAAAACACTGTTACTATTATTACTATAATTATCAAAATTAATTATTTTATTTATGTATACAAATTATGAAATATAAAAATAAAAACTACCATTTTAATTGTTTTATCAATGGGTGACTTCTATTCCTAAAGGAACTTATTTAAATCATCTTTTTGGTTGAGGTCTATATTGCAGTAATAAAGTTATGCAATAAAGTTATTAAGACTTTAATTTCATAATCCCTAAATAATGAGTTAATGTAGAAGTCATAGTAATGTACTTTCATTATATTATCTAAAAAGAAATAGAATTTAATTTAAATATTATATTTAATATATTAGACTTACTTTAGAACTTCATGGATATTCAGCAAACTAGTTATATATTCATATGCCACTTAATAATTAATAAATCAGCAGCATAAATTGAATCCTTGCATTAGGTCAATATTAAAGTGAAAACAAGTAAAAAGTTACTTTTTTTAAGTTGATTTTTAAAAATTATAATCCATGGTTACAGTAAAATAACTTTGAAACTTAATATGAGGTATGAGCACATTTCTATTCCATGCTAATGTTTAAATATAACTTAACTCTAAAGCTTATTCACAGCAAATAAAAAAATCAACAGCAAGAAGAGAGAGCCCACAGAATGGGAGAAAATCTTTGCCACCTGCTCCTCAGATAGGACATTAATATCAAAAAGCCTGACACCAAAAACAAATAACCCAATCAATAGATGGGCAAAGGAACTAAACACATACTTCTCAAAAGAAGAATTATGAACAGACAACAAATGTATAAAAAATATTCAACATCTCTAGAAATTAGAGAAATGCAAATTAAAATTACATTGAGATTTCATCTCAATCCAGTCAGAATGCCAATTATCAAAAATACATTTAACAATAAATGTTGCTGAGGATGTGGAGAAATGGTCACTCTTAAACTTGGTTGGTGGGACTGAAAATTGGTACCACCACTCTTGAAAGCAGTATGGTGATTACTCAAAAACTAAGAATGGAACCACCATTTGACTTATTTATCCCACTCCTTGGTATAGATCCAAAGATTTAAAATTGGCATTCTACAGTGAAACAGCCACATCAATGTTTATACAAGCAAAATTCACAATAGCTAAGCTATGGAGCCAACATAGTGCTCTTTAACAGATGAATGGATAAAGAAAATGTGGTATATATGCACAATGGAGTATGACTCGGACATAAAGAATGACTTTATGGCATTTGCTGGTAAACAGGGTGAATCTGGAGACAATCATGCTAAGTGAAATAAACCTGTCCCCAAAAGCCAAAAGTTGAATGTTTTCTGTCATATGTGGAAGCTAACTCTTAATAAGGGAATGGGGTGGATGATAAAAATCCATTGGATTAGACAAAGGGGAATGAAAGGAAGGGTGGAGGATGAGAAAAGTAAAGACAGTGGGATGAATCTGACTTAACTTTCTTTGGGGCAGGGGTGTGCAGAGGCAGTTACTGGGAATGAACTCATGCACTTGACCACTGAACCATATCCCCAGCCCTATTTTTTATATTTTATTTAGAGACAGGGTCTCACTGAGTTGCCTAGCACCTTGCTTTTGCTGAGGCTGACTTTGAACTTGCAATCTTCCTGCCTCAACCTCCTGAGCTGCTGGGATTACAGGCATGTGTCATTGCACCCAGCTCTGACATAACTTTCCTATGTACATGTATGACTATACCACAGTGAATCTCACCACTATGTACATTCACAAGAAATTAATTTAAAAAAATAAATTCAACAACTATGGGTAAATGGCAGAAAGAACAATAGAGAGAAGGGAATAGGGGATGAGGGGAGGAAAGGAGAAGGAAAGAAGGAAAGGTATTGGGGACTGAATTAGAACAAGATTTATTCCATTCTTTTATAATTATGTAAAAATGGATTCTACTATTAGTCTAACTAAAAAGAAGTGATAAAAATTTAAAAAAATTGAAATCATAAAATCATTTTTAATTATCAGGTACGATAGTGTTTCTTGGTTTTTACTATCATAAACAGTACTGTAATGCGCACCATAAATGTATACACTTAGGCAAAACTCACCTGATTATTTCCTTATATTCTAGTAAGGTATTTACTGCATTAAAATATGACTATATTTTAAAAGTTTTTGATTGCTTATGATTGGAATCAATTTTCATCTTCTTAGCTAATATTTTAAATGAAACTGGTCTATTCAATCAATAATATATGTTTGTGTATCACCTCTCTGCTGAAGTTCTGGGTTTATTTATTATTTTATGTTTAAGGTGGTAGGGGCATTTTCTTTGTGAGATTGAAGATCATTCTTTTTTTTAGCTGCAGAATCATGTAGAGTATTTGACATACACTTGTGTACACACTGAAGTGTTTATACTTCAAATGGTAGATTCAAAGCCAGGGGCAGTCACACATACCTGTAATCTCAGCAGCTCAGGAGGCTGAGACAGGATCCCAGCAGCTCAAAGTTGAGACAGAAGTATCCTAAGTTCAAAGCCAGACTCTGCAACGTAGCAAGACCCTGCCCCCCCCCAAAAGAAAGGCTGGTATATCAGTGGTTAAGTACCCTGAGACTCAATCCCCAATACCCACCCCCCCAAGAAAAATGGTAGATTCAAACATGAGGAAGGTGACACCCCTATTACCCTGGAATGTGGTCTAAATAAGGCATGCTTGAAGGGGAGTGAATGGGTATAATTCACTGAAATAAATCATGGGAGGAATAATTAACAACAAATTTAAAAAGTTAGGCAACTGCCAAATTACACAGGGCCCAAGTGCAGGGTAAAGGCTTTAGTTTCATGTCCCATGTCTTGAAGGTTTTTGAGCAGGCAAGTGATTTGTGATGTTTTAGATAGATGATTCTAACAATATGATAAAGGGTATATTACAATAAGGAATAGAATAAAAGTGGAGGAATTACTTAAGCTGTTATCAATATAATACAATTACAAGGTAACTAAAAGTAACAAAAGTGACATTGATGAGAGGAAAAGTATGGATAAACAAGCAGAAAGACAAACTTGGAGGCATGCTGAATAAAAGATTGAGAGAAGGACAGAAAGTAAAACATGATACACAAATGATTAATGTGAGTAAACATGAAAAGGAATATAACCTGATCACAAATGGTGAATCAGGCCTGGGGGCAGATGGACTTGCTTTTGACCTATTAATTTGAAGCAAGAATGTGAGCCTGAAGTTGGAGTTGTATTCCAGAGACCAGAACTAAAAGAGGAGATCAAGTCTGTTTCTCCAGAATCACCCTGATCGTACCACCAGCAGACTGAAATTACATAAGATCAGCAAGAGAAAAAAGGGAGTTATATGATTAGATCTGAATCTGGAGAAATGCTTTGGGTGATAAGTAGGAAGAAAGAATCAAAGAGGTGGGAAGATGACTACAGCATGTGCAAACATGAGTGATTCCTATCAGGCGATTCAAAGGCACCCTGGAGATGAATTTTTCTGTAACATGTGAACAAAACAGTTACTGGCAAAAGTAATTCTGCTACAACTGTATATGGGCCAAAGCCACCTTTTATTGCTTTCACTCCCACAAAAGAAAAGGTCTACCTTCCTGGAGCTTAGTGTATGATCTCGGACTATCCGAAGCATATCTGCAGATCTTGACTAAATCTTGAGTTTCTCTGATTGTCAAATTCCATGATATTTCTCTTTTTTTCTATTTTTCAATATTGTCAATGAATTAAAGAGGAATTCAGATTATTCTGAATCTCAAATTGACATTCAAAAAGATCAGAGACGCTGGCAATTTAAATAATCTGGAGATGATATAATGACACACTTTCACTAATGGAGGAGGACCTCTAATTTGTGAAGTCTGACAGATGCATCTTCGAGCTAGAAATCTATGGTCCAAAGCCATTTGTCAATATAGCAAAGCATAGCCAACATTAGAATAGTGTGTACCAACCTTCCCACTACGTTTTACCATATCAATCCTACTTGGTCCAGTCTTGTTATTAAAGTGGACCATATCTAGAAAGGGCTTTGAATTACTACAGAACTAATTTGGGGGGCAGGAGTAAACAAAACACAATCAAAAGTAACAGAAACAGGAAGAGAAGAAAAGGTATAAGCCATGAAAAATTTAGGAAATAATGGCTCCCTATGAGACAGGATATTCATCCCTGAAATGACCAATCATGGAACTCAAGCTGGACAGTGAGAAAGTGCAGAATGCACTGGACTGGTTGAAAGGTACTTAAATTCAAAGTTCTTCAAGTGGGTACTGTGCCGGTCATTGCATGTTATCAGTGGAAGTGTATTAGGAAAAACAATGGGAGCTGAAGATGAGAGCTTTGTAATTGCAAGTACTGTTTTAAGGTAAAGAAGTAAAGGATGTGGTCATGTTGCTGATAGGCAGAATGAAAATAAAAGCTGAATTAAGGAAAGTGAGGAAATATGAATATTGGGTCATATGACTATCGATGGAAAGCACTAAGGGCCTTCCTGTGATAAGATAAACTAGGATGTATTTCTTCTTTATTTATTTGGTTAATTGTTACTCTAAGACAATAAAAGCAATGCTTTTAAAATAAGTTTCCCCAAAGTTTCTTGGACAATGCATAAAAGTAAAAGCTTATGTTTTCCAATGGATCAGAAAATAATGGGATAACAAAGAAAATTAGATTGTTTCTGTTCTACTTTCAGCACTGTTAATTAATTAACATTGTGAAACTCTAAGAGGAAAGGTATGATTATATTTTGCTTAGCAAAAACAATCATATATATATGTATACATAAAGGAATTATATATATATATATAACATATATATTCTTCTTTTTTTTTTTTTTCCTTTTTGAAGACTCCAGCTTCTGGGGTATTGGATGTTGATACTTTCAGAACACTTCCCCCTACCTATGCTAACCATAACCAAAATGTCACCTGCCTCCGAGGATATTGTCCCACCCAGCAGGGAATTATTTATGACTATTCCCTGGGTGGCTCTCCCTGAATCGCCCCTTTCCCACCTTTTCACTTGATGGGTTGATAAAGGGAGCCGACCTGAGATGTAAGAAACCTGGAAATCATAAAAGAACAGGATTCATCCCTGCCTGAACACCTAGTTTTGGGCCCCCTTCTCTGCTGAGAAGTCTGTGTTACTATTCTTTAAATAAAACTTGTTTTCTACGACTGCCTTGGAGTTTCCTCAGTGTTCAATCTTCACACTGGGGAAATGGAACTTGTCCTCACCAGTAACATAAATTGCTCTGAAGAGGTTGAAGTTTGTGTCCTCCATAAGAAAGGACAAAATCAAGGCTCTCATGACAGAGATCACAGTAAGTTTGACATTGAATCTAGGGAAAATATATAGGAAAAGGTAAAACAACAAAGGCAAGTTTCTACTCCTTTGCAAAAAAATGAAATAATTTTTTGGTCACTGGGCAAAAAAGAAAGATGCAGTGGAGAGATTGCTGGAAAAGAAGGACTGAGGAACCCAGGAGGCTAAATAAACTCTGTTCAACTGAAAATGTAGGTAGCAAGCATCAGCTATGAAAGTTGATCGAAACCTAATTGGGTAGAAGGTATATGAGAATACACCGGTCCAAAAATGATATCATTGAAAGCATGACGTGTTTTTTGACTGAAAGATTATATAAAGTACACTTACCATTTATTTAGATTATATAAAGTACACTTACCATCTTATTAAGTAATTCAGCTACCTAAATATATGCTTATGTCTAAATCACTTCCAAACTTATTGTTTGGAATAGCTCTCAGAAAAACTGGGGAACAACATTTCAGGTCATTATTATCATCGGTGGATATGTAACATAATTCGATCTTCTGAAGATCAATGCTGAGAAACATGTTTTTCAGCTTTGTAAAACTGCTAACTCAAATAAAAGATTTTACTATTTGATTCTTGTATTCAAGTTCCCATTTTAAAACATAAACATTACGTTAGTTTTCACTGCTTCTTTGAGATCATGCAGTTTGCCTCTGTAAAGTGATTCACGGTTTTATGCAAGATTTTTCCAAATGCTCTAGCAGTGTCAATTGAGGTTTATATCTGTGACTATCTCCAAGTTTCTTTATCTATCCTAGGCAGCAGGTTTCTTATCTGACAGCCTTATAATTATGGAAGAAGCTGCATATTAATGATTCAGTACTTATATAAACAACTGGCCTTGGAGAAATCTAACAAACCAATTTTGTAGGATTTGATTTTGCCTAATTAAATGTAAATAATGTCAAATGTTGTATATGCCAGAATTTCTTTAGAACCTTATGATTTTTTTATATACACAAAGCATTATGAATTCAGAGTTTTTAACAGTTATCTTCCAATTCAGCTATTAAGATAATATGCTTTGACATCAGATATGCTTTATGAATGTGAGGTATCAGCACACATGTGCACACTAAGTGTTTATGTATGCAAGGTACAATTCTCAATTGTTGAGTTTTATTTTTTCCTCTTATCCTTTGAAGTTGGCAGTTTGTACATTTTTATCTGAAGGTTTGAATCTACATCATGCTTTGAAGGAACAAATGGCCTCCATGTGGTGTTTAGCTTTGCCTTGCCCATCTCCATTACCCCATATCAGTATTAAATGCATTCTGACACGGTTTTTTTCACTTAAGCATATGCACCTGATCCTTTCATTGGTCCTTTTCAAACACATGCCTCCATTTAGCATTATGTACAATAATTAGCTTTTAAAGCAAGAGAGTAATGTCATTTAAGAAAGAAAGTGTACATTAAGGTTCCAGATTATGATAAATACTATATCCATATTTGTTGGGGTAGTAGGGTGGGAAGATAACTTAAACTTTTCTAATTTAATAAATATATATAATATATATTATAATACCTGTGCTACAGAGTGCCTAGTTTCCAAAGCAGAAGTCAGTACATAGAATTTAAAAAGTATTTCCCAACAGAAGGTAAGGCTAATAACCATCCTTGGAGTAGCTCTGAGCCATTCACCATTTCTTATTCAATGTCATTTTTTGAGCAACTGCTTATATGAATGCCATGGTTATATGGATGCAGTAGGCCATAAATGAAACGGAGGAAACATTTTGTGTAAAATAATAATAAATCAAAAACCTCACTTCCTTAGCACTGGGATGTCTAATGAACACAAATAGTCATCTGGTCTTTATGATCCTATTTGGTTCTACTTAGGAAAAATTGCCCATCAGTGAATAATCTGTTAGTTTTCCAATAAAATTTATTTATTGCCTTTTATAGGACATTCTTTTGTTTTTAGAGTGAATGGGTGAAAAAAAAGGGGGGAGAGTAGAGAAAAAAGACAAAGGCATCAGAATAGAAGATTGAGTTAAAACAACTTTAAACATGGAGAATGATATTCATTTGATATTTTTATTAATCTGTCTCACAAAAATCTGTGAGATACAGTGAAAAGTTAACAGGTAAACATAGTTCTCATTAACTAGCAAACTTGTCCCAAGCATGTCACACACTTTCTCTGTCATAATGAGGAATTTAATTATATTTTCTAAGACTCAGTTTATTCACCTATAGAATAGAAATATTATTGCTTATGTAATTATGTTGTAATTTTGTTCACAAATGAAATAACATGTTAAACGACTTAGTCAGTATGTAGTATACATACAGATAAAGATTTTTCACTCTGAGGGCAAACCTGTCTACTACAGCATACTAACATATCCTACTATTGCCATTAGTCAACAGCCAGGTAATACTAGGATACCATTGCATTATATAATGCCATAGAGATAAGAATTTCCTGTGTCAGGTTTTATTCTGGAGACAATTGTTTTTAGAAATATATCAAGACAGGACATGAAAGCTCTTTAAACTGGACTAATTCCTTAAAATGGAACAACTCATCCTTAAGAATGCTTAATATACAATGGACATTCATTCATTCATTAATATTCAGTACATGTTTGATATTGTTGAGTGGTTCCTATCTCCAAAATAGTATTCCAGATGATGGGCCACCAGCAGTGAACAAGATGGGTAAATTCTCCATTCTCATGGAGTTTGCCATCCTGTTGAAGAGATAAAAATAATAAATGAATAGACAGTGACAGAGCTCTGAAGAAATTAACTGCAGTAAGAGAATAGAAAGTGATTGGGGAATTGTGGTGGTGGCTGTTTCAGATGGTATATCAGGGATAGTTAGTTGTCAATGGAAGTGACATTTCTGCTGAGATCTAGATAGTGCAATAATTAGCCCTGAAAAGATAAAACATAAAACTGCTTCTGACAGAGAAAATCAAGTACAAAAATTTGAAGGCAATGGTAAACATGGTGTTTTGAGAAATGGAGAATAATAGCTTGTGTGGTTTCAGAATGAAGTCCAGCATGGAGAGGAATGAAGTCTACTTTCCTATAAAGTGGAATTGAGTTCATTTATCTGGGACATGGAAGGTCTTGGTAAGGAGTCAGAATTTTGTTCTAAGATGTTAAGAAAACTAGTGAGATGCTCAAGATAAAGAATAAAAATTAGGAATTAACATTTGCTTTTTATATTTTATTTTATTTTAAGGTACTGAGAATTAAACCCACAGACATTCAACTCCTGAGCTACATCCCCAGCCCTTTTATTTTTTTATTATGAGACAGTGTCTTGCTAAATTGCTGAATTTACAAGTCTGAACTGTCTCAGACTTCTACCACTGTGCCCAGCTTATTAGCCTTTCTTTAAAAAAAAAAATCTCACTACAATAGGCAATGTTGGGACAGAGAAAAAACAAAGGTAAGATAGAAGTCAATCAAAATCCAAGTGAGAGATAAGAAAGGCATGAAACTTGGATGGTATTACTGAAAACAGTGAAATTTTTTTGCATTTGAAATATTTGAAAGGTATTATTGAAAATGGTTTGAAGATGAATCAAATTTGGCCAAAAGAAATACTAGGATACCATTGCATTATGTAATCTGAAAAATCTGACTTCTAAGATTTGGCCTGAGTCACTCAGTGAAAATTGATGCCATTACTGAGACAAGTTGACTTGAGCAGTCATAAAGCAAATACTTTGTTTTGAATATCTTAGATTGGATGAACTATTAAAAAGTTCAATACATGAGTCTTAATCTCAGTAATAAGATTAGAGCTAAAAGTATACATTTGGGATTCATTGAAAAATAGATGATATTTAAATTGATGGGATTGGATGACATCACCCAGAGAGAGAGGGAGAGAGAGAAATCAGTGTTAACATCAGATTATTAGGAAATTTCAACGCTTAGAGGTTCAGAAGAGGAAAAGGAGTCAGCAAAAGAGTGGCGTCCAGTGATGTTGAAAGATTACAAAGAGAGTAGAGGGAGCCAACTGAAGAAAGTATTTCAAGAATAAAAAATATTACCTGTGCTTAAGAATGAATAGAGATGAATTAGCTTGAAAACACAGAACCAAACTCTGGGTTTGGCAAGATGGAGACTGATGATTACTTTAGAAAAACTTTTCAGTAGTCTATTAGTTGTTAAAATCTGATTGGTAAGGAGTAAAGAAGGTTAGAAAATGGAGAAAATAGTTTCTTCAAGATGTTTTGTTTTTAAAAAGGAGTAAAAACTGAGAGAGATGGGGTCAAGGGAGTTGTATAAATGGTATTTATCATAGAATGTTTGCACAATGAGGGAACATGGTGGAGAGAGAAAATTGATGATACGTAAAGTAAACAAAAAATTATAAGAGTGATTTCTTTGATTAGGCAACAAAATGAGAAGTGGGTGGCCTCAGATAGTAGCAGAGCAGTTAGTTTATCCATAGTAAAGCAACAATGGATAGAATATGAGAGAAAACTTCATGTGGCGTGTGGTTATTTCATGCAAAGAGGTGACTTTGTTGTTATAATTGGTTCCATTTGTTTCACAGCTTTACAAAAGTATTATTGGCATACAATAAATGACATGTATTTAAAGTGTACCATTCAACAATTCATTCCACAGTGAATCCATCACTACAATCAAGATAGTGAATACATTCATCACCCTCAAAAGTTTTATTGTGATCTTGTTATGGTTTAGATATGAAGTATCCCCCAAAAGTTCACGTGTGAGACAAGAAAGTATAAAGGTGAAGTGATTGGATTATGAAATCTTAACCTGATCAGTGCATTAATACACTTGAATGATTAACTGGCTGGTAACTACAGGTGGGTAGTGTGGTTGGAGGTGGTAGGTCTCCTGGGAACATGCCTTTGGGGCATATATTTTGTCCCTGGTGAGCAGAGCTTTCTGTGTTTCTTGATTGTTATGTCCTGAGCTGATTTCTTCTGCCAAATCTTCTTCCATGATGTTCAACTTCACCTCAAGCACAGAACAATGGAGTTAGCCATCTATGGAACATGACCTCCGAAACAGTAAGCCCCACATAAAATATTTCATGTATAAATTTGTCCTCATCAGCCTTTTGGTCCCAGTGGTAAAAAAACAAAACAAAACAAAAACCCCTGACCAGACACTTCATAAACTATCATAGCCCTTAGTTCCTCTCCATCTTCCATCCTATCCTGCTGAGCTACCACTAATTAAATTTGTCACCATAGAATCTTGTGAATTTTCTATAGTTTTGAACAAATCATTTTCTATAAATAGCATTTCTGTTTGCTTCTTTTCTTCAGTATAATTATTTTGAAAACCATCCATGTTGTTGTTGTTATTGTTTGTGTGTGTGTGTGTGAATTTACATTACTGAGTTGCATTTAATTTTATGGACATGTTGCAGTTTGTTTACTCACTTGTTGGTGGGCATTTGGATTGTTTCCAGTTTTATTTTTATGATTGTAATAAAGCAATTGTGAAAGCCCATACAAATCGTTGTATATATTATATATTTTATCTCTCATGAGAAAATATTCAATAGAGAATATATAGGTAATATGGCAGATATGTGTTTACCATTCAAAGACATGGGCAAACTATTTTCCAAATGGTTATGTCAGTTAACATTTCCATCAGCAGTATATGAAAGTTTCAGTTCTTCAACATTATCAATACTTTGTGTGGTCATGTTGCTAACTTTAGCCATGCTAATACATGTGAGGTGGTAAGTGCATGGTATTTAACTACATTTCACTAATGACTAATGATACCAAACAGCTTTTGATGTGTTTATTTGGTGAAGCATCTTTTCAAATCTTTTGCACACTTTTTAGTTAGAGTATTTCTTTTTTTTTTTTTTGTTAATGAATTTTTAGGACATTTTAAGATTTTATATGTGTGTGTGTGTGTGTGTGTGTGTGTGTGTGGTGTGTGTATGTATGTGTGGTGCTAAGGATTAAATGCAGGGGTGCTTTACCACTGAGCTACATCTTCAGCACTTTTTTTTTTTTGCCAAGTCTGGCCTCAAATTTTCCTGCCTCAGCCTCCTAAGCTAGATGTGGTATATGTAACCACATTTGGCATATTTTATGTTCTTGAAGCAAGTTCTTTATTGGAAATTTTCTTTGCAATCATATTCTCTCAGCTTGTAGTCTATCTTCTCATTCTCATGACTATATACTTTTTTTTTTGCAAAGGAAGACTTTTTAAAATTTTGATGAAACCTAATTTATAAATTTGTTATTTTATAGATTGTATTTTTGATGTAATATTTAAGAAATCTGTAACTGAAAAGATGACAAAGACTTTGCTGAAATTAGCTGTGCGATGTTTCGTCCATCTCTTTCAAAGAGGATTTGGCAATTTCAGGTCTTTGCATTTTTATGATTTTAAAATAAAATTGTCAGTTGTACAAAAATCATGGTGGGGGGGCTCCTAAAATATTTCCTGGGATTTCACTGAGTCTGTAGATAATTTTTAAATATTTACATATTAATAATATTGTTTAGTCTATGAACAAAGCAGCATTTATTAATATAATTATCCATTTATTAAGGCCTTTTATATAATCCCCCAGAAATAGTCAGTAGTTTTTAGTATTCAGGTAAAGCACTTTTTACAGAATTATTCCCAATTTTTAAAAATATTTTAAATAATTTTTAATTAAAAATTTTGATTTTTGATTACTAGTATTTAGTATTTAGAGATGCAGTAGTTTATTTTTAGTTTAATCATTATATGTTTCATTTCTTTTTAATAACTTTAAAATCTATTGCGATGTTACCTTTCTCATTCTGGACAGTGGTAACTTGTTTTTTCTGTCCTTTTTTTCTTAAATGACTTGCCTGGCAGTTTATCATTTTCTTGGTATTCTAATGGTTCCACTTGTTTCCTTTCATTTTCTTCTTTTTTTCTGTTTACTTTATGGACACTTTTTTTTAATACTTTTCTAGTTTCTTAAGTTGAAATCTTAAGTCACTGATTTGAGAGCTTCTTTATTTCTTAGCATAAAAACTTCAGTGTTATTAATTTTTCTTAAGTGCTTTAGCTGCTCCCTACCAATTCTGATGTTTTCATTTTTATTTTTTAAAATCACTTTCTAATTTCTCTTTTGATTTCTTCATTGACCCATTTTTATTTAGAAATGTGTCATTTAGTTTCTAAATATTTGGAGATTTTCCTGAGATCCTTGTCACTAATTTCATATTTAATTGCTTTGCAATTTCAAAACATATCTTTTATTTTGAACATAACTTCTATAAATTGAATCATCTTGAGTTTATTGAGATTTACTTTATGACCCAGATTATGATAAATCTTTATAAGTGTTCTGTGTGTACTTGAGAAGAAAGTGTGTACTGTTTTTTTCAGATGGGATATACTATGAATGTTAATTAGGTAATATTGGTTGATAATGATGGTCTATTATAATCCTACTAATTTTTGTCTACCCTTTTTTTTAATCAATTATCAAGAAAGTGATATTGCAATCTAATTGTAGTTGTGAATTTGTCTATTTTACTTTATAGTTCTATAAGTTTTGTGTTTCTGAGGTTTTGTTATTGGGTGTATAAAACATTAAAGAATATATAATCATGTCCTCTAATCATGTCCCTCTGATTAATTGACTCTTTAAACAAAACAAAACAAAACTAGGGTTTGAACCCAGGGGCCCTTAAACACTAAGCCACATTCCCAGCCTTTTTTAATTTTTTTTATTTTTAAACAGAGTCTAAGTTGTTTTTATTTTTAAACAGAGTCTAAGGTGCTAAGGCTGGCTCTGCACTTGTGATCATACCGCCTCAGCATCAGTCTCTGGTATGATATGTATACACCACCATGCCTGGCTAATTGACTCTTCCATCATTACAAATAATCTGTTTTCATTATCTTTATAATCTTACCTAATTCTGAAGTCTGTTGTGATATTAATATAGTCACTTTAGTTTACTGTGTTTGCCGCAGTCCGGCTGCAGCAAAATAACTGGGGGGTGATGAACAACTTGTGTACATTGATACAGCAGGAGTGGGAGCCGTTTATTGTAGGGCAGAAGGGGTATATAAACATTCCACACAGCTTATCTAATTAACATAAACTAGATACAGCAGTCAACCAATAAGGAATCTCCACACTTCATGGCTCGCTGGCATTATTTCACAAACCATTCCCTCTGGCAAAATGCCAGGCACCATCTTGACTTGTTTACAGACTCTAACATTTCCCCCTTTTGTTCAATTTAAATAACGACCATAGTGGTTTTTACACAAACACCACAAACAATCTGCTACAAGCAGAAGGGGAGGATACAAAACGCCACAATACCAAGCCAATTGATGGCTCCATGCAAGAAGCCCTTGGAAAAATTATACCAGCAATGACACTGTTAGCAAAGATACCAAGTTACAATTTGTTGTAGATTACAGTTTGTTGTCTCAGTCCAGGTAAAGCAGTGTCTCAAGAAATTAACTCACAGTCCAGGTAAATCACAGTCCAGGTAAGTTCTGCAGGCATCTAGCTTGATCTGAAGTCTCCTCTGATTCTCAGCAACACTGGAAATTCTTCCACCTTCCTCTTCACTGGCTGGCACTGGGACGAAGGCAGGAACTCCGGATGGCTAAAGAAAATCCTGTAGCATTCCACTAAGAAAACAACCTTCTGAACAATTTAGTACATTATCTCAAGGTTTTTTACATTTGAAATAAGCCTTAATAGTGCTCATTACTCATTAGCTTCCAGGTGTGGGAGAACCATTGTAGTTTAGTTATTGGCCTTGGAAATGATCAAACTTCAGGGACGGGGGCCATCTTCCGCCTGCAGCGTCCTTGGCAGCCCCAGATGGCCCGGGGAGTGTTCCCAACTCAACTGTCACTGGGCACAGGGAGCAAGAGCCTGGAGACTGTGCCTCTGGGTCAGGTTTGGATTTGGGCTCTAGCAGCGGCGTCCTGCATCCCGCTCCCCGGGCGGCGCGGGGGGGGGGGGGGGGGGGGGGGGGGGGGGAGAGCGGGGGCGGGGAGCCGGCTTGGAAACTCCTTGCTGTACCATTACCGGCTTGTGCGTGCAGCTGCCACGCCAATTCTCGCACCCTCCAGTAACGAAAAGTATTCAGTAATAGCCTTTTGCTGCAACTTTTTTTCTGATAATCCTTCTTCTTCTGAACTTTCTTTTTCTTTCTGACTAGAGTTCCTGGGCGTTTATCAACACATGCCCTAACTACTCTTGGTTCCATTGGGGTGCCTTCTTCCCTTAGTAATTTACTTCTCACCCCTTCCATATTTTCGTCACAAAGACAATATGACATTTCAAGACAAAACAAGACACAAACATACTGTATCAATCTTCTCCATTTTCTCAAAATGGCCATTTTTCCTCTCGCCCTATCTGCCTAGGGACGAGCAGATTTGCTCCCGTCCTATCTATGGACGGGCAGCTTTTTTTTTTTTTCATCACTTACCCCCGAGTGTCCCGAGGCTCCCCTTATGGGCCACCATCTGCCGCGCAGTCCGGCTGCAGCAAAATAACCAGGGGGGTGACGAGCAACTTGTGTACATTGATACAGCAGGAGTGGGAGCCATTTATTGTAGGACAGGAGGGGTATATATACATTCCACACAGCTTATCTAATTAACATAAACTAGATACAGCAGTCAACCAATAAGGAATCTCCATATTTCATGGCTCGCTGGTGTTACTTCACAAACCACTCCCTCTGGCAAAATGCCAGGAGCTATCTTGACTTGTTTACAGACTCTAACATGTGTTTTTTTTTTTAGAATTAGAATTGTATATATTTTCTATTATTTTACAGTTGGTTTTAGACTATTACTTTTTCTATTTTTTTCATTTGTACTTTGTTTTTTTTCTGAGTTTTATCTTAATTAGAATGAACTGAGTATTTTTATCACTATTTTCTTTTGGGGAGATGTTTTTTCCTATGATTTCTTTTGTTAATTTAGTTAATTTAATTTGCTTTAGTATACATCTTTAATTTATTACATTCTAAGGTCAATTGATATTGTGTCACCTCATGGTTGGTATAAGAACCTTACAACACTATCCTGTCACTCTGCCCTCTTGATGTTCTTACTTTTGTTGTTATAAATTTTGCTTTTACATGAACTATTCCCCCATATACATTGTTATGTACATTGTTATACATTGTTATACATTGTTGATTTAAACAGTCAATTTCCTTTTTCAGAGTCTTAGGTAAGAAATTCCTGATAAGAAAAATCTTTTGAGAAAAAAATCTTGTACATTTACTTGTAGTTAAAATTCCATGCATTCTTTATTTCTTTGTGGTGATTCTTATTTCCATCTGACCCTTATTTTCTTATTGCCTAATAGACTCTTTACAATTATTTGCAGGGCAAGTACGCTGTTGATGAATTTCTTTATCTTTTATATCTTTGAAAAATCTTATTTTGCTTTTTACTTTTAATGTATTTCCACTGTGTCTAGAATTTTAGGTTGTCAATGGTATTTTTCTTTGTCAGTAGTTAAAAGATAATGATTCCCTAGCCTCTTGCTTGCATTATTTTTAACAAGAAATCTTCTGTCATCCTTTTCTTTGTTGCTCTGTTGGTGCTTTTCTTTAAGTCTTTTTATATTTTTCTTTTCTCACTGGTGCTTAGCAATTTTATTATGATATTTCTTAGTGTGGTTTTCTTCATATTTCTTTTCTTGTACTTGAAGTTTATTTAACTATTTTAGATCTGCAAGTTAACAATTTTAATACACTTAGGCAAATTCTCAACCATTATGTCTGCAAATGTCCCCCCATACCTATAATTAGGGTTCTCACATGTGTGTTTATTTCTCACTTGAAGTTATCTCACAGTTTTTTTGAATATAGTTTTATTTTTAAAGCTATTTTTCATATGCATATTTCATTTTGGAGAATTACTATTGTTGTTCAATTTTTAATTTCATTAGGTATTTCTTCTAAAGTTTGATTTGCCTCTAATCTTTTTCAACATTCTTTGTTTGTTTTTTTTGTTTATTTGTTTTAACCTCAGTTATTTTAACTTAGGTCTCCACAAGTTTGATTTGGTTGGTTTGTTTAGTTGCAGGTGATTTTATGTATTTTATACCTCTACCTGTACTTAACTTTTTTACACATATGAAAAACAACTATTACAGCTTTTTTATTTCCCTTTTCTGCTCATTATAGTGTTGTGTCAATTCTGGGTAACATTTTATTAATTGATTATTCATTATGTGTCTTGTTTTCTTGCTTGTCTATGTGCCTGGAGATCTTTTATTGGATGAAAAACATTGTTACTAGTTGCATGCTGGGTATTTCATAATAGTAAAATTATATTTGAGCTTTGTTTGGAATAATATTAATTTACATGGAAAGAGTTTGATACTTTCAAGTCTTTTATTATAGTTTTTGGGTTTTTTAAGGCAGATACTGAATAGTGATTAGTCTAGAGTTAGCTATCCCCCTCACTGAGGCCAGACTTCCACCAGGTTCCTCTGTGTGCCCTATGAATCGTGAGTTGTTTCAGTCTAGATGGTGGGAACAAGCATCTTCCCTAGTGCTGTGATCTTACACTGGTCTCTTTAATCCTTTTTTATTGTTCTTTCTCTGGCCTCTCACTGCCACATGTTGTTTGATTACCATGATTTTCAAAATTTTTAAAAGTGTATTTTCTGTTACTTTGGTTTGGAGGATGTCTCAGTCCATTTTGTGTTGCTATAATACAGTACCACAGACTGAGTAATTTATAAACGATATAGGTTTATTGGGTTCATGTTTTTGGAGGCTGAGAACCTCAAGGTAAAGAGGTCATACCTAGGGAGGGCCTTCTTGCTGTGTCATAACATGGAAAATGGCATCACATAGGGAATGATCATGTGAGAGAGGGCAAGAATAAGCCAAATTCATTTTCATAGCAAACACAATCTTGGAATGATGATATTAACCCTTTCATGAGGCTGGAATCCTCAAAACTTCCCATTAATCCTCATCTCCCAACTCTACTGCATTAGGGATTAAGTTTCTAACACATAAAATTTGGGGGACCCATTTAAACTATAGCAAAGGGTTATCATAACCCTTTTATTTCCTGTGGACCACAGATAGAAGTACATTATTTGAGAATGGGTTGAAGGCTTTTGGTTTAACAAAAGAAGTAAAGATAGGAAATAGTTCTCTCAAAGAATATTAAAACAAAAACAAAAAAGAAAAAAAAAAGAAAAAGAACAGCAGTCACAAGCATGCTTAGTCACAACTGGACGAAATTGATAAAGACCATCATCTAGAGACAGGCAGAATAATGGCTGGAGTGTGATAACAATGAGCACCAATTTGGAACTGTATACAAACCACTTGTCCTGCCTCATCTGAGAGCTTTTCTCTGAGGACATCAGTGAGACTGGCCACATTTGCTGTCCATCCCCAGATCGACTTCATAATTCTCTGATGTCCAACTGTCTGCTGGAGAGAACCACGGATAACAACAACATCTGCTCTTTGGCTAAGAGAAGTTGTGTGGCATCAGAGGTACTTTGTGGCTCGTGGTTGCCCTAGGATTGTGTGATGTGCTTGTAGTGTTTAATAAGTGTGCATTAAATGCTAGTTGGGGTGCTCCAGCACACTCAACACTTTTTGCATTAAAAAAAAAAAAAAAAAACTGCATTTGAGTTTTCAACATACTATGTTGTAGTTTGGATCTGGAATATCCCACAGACTCATGTGTTGAAGGTTGGGGCCCAGCTGCTGGCAATACTGCAAGGTAATGGAAACTTTTGGATGTGGGACTTAACTGGAAGAGGTGGATCACTAGGATTGTGCCCTTGTAGGATGCATTTTTATTCCTGGATCCTCTCTCTCTCTCTCTCTCTCTCTCTCTCTCTCTCTCCTTCTGGCCACCATGAAGGGTGTAGTTTTGCTCCACTGCATGCTCCCACCATGATGGAGCTAAATGTCTTCGGTCTCATCCCACAATGATGGAGCTAAATGTCTATGGACAAAAACCTCTGAAATAGTGAAACCTTTCCTCGTTTAAATTAATTTTCTCAAGTTTTTTTGGTTACAGTGATGGAAAACTAAAAATATATGTAAAGTTAAATAGTTTCAAAATAAGGGTTTCTATGGAAAGATAGTATACATAAATTAAAACAACTTGAATTCTTCATGATAAACCTGCCTTGGTGTAATCTGAAGCTTAGTACCAGGCCTGGAATATCCAGTTCTACTGCAGTTTAAATGAAGAAAGATTTAACGATTTCAGTTATTTAAAAAAGAAATGTTTTCAGATGTCAAAATTTGGATGAAAAAGTAGTCAATATTTTTAACAAATATTTTATTATAAAGATATAACTTTTAACAATTTGAGTAACTAAGTGAAGAAAATGTCAGATAAATAATTGGATGCCTTTAAAATGACTAGTTGCTGAGTTGATGGAGTAAAACAAAAATGCATTTTTGAATGAAAGTTATTTACCTTCCTGTAATGAGACTGAATTCCATAAGAAGCATGTTAGCTCTAACTGTTACACATAATGTTAATTTCAATCTTTTTGCAAGATGTATCTATCTTTTTATATTGTCTTTAAAACATCTTTTGTTAAGTCTATTTTTTTCATTTCAAGAATGCTTACTTTTATTATTTTCCAGATGCCATGTATATTAGCAAAGCAACCTATATTGGCTTCTGATTTACATCGCCTTGGCTTTACTATCACTTTAGTGTTTGTAGACTCACTTTGAGTTATTTATTTTATGACATTGAATCAAATGAAAACAAGTTGAGCTTGAGGAAATATTCATTTGGATTTAGGAATCTCACATCTTTCTTAATTCTTTTCAACACGTGTAATAAATATTCAACCATTTTATATATGTATTAATAACTTTACAGTTTTGACAAGTTTCCTGTACTCCATTTATTTTTAAAATTTTGATTGATAAAATATGATAGTTATATATGTACACCATAACAGACATACTTCTGAGAGACAGTGGAATATAACTCTTATTATGGAGAATGTGAGGAGTAGAGAGAACATCCCAGGCAAATAGGTAGAAAGGCACATAGTGGGTCACACAGAAACTGGGGGGATGCTTTAGCTACAGTAGAAAGTTTGAACTGGGAAAGGATAATGACAAAGATGAATTTGGGTAAAATCATGAAAGGCTTTGGATTCTGGCTAATGTATGCCTCAGACTGCTTCAGAGAAGGACTGAGTAGGCACCAAGGGCTCTTCCAAGTATTACTATGTGAAAAACAAGTCACTTCACTTTAAAAAAAAAAAACAGCAAATCATTTATGCCATCCACGGGCAGCTGCAGGTTAGTTTGGTCAGTCTTGCCAATTTAAAAGCATCAGTCCAGCTAGGTCCTTTCCAAGCTTACCATGTGATATTTACTTCCCTGAATTCTATAAATCACCCATTAAATATATTCATGGGCATCTTGATTTAATCTAGGAATAGATGGCCTTCAAAAAAAGAGTTTTCTATCTTCCTAAATGTTCACATCTATTTAAAAGATTTAGCTAACCATTTATTTCTCTTTTAAAATGTTTCCCAGCCTTTATTATATCTTATACTGTGAAATGAGAGCTGCAAATGACATTGCAGAAGAACAAAGCCACTTAACAGTTGGGGAGCAAACCCAGTATGTTCCATAATTTTCTGCTCTGAAGAGAGAAACTGATCGATGATATGCTACAGTGGTTTTGCCAGAAAGATTGTTTATTGCTTTGGCTTTAGCACATTAAAACTAGCAATGGTTCAATTAGAAGGGGTCATGTTAAGAATTTTCTTCCCAACTATGAAGCTTCTTATTGGTTGTCTAGATAGGGACCCCCCCAACCCCCATACAGGAAATCTATGCTCAGAAGGGAGGTTTCTGAACCCAGGGGAATACTTTTTGTTTGAAAAACTATGAAAAAGCCCACAACACAGTGAAGGAAACATCAAGAAAATGTAAACATCTTTATAGTGCTGGAATTCCCTAAATATAGTGCAAGGTTCTTGTTATACAAAACAGCTGTTTCATGTGTGTCTTCAACTGGGCACGAAGAAAAATGCTACTCAGACAACTTTGGTCATTTCAAATCCGTTTAAAATACATTTGGTGCCCTTAAATATTAATGAAAGTCAACAAGAGCATTGGAGACTTTGCCCTTCAGGGACAGTCACTGGTCAGCTCCTTGCTGTTTGTTTCCGAGTTAATCCAATTACTATATCATTGTTGCATTCATACCCTCTACCATTAATGATGTCTTTGGGAAAAAAGCGGATGTTCTTGGCATAATGGCATATTAAGCCTGCAGGGGTGGAGGAGGGGGTGCTCTTTTGCCTAGATTGCCCTCGTGTGAAGTAGAGGTGTAGATGAAGATCAGTGGCGGAAACAACTTTAATACATCTGAAAACCACTTCAGGTCACATTATCGCAGTCTGACAGGAAATACACATGCAAAGAAGAAAAAGAAGCTATGACGGGAAGAGTGTAATGATGTTAATTTCTTAATTTGCTTCCTCTGGAGTAGGATCTAGACATTAGTATCATTCTTAATTCATGTGGTAGTCACTTCAGAACAATTACTTCTGCAGTGGAACTAATTGCTATCAAAATAAAAAATATATATGTATGTTCTGAATGATACTGATACTACCTATTTGTACTTGACAAAACATATCTTTCTCCCCCCCAGCATCAAAATGGTTAAAACGAAGAAGCCAGGTTATTACACATTTCAATTCCAGAGTCAAATATAAAAATTTCTATTATAGGGACAATTAATTACATCTCAAAATGGCAAATGTGCATCCTTGTCAGGTAGAGTGTACTCTGATGGCCTTTCCTCAAACACTGAATGTGGAGATTTGATCTCTTCTAATGGTGCTGAGAAAAGGGTAATTACGCTATGGTCAAAGCTAATTTGCTTTCTGCCAGATGAACTGTTGTATTTTATTGTACGCTGACATTTTAAAGTAATTACGGCACTGTTGACCTTAGACAATTCCAGTTGTATCGCTGTCTACAGCTGCAGCACTCGGTCTACCTTTGGCTGGCAGACAGTGGCTGTAACGAGGTAATGACACGGACAAAGAGCACCATATGGGGCTCCTTTGAGATACACAAAGCCCAGTGAAAGGAAACAAGAAAATTTTAACATCATCATTACAGTCACACATCTTTACAGCTATAAAGATCCTGTCCACACATGCTTCTGCGCATGCACATGCACACATGGACACACAAACAATCTAAACACTTTGCCTGCTTATATCTTAGGTGTGTGCATGGGTGTGTATGAGTATGTCAGAGAGAGAGAGAGAGAGAGAGAGAGAGAGAGAGAGAGAGAGAGAGAGAGAGAGAGAGTCTTTTATAAATGGCAGCATGCATCAAGAAGAAAAAGAGGTCAGGTAGAACTGAACGTGACGGACTGGTCTTCCACTGACATGAGTTCAAAGGCTAAAGACTATTGATTGAGATAAAAGCCCAGGTTCTTATCTAATGTTAAAGACACTCCTTGTTGTCTGAAAACTGTGCACATAATTAGGCAGAGAGAGGAGCACTTCAGCCAGAAAATCACTATAAACTGAGCTTCATTAAACTTAGATATTAGTTCATTTAAAGGAAGAAGTTATTATTCATTGATATATTTTAATGAGCTATCTGGCTGCCTTTTTTGTGGTAAGAAATAAAAACGTGTTCAGAGTTCGGTCTGGTTAATGTATCCCCACTAAGATAGCAAAATAGATTAATATCACTAGAAAAGAATAATGCTTCATCCCCTTCAAGCAAAAATGTACCGTATATTGAACCATAGAATTATTGTCAAGAAGAGGTGGAAGAAAGCTGAGCTTTATCACCATGTTAAATATTTTATTCTTTTATTAGGATATGTGAAAATGGACTTAAGGAACTGTGAGCTTGCTTACAATAAGCTGTGGCTATTGCCTACATCATAGCTTAGGGCCCACTTACGTGACAATTATGTTGAGAAAAGGAAAATCAATGTATTTCCTTTTGAACTACATTTATATTATTCACTCCCTGCCCCCTTAGTAATTATTGGAAGACTGCATGTATCATTACTTCACTGAGGAAAAAAATTAATTAAAATTATGTTGTAGAAATGAATAGATTGCTTTAGTATCCTCAGTTTAAACTACGAGGTTTATTAGTTTCTCTGTTTCCTTGCTTTTTTTTTTTTTTTTTTTTTGAGTATTTGGAGTTCTATACCAGTAGTTTTTAGCTTTTTTCATTTCTTTCTTTCTTTTTTCTTTTTGTTTTCTTTTTTTTTTTTTACAGACAGTTCATTTGGCAGAATTGCTAGAGAATAAGATTGAAATTGTACAGAATTAAAGGATATGGAAACTATCATTTCTGAAATGTTTACTTTGTGGCATAACTGGAAATTTACCTATTTCATGATGACTTAACTATCCTGGCACTGTTATTTAAAATAGATATATCCACACAAAGTCATATATTTAAAAAAAGATTAACACATTTTAGAATGTAGAGGAATAAAGATGTGAAAATGTTCTAAGTATATGAAGTAGTACATTAAAAAAACAAAATTTCAATACTTTATAGATTCAGACCTGAGTTCCACAGCAGGAAACACAACTGTAAATTTAATCACTTAGCCTATTTATATTCTAATTTTTAATTGTTGCTAGAGACATTAACTCACAACTAAGAATTACTTGTTTCATCTTGCAAATATCCTTGATTTGAAAGTGTCGCTGTATTTATTACTAAGTAATAACGTGGAAGCCTACCATCTCATATTTTTGGAAATGTGAAATAATTCTTCAGAAGTGTACACAATGATGTGGAATTGGTATTTTACTGTCTAATTCTGGCTATTCTGCAGGTTCAAAACAGTAGAGCAAAGATAAAGAACAATTTCCAAAAGCTATTTTCAAAAAAAAAAAAAAAAAAGAAAAAGAGGAAAGAAAGAATCTGGGTCATATTTCTCAAAGAGGAATGGAGTAAGGGAGATGCGTGAGGCCAGAGTAGTCAGAGAATCGGGAAACGAGTTCTGATAGATTGAGAGTGAGTGGTAGAAAGAAAGAGAGTGACAAGAAGTAAGAAATCACTTCCTCCTCGTATTAAGAGTGAGCGATGCAGCTGGAGAAGCAGAGAGACAGATAGATGGAGTTTGTTGCACAGATAAGGAGAGAGCTACACTATAGAAGCAGAGAGACTGTAAAAGACCACTGCATAACACAGAAGTGCAACTGCATGCAAAATGGAACATTCATGATGGTATCTGTGACTCAGTCTTTAAGAACATCCCAATTATTTGGAAGCCAATAGACGACTAAGGAAAATGAATGCATGAAGGAAGCAAAGCAAATAACATAAGTAAACAAACAAAAAAAAGAATGAAAGACGTGTGTAATGGCCCTGAGTTCTAATTCTTACTGCTGATTTTTACTGTTACTTATGCAAATCTTTCAAGATGACACACAGACTTCAATTCTTCCATTGTACATGAAATGGAATGGGAAATAAAACTGAGAAATTCTGAAAAAAATGCAAGACTGTGGCTTGAATGCAACAACTCATTAATTCTGCTGATCCTTTTAAAAATCAGAGTTTTTCATAATGATAAAGGATGACAGACTGCTACTTCTTGCCTATGTAATGAAGGTGATAAAAACAAGACCAGAATTGGAGAAGAAGAACAGATTTCAGGAAGGTTAAAATTTTAAAGCAGGCACTTCAGAATCTTTAGAAAACTTTTAGGGATGTGTTGGAGGCAAAATGATTCTCTCAACTCCACTTAAAATAAGCTAGTTTTCCATGCAAAGCTATTTTGAGCCATAAAAAGACAGTAACTCTAATCAAGTAGATAGATTCATTAAGGACCATACTAGATCGAGGTCAAATATGTGACCCTCCAATCTGGGTGCACTTAGCTGAGGCAATACTATCTCATCATTACTATCTTGAATTTATTGTCCATGAAATAGGCTGTTGCCTGCTTTTGTATCAAAACAAATATAAAGCCTAATCCAGCACGTAAAAATGTAAGTCAGACTATTGAATCTTTTTAGCTGGACCGGATATGCTGCAGAGCAAAAGAAGTCTCCATAACATTTAAAAAAAATATATTCCGTAAAATAATATATTTTCTCTTCTAAAGATCTATTATGTAGAGAGACTTTCATTAATTTCAGGAAATGGAAACCAATTTTGTATATCTGCCTTTCTTTAAATATCATCTGTGAAGGAAAGTTTTAAACAGCATCAATATTTTCCTGTCCAGATCAAAATGTAGCCTGGAAAATAAAAACATGGAGTTCTGAGGAAAATATAAGAGATTAAAACAGCAATGCTCTCAAAGAGACTGAGTGCAAAGGTAAATATTAATGGTTTGAAGAAAATTTTACCATATCTTAAAAAGAAAAAAAATATATGTATATATTAATTTTCACATGTTTATATGTTTAGTATTTCTAGTTTTAAGTTTTAAGAAGAACAATTCTGTTATCAAGACTTCTTTCAACAATTAATGGCTAGAAAATAGTTTAAGACTGATACAATTAAAATACTACATTTATATATTATTTTAGCATTTTTAGATTCAATGCCTATATTCAGTATCTATATAAGAGAATAAAAAGAAGAAGTAATTTAAGATTATTACAAAGTTAATTAAATTAAACCCAGTCTTCAATTACTCTTAATCTCCTTTACTGTATGAAGTTGGCCCTTCCGTAAAAACTTCTTGCCTTTTCTATCACAAGGCAAAATATTTCTTGCTGTAATTTGGGCCAGCTGCAACTATCAACTGTTTCAGAGAATGGTTCCTACACTGGTTGTTACTAGATAAAACATTTTACATAGATTAGCTTAAATTAAGAGTCAGAAAGAAAATCTTTCTTCCATTTTATTTATTTATTTTTCTTTTTCTGAATGATGAGCAACTGTCAGCGTATGGATGCCTCATTTCAAGGAATGTGTGAAGCTGTCACCCTGCTGTATCTGCAGGACAATCCAGATGTTACACAATATGAAATCTGGATCTCAGCATCGTGATGATTGTCAAATGAGAACCACTTAACTGTGCGTCTGAGTCCTAGTAAAATGACAATTTGGGAAAGATTAAAGAATGTCAATAGCTTTCAATATTTCAAACCAATGTCTTTTCTCTGTTAAGGGTTTACTATATTCTTCTAGGAAAATATTAAAATATTTAAAAATCTATTTTGGAATAGAATGGACGATAATCAGTGATCAGATTGTATTAGTACATATGAAGAAAAAACAATCTCATATTTTAGAGGTTTTCTCTAATCACAGCTATGAGTATAAGGAATTCTGAACGGAGGATAGTATACGTGCCATATTGGCATCAGAGCCTGTTTATGCAGGTAATGGCTGGTTTAGGATACCTCTGAACTGTCACGTACCATTTGAATTAATGAGGCCATACAGGTCTAAGGTCCCTAAAAAGGCCTCTCTAGATTAGGGTCTATTAAACCTGCCACAAGCTGCTCAGTGTTAGAAAAGTGACAACAGAGGCTTTTTTTAGTTCAGCATTTTGTTCTTCTTCTTTTTTTTCCTTCATATTTCCTTTTGATTTTAGAATATTGGGGAAAATTTTTCTTCCATTCTTCAGCAAATACCCTGCTAACCTACTATGAAGAAACTCCTATAGTGTATTAGACAATCAAAAAAACACCAATACTCCAAACAAAATACAAATTAGACATAAAAGCAAGTTTAAGAAACTGAATGGTGAGTTAATAAACGGACCAATTAATATCATCTTGTTTGTTTTGTTTAATTTTTAAGATTATTAAGTATGGCTAAGCTTTAGCAAAGTGAAATAACAGAAACTTAAAAACTAGCCTATATAATCAGGGATAAATAGAAAACATTATCTTTGTTTAGTCAATTCAATATTCATTTAAGGGTACAAAATATCATGGTACCTTCATATGAAAAGCACAAACATCATCAAATAAAGAAATGATAATTAGCTTTCTGTAAGGAGTACATTTACTATCATTCTCCTGACCATAACTTTATTGTCACAATACTGGACTCACATTTTGTGTGCATCTTTTGTTTGCTTCCTGTATGATTTCAAAACTCTCAAAGGACTATGGATTTTTCTGGACTGTGAGTATTATTCCATTTATAGACTTTGGTTTTGCTTTGAAAATTTTGAGCACAAAATCAATTTAACGTTCTCAAATCTATTAGATTCTTAGCCTTTAATTTGCTGCACATTAACATGAAATGGTCAAAATATGAGGGTATTTTTAGAGTGATTATTATGATGGTGATAAGGCCTGACACTTGCGCCACTTCAAACACACAACCACCAACAGTTCCATTACAACAAAAGAGCTCCCAGCATAACACATTTTAATAGTCAGAAGAGTTGTGAATTCACAGCTTTGCACAGCAGGTGTGGCTGCACATCTTTGCACCCCTAAATACACTTGCTCATCTAATCTGACAGATTAGACAATGGCACAAAACCCCCATCACTGATGTCCAAACAAAGACTTTATTTCGGAAGAGACAAAGCTTCATGCAGACTGTGTTGCCACTAATAACTTTTCCAAGCAGAAAACAATGTATATTTTATTAATGAAAAACAAATTGCGGCAGGGAAGATGAATGTCTTGGCTTTTCTGACATTTTAAATAATTTGCTTTCTCTTCCCTTTTGTGCCTTTAATATTTACCTACATATCAATCTTTATGCAATGTTGTTAATTAGCTATTCTGCTGGCAGCAGGAAAACGGAAGACGTCACAGTCTAGGACCTTAAAACCCATGTTGCAAGGGCAAAACAATTTTGCTATCTTTTGCCAGTAAAATGTATCGAAAGCATCACCTTTAATTATAGATAAAGTTAAATTGGACTTTGGGACACACACACTACAATGAAAAGGTGTTTGGCAAAGTGCTTCGAGTTAGGAAAAAAACACCTGATTTACTATTCAACTTCATCACAGCTGAGCATTAAAAGTGAGACTAGAGATGTGCATATTTACCATAAGGGAATGGACTGAGTATTAATGGGCTCGGGAGGCTTATTTGGAGGCAGCTGCACTTATCATGAATCAGGAAAAGGAAATAGCAGCCCTGGTGTGCTGTAGGTCAGTCACAAATGTCGACTTGAGAGATTCATAAATCTCGAGCATGACTTCAGCCAGTGACTTGCAGAACCTCCTTCTAGCGTTTTCCTATAATTTAAAGATTAGGTAAGGTATATCGTGAGTGTGTTCGATGAAAATATTAATTTAGAGATAAATCCTGGAAGTGCTCTGAAGCAGGGGCTTCTGCCATGCAGTTACACTTCAAACAGGACAGGCTGCTAGTTTTGTCAACAGTAGGAGGTCATGGAAGGCTGCCAAAGAAAACAAACCTTTTTCAATAAAATGCTTTCGGTTCTTCATAGTCACAGAATATCTCCTGAACTATTCTATTACTAATATCTAAACTTTGATATATTGTCCTTTGCTGACAATTTCTTGAGTCAGAAATCTTCATCATAAAAGGAAGTGTGATACACACACACACACACACACACACACACCAGAGAGAGGCAATTAATCACAATAAACTCTTTCTGGCAAGTTCAAATAACTTTCTTTCTTTCTTTCTTTCTTTTTCTTTTTTTCTACAAAGAGAGGGAGATTTGGCAGTGTGGAGTGGTAAAAGTTGTGGTATAAATTGTGTTCTTTTTTTTTCTGTCTTTTCCTGAAAAACATAATATATACTGCTATGAAATTCTTGAACTTTTGAATAAAATGACAAAATTTAGCCATTGAAGAAACGGTTTTTAAAATTTTTTTTTGTAGTTGTAGATGGACAACATGCCTTTATTTTATTTGTTTTAGTTTTATGTGGTGTTAAGAATCGAACCCAGTGCCTCACACATGCTAGGCAAGAGCTCTGCCACTGAACTACAGCCCCAGCCCCCCAGAAACAGTTTTAATAAGGACAATAAGGTACAATGTCTTTTACATTTGTCCATGTGGTATTAACTGATCCTAAGAGAGATGTATACTTCAGCTGCCTCTTTGTGTAACTGCATACATATTTTAAAATAGAGAAAGTGCTCAATGGATAGTCTGCTTTCTCATTTACTTAATAAATAAAATTGGAAATTAATGTACTCAAACATACAGGATTGCTCAGGTAAAAAAAGATAAAAGTTGATATAAATGGTTTCCAAACCTATCTCTCACCTGTAAGAGAAGCATTCTGCTAGAGAATCAGTTACTGCAATTTTCATTTGCATTCTCTGACTTGAATTTGCAAAGATACCTGTTTTGAAAATAGAAATCCATTACTGACCTTCTATCCGATTGGTTGGAAAATAAAATATAGTGACTATAGTTACACCAAATTCTATTATGGGTTCAGGGTACTACCAAGTACATATTTCATTGTGATTCATAATGAGACTTTTGTTTGAGTTTTTCATTTTTACCTGTTAGTATTATTCAAGTCCTAAAGATACATAAGAACAAATGCAAATTAACAATGATATAAATGAGAATTTCACATATTCTTAATGATATCCTGGAATTGTAAGATATAATTAACATTATAGAGTGCCTAAAGAACTTAAGGTGAAACAAAATGAGAATTTCAGCTTCAGTATTAGAAGAGTGTTGAGGCAAAACTCACAGATCTCTCTCACTCTCTCTCCTGCTCCTTATTTTCTTAGAGCATGGTTCAAGTGTTTTAATACTTTCTTGATATCTTGACTGGTGGTTTTTAAAGTAACCTGTGCATGGAGAACTCTGGCACCTCTGGTGCAAGATTATCAGCTCAGCAATATCTGTAAGCTATGCATGGCCTCCTTTATTGTTTTACTGTTTTAAAAGCTATGTTCCACTTTAAAATTCCATTAAGAATATAAATTTCAACCTCAAAATTATGATTCCGTACGACAGAGGCAGAATGTGTGCTTTGTAGCACAAGATCCCTTTCATTTAATATTAAGCATTCATCCTCTCACATTTTTTCTATTTTTGAAAACCATTTGAAATGAATAGACATACACCATAGGATTCTAGACCCTGTAGAATCCTAGGGCCCGTGGCAGACTGAAGCCTAGCAGCCTCTTGTGCAGACACTGCTAGCAGAATATTTGAAGTTGATGCAGCTTAGGAAGAGGCTGATCTTCACAGAAAAGCCAGAATTTCTAAAAAAAAAAAGTTTTTAAAGCCATTTTACCCCTAATCATAGACAAGCATTAAAGATCTTAAAACATGACTGTGATCAGGCAATTTTTTTCTGGCATACTTTTTAAGTGAAGACTACTGTCTGCACAATTTAGGATGAAGGCTTGATGTCCTTATAAATCTGTATAGTCCCCTTTTGAAAGCTATCATCTATATGATGTTCCTGACTCTTAGCCTGTCCTATTTGTTAATAAAGTTAAAATTAATGGAAAAGCACAAAAAATTATTCTGAACTGATATGAAACAAACTCTGTTCCACATGTCCTATGACATGGCTGAGATTGGCATCATATATTCAGTATGGTTCTTTCATGTTAGACTACACACAACAGCGAGCCCACATTATTTCTTCTTTTTGTCATCATCATTCTTTACTTCTAACTACATGCATTGGGAAAGTTATCCATTAAGATAACCGAGGCAATGAAAGATCATATTCTTCTTGATTACTGGTTCATTAAATCAGATAGAGTTTGAGTTCAAGTTTTAGCTGTGAGTGAACTCTGCTTTAAAAGTTTTATGGTATAAATGAATTATGATACTGTTTTATTTGGTTGGCACATAATATTCTCTAATATGATTTATTTAGTATTAAAGATATCTGTTTTGCAATTTGAAATAATTTCTAATTGTATACCATTAAGAGATTTTGTGCTGTTATGATGGAAAATTGAGTTTAGAAATGAGTACCAAGAAGCAATTAAACAAGTTCAGTATTTACTTTTTGGAAGATTCTTTTAATACAGCTATAATACCAAAAATCTCTCTTAATACAGCTATAATACCAAAAATCTCCACTGGAAAAATGTAACAATGGTTAATCTGATAGACAATTGGTATTCTATGATTGCCGTAACTTGACTGGGAAAATACTGGGCACAAAAGAGAGTAGAAAGGATAGCTATAGTATAATAGTTTGGGGGCCTAGATGACAAGGGAAGAAACTGAGGAAGTTTTAACTATCAACGAATGTCTGTGAATAAGAATTACCATCCTATGAAATAGATCAGCATTTCTTCATATAGTATACAGTGGTTGTTCACTAATTAGCGTTCAGGCAGTATTGTATGCTACCTGTTGAGGTTTAAAGCACTCAGATATAGGCTTTATGTTCAAGATAAATTGAGTTTAACCAGAAATTTCAGAATGGTTCCTGGATCTCCTCTCCTCAGTTCTCTCCCATGTTCTTTACAATCACTTTTTCAAACACAGTTCTTTCTCTCCAACTATCTACCCTAACTCCAACGTCTCACTCTCAAAAAATGACCTTTCCTCCCACTCTGTGGAGAAAGCAGAAATCATCACAAGTCAATTCCTTTAACTTGGTGACATCCAGTGGATACCTAACCAAAGCCATCTTTCCCCTCTTTCTGCCATTGCCATCACTCGACCAAAATTCCTGTCACCAACGCAGCGCATGGGTAATTTTCAGTCTTCGAATTATTTGACCTTTGTATAAACTGAAACTAGAAAGGATTCCACCCTTAATGAAAAGTTTCTCTGCCCTCACACTCTCCCTCCCACTTCCAGGCTTATTTGAATACTACACTTTTTAAAAGTGTGGTCATTCCTTTGGTCATTCCTGCTTTGGTCATTCCTTCTAGGGAAACTTTGCCTAGAGTCTTTCCTTTGCTTGGCTTTTAAATACAGATTTTTAATGTGTTTTCTATTTTTTAAACACATGAAATGATTATTATAAAGTCTGGCATAGCAAGAATGACAAAGATTTATTTTGTTAATGGTTAAACAGAAAAATAGGAAAAGCCGGTATCATGATTTTTACTATATATCAATTATTTTTGCAGTTAATCACAATATTCGATTCGTTCTCATTGTATACAATGCACAGAACTATGTATGAAAGAAAAATAACACAGTCTTGAAGCCCTGTCTATAGAATTAACTCTTCGGTGTATTACATGAGGCTAACACTAAACCTTTGTAATTATTACTAGCATGTAGCAGTCCTCACTTGTGTAGCACATCAACTTTGGATTTAGTGCAATTGTATACTTTGTGCTAAGTCCATAAATGTTTTTTTTTTTTTTTTTTTTTTTATAAATGCTTCCAATTTTTATGACATGGGTATATCCACATCCATCAAAACCAAAGTTTTTACCTTAAGACTTTGTGCAGATTCTTTGGAAATTATCAGTGTATTTTAAAAATAAAAGAGCATAATGCCATTTATTAAGTTCATTTCATCTCCCAAAGATATTACTTTAAAAAATTGTGATGGGTATTTATTAATGACCATTCTTTTTTAATACTTAACACTTTTAATCAAGTAGGATATTAAAATTCCCCCTTTGGTGCTTCATGTTGGATCAAACTTCAGGGGTAGTTGGAGTTGGTAATGAAATCCCATAGCACAGAAACTATCATAAAAAGCTCTTATAAGAATGTTCGTATCATGGATTGTCAACGTTGTTTTTTTTTACTTCATTCATGAAGAGAGGAGTTTCTTAAACATGACGAGAGGAGTTTCTTAAAAACACAAATAAAAAATCTATCTGTATTTTAAATATTAAGACAAGTACAGATTTTGAGTAACTGATTAACTAGATGCTCAGGGCATGTACCCAGTAAGATTTGCCAAATTAAATAGGTTTTACTCTTTTACTTTGGGAACTTCTGCAACAGATTTATCAGCAGGGTTATTTGTGCTGCTTTGTGACAGCAAAATATTGAACTGTCAGTATCAGTGGAAAGAATATACATTGAAGAGATGGAAATGATGGCTGGTTCCTTTTGCAGAACTGATGAACTCATAAAATTTTTTTAAGGACAAAGAGAATTAACAGATGCAACAATAAAAATTTAAAATATATTTAGAATATCATCTTTTGAAAATCATCAGAAATGGGAGAGGTGCCCACTTGCATGATTCTTGTTTGTTGACCAGGAAGATATTCAAAGCATGTAACATGATCACTGAAAGAAAGGAAGACTCAACTAAAATTCTGTAAATCAGTGACTCTACCCTGTACAGTTAGTGTACATGTGTTTTACTCTCTTCACTCACCAGAGCCTGACAGCAGGCTTGGAGCTAGGGAGGTAGGCAAGGCGAACTGGAGAAGTAAAGATAAAACCTGCTAGAATGGAGGCAGACACAGTAGAGATTGTGTTTTCCTTGGATGAACTTAAGAACATTTTGTGAAGTGAGGAAAATTAAACTCAGAAAGTCAAGGATCATAGGTTTCCTCTCATATGTGAAAGCTAGAGAAGAAAAAGTAAAGAAAGGTGTGTGGTGGGGGAGTCTCATGGAAGTCGAAGAGAGATCAGTAGAATAGAATAAAGGGACAAGGGGGAGAGAGGAGGAGAGGGAAAGGGGAAATCCTAGGAAATGATATTAGCTGAATTATATTGTTACATTGCACACATGTACAAATATATAACAATAAATCACACCATTACATACAACTATAATGCACCAATAAAAAAATGTGAAAAAATGAGAATGTACTTTTCCTGTCTTTGTGACATTTAGCAGAAAAACTACAGCAGGCACCACCTTTGCTTTTAACTTTCTCTAAACCTTTTGTTGTACTATCTTCACTGGGTATGAAGGTAGAACAAAGAAGATGCAGGTTGGTAGTGATGGGGTGGGACAGGTTCTTACACCTGTTTCTAAACCTCAATCAGTATGGTGAGGATTGGATCAAAATAATAACCTTGTTAGGAATATGTACCAACTGTGGCACATTTTATATACAGTACCAGCAAATAATTACATGCTAAGTTTAGTTTTACTATTTGTCTGTTTTTCAAGTTATTGACCTAAACTTGAATGTCTTTAGAAAGTGGTTTCTTAGAAGTATAAAAATGGTAAGTATTACCAAGGTGTTTCAAAAGGTAATAACTAGAAAAAAATATCCTGTTTTATAGAGTATTTCTATGTTAGAAGGTATTTTGAGAGTTTGGAAAAAATAAGGTCCTATTTTTAAAATATTCTATACAATGTAAGTGTATTAAAGCAATTCTGAAAAAAAAACTCTGAAAAGTATTTTATAGGGTTGTTATAGGATATTATTAAAAAGGTACACTTTCATGAAGAAGATATGTGTGGACAAATAGGAAATGATGGCCATAGACATGGAAAAAAGCAATCAACAGAAATTCTGAATAAACATGAACACTGGACTTACTAGTCTTTAAATATGCTACTTCCAAATGTATTCAAAGATTGAAAGGAAATGATGTCTAAAAATCAATAAAAGTATGAGAGTGGTATCTCACTTATTACAGAATACATAATATGAGTCCCAGAGAAGGGAAAAGGGGGAAGAGAGAGAGTGTGAAAAAATAATGACTCAACAACTCCCAAATTTAATGAATAATATTGATCTACACAGCCAAGGACTGCAAAGATTAAGAAATGAGACTTAAACATAGACTCTTTATAATCAAACTTTCAAAAGACTAAGAGAGAATATTGAAAGCAGTAAGAGAAAAGTGACTCAACACACATGGGGGGTGGGTAGGATAAAAGTTCAGTGGATTAAATAAAAGGGAATGAAGTGAAAGGGGGGGTAGGAATAGGAAAGACAGTGAAATGAATCTGACACAGCTTTCCCTTGTACACATAGGAAACACCACAGTGTATCTCACCATCATGTACATCCACAAGCCCGGTATCCTAATTGGAAAAAGATATACTCTATGTTGTATAAATATGTCAAATAGACTAAACTGCATTGTAGATCTAAAAAGAACAAATAAAAAGAAAAAAAAATAAATACTTGATTTCTTATTAGAAACCATGGAGGCCAGAAGGCAGTAAAAGGACATATTTAAAGCAGAGAAATAAAACAAAACAAAAGAGAAATAAAAAACTGTCAATCAAGAGTCATTTTACTCCATTCAAAATGGCAGCTATAAGAATCCAACAACAATAAGTGTTGGCAAGGATGTGGGGAAAAAGGCACACTCATAAAATTGTTGGTGGGACTGCAAATTGGTGCAGCCAATATGAAAAGCACTATGGAGATTCCTTGGAAAACTGGGAATGGAACCACCATTTGACCCAGCTATCCCTCTCCTTGGTTTATACCCAAAGGACTTAAAAACAGCATACTACAGGGACACATCCACATCAATGTTTATAGCCTCACATTTCACAATAGGTAAATTGTGGAACCAAACTGGATGCCTTTCATTAGATGAATGAATAAAGAAAATATGTTATATATACACAATGTAATATTACTCAGCATTAAGAGAGAGTAAAATCATGGCATTTTCAGGTAAATGGATGGAGTTGGAGAATGTCATGCTAAGTGAAGTTAGCACCAATCCCCAAAACCCAAAGGCTGAATGTGTTCTCTGATAATTGGATACAGGTCCATAACAGGGATGGGGGGGAGCATGGGAGAAATGGAAGAACTTTGGATAGGGCAGAGGGGAAGGAAGGGGACATGGAAGTAGGACAGATAGTGGAATTAGATGGACATCATTACCCTAAGTAAATGTATGAAGACACGAATGGTATGATTCTACTTTGTGTACAGAGACATGAAAAATTGTGTTCTATATGTGTAATATGAATTGAATAATATTCTTCTGTCATATATAACAAATTAGAATAAGTTAAAAACCGAGATCTACATCTGATAGAACTAACCTTCCAAAACTCAGGAAAAATTGTGGCATTTCCACTAGTTTTCCTTCTAGTGCAGACATCTGCCCTACTAGGAGTTGTTTAGATCACAAGGAAAGGATATTGGACACTAGCTTGAATCCATATAAAAAAATTGTAACTGGTAAAGGAAACAACACAGGCAAATATAAAACACAGTATAAAAAATTTGTATACTTAAAAACCCTTTGATTCCAATTTTATTTAAGGAAAATCTGCATAAACCAATAATAAAAATCTGTTGTTCTGCAGAAAATGTATATGAATGTAATCTTGAAAAATAACAATAGAAAAGCAAGGAAGAATGAAGCTATAAAAAAGCATTTTTTTGTGTAGTATTCAAATTAATTTATAATTAATATGAACTAGAATACTATAAGTTAAAAATCTTATTGTAATTTTCAGTATAACCAAAAGGAAAATAATTAAATACATGTAATGAAAGATCTGATAAAGGAGTTAAAATCATATGGAAAAATAAATTGGGAGTGAAATGATGGAAAAAGGTATTCCATGCAAACAGTAAGGAAAAGCAAACTGGAATATCTATACAAATAATAGACAAAATAGACGTTTAAAGGCAAATGTTGATAGAGACAAAGAGGGACATTCTATGATGAAAAACCATCAAGAAGACACACAAACTCAAAATACATGCATGTGTAACAACAAAGTTCCAAAATACCTGAGGAAAATCCTGACAGAATTGAAGATAAAAACAGGTAGATCAAAGAATTGCAAACTCCACTTTCAATGATAGAACAATTAGACAGAATATCAATAAGCAAACAGAACACTTAAACAATTATAGGCTTGACAGATCAAATAGGCAAAAAAATGTATATTATTGTCAAGAGCACATGAAACACTTTCCAGTAATGACTCTGTGTTGGATCAAAAAATTCAAAAAGATTAAAGCCATAAAATTATATTTTCTTACAGCAATGAAAGAAAACTAGGAATCATCAACAGGAGAGAATTTGCAAGATACACAAATGTATGAAAATGTAAAATCAGCTTATTCCTGAAAAAATGATGAGTCAAAGAAAATATAAGAAAGCTAAAAAATATTTGAAACGAATAACAGAAACACAGTAAACCAAAGCTTCTGAAATGTAGCAAAAACAGTGTAAAAGGAAATCTGTAGCTATAAAGGTTTAGTTTAGGAAGGAGAAAAAATTTCAAATCACTAACCTAATATTCCATCTTTAGTAACTGGAGAAATAAAGAAGAAAACTAAACCCAAAGCAATAAAGGAGAGAAATAATAAAAATAAACAGAGAAATCAATGGAACAAAGTTGGCTTTTTAAAAAAGATGAAATAATTAAGCAAACTTATAAATAAAATAATGAAGAAAAGATAGAGATGACTAACAATATCAAAAATGGCAGTGTAAACTATTCACCTTATAGAAACCAACAGGAATTCAAGGAGAATACTATGAAAAATTATGTTCCAATTAGATCTGGACAAAATGCACAAATTCTTGGAAAGACACAAAAACAATTCAGTAAGAAATAGAAATTCTGAATAGAACTATTAGAAGCAAAGATATTGATTTAATAATTTAAAAAAATTCCCATCAAAGGAAAGTCAAGGACCAGATAATTTCACTGGTGTAATAAATTAAATATTTTAAAAAGCATCAACACCAATCCTTTTTAAACAGCCAAAAAATAGAAATGGTGGAAATATTATATTTCTTAATATTTTCTGTGGGGCCATTATTACCTTAATACAAAAGTCAAAGACAATACAACAAAACTCTGGACCAATATCCCTATGAATGTAGATGCAAATATCCTCAATAAAATGCCAACAAACTGAGTAAACAGTGTATGAAAAGGATTATATACCATTGCAAATAGGTATGTATCCTAGGAATGCAAAGTTTGCTCAACATATTAAAATAAATCAATGTAGTATACCATCTTAATAAAAGAAAAAATATGATCATCTTCATAGACATACATACACAAAAATAGAAAAAAAACAGCACATTGTATAATTTTAAAAAAACTCAACACACTAGAATTTTAAGTATAACCTTGACCTGACAAAGGGCATCTATGATACACCCACAACTAAAATCATATATAAGAGTGAAAGACCAAAAGCTTTTTAAGACCAGGAACTTCACAAAAACATCCATTCTCATAGTTTGTTTTCAACACTGAAAAGGATGTCTAATCAGGTAGCCAGGGCATTTATGCAAGAAAAAGAAATAAAAGTCATCCAGATTGGAAAGAGCAAGGTAAAACTATGTGTTTCAAATGACATGATCTTATATATATTTTTAAAACCCTCAAGAATACAGATAAGTAGACCTAATCAGCTATACTAAATAAGTTTTGTCAAGTTATAGAATATGATAATGATATACAAAAATTTAGACATTTCTGTATGTTAACAAGTAATGATCTGAAAATAAAAAATTAAAAAAGTTCTATTTATAATAGCATTGAAAGAAATAATATGCTTATGAAAAAGTTAATCAAATAAATGCAAGATTTGTATGTTGGAAACTGCAAAATTCATTTAAAGAAATTAAATAAGAGTTAAGTAAATAAAATAACCTCCTTTATTAATGAGTTATAAGGCATAAAACAAAAGGTGTAATACTTATTTTATCAAGATAGTAATAATTCAAAAATTAATATACAGGTTCATTATAATCCCTGTGAAAATTTCTAGTTCTCTTTTTGCAGAAAAAGAAAAGCAATCCTAATGAATTATAATGAAATTCAATGGATCCCAGATAGTAATACCAATCTTGAAAAATAAAATAAAGTTGGAGGCCTCACAACTTCCTACTTCAAACCTTACTGCAAAGCTACAATTATCAATACAGTATGGTACTGATATAAGTTTAGACATTAAGGCAGTGGATTAAAATTGAATATAAAAATAAACACATTTGTCTTTGTTTTTTAACAAAGGTACCAAGATATTCAAAGGAAAAAATAACATTTCAACACAGTTGAAAAAACTGTATATCCACTAACAAATAAAAATTGAATAAAAAAATTAACCAAAAAAGGATAACAGATCTAAATGTAAGAACTAATGTTATAAAAGTCTTTGAAGGATGTGCACATGTTTATATGCATATGACTGGTTTTGGCAAAGATTTCTTAGATATGCCAACAAAAAAACACAAGCAACAAAACCAATAATAGATTGGACTTTAAATATAAAAATTTTGTGTTCAGAGGATATTAAGTAAATAGACAAGCAAAGAATTGGTAAAAATATTTGTAAATCATCTATCTGATAGGGATATAAAATCCACGATATAAAATAATTTTTACAACATAAACTATAACCCAAGTATAAAATTGACAAAGGACTTCAATAGACATTGTTCTAATGAAGATACACAAATGGCTAATACACACATAAAAAGATGCTTAATATAACTAGTCTTTAAGGGAATGCAGATCAAGGCCCCAGTGAGAAACCACTATGTACCTACAAGTATAAAGAGGGAAAAACAAGTGTCAATGTTGATGTGAAGTTGGAACTACATATTTTGCTGGTGGGAAGGCCAAATAGTGCAGCCCTGGAAAACAGTTTCATAATTCCTCAAAAAGCTTGCCATAGAGATACTCTGTATTGTCACAGTTATTCCACATTTACATAGTCGTGCAACAATGTGTTCAGCAATGTTCATAATCATTTATAGTATGCAAAAAGTGGGAACAATCAAAATTTCTGTCAATTACTTAATAAACAAATAAAATGTGGTATATTGCATAATGGATTATTATTCTATCAAAAGGAATGAAGTACTTATATTGTGCTACAACAGAAAGAAAACTTGATAATATTTAAGTAGGTAAAAGAAGTCAGTCACAAAGAACTTTCTACTCTGAGTCTATTTATATGAAATGTACAGAATAGGCAAATTATTAGAGATAGAAAGTAGATTAGTGGGCTAAGGTTGTAGCTCAGTGGAAGAGCACTTGCCTGGTACATGTGAGGCCTTGTGCTAGATCCTCAGCCCCACAGTTAAAAAATAAATAAACAAAATAAATTATATATATATATATATATATATATATATATATATATATATATTTAAAGAAAGTAGATTAGTGTTTGATGGGGGTAAAAAAAGTGGGAATTAGAACTCACTGATAATTAAGTGAAGCAGTGGGGCTGTGGGGATGGGAAGGACAGTGGAATGAGACAAACAATATTACCCTATATACATGTATGATTACACTACTGGTTTGAATCTGCACCATGTACAGCCAGAGGAATTACACATTGTGCTCCATTTGTGTACAATGTGTCAAAGTACATTCTACTGTCATGTATAACTAATTAGAACAAATTATAAAAAAATAGAAAGGAGACGAGTAAAATAGGAGAAGGGGGTTGGGGGAGGGAAGAGAGAGAAAGTGGAGGTGCTAGGGAATTAAAGTGATCAAATTATACTGTTTTATTGTGTGCATGTATGAATATATTATAACAAATCCCACTGTTATGTATAATTATAATGCGCCAATAAAAAAAAAAAACAAGAACTCACTAATAATTGATCTAAGGCATCTCTTAGGAGTGATGAGAAATGTCTAGAAATAGTGGTGATTGTTGTTCATCACTGCAAATATCTAATTATCTAAAAATGAATGAATTGTACACCTTAAAGTGGTGAGTTTTATGCTATTTAAATTTTGTATCATTAAAAAGATTAAAAAAAAACAATGAAACCTCCATCAACCCAGATTCATAGTCATCAACTCAAATGACTATGAAAAACAGAAACTTTCTGTCATTCACATGATGATCAAAGGAGAAATGAACTTCATTTCAAGGCCCTTAAATTTGTGGTTGTATTACTGTAGCATAAAAGAATCTATTTTACTGATGCAGTCAATGAATAGGAAGTGTCTATCTTTGCCTACAGATTAATTTAGAAAGTCCATGCTGACCTCTCAAAATCACTAGACAAAGTTCAGTCATCATATATACATCCAATCCCACATTCCTGCAGCCTTTTGGAAGGAAATCCTGATTTGAAATGCATCTCTATATGTAAATGAATATATTTGTATTAGTCAGATGTTCATAACTGTGACCAAAATACCTGGCAAGAACAACTTAGAGACAGAAAGATTTATTTTAGCTCATGGTTTCAGAGGTTCAGTCCATTGTCAGCTGGCTCAAAGGCTGGAACATCAAGGCATGGTGGAAGGAAGTTGCTCAGATCACTGCAGCCCAGAAGCAGAAAGAGAGACAGAGAGAGAAAGTGAGGGAAGGGGAAGGGGAGAAGAAGAGAAGAGAAGAAGAAGGGGAAGGAAGGGTAGAAGAGGTCCTGAGAGAGGGAGGAAAGGACTGGGGACAATATAAACCCACTCAGGGCACGCTTCTAGCGACTTACTTCCTCCAACTAAGTCTAACCTTCCAGTTTTTCATTCAGGTAGGAAAAAACAACAACAACAACAACAAAAAAAAAAAACTCCCAGTTGTTCATTCATCTATCAATGGATTAATCTACTGATGAGATTTAGCCCCCCATGATTCAAATTCTGCCTAAAAACCCCACCTCGTTGGAGCCTTGCTGCTTTGGAAACTATGCTTTTAACATATGAGCTTTTTGAGGGACATACCAGGTTTAAACCATAACAATATTACAACTATTTAAAGTGCTATGGAACTTAAGTTAGGGCTGAAAATATACAGTAAATATTTGGAAAATAAATCAACAATTCTTTTTGCAATTTTACTTTTATCATCACCTTAGAGAAACAAAGTAGGAAGATACATAAAAAATTTGCTATTTTGAAAATTAAACCTCTTCCAAACATTAATATTGATATATGAATGTCACAATATCACATTTAAAGGGAATAAAAAGTGATCCAAATTGAAATTGTGCAGATGTGGAGGGAGATTTATAGTACACGCATCTGCCAATCTTCAATTTTTTGAAAATCATTTTATGCTTCCAAAATACATTCATTCTTTTTTTTCAATTTTGGAAATCTTTACCTGTCAAAATAGTAGGGAGATGTAAGTGTGTTTATGTTAATTCCAGGTCTTAATTTTCCCCTTAAAGCTCACAGGAAGATTTCCTCTTAAATTGTATGTATATCAATTAGGATTTTCTTTCCTAAAGACAAAAATTATGTCCCAGAATTTTAATATGTCCTTGAAGTGGCTCAGTCAGTGTCACAATTTTCATTCCCAACAAAGAGTAGAATTTTCTGTATTTTCCATTAATATCTTAAATTATTGCTGTTGTTGCAGTCATTTGTTTGGCAAGGCAACTCTAGTATGTATTTAGATAGAAAAGTGCAAATAAATCAGTTTGCATCACTGTTCAGCTTAAAACACTTCAATGTGCTTAGATAAATATCCACAAAACTTAACATGATTTACATAAACCTGCACGGTCTAGCTGCTGCCTGTGCTTCTAACCCCATTTCTCTCCAGAATTCTGAGCTCCTTTAAATCTTACGACCATCCCCTTGTCTCATGTGTTCATAGTTCCAATCCAGATTCCACATGTCTGATTCCATGTCTTTGTGACCTCAGGTCAAATATCTCCTCTTTACAAAGAGGACTTTCTTAACTACTCTAGCAAGAATATTTCATCACTTTAAATAGCAACATTCTGTTTTGCTATTTTTAATGCACTTATATGATAAAATTAAGATTTATTTAGTTTTTTTTTCTTTAGTTTACTGGTTTAGTGTTGGTATTGTGCTACTAGAATAGAAGCTCCATTAGAATAGATGATGCATATTCAGTGCCTAGAACAGTGCTAAAATTGTAGCTTGAATGAGATAAATGAATATTGCCTTGAATATTTCTGACACACCACATACAAATGATAGTTGATGTACCCATACCCCTTCTAGTGTGTGCATATTTTCTCCACATTTTTCAACAACTCTTTTGTCAAACAGCTAATCTTGAACATTCTCAGATCAAAGGGGTTTCTGAATGAAAATCTATTCTAAAATATATTAATAACCATTCATTTCTGCCATTAATTCATGTGCAAATAAGAACTCTGAAGTCTAATTTTGGGTATTGGGTCACTAAATCAAATATGCTTGTTTTCTCTGACCTACTGAGGATTCTCTACCCTAGTCTGAGGGCAGGATTTGGCCATATGTGGTTAGTTGATTACAACAAACATATGGGGAAAATGGCTGAGAATGCTCAAATATTGAAACCATATGTTACTGGATGGGAAACTATGCCTTATTAAAAAACAAAACAAAAACTGAGAATCCAGCTAGAAACATACAGTTCAGAGCTTTTGCTTTCAGAGTTTAACGGCACTAAATTTGTTAGAATGAAGACTTTTGTTTTAGATTGAGCACAATCTTTGTATCTCAGATCTGCTACTTTGTTACAATATTTCTTGACTACAGAAGGTTACAAACATCAAACATCTTGCAAAATTTAAAAAATCATTTAAAAGTATCTCAAATCCTGTGAAATTAAAAAGAAATCTATTTTTAAACGTTATAAGGACTTCACAGGATTTTATGTGTACTATTTATATGAATAAACTGTTCAATTCCTTTTCTCAGTTAATATGACAATGGCACACTTATGAGATACTAATTGTGCAATTAAATTTTAAGAAAATTCAGACCAGAATTGAATTTATAGCAGAAATGATGCTGTCTCATTGGAAGACAATATACTCACCCATATTTTTTCTGTTTCTCAGATACTGACTTCACTTACTACCCTTCATCTAACCTAAGATGCCATTAATTTTAACACACACTAACACTAAGAAATTAAAATGCTCCTAATTTAACTCTGATGCAATGCTCAATGTAATATGCATCTTGATTTCAAAGAGTATAAGATGTGAAAGCATGCATGTTAAAACAAATGAAAAATATGGTAATTATACTTAAAAGTTGGCTTCATATCTTAATATAAACTATCAAATCTGAAGGGCTTCAGAAATTCAAGAAATGTATTGTTTTTGGTGATGTCACCCTTCCTCCATTCATTTTGGTAACTATTCCTTTAGTTAACGAACTCAGCATTCCCTGAGCATGCGAGTGTTGGCACATGCAGACTCATTCATAGTCCTATCTTCAGGGTGGCCTTTCTGAGCTTTACATTCCAAGAAGCGCCAATATTCCAGAATTTTCCATCCCACTTTCTCTGTCTTCACTGTCACTGTTTAATATTGATCTAACACATTACATGGGGTTAGGAAATTATATAGTCAAGGGTAACCATATGTTATCATTTTAACCATATTTGCATTTTAACTATGATCTCCTTGAGTCACAAATTTTAGCCAAACAAACCAATCTATCAGAGTGGGTTTTGAAGTATAATCACAAGTTATGTTTTGAAATGAAAAGATAATTCTTTGCAGGGGTTGGAGTTGTGGCTCAATGGTAGAGCGCTCACCTTGCATGTGCGAGATCCTGGGTTGGATCCTCAGCACCACATAAAAATAAGAAAGTTAAATAAAGGTATTGTGTCCAACTACAACTAAAAAATAAATATTTTTTTTAAAAAGGTAATCTGTGCAAATTATATTCTTTTCTATATGACCTATATTGTAGTAGAAAGAGCAATATATATACATACACATATATGTGTGTGTGTGTGTGTGTGTGTGTGTGTGTATCATCAAACTAGTGAACCAGGCCTAAGTAATATGGAACACCTAAGCTATAATCACTATACTACAAACCATTAGCTGTCATTCTTGATAGTTCTCTAACTTTTCATGTGTTAAATATTCTTGTGTAAACATAAAAATCTTTACTCAAGGATCAAGGAACTATTTTGTATCATGCCAATTATTTTAAATAATTTTATTTGTTCTGAAATAAATTAAATGAATATTCTATATCACTAAGGTATTTTTAAATATTTGCTCATGCTTTCCTTTCTACATAAGTTTCTCTTATTATAATTAAAAATATATTGTTTAGCAACACTTAAGCCCTATAGTGAGACTGACACACCTTTTAGATCTTTTGATTTACACATTTTCTTATTATTTTCATCTTTCCTGAGTTGCTATTTTTTTCTTATCCTGTTAATCCTTTACATTTTCTATTTAATTTTGTCTTCTTTTTTTCTTAATTGGAACTTCCTACTTAACTTTTCATCATATTCTCCAAATTTCTAAGGTTTTTCCTCTTACATCAAACTGTGAATCCAATAGATGTGCACTTATTTTTAAACTTATTTTTTTCAAATAGTTAAGAATAAAAACCTATCTATAATATATCTTTGTTGACTTTTTATAAGGTTGTGTAAAAAATTCTTTAAGTGTATTTAAATTCTCTCAAATTCAAAATTGTTCAAGCAAAAATGGAATGTTTTGAAGAAACAGAAGGTCAACTCTAGAAAATTCTGTTGCATGGAAATACTGCTACCCACTGAGCAGGCTATTAGACACTAAGACTCAGGGGGATCACAAGAAATGAGAGAAGTTGGTTTTGACCAGCAATCAGAATCAGAGTCCTCTTAACAGAGCTGACTGCTTAATCACTGACTCTGGGGCCAGACAGAATAAGAAGAAAAAAGAAAGCACAGGACACAGGTTTAAAATATAATTTGATGGCCTTTCTGGAACCAACAACAACAAAAAATGTGAGTATGATATAAATGTGTATACCAGAAATTTTTATCCACCCTAAACCTTAAGCTAGAAACTAGCAAGAATAGACTGATTTAAGATATAAAAATACCTTGTTATATTTTTAGATATGTTCCTAAACCTATATGAATAAATAAAGCTTTTCAGTTCCTTTATAACTAAAACAATGCTTTATCAATTATCTGATGTTTAAAAACACTTTTTGGAAAAATTTCTTAGTTACTATACTAAGTGATATAAAAAATATATTTAGGAACACAAGCAAGATCCATATTTTGAGCTGGGCATGGTGGCGCACACCTATAATTGGGAGGTTTAGGCATGAAGATCACAAATTTAAGATAAATTCAGGAAACTTAGTGAGATCCTGACTCAGAATAAAATAAAAAAGATGGGGATATGGCTCAGTAGTAAAGCACCCCTGGATTTAATCCCCAGTAGCAGAGAGAGAGAAAGACGGGCGGGGGGGTCTATTTTTGAATAGGTTAAAATTTGTATGTCTTGTGTACATTCAAACAAGTGACATAATATGCAAATCATGATATATTACAAGAGCTGAAGTTCTAAGAAAACAAAGTAATTATTTGGGTTGAGAAAGAAAAGTCATGAGGTATTAAAATTCAAATTTACAAGGTTACATGTTTTTTCCAAAGCCAAGAGAAGGAACAACAAAGACAGCAATTTTAAGGATTATCTATACTTGAGGACAAAAATCATAGAAAAAAATGTCCAATTGTTTGGAGAAAAGCCAACATAACATTAGTAAGGGAAAATATCAGGCTTTGTGGAATATCATTGGAAAAACGAAGCACAGAAAAATATGAAGGAAAAGACAGTAGAGGATTGTTTCACATTGTACTGGTAAGTCCAGGAGAACAAAGACTGTCAATTGTGGTCCCAGAGAATTAAATTTCAGTATGATGGCTGAAGTGAAATAATATGTTTAGGAAGTAAAAGAATAAAGGAAAAGAGAAATAAGAAAGAGCAAGACTGGTTAGTAAAGTGAAATCATTTTTTTAAATGAAAAATATTAGAGGACAGTATAGGCGATGATACATTTGCCACTGGATAGGGAGGACTTCAACGTTTTAGAAGGAACAGAGTAATTGATGGAGGAAGGAGGACAAAATTATGGACTTGACAGTCAGTTTAAATGTTAATGGACAGTTCCTGTGTGTGTAGGAGCAGCTGCTGACAGAAACTCAGGATATGTCAGTTTTAACTATCACCCCTAGGCAGATGAGTCCCAAATACTGTCTCTTGACTTGACCTCTCTCCTGAACTCCAGTTTGGTGGGTGGGCCTGTCACTCAGGCAGATACCACAAGTGCAGCAACCATGTTCCCATCCAGCTCATTCTGCTATTATTAGTCTACAGACACACATCTATTTCTGTCTGACAATTTGTCTCTTTTAGCTTCATGATACCCCTACTTTTCTTTTTCCACTTGCTTCCCCCAAATATACTACTTAATATGTTGACAGTGTCATTACATGCAATTTGAGACCTAGAACCTAGAAAAGGAAAAAAAAATGTTGAATGGATGAATGAACAAATGGATGGATAGATGGGTGAGTGGGTGGATGAATGGGTTGATGACAAAATTTATTGATCACTTACTATCTACCAAGTGCTATCCTAGTCTCATCACAGACTCAAACAAGAAGCAAAGTTTCTGCCTTTACTTCACTGTCTACATAGACTAAATAAGTTATTATAATAAGATCACAAATAAAGCTTAATGAGAGGACTGATGATAGAGGACTGCAAAGGTGATTTTAATTTGATTGATTAAGATAGGTCTCAATGAACATCTGACATTTGGACAGAAAAGTAGAGGAAATGGGAGAATAAACCTTATAGACATTTAAAGAAAAGATTTTTCCAGGTAGAGGGAAGGCCATGGTAGTTTGCTAAAAAAGAGTAAGTAAATGAAACAAGAAAGACAACAGAGTGCCTGTTTAATCACAAAGTAGGGAGTTAGATTTAGCAAATAATGATCCAGAAAGACTAAATTTTAATTTTTATATAAACAGCAAGTATTTTCAATACATGTATGTCCCAAATATTGCAAAAGACATATCCCCTTTTTTGAAGTATTTTTTTTGCTCGTAAATGGACACAATGCCTTTATTTTATTTATTTATTTATTTTTATGTGGTGCTGAGGATCAAACCCAGTGCCTCACATGTGCTAGGCATGCACTCCACTGCTGAGCCAAAACCCAGTCAAAGACATATGCCTTTTAAAAGTATTTTGTTAATTTAAAGTTTATATTTACCTGGGTGCCCTATATTTATCTAGGAACTATTATAGTGGCATTTTTTTCTAACTTTTGTCAGATTGAGAGGGAAAAGTGCTGGGTGCTAACAAAGCAGTAGAATAGCTAGTTCTACGGAACACAAATCATAAAGTGCTAATGATAAATGCATAGAGCCTGACTAGGAGTCTATTGTTATGGTCAAGGCAAGAGATAACAGTGGCTTGCCAGAGGGGTAGTGGGAAAGGAAATTAGCCTTAGAAGGTAGTAGGGAAGGAGATAACTAGGAGTAGGGTGACATTATAGAAAAAGTGGAAAAGAAAGGATGAGTCAAAATTATTTTTTGCCTAAATTATTGTAAAACAGAAATACTAATTACTGAGATAGGGAAGACTAGAAGAAAAAAAATGGAGGCATTGTAAGACTGGGAGTTAAGTTTTTTGGTTGGTTGCTTTTTGTTTGTTTGTTTGTTTTTGTTTTTGTCTTTTGTTTTTGTTTTTTTTTTAACAACAGCCTTATGGAAATATACTTTTCATTCCATAAATTTCACCCAGTTTAAGGGTGGGGTTCAATAGTTTTTAGTAAACAAAGTTGTACAACGGTCACAATCCAATGTAATTTCAGAATATTGCTGTCACACCCAAAAAGATTTTTTGGATGAGTTTGCAGTGATAACTTACTTCCACTTCAAGTCCCTGAAAGCCACTTTCTGTCTGTATAGATTTCCCTTTTCTGTACATTTTATGTAAATGGAATCGTACAATCTGTAGTCCTTTGTGTCTGTCTCCCTTCACTTGGATTTGTTTTGAGGCTTATCTGTTTTTGTGTATATCAGTATATTGTTCCTTTTCATTGTGGCATAGCATTTCCTTGGAAGGTTGTATCTTCAGTCAAAATGCTTTCAGTTTGGGGCTATTATAAATAAGGTGGCCTTGAAAATTCATGTACAAATCTATATATGAAATTTTTTTTCTTAGATGGACACAATATCTTTATTTTACTAATTTTTTTTTTAATGTGGTGCTAAAGATTGAACCCAGTGCCTCACACATGCAAGGTAAACTCTCAACCAGTCCTAGACCTTTTTTATTTCTAAGTAGATTCCTTGGAGGAAAAACTCTGTGTGGCATGGTAAATTTAGGTAGAGATGTTGATTTTGAAATAATATCCAAGTAGAGATGTTGAGTAGATAATACCTGATATATGGGTTTAGAATTCAGAAAAGAGTCAAATATAAAATTGGAATTTACACAATAAACATAATTTTAAATTCATTGGACTCAGTGAGATCCCATAAGTAAACGTAGTTAGAAGAGAGAAAAGGTCTGAGGATTAACTTCTGGGACACACCAATTTAAAGGCTTGGATAATGAGGAGGAATTGATGAAGAGAATAAAATACAGCCAACACAGAAAAGGTCAAAGCAGGCACTCTGTCCCATGTATCATATCCCCTTGACCAATCCCTAGGCTCAGGTAGGGACAATTTCTCTCCTTGTTAACAACCTCCCAAGTTTTTCTGCTTCATTGCCCCAAGGTTTTTTCTAACTTTGAAAAACTCACTCAGCCCTTGTGATGGTGAAGAGATTCAAGGGCCCCACAGGCAATTATCAATAATGAGAAAATGGAACTTGGGATTATAAATGCCCTAGTCTCCTATCCATTGGCAAGATAATTTTGAGATTGGTTTGACACATGAACGTTATTGGTGATTTTGCTACAAGCAGTTTGAGAGCAATTAAAAGGCTGATTGGAGTTGATTCAAGAAAAAAAATAAGAGGGAAGAAAAGGGGAGAAAATGAGATGTATCTATGATCTATTTCTAGTTTTGCTGCAAAAAAAATGTGAAAATATGGTGGTTAGTAAACAGGCAAGAATAAAGAGAGCTCAGTGGACGGATTTAGTGTTAACAATACAGAGAGTGTTGAACTGTGTTTGTATAGTGAAGAAAACTGTGAAAATACAGGAGGCAGGCAGAGAATGGCTGAGGTGATATCTGAAAAGGTGAGAGGAGATGTGATCAGGGCCCAAGTGCAGGGTTTTCCTTATGGGTACAGATTTTTATGTTTAACAGTTTTTGGATATAGATGAACACATTGAGTTATGAATATACTGATATATTTAATAATAGAAATGTGTTTGATCTTAGAATTGACAAGTTCCCTCTTGAACATTTGGATAATAGCCCACCTTCTACCTCAACCTACCTAATGACATTAAATTCTTGTATTTTTAAAATGGCACATTTCATTTCAGACAAGCCTAGAGGGCCAATAGTTCTTCTCCATGGTACTGAACCAATGGGTACAGGGGAAAGCTGAAAAGTCTTAGATATATATGGGAAAAGTGCACTCACTGCAAAGTGGAAGCAGCTGTTGCAACAGATGACGATAAGGCAAATATCCTTATCCATCAGCCAAGACTAAGATTAGGAAGAATGTTTGTAGGAAAAAAAATGAAAAATATTTTTGATAGTCACAAGTGTTAGCAAATTTACCTATAAAACACAATACAATGCAACTTCATCACAGATGTGTCAGTTGTATTTTACTTTACATATGAAATTCTCACAGTATTTATTGTTTTTGAGTTAAGTACTAAGGTAAAGCTCTTCATACACAAATCTTAATGGAAATGAGTCTTGAGCAAAATCAAATAGTAGATAAAGCTTTACAATAGAAAGTGGAGAACTGGTCACTTTTGTTCTATTTCTGCCATAGTCAAACTCTGTTGACTCTAAAGAAAATGACATGTGTTAATATTCAGTTGTCATCTGCTATGGTCAGACCCTGGTAAGTTCTAGAGATAAAAATGAGTTAAACAGTTTCACCCACATGGAACACACAAATAATTTCAGCAGAGTATTATTTTAAAACAGTAAAAAAATATGTGGGAAAACCACACATACATACAAAAAGGTTTTAATATATGAAGAGATTGACCCAGGGAAACACAGCAAACAAATAACCAAAGCCTTTCACTTCTTATAGACTTACTTTTGTGTCTGCATAGGATTACACCAGGGCTTTTAATTTTTTATTCATTTTTTATCTTTTTGTAGTTGTAGATGGACAGCATAACTTTATTTTATTTAATTTTATATGGTGCTAGGGATTGAACCCAGTGCCTCACATATACAAGGCAAGTGCTTTGCCACTGAGCTATATAGCCCCAGCCCATATCAGAGCTTTTCAAACTATTTATTGAGTCCTTAATAAGCCATAGTATCTGGAAAGAACTTCATGGAGGAGGAAGTCAAGATGAATGATTTGAGTCTTTGGCTTCTCACTTCTACTTTAACCTGAAATAGCTGTGTGAAGTCCAAGTGTTCCATTAATTTGAAGAAACTCACTTATGAGAAAAGAGTGGGTTATGTGATCTCTAAAGTTCCAGACCTGACAATGAATTGAAAAACCTGAATGAGTGCTATTATAAATCTGATTGCTGTTATAATTATTAGTATGATTTTGTTGTTTTTTTTCCATAATAGAAAAACAATGTCCTGAGGACTGCAACATAGCTGTCAATTTTGATAGGGAATAGTGGTAAAGAGGTGAAAGGAGAAGTGGTGGGTCTTGTAGGGAGCAAAATGAATGAAGGCATTGGATGAGTGTGAGAGCAATTGCTGAACTATAAAGCAAAAAGGAAGTGAAAATACATTGCAGACACACTTTGCTTATTATCACATTTTTGTCTCTGAAATGTTAATTAAAATAAGATTATGAACTTGTAAAATTGGTGCACACATATGCGAACATTCATATATGTGTGTGCATATTGTATATAAGTACCTATAATTTATAAAATTCTAACAAGAAAGAAAAGTAAAACTTTATGCAAGTATGTTGCCCATGCTCTCTAAAAGGAGTCCAGATAAAAAATAATAAAATTAATTGTTTGAAAACTTTATAAAACATTCACAGAAGAATGATGTTTATGGGGTATTTTTAATATTCCACTTATTTATAATATAACCCAACTCAAATAGTCAAGTCTTTCAAATAAATACCTTCTATCTCCACAAACAAAGTACAATTTTAATTATAAGTTGGTTTTCTATTGGTCATGAATTCTCCTTTGAACAAATTTCCAGCTGGTCATGATAAGACACACCTGTAATCCCAGTGACTCTGGAAGCTGAGGCAGGAGAATTTCGAGTTCAAAGCCACTTTCAGTGAGGCACTTAGCAACTCAGCGAGATCCTGTCTCTAAATAGAATACGAAAAAAAAAGGGGGTGAGGTGGGGATGTGGCCCAGTGTTTAAGCACCACTGAGTTCAATCCCTGGTACCAAGAGAAAAGAAAAAAGAGATACCCAATCTCCAAAAAAATTTAAAAAATTAAAAATGATGGGGGTATAATGCAATCATTCGTAAGGTGCCCCTGGATTCAAACCCTCATACCAAAAACAACAACTACAAAGCAAAGTTATGAAAGCCTTCTTATTTCTTAAAATAAATAAGTAAGTAAATAAATAAATAAGTAAACCGTTTTTTTTTTAGATAAACCTGGAGGTACAGTGTATGTTTTAGTGTTGTTCAAGTAAATTATTTAATGTTCTATAGTTTTTATTCAGTGTCTACTTTTTGATGCCAGTGGCCACACAGTTTATTTTACTTGAATCAGTCAAAAAGTACATAGGTAAGAAACCTTATGCTCAGGAGCTCACCTTTTTTCCCCACTTTTTTGTAAATATGGAAAAACATCCACATTTTAACAACATTCCTTCCCTACTTATCTTGCTAAATATTATCATTCTACACATTTATTTTCCTGATGGAAACAGTTTTTTTAATTTATTATATTTTTATAGTAATATAATGTTGATTTAAAAATTGTGTGATCAGTGTGGGTAGATTTCCTTAAGACACATCTCCATATTCACAGCAGGTCAGCTTTTATGTTCAGTGCCATCATGTGTAGATACAGACATTTCTTTTGAAAAATTCAATTTGCCTCATAAACTTATCAATGACTGTATTAATTTATCCTAGGATTCTGGTTCACAAAGTATTCCTTGTCAAGAGATTTAAAATAAACATAAAATGTCTTGCATTGTTTTTATCATGAACAAATAGCATTGCATACACTTTGGTGTACATTCTCAGCATTTTTTTCCCCTGACAAATAGCAGTAAAATAACCATGGTATACAAAAACTGCAGAGATTATTATACTAAATACCAACTAATTTTATCTTATTTATATGTGCAAAATGAGTGTATATATTTGAAAAAAAAGTTAAAAATTTAAACATATTTTAAAATTTATATTTATATGTTATCCTGCTCTGCTTATCTCTGTACTATTATATTTTGTAGCTACACTAACTTCATGACTTTGAAAAGTGTTCTTCACATTGTTTTTCATATGACATCACTTCCACTGTGTATCAGGGGTGACTCAGAAACATTTTGTTTGTTAAAAATATTACAGTAAACAACCATCCTCCATGCAATTTTCAAATAAGAGTCAATCAAATCTTGGGTGGTGATGTGCAAATTTTCAGTCAATTTTAACTGGTTAAAGGTTAAGGTGGTTTAATGGTTGAAAGCACATTATAGTGCAGCTAGCTGCAAAAGTCAAAGGGTAGAGGATTAGGACTGCATTCCCTTTTAGCCATTGCCATGTCTGTTTTCTGTCCAAGCTGCCTCTTTCTGCTATTTAACCCATGCATTTAAAGACAAGAGGGGTTGAGAACTTGTGGGCCTCTGGCTTCATTTTAACAAGGCGTCGCTGGCACTTTGGTACATAATTTGTCATATAGGTCAGAGGTCACTGGATGCTCGAAACCTACAGCCAGCAGATGGTCATTATGACAGCAGTTATGTTTCAAAGTCAAAGGATGTTTTGTGGTATTTACTTTAGTGTGTCAGTGTTACACCTCAGAGTATATCTGAGAAGACTCTTGTTTAAATCAAATCATCCTTGTGACTGACTGTGCAGGAGACAAAAAAAAAAAGGACCAATTTTCAAAAGATATTCTATTTGGTTATTCTGATGAAAATTCATACCACATAATATTCCTTTTCTTTTTTTTTCCTCAAGTACCACTACTGATTTTAAATTTCCCAGATCTCATATCCGAGGAAAACCTATAAAAAATAAATTAAAAAACACATTATTAAAATGTGTTAATGTGAATGTTGGTATTTAAGCATACCACTGAAATTGTCTAAAATTATAAAAATTATAGATTAATGTCCGCTCTACTGCTAAATATCATGATCTGATAGCATGATCAAGCAAATACACTAATAGATTCTATTATATTGGATTTCCTAATTTGTAGGTTTAAGTTTTAGTAATTTGTTCATTATTTTGACCGATATTTTACATGTGTTATTTTATACTAAACAATTGTTGGCAGGTCATGACACCTAAAATTTAAAAGTAAAACTCAAATTAAAATTTATTTTCATTAGCTAGCAGAATTAAAGAAATAAGGGTGGATGTTAAATAAAGAGATCCATGGTTTTTCAAAATATCTTGGTTATATAAGGATGAGCTTAGCAATAAGAAGCTTTAAAAAATAAACCAGTTAGTCATGTATTTCTAATGAAATTCATGAGAATAAAGACAGAAGCCTGCTTGAGACCAGTTGAAAATAAAAACAAAAGAAACTGTTCTGCTGTCCTATGGGAAGTATCCTTCTGAATACCTGAGCATACAGAGAATGTGAATGATGATTTCCTGATAGAGGTGATATCCTGGACCTGGGTGAAAATACTGATAGCGGCCTAGGCCTTCATCTACAAATATACCTGTGTGAACATCAACTCCATTAAAACTCAAACTTCCTGAGAGTATCTTCACTAAGGTTGCTAATGATTTTATCTCACAAAGGGTAGAAAGGGCCATGAAAACTATTAATTTGAACTTCACTTTGATCTATAAGGAAGACCTGTTTAATAATCTAGAAGTGGCCACAATCTTGTTTGAAATTAATACATATGTGTAGTGAGAATTAAGGTTAGTTACGTACAACAAAAAATCCAAATTATCTGGTTTAGTGCATGCTATTTGATTCTTTGCTGTAAAAATTCAGAAGTCAGCTCTACATGCTTACTGTAACAATATTAGAAATTTGTGCAGACCCAGGCTCTCTCACCTTTTAACTCACAACAGAGCAGAATAGGTTAAGAGCATGGATTTTGAGTGCAACTTCACCACTTCCAAGTTATTTAATCTTTGGCAAGTGATTTCATCTCTTTATGCCTCTATTTCTACATCTGTAAATAGATTTATAATCACTAACTAAAAATTACTTTAATGGAAATTGTTAATTGGAAGCGTGGAGAGCAATTTGTAATAAATACTCAGAAGTAAGACTAGCTAACATTTAATGAATGCTTCTCATGTCCAGACATTATTCTTAACACATTACTCCCTAAGTAAGGTGCATATTGTAAAATGCAGAATTGAAACACTAGCCTAGGAAATGTGCTTCGTGATCCTTGCCTTTAAATACTACTTAGAGATGAGAAAACTGAGATCCTTACATCATAAGATTGTTGTGTAGCATGTGTAAGTCCATCTGTGTAACAATTTTTGGCATAACGCTGCACTGTCTGTTGGCCTGAACTTTTGCCATTTTCTTCATTGCTACCATATTTCTGGTGGGGACCTCTACAGCCTAGTTCAAGATGGCTGCTAAAGCACCAGTCACTGCAGCCTCATTACAGGAGGAACTTCATGTCACCCTCCTTTAAGAACACTTTCTGCATACATGAAATATGCAGAATGTGTCCTGGTATAAATTCTGACATTTATCACTCAGAAAATAAAGGAAAAATAATATTGAGCAAACACTGTTTCTACCTTATGTCATCTAGGAGTTCATAAATGTATAAAAATGGTTTAGTGGAGATTCTTAGAGGACAGTTACCTTACATTTTTAGGAAAGCATTTATTGAAAACTTAGGGGAAATTGTGCACATAACCTGATATCAAGAACCCCCTTCAGTCCTGCCTTCCCCCCGAAAATGATTTTTAAGAACAGAATGACTAAGTGAAACAATGCATGAATAAATACAGAAGGAATATCTTAAGATATTTTAGATATTGGTTTTATGGGTTCAGATTTACAAGTAAAAAATAATGTCATAGACTTCTATGATTAAGAGCAAGAAATTTGGAGAGAAAAAAAAGGTGAAACACAGAACTGTCTGTGTCTAATTCTTTTTGTGTATGTGCAGTACTGGGGATGGAACTCATGGGCACTCTACCACTGAGCTACATCCCCAGAACACCACACCCCTTTTTAATTTTTTTTAAATTTTGAGGCAGAGTCGTGTTAAGTTGCTGAGACTGGCCTAGAGCTTGCAGTCCTCCTGCCTCTGCATACTGGGTAATTTGGATTATAGGTGTGCACTGTGGTACCTGGCAACCATCCCTTGTTCTTTATCTTCACCCTCCAGTGTAAAAATTCTTCATACTTAGATGTCAAACATTATTAAGAGATTAAACTACCTTCTGTGTTTTCCTTGCATGGTGCTTGACAGAAGCTGTTTCTACTCTCTGGAAGAGCTTTCCTATCTTCTTGACTCAGGAAACTCCCACACATCCACCAATATGTAGTTCAAACAGTCCTAGAAAGCCCAGAAGACACCTGTCAGATGATATCCAAGATCTTTTCCACACGCGGCTGGGTCTTTTCCACATGCGGCTGGGGTAAGGCCAGCTCAGTTAGCCTGATGAGTCAAACTCATATTTTTAGTCCCATGTGCCAGAGCTCCTCCTAAGCAAGAAGGCCAGGAACAGATGGCTTTAGCACATAAGAAAATGCCAAAATGGGGACAAAATGGGAAACAAAGTCGCATATCAAGTCCAATGAGCTGAAAATAGAGTAAGAAACTCTCTATGTTAGGTGGAAATGTTGTGAAAAGAGAGCAAGTTTGTAATGAATCTGATATGAACTTTAGTGATTTCCATGTATGTCTTAAAAATGCCTTTGGATATCTTAAGTTGTCTTTTCTAGTTGTCAGCTTGAGTTTCCTCAGTGTCAACAAACTTTTTGGACAAATGGTGACTATTAAGAAAGGTGATGAACATAAAGTACCCTGTTTTTGTTTTGTTGTTTTATTTTTGTTGGCACAAAATTCTTATTCTATGCTATGTAGTTTTAAAAATCATGATGGAGTTTATGATCTTCCTAATATGGAATGAATCAACATTGTCCTGATTTTCAGAAAGGAGATGGATTTATCTTCACCTGAAGAACTTGCATACCCAAAGTTAAAATAACAGTTTCCTTTCACCACCTGACTCCCAAACCAGGTCCTCCTTCTGACCTCTGTCTCTATCAATGTCTTCATTTCTCTGGGTTATCCAGCCTCAAATATTCAAAGTCCTATTTGATTCTTTCTACCTTATCCTTGCATTCATTCATGTGTCAAGGTATGTAGATTCTAAATGTTCCATGTCACTCATATCCATTCCCATTAGCGGAGTTCAAGTCCTCATTTCTTCTCTCCTGAAACGTTTAAAACCATCCTAGCTGCTCTTTCACCTTTTTTACCTCCCCCATAATAATGTATCCTCCAGAATTCTTACTGTTGAATTTCATCTCATTTACTTTAACCTATCATTTCAACCTGTCAGTTTCATTCAAAATCTTAATTCTGTCACCTACTACTTTCTGTCCCTCTTTTACTTTAACCCTCACTCTTGCTTTCTATATAATTTTCTCAATCATACAATTAAAAGTATGCAGTAAGTAGTCTTCCCATGAAAACTGAAGCCATGTCTGAGGCTCGTAACAATTCTAACCAACATAATAAAATAAATATTTATCAGTTTCCTTTCATCTACAAGGTGGACAAGTATTTTATTGTCTTTTCTAGCATATAAGTTTGGTTTTAAATTCTAGATTTTAATTTTTACCAGTAATTTGGAAAGGTATTTTAAGTCAAGCAAATAGACAGAATGGTGTCCTTACCTAAATTATAAATTTTAGTGTAAATAAAAAATTTCAGGAAAATAAATCTAGTTCAATGTTAAAAATATTTTGTGTTTAATACACATCTTTTTTTAAATTAAGAATTGGGGGCTGGGGATGTGGCTCAAGCGGTAGCGCGCTCGCCTGGCATGCGTGCGGCCCGGGTTCGATCCTCAGCACCACATACAAACAAAGATGTTGTGTCCGCCAAGAACTAAAAAATAAATATTAAAGAAAAAATTCTCTCTCTCTCTTTCTATCTCTCTCACTCTCTCTTTAAAAAAAAAAAAGAATTGGGGCTGGGGATGTGGCTCAAGCGGTAGCACGCTCGCCTGGCATGCGTGTGGCCCGGGTTCGAATCTCAGCACCACATACAAACAAAGATATGTGTCTGTATGAAAACTAAAGAATAAATATTTTAAAATTCTCTCTCTCTCTCTCTCTCTCTCTCTCTCTCTAAAAAAAATTTGAAAAAAATTAAGCATCATGCTATATCTGCAAAGATGCAAAGAATGAGATATAGCTCCTATTCTCAGAAAAAAATATAGTGGAAAGGGATTATCAATATGATAAGAAAAATGCAAAAGTATTAATACAAATCCTGAATGTGGTAAGTCTAAGTGAAATGTAGTTCTGGTCAAGGTAAGAAGATATCACACCAGTCTTGAGGGCAGGGGTGGTTGCTCTTCCTGAAATTGATTTGAAGGCAGTTGATTTGAGGGGAATTTGTGAAAGATTTTAAAGAAGAAATTTAACAGTTAGGAATAGACATTGACAGGACTCAACAGAGAGAAGACTCTATAGACTATTTTATAGGTACAGGAAAGAAAGACCAGTTAAAATACAATAAAATTGCTTTTATATCTTACTCAGTGGTTATGCTCCATTTGACACCATTGGTCACTGCTGCTTTCTTAATCTTTTCCTTCCTCTTTTTCTTCTTCACACATCCTTTCAAATTCTTGTTTCTGAATTTTTTTCTTGACTCTGATCTTCACTATTGATGTTTCCCAAGTTCTGCCATGAACCTCTTTCATGTAATTACATTTATACTTTAATTAAGTGATTTCATCTGGACTCAAGGCTTCAAATTCTGCCTATATCTTGGCAATCCAAATGGTAAGTTTTTTTGTAGAACTCCTTTTTGAGCTAGAAATTTGCGTTCATCCACCTCCTAAATTTCCACAATTGAGTATTCAGTCACTTCTAACTCAAGTTTTTCACCATCTTCAAAATTAACCCTCAGGCATTTATTTATTCAGAACATAGTTCTGAGCATATATTATTACCAAGTACTATTATTTGTATCTTGGCTTCATCAATAAACGGAGAGACCAATCCTTAGAGAATTAGCATAAAATTCACCCTTACAATGGATATTTTGGTATTGTATTTCCCCCAACTTTTTCTAACTCTTCAGTTACTCCAATGTTTTCAGTATAAAATCCAATCTCCTAAAAACATTTAAAAATATGTAGTAATGGGCTGGGGATGTGGCTCAAGTGGTAACGCGCTCACCTGGCATGCGCAGGGCGCTGGGTTAGATCCTCAGCATCACATAAAAAATAAAATAAAGATGTTGTGTCCACTGAAAACTAAAAAATAAATATTAAAAAAATTCTGTCTTTCTCTCTCTCTCTCTCTTTTAAAAAAATATGTAGTAATGTACCCTAACATTATCTACTAGGATTACTTTCTGTTATATTTTGCAATTTATACAACTTGCAATTCATCATATGAGTAATGCTCTGGCTCACTCTTAACTTTTGCCCTGCTATTTCTTCTATCTGGAAAGCTTTCTCTTTCTCACCCATCTAGCTAATGCCTACTCATCTTTGAAACTCTGCCAAAGTGTCAGCTCTGCCTCCATTTCCTTATACTGGATTAAGTTATCTTCTCTATTTTCTAAGTATGTTTTATATTTTTCCACCTTCCCCTTTACCTAAATGTATTATTAATACTTACTTTTTTTTAAATCTCAGCTTAAGTAGTTTCTGAGCTAATGGAAAATAAGGACTTTATTGTTACTCTGTACTTCCTATGCCAGCTATCATGTTATCTATTGCCTCTCAGTTCCAAATCCTTTCTTTGCCCTTCTTTGTAATACTATACTTGGACCATGGAAATTTTTCTCTTTTGCTAGCTAATCTGATGTTAGACTTGTTGGGAAAAACTGGAATAATATAGGTAAAATTAAAGTACATGCTTTTCTTTGGCACCAGTCCACCTACACCACAGACATTTTTTTTCAATCATTTAGTAACCATTTTGTAGTGACTAGGTCTGGCTTGACTACACTTTCTAGCAGTCTGTCTGTCAGTCACTAGAGGGATATTTCTAAAGCTGAGAGTCATTCTGCCCCATGCTTGAGTAGGTTTCTTAGCCCCTCTTGAGTTCATTCTTGGGGTTCAGCTAGGAGCTTTTTTCTCTTTAGCAGGATTCTCAGCCACCAGAAGATCATGTGTATCATTTTTTTCCCCAAAGATCTGATTCTTATCCTCTGGGGCTACTTCTCTTCTAAATTGTTAGTGTCTTTTTCTTCATTCCACCTTAGCCCTAGACGTAGTAACTGCTTTCTGCATTTGCCATTTAATTAGGCTTAGAGTATTCTGTAAGTCTGATTTGCTACTTCAAAGTTCTTTATATTAAATTTTCTAGTTCAAATTATTGGGGTGGTTTCTGTCTCCTTACTGGACTCTGACTAATAATTTTTTTAGCAAAATGCTGGACACATTTTGGGAAACAAATACAGCATGACTGGATTATCTCATAATGGTAATCAAAGGAGACTCAAGGTCCAAATTGCAAAATCAGCTGAGAAAGGGCTAGCTTGATAGTCTTTGAGGATTCCAGCTTTAATTCAGAAGGCAACCAGTTACATATCAGGAACAAGATAGAGTCAGTGACAATGCCGAATTCTGAAATCAAGTCACTGACACAGTGGGTTAACAGGAATAGTGTTAACAGGAATAGACAATTAAATAGAGAAATTCCTTTGGAGTGAAATTTGATAATATTTAGTGATTGATTTTTGAAATAATATGTTTATCTCTTGAGAAAGTGGCATTTTCTGGGGGTATATCTGATATATGTGCTCCCACTAATCAAGCAACACTAATTGCTAAAACATAGAATCCAAAAATCTCAATGAGTGGCTTAGTGGGAAAGATGCCTCTTTCTTACTCAGATCATAGTTCAATACCAGTGTTTGACTTAGAGCATCTCCAGGGGAGATTCAGAGATCCAGGCTCCCTCTGTCTCATAGTTCTTCCTTTCCCTGGGAATCCTCTGTTGGGGCTTCTGTACCTGACCAGAGATGAGAGGTAACAGTGAGAGAGAAAACTGGCCAGTAACATGTTCAGATGGGAAAGAAAAAGAAGAAAGATGAGCTTACACCCATTAAGTCTTATTTGATTATATTTATGTATCCAGATTTGTATGAAATTATTCCAAGTGATAACACTGTACTATATGTGAGTAAACAAAAACTTCTTTAAAGCAATAACATTTTTGGTCTTGGTTTATAATTTGGGCTCATTTGTAAAATTAGTTAGCTACCTTGCCTCTAAAATAATTATTCCATTCTGTGACAGTCATGTATATTGCGTATAACTTACAATAGAAGAGTTATCCTAACTAAATGATTGTCACCAATAAGAAATACTTAAACTATGAATACTCATTATGCAAACATCCTTTACATCAATTCAGGAGAAAAGTTGCCCAGTTAAAGTTTGGATCTCAAATGTAACAATAGTCACAGTTATTGAAACTTCACTCTATGCACCCCATGTCATGAGTGAAATATATGGATTATTTTGCTTAAGGCTTACAACTGCCATGGGAAGTATTGTTTCCATCCTCATTAAGATAGTTGGAAATGCATTTTTTTCCAACGCTGGGAACAGATGGAACCTCAACTCTGTATTCCACTTGAGTACTTTTTCTTTCTCTGCTTAACTCTTTGTTGCACTATAACTTTTAGACACTGCCTAGAAGAATTAAATATTTGGGACGAGTTGTGGGAGGAAATGTCACTATTTTCTTTTTCTTTTCTTTTTTTTCTGCTGAGAACATGCTTTGTTTTTGCAGGTATGAATTTAAATTAATTCCCACAAAGAAAAGATAAAAATATGCTGTTTTACAATTATAAATATCATAAACACAATGTTTTAGTGCAATGAGATCTGATGAATATTCTACATGTAAATAGAAACAATAATAACTTACACTTAATGCTGTAGAGCATTTCACATGGGTTTCCATTGGTTTTGGAATTAAATTCAAAATATTTAATAGGAATTTTTCTGCATATTATGGCTACTGAGCCACATCTCTAAATAAATTTTAAGTTATTGTCTGATTTTCTTTTTTTGCTTCAGTTATAGAGGTTGTTTTTGCTTTTCTTTTCCCTCTCTCAAATTCTAGAATATTCTTAGCTCTTTCCTATTTCAGGAACTGATTATATAGCTTCTTTTTTTTTCCTGAAAAGTTTAACCTTTTAATCTTCCCTTCCCTGCTTCTTCCTTTATTCTGTTCTGACTTAAATTTTACTTCTGAAGAGACGTTTGCCTTGTGCAGTTCATCTAGAGTAGATAATCCTAACGTTTATTTTTCATAATTTTCTCTTAATTTAGTTCATATCATTTATCAAAATTTATTATAATACTGTTATTGTATGTGTTCAGTTATTTAATGAAAAGCACTTATCCTATTCCAGCTTATATTCATTCATTTAATGTAGTGAAAGAAAGAGAAGTAATGTTATAGTAAGATCTATAGAATCAAATATTTTGACATGTATCAGAAACTTTTGAACATATTTGTTCCAGGTATGTAATGATGTATAATGAATTATCTCATAATTTAGTAGCTTAACAACAATCACCATTTTATTATTCCTCTTGATTCTGTGAATTAATAATTTGGATGGAGAATGGCTAAGTGATTCCATTTTTTAAAATGTGGCATAAATGGCAAGAACATGTTAATATTATTCAGTTGATGGATGGGCTGGTGTATAAAATCCAAAATGGCTCTACTTACATATTCAGAACCATGTTCAGAATGAATGGAAATATGGAAGGCAGGGCTTAGAACTGGGAATCTTGACTGGATCATCTTTATCATGGATCAACATGAACTAAAAGTGTTGTTGATCAGACTTTTTACATAGAAGCTCAAGGCTCCATGAACAAGTATTCTAGGACAGAGGAGAAAACATCTTGACATTTTATGAATTAGCCTTAGAATCCCTATAGTGTCATTTCTAGTAACTATATTGTTCATAGTTGGAAGGCTACCTCGATTAAATGAGAGGGGAAATTGACCAATCGCCCTATTAATAAGTTTTAAATAATTTGCATCCATAGTTTAAAAATTCCATAATATTCACATTTTCAAATATGATGTTAATTGAGCTCTAGGAGAACAAGAATCATACCAATACTCTTAAGGAGTATATGAGAAAAATGGAAACTTGTTCTATAATAAGTACAGTTTAGGGGGAAAATGTATTCCACAGAGTGTACATTATTCCTACATGGATATCTGGAACATTAGAGAAAGAGCATCTCTTCTCCTCCTGTCTACTCATCAAATTCTATTCATCTTTTAGACTCCTGATTATATTTTTAATCTTATAATCCAGATTAATAAACAATCCAGATGAAATATAGACAATTGTAATTTGAAGTATTCCCTAAGTCTTTAAGTCAGAACAAATTTATTTTCCCACTGTATCCCTCAAATACTATAAATTCATAGAAAATTACCTTATGATTTATCAGAATACATTCTATAATTCAATTTACTTCTGCTCAACTATGCATGCCTAGTAATCATGGTGCAATATTTTCATGTCACATGCAGTGAATGAGCATGCACAATAAATATACACTCAATGAACAGATATTAAATAACAAGAACTTTGTACAACAAAGCACAGTAAGTTTGATCCATAAGTTTAGCAGAGAAAACCCAAACTGTTGGTTAGAGGTTTGTTTTTTTTTTTAAATACAAACTGTATTTATAATAGCATTTCTGTGTAGAAATCCAATTCAAGTTCCAAATTAACAAGATGGAAACAAACATTTTAAAATCCAGAATTGTTCAGTTTATGTGCTATATATAATTCACCTGGAGGGGCTAGTTATACATTAAGATACACATTCTAGGGGCTTTCAGAAAACACACAGAGTGGTTTAGTCTCAAATAGTGAATAAAACATCCATTCAAGAATCAAACTGTCTTACTCAAATTAATTCTTCAACACTTCCAAACCTTCTTTTTAGTTTAATTTCTCTACCTGTAAAATGAGAACAATAATAACTATTTCATAAGACAGTTGTGTAAAAGATATGTGATTATTAAGTTATAACCCTTACAGCAATAACTGACCACAACAAGCATTTATCAAATACACTCCATGATTCTTTATATTTCAATCAGATCAATTAACAAACTTAAGGATATGTTTAATTTTACTCTCTATTTTGAGACCTTATAGATAAGCACACTTGTCTCATGAAACTCACTATCCCTTACTGCATTTTAATAATGTTCTATGATTATATTTGCATATTGTTTTTCTGTTTTCTTATGTTTATCATTTGTACTATTTTTAAAGATGGCTATATAAGGGGTCAGAGCATTTGACCCTTTTAACACTAGATCTGAGCATAAAATTGTCCATTCAAAAAGAATCATCTGTTGGGAAATTTGTACTAAACAATTTCTAAAGTAAGTTTTGGAATTCTATGATTCTTGGAATTATTTAAAATATTGAAATAAAGCATACATATTGAAAAAGGCACAAACAATAAATTTGAGCTTGATTAATGATCACAAATTGAACACATCTGTGTAGTCAGAATTCATATTAAGTCCTGATAAAATTGTTATTATTTATAACTAAAGTATTGATTTATATTACCATATCTTCTCAAGTATAAAATTATCTGTGTTTGGTATTTATATTTTAAAGTCAGAGGCAAATTCTCTTCAAAGATAAGAATAATCAAACAACCAAAATGGTAAGTATATTTACACATTCACAGTCTTGCCATACACATAATTGTGAAGGTGTTTTGTACCAAAAATAAGTGTTATAAGATATTAATTACTAATATCCTTTATAGTTTTATCACTTCTCATTTCAGAAGAAAAACATATGAAAGAAGCCTTATCCAATAAGTTATCAGCTGTATAACATATGTATTAACTCACAAGTAATGATAAAATATGCTTTTATTTTATGCTTGGATTTTCAGTAATTAAATTCAATCATTTTTATTAATAGTGTTTCCCTTAGAGGCTAATCACCAGTCACAATACTGAAAAAGTTAATAATGGAATTTAAATGACACTTGGATATTGTGGTTGAATCCCTCCTGGACATTCAAGTTTTATTTCCCATCAAGACAACTACCTAGAGAATCTTCAAGATTATAAAACACAAATACCTTGATATTTAGTGTGTGTAGGTGGGGGGAACTGTGTTTCTTTTTTTCCAACTTAAACATGGTCACTCCAGTCTCCTGTTATACATATTATGAAAGACACCTCTTCAAGCATGGATTTCCTTTTCCCACATTAAAGCAAAGGAAATAAAATGATACTCAGAAAGATATTCAGCATAGAAATTAAAATGTGAAAATAGAAATAAGTTGTGTTGGAGTTCCTATCTCACTTGATGTGCATGTTCTGTATACAGTTTATTTCTACAAAACAAACTACTTTTCTTCAATTAAATAGCATCCAAGTCTCAGCTATAACATTTACCATAGATTTCATAATGTGTTTTGTAGAAAGTACTAAGGAAAGAGAACTTAGAGAAAAACAAAGAATTACAGGTAGGTTGTCACTAACTAATACAAAAAAAGCTCTAAATACCTCTAAATATTTAGGTTTGATCATTTAAATTAAAGTGGCTATTAACAGACGAGGTTATTAGGCCTGTTGGAGAGATGTTCTGTTCATTCATGGAGCAATGCAGGTTCATCTGAGCAATACTGTGAAGGGAAACAATGAGTAGGGGCAGCCCCACTATCATCCATTCTCCTCTCCTGCAATACCCCTTGTTCCTAAAAGTCCTTTCAACTATTTCTTAGTCTGGATATTTAATTTTTCTACCTCGGGCTCTTTTTGCTATCTCATGCATTGCGTTTCTAGCTCTCTAGCAAGCCAGAGTCTAGTCATGACCTAACAACAATCCTGCCACTGGCAAAACCTCAATCCAAGGATTCAGCAATTTTGTAAATTTTCACTTTCCACAAAACAGTAACCAAAGGTACCTTATGCAATCTAAGATAAAGTTCTTGGAGAAAAGCATAACTGTAATAACAAAGGAATGTCAAAAAGATTTCAGATAGATTTTTCCCCATAATCTTTCAAGTAATCAAACATGGGCAAATAATACCACTTGCATAATACAGAAATAGAAGAATCCGTATCTTAAATTTGGCTTTAATTTTCTGGAACTTTATATAATTCATAATATTAAAAATGTGAGATAAATGAATATTTATATGGTATTACCCTATGAAATCATGTATATAAAATACTTTTCTATGATGCATGGCATATATATTACATATATGTGTATGAAATGCTATACATATAGTACATTTTAAATAGATATTGTGTTAGTAAAGGAAAGGGATAGAGGACTTTTAATTAATGCTACCCCTAAGCTTTTCATCAAGAAAATTCCAAAATTCAACAAATTTCTATTTTTTTTTTTTTGATAAATACCATAATCCATAATCGAGTCAGGGAAATACTTAAAATAATATCATGTGGAAATGCCAATATTTATGAAGGTTTATACACATTGTCTGAATCATTTGTGTAAAACAGAAGAGATCCTATTCATTAATTTAAGTATAAACTATAGTATTATTTAAAAGGTATTTTAAATAAAAAAATACTGGTTAAATCTATAAGAAAATTTCTCTTTTTGGGGGGCAGGGGAAGTACTAGGGATTGACCTCAGGGTCTCTTGACCACTAAGCCACATCCTCAGACCTATTTTGTATTTTATTTAGAAACTGAGTTGCTTAGTGCCTCATTTTTGCTGAGGCTGGCTTTGAACTCTTCATCCTCCTGCCTCAGCTTCCCGAGGTGCTGGAATTATGGGTATGCACTACTACACCTAGCCAGAAAACTTCATTTTTAATTTTGCTTAAATTACAGATCATTGTATATAGTGAAAATTACTAGCATACTAGTCCATAATTTTTTGTTTTACAAAAAGAATTGTTTATGAGAACCAGGTGTAGGAAGGAGGGGAGGCAAAGGGGAGATACTAGAGAACAAAACTGACCAAATTAGACTGCTATATGTTGTGCATGTGCCAGAATTTAACAACAAATCCCAGTATTATGTATGATGCACCAATGAATAATAAAAATAAAATCTAAAAACATATGACTTTTTAATCATAAAAAGCAAAAACAAAAAATGTTTTGCAGGTTTCAGTTTTTTAAATGAAAAACATATTTCGAGTTCTATAGGAATACAAATAATAGTAATCAAGATTCATAATAGCATTATACAATTATAAGATTGTGGAGTTTTCAGTTACTCCCTTTGATATAAAAGTTAGAATAATTTTCTCATATCAAAAAAAATTTTATTATTTCCCATACCTCCACCTTGACTTTTCAAATATGCCCATGTTCAATCTATTACTTAGCTTTTGTTTTTGAAATTTTTACTTACTCAAGAATTTATCTCTTTAATCAGTAATAAAAGAATTACATAAACACATTTGAAAATTTCACCTTTTTCTATTAAACACGTGGCTCATATATGTGCTTTCAATTGGGATAACACTGCTCTTCCAAAATTTTGAATACTTTCAATAAAGCCCATGTGCCTGGAAACAAGAATGACCCTTAAAAGTAGTCATAAATTTAGGCTCTGGGAAATGAGAAAGCTTCACAGATGACTTAATTTGCTGTGGGAACCTGCGCTTCCTCCATGTGTAACCCCTGCATTTTGCTGTCTGTGACCTTCAGCAACATCCACCTGCTGGAAGCCATGTTTGATTCTCTGACCAGGGAAACGCCTGCTTGACAGCAGAATGGTATCATAGGACAGTGTGGTGGAATTTTTCTTTCTCTGTCATCATTAAGGGGGTTCCCCCTATGGTGAGGGGAATGAAAAGTACGATTTAATGTTCTCTGGAGAGTGGCAGGGGGAGAAAAGGCTCAAAGCTTCACATGCTGCTTTCGGAGTAGGTCATTTCAGTCCTTGTGGCGAATGGGATGTCCCAGTGGAATTTGCCATAGACTGGTCTGAAAAGAAAGGGATTAAGACCCTTTTAAGGATGGAAATGTAACAAAAGGACCACTTTTATAATGTAGCAGCATAAAATAAGGGGCTCTATTGTGTAACTGATTGCTAAAGATCTTTGAATTGGGTAGCCTAGCCTAGTAGGCCCTGTTCCCTGAGGGTTTAGAGGCTTGTTCAGAATGATATGTCTACACTAGAATCAGAGTTCTGCTCTCATTTAGGGGCAAGTAAGAGATTATCAGTTTGTTCCTACAAGATTTTTTTCCACACCTACGGAAAAGTGGCCTGTAGGGAGATTATACTCTAGTGAAAGTTGCTGCTAATTAAAACAAGTAATTAGTGTTCCTCCAGGCTTTGCGGTTTCACTCACTTTTGCCTGCCAGACAGCATTAGTTTAAAAGCAATCCAATTTCTAGCAATAACAGACTGTAAAAAAGTCATTTAACAAGTATGTAAGTGTAAGGTTACAGTTCAGGCACTGATTTATCTCTTCTGGTCTAGTTAGAAATACTGTAGCAAAGTTGAAAAGAAAGAAAGTTAAATAGCTTTAAAAAAAAAGTTAACATTAAGACAAGAAGAAAAAAAAAAAAAGACCACATGTCTCAGTCCATTTACCAAAAAAGAAAAAAAAAATGACAAGCAAAAACTGGGAGCATATGAGACTTCCTAAATTGCAGTAGGAAACCAAAATGGGATTTAATCTGTTTTCTCATAGAACCCTCACTTAGCATTTTGTAAACAGATCATTTCATTAAGTCCTTTTGTTTCTTCTCCCGCCTTTGCTGAAACAGGGACTTTTTATTGACTGATTCTCATTGAAATGAATTGGAGCAGTAGAGTTGAACATAACACATTATTACCTCCTTCTTTTTCACAATTTCAAAATGACTAGGGTGGCTTTATTTTGCATATCTGGTAGGATGATTTAGTTATACTAAGGAGACCAGAGAGAGATTAAAATATTTTACTATAAAAAAGTTATAACAGAAATAGAAAAAAAAAAAAAAACATAACTACACTGAAATCATGCCCTCCTAAAATTTTTGTCTAATTGTTCCGTTTTTGTAACCTGACATCCTTTTATAATTGCTGCCTTTGCTGTTTAAAATGATTTATCTCTGAGTTTGATATTATCAAAGACATGTGCTGTTGTGCAAGCAATGCACTAAAGCTCATCATTAAAATCAGCTGTAACTCTACTTTCTCCTGAACAAATGAATTCATGCTACTTTAATGTGAAATTTTCATATTTGTGTGTTCTTCAGTGCTATTTTTTTAAAAAGAACACTAACTATTCTATAGAAGTCAAAAATACTTTGCTATTCATTTTGCTTAGTGTTATTCATATAAATTATGTTGCATATGGAAAACATATTTATTATAAACCATTAATACCATAAAATGCTAGCTATCATCTCATATTCAACTAGTGGATTCTGAATGTAGTTATCTTTTTGAATGGATTACAATTAATGAAGTTAAGTAGCCCCTTTCTCATTTTGGTTTTTAAAAAAGACCATGGAACTATCATATTTAAAATTTTAATTTGTAGTACAACTATTTCTTTTATAAAGTCTGGCATCTTGTTTTAATTAATAAATTTTTATCATGTAATTTATGAACTCTATAAACTGTAATTTAAGAGTTTCAATATATGCTTTTCCTCCTTTCAAATTTTTCTGAGTAAGAATTTTGCCCCCTGATACTCAAAAGAGGAAATTTTGCATATAGCATAGAGTCAGTAAGTACAATTAATTTAAATCTCTTCCTAACTTTTCAAAACATTTATTAGGAGAGAATTATCTGGTAATAGCTTGTTTATTTTTGTTTGTTTATTTGTTTTCCCCTAAGAAGAAATAGGTGAAATAATCATAACTGCTTTCATTACTAAGGACATTTATTCTGTAGGTAATTTTTCTAATGGAAACTCTGATATTTTGAAATTCTAAAATCATTTATAATACTTGCAGAATGACATCTGTGGTATATTGAAAATATTACCTCCATATTGTGTCTTTTTCCTGATATTTATAACTATGCCCAACTGGCATGTTAAGATAGTTATTTTCTTTCTACTGTTTTTGTTTAATGGAAGAAAGCCTGTTTTCAAAATCAGTCTTTGATAACATTTTCTGAAATTGAATTTAGGCTGCATCTATCAAGTGTCCTTTTAAGCTCAGAATTTGCTTTTTATTTCAGGGATGATGAGCTAGAGAATGTGGTGTGGCAGCACAGGCCTGGGGCACCAGAGGGCAGACTGTGGAGAGACCTGCGCGGATGGTATGAACTTTTTATGGATCGTGATGGAACCATAAGGGACACTGTAATAGCTCTCATTTTATGTATTAAGCTGTATTTGCACAACAATTCCATTATAATACCAAGATAATCTTTAGAAGTAATTTTAAAACAGCAAATGTATAAATGCTGAGTCTCAAGTAAAAGAAAACAATTTTCCTAAGCCAAATGTCTTTCATAAGAGATTTCAATTGTCATTTGATTCTATTTTAAAGATAATTTGACCTTATGATTCACCCATTTCTTAAATGCATGTTTCAAATATAATTGTTTTCATTTGGAGTTGAAGTTAAGGAAAAAAAAAAAAGAAAACAGCAACATAACCCTTTGTGATTTGTTCTACTGTTCTGCAGTGCTTTTGTCTAACCACAAGGAACTCTACACAATTATTAGTATTAAAATTAATGTTTCCAAGAATTCATTATAAATTTTGTTAAAAATTATACACTGAAAATAATGGCATATCCAAGTCCTATGTGTATTTTTAAAAATATTTATTGCAATATGCCTGTTTAATCTAAGTCCACCCAGTTTGGCCAAATGGTCTTTTAAGACAGGGATGAGATGATCTTCATACAGTATAATAAAGGTCAATAAGTGTGTATTGAACTTAATAGAATAAAATTTCTTGGACACTTTGATCACCATTTTACTAAAGATACAGTGATAATAACTTTTATTGTAGCAATCATTTTGGAATTTCTATAAAAGATAAAATATATAAAAGATTGCATAATTTGTTTAATTATGATATTTGAGAAGAGTGGTCATGAACATGGAGACAAAGAAGAAAATAAATATACAATATAATGTTAGATGTGGTAAGGATATAGAGAAATTAAAAATGTAAGTTTTAATAATTAATAAAATATTTCTTCAAGATGATGACATAATTTTCCATATTATTTTGAATTTTGGATCCCACGTTAAGACCTTTACACTTATTTTTATTTTATTCAATTCATAAATTTTATTCAGCTTTTTCCAGGCTTTAAGCTAATTTTCATTGTTGACATTTTTATTCTCTGAAAGGCCTCTGGTCACACAGATCATACCACTCATGCCTCTCAGACCAAGCCAAATTGTACTTTTCCAGGTCCATTTTATTCTTGAGAAATTTTGAAAGTTATATCAATCCTCCCCCTGCCCACTCCCCAAAAATGGACTTCTGGTCTCATTGGTCCCATTGACCTTTGTCCCATACAATTTGACTTGCTCCCTTCTCTCTGCTGCTACTTGTCTGATCCTGTACTTTTTATGATGAAATCATTTGATTACTTGCATTTCTTCACTCTTAATATGAAAGATACCCTCTGTTGAATGCCTACTGTGTGCCAACTACTATTTTAAACACATTCCTTTTCATTACATCTCATGTAATCCTTCAATTGACATATAAGAAAAAAATATTGCTGTTATCATCAATTAGGGATATGAGGTACAGAAAAGTCATGTCCCTAAGATCATACTGTTATCTAGTAAATGACAGTACCAATAACTTTGAAGAAGGCAGTTCAGTGGTTTCCTTATCAATTTCTTGTTTCTGAGTGTTTTATACCACTGGAGCCATTTTGAAATGAATAGCCATGGAATCAAGTCTCATTTTTCCTTTGGCATTTAAATTTTCTCTGAAGTACAGGTTAAACTACACTCAGTGTTCCTTTCCATGGTTGTTTCAACTTCTCAGTTAGTAATATCCCACCTCACTATGTTTTCTAATATCACTTCCCCCATTTTTCAGTAGAAGAGAAAACAGCAAAGTGGAAAGGGCACTGGCTGTGCAGTCAACCAGGATCCCATTCATATCCAGCTCTGTGTTTACAAACTGTGTTACTTTGGGCAATTTATTTAATTTCCCTTATGCTCAGTTACTTTTTTTTCTCATTGAGAATAATGTCTGTTTGGGGGGAGTCGATATGGGAATCAAGTTAATACAAGTAAAATGATTTGACATGTGCTTTGCACACCATAGTTTTGACTTTATTTGGAATTAAGATGGAACTGGAATTATTTTCATTCTTCCTTAAAAGTTTGAGAGGGAAAATTTCTCCAAAACTTGGTCAAACTTCACCACATGCTCTCTTTTTGATATCCTGAATTGTCATAGTGTGTACAGAAACAGCCATATATTTAGGCATTATTCATTCAATCATTTATTTAGCAAGGAAAGCACCAAACAAGCATTATAATAGAATTATTATAATAGGCTCTGTGCTAAACAACAGGGGTTCAAAGTTATGTAAGAGCTGGCTCCCACAGTTAAGAAGTTCATTTTCACATTATATGATTGAAATATGTGAAAAGTCAACAGTGGAGCTAAGATTATGATGAAATATATAATGCAACAGCATTATCCATATCTTCTTTCTGGTGAGGTGGTCTGTGCTTAACAACCACTTCCTTATATTTATTTTCGTCTGTAACATTATGAAGTTTATCTATATGCCCTTATAAGATCTAGTTCCTCAAATTTTTAGACCTCTATAATCATGTCATAATCAATTCTCTCTCTGTTTTAATTCCTACTTAAATTCCTCTTATCATATTTTTACTATAATGTCTGTAGAGTTTATTGGAACCAGAATGCCTTATTTACAACCAGAATCACTTTTTACCCTTTCTAGTAGGCTAGGTTTACACTTTACTTTATGTTTTAAGTACGGTCTGATTTACCTGATATCTAGCTGAAAACGTAAGTTTTTAACAAACCATCTCCTCTATTTTTCCTAATGATTTATGGGGGTCTTTGATAGTACCTTTCTTCTTTCTTCATTATTCCCACTCTTTTTCAAAGTCTCCTGTGTGATAGTATTATCTGAGCATTTCTTCCTTCTAAATTTTACAAAACTAATACTTTTTGCTAGGTATCATGTTGGACTGAATATACACACAAGAATATGGAAATAGTTGAAACACAGGGAACATCAGCACACACTGGAAGACACACTGGAAATTTCAATCATGATATCCTTGGATTGAACCTTTAAAGAGTTAAGGAAGGATAAATGGACATAATGTTGTCTGCGTGGTATGATCTTACACGAGCAAATACATAGCTGTGGTGACAAGCCACCACAGTCCAACATACATGTGACATAGAAGGGCTTCGGGTATTTACTTTTTAGTGTTCTCTAACTTCCATATTTGATAATTATTTTCCTCCATTGTGTTTGTGACACATGTATTTACTTACTTATTTATCATACTCTTCTCATCTACAGGAGAAGAAAGTTCAGTTACTATAGGACTATCAGGGAATTCCTGAAATACATGAACTGGACAATACAACACTTAAACTATAATGAAATCAAACTGTTAAACTGTTTGCATTAGTACCATACAGTGTCTGGAGATATTACTTTTTTTTTTTTTTGGTATGGGGGATTGAACCCAAAGGCACTCTACCACTGAGCCCTATCCACAGCCCTATTTTGTGTTTTTTTTAGAGACAGGGTTTCACTGAGTTGCTTAGGGCCTCACTTGACCTCATGATCTTTCTGACTCAGCCTTGAGAGCCACTTGGATTGCAGGCATGCATCACTGTGTCCGGCTGGAGAAATTATGTTTTAAAAGAGAGATAATTTTGACATTCTAGAGCAAAACAGTTTTGTAATTGTGTGATTTTAGAGTTGGAGTCAAGATTTCCTGTTTCCCTTGTGGATCCAATTTGGAGTATGTTATTTCACCTTGCAAAATGTTTACTATCTTGGGAACTTTATCATTACAGTCTCATGAATAACCTTTAGAATAAAAACTGCAAATCCAGTTTTGTTTCATTCTAATCTTTACACCAATGATTTTATTCCTGAACAATTTTCTATTGAGGGTCTTGTGTGTAGTAAGCACAGAGGTCAGAGTCGTAGATTCAGAAAATAAAAAGGTATCATCATTGCTCTTGAGTATCTTCTAGATAAACAGGATAAGGAAATCTATAGTTGAAGTAGAATGTGGAAGGGGCTAATATATTAACATAGCATAAAATTAGATTCCTAACAGATTGGAGCAAGGGAGGACAGGAGAATCAAAAAAGGACTTCAAACTGAGACTAGTAATGAATTGAGATCTTAAAAAATAAAAAGCTATACAGGATGATCAAATTAATTCCAATAAACACATAATAACTTATTTACCATGTTTTTTATACTAGAAAACAACCTGTAATTCATGAATTTTGTTTTAAATGTAGGCACAAACTGCACTCTTGATATTTAATTCATTTCATTATTTCAGCAACACAATAAGAACAATGAACCACACTTTGAAGCCACTGTCTCTTACAGGTAAAGATCCTGTCTTTATTTCCTTCGTGACTTCAAACTCTAAAAGGCATCCTCTATACTCCTTATGATCATTTTCTTTTGGCTAAATTCAAACTCTTTTTGAAAATGCTTTCAACATCAACACCAAAATCTTTCTCAAAAGGGACTCAATACTCCTTCTAGACTTTTTTTTCCTTGCTTTTTTTTTTTTTTTTTCTATTTTTAGGACTTCTCTTGTGTTGGCAGACCCAATTGACCAGCATGTCCTCTTGGATAATTTTTCTAGTCCTATATTTACAAATTTGTTTGTCTTTCTAATGATTTGTAATTGGTTCCCACCACTATTCAAGCTATATAAAAATAGGACTTTTATCCCTTTTGTTCTTTGATGTATACCAAACTCTAACAGCAGTGCAGACTCACCCAGGAACTCAGTAAATACTTGAATAAATAAATTGTTCATTTTTAGTATTCACTGCGGGTTCCCACTTTTTTCTGCTTTTTCTTCCTGTCCTTTGCACTAGGTGTGTGTTAATTATTTTGCTATCGATATCACATAGGAGGGATTACTGAAATTTGAAGAGAAATACAGGATCATTGAAAAATATTTAGAAACAATAAGTATGTATAATCTTACCAAAATCTAACTATTTTTATGTTTCAATATATGTACTTTACTTTTTTCTATGTATGTATAGTAGATTTAAATTAATTAAATCACAAATATATAGCTGGAAAGATGATAGAATATATTTGGTGAAAACAGAAAAGTTCAGCAGAGATAAAAGATGATAGTTTTTTCAACATGTTAACTGATATGAGAAGAGATCAATCTTTGCCTTGTTATTTAAGATTTTTTAAAATAGTAAAATCTGATTATTTTACCTAACTTTGCTGGTAGAAAGTATGAGTTTGAAAGTTGATTGAGAGGCTATCTTAGGAAGATTGCATTAGTTCAGGCTGCTGTAACAAATCACCATGTGCTGGTGAGACAAATCTCTTTCTTGCAGTTCTAGAGGCTGGAGGTGTGAGCTCAAGGTGCCAGCAGAGTTGGTGCTGCTGAGGGTACTATTTAAAATTGGAGGAGGCTGATTTTTCCGTGTAACCACAAACTACCCTCTCTAGTCTCTTCCTTTTTTAAATTATTTTTTAAAATTTATATATGACAGCGGAATGCATTACAATTCTTATTACACATATAGAGCACAGTTTTTCATATCTCTGGTTGTATACAAAGTATATTCACATCAATTTATGTCTTCATACCTGTACTTTGGATAATAATGACCATCACATTCCACCATCATTTCTAACTCCATGCCCCCTCCCTTCCTCTCCAGCCTCTCTGCCCTATCTAGATAAATACCCCAGTCCACTTCAAGAGAACTCCACTCTCATGAGGTAATTATCTCACAAAAGCTCCACTTCCAAATACTGTCATATCAGGGATTAAATATCAATCTGAGTATTTTGAGGAGTCACAAACATTCAGTCTTTATCAAAGGTTAAGCAAGATCTTAATTTATCTTGCCTGTTTAGCATGCTAGGACCAACTGAGAAAATTGTGCTGCTGCACAATTTTTACTTTCTTTTCTTTTCCTTTCCTTTCCTTTCCCCTCCCTCCCTCCCTCCCTCTCTTTCTTTCTTTCTTTCTTTTCTTTCACTTTTGGTATTGGAATTGAACCCAGGGAGCTTTAATACTGAGATACACCCCCAGTCCTTTTTATTATCTCTCTTTTGAGTCAGGGTCTTGCTGAGTTGCTTAGGGCCTCAATGAGTTACTGAGTTTGTCTTTAAACTTGTGATCCTTCTGCCTCAGCCTCCTGAGTCACAGGGATTACAGTTCTACACCATGTGCCTGACCTATTTTTTTAACTTACTGTTAAAATCAAAAAAGCTATTAAACAGTTTATTCTTATATCATCATTAATGGAACTGCTATTGATTAAGCGCATCAATGAGTGTGTAATTTTTCTTGAAAATAATTGAGCCCAGGCTGGGGATAGAGGTTCTGGGTTGGATCCTCAGCATAACAAAACAAGAAAGACAGACAGAAGGACATGAGAGCCCACTTGACAAAAATGTTCACCATAATCCTTAAAAACAGTGTTTATGAATTTTCTAGGAATTTATGAGTTTTCTATTTTCATGTATTATAGAAACCTACCTACTAAGTAGTTACCTTGATATCTTTTTCCAATATATTTGCTAATAAGAAGTATATGATCTGATTCAATCTTCATTTTGACATGTAGTTCCCACTCTCAATAACAGATTGTACCCTCCTAGTTGTTATTGTAATGAATTTAAAGGCCCAAAGTTTTGAGAGTGTAACAAATATACTTTCTGCCCCTCATTAAGAATTTACATATTCTCTTCCCCAAGTATTCACAATTTCATTGAATGATTCACATCTACTGAAAACTTTCCAAAATATGTGCTTTTCTATTTCTTTGGAAAAACCCATAGTTATCTTCAGAGCATGACTAAAAATCACTTGATAAAAGCAGCATTGCAATTGACATCCAAAGACCAAGATCCAGTGCTGTTTCCTATGTTTTGTAGTCTTTGACATTAAGCAAATAATTCATTTTTTCTAATTTTTCTGGCCTGAGACTTGACAAATGAGAATAGAAGATGAGATCATCTTTGAGCCCCTATCATTTTTATATTTTATAATCATATTATAAATCACTCCATATTACAAAGATCTATATGCAATTCTGTTTAGTGAAGTTTCTTTTGAGCTATTGTTTTTATTGTTGTACCTATTTTTCTCTGTTTCTCTGTAACCACTTTGATCAATAGGAGTCTCTTTATATGTCCTTTACAATGCTGCATAATCTTTAGCAATTTAATTTAGTCAAGTTGATATAACTCATGACTTCCTTCATATTAGAAGTTTTGATGTGAAATTTGTACCGTTAGGACTTGACCAATGAAAGTTTCATAAAATTCAGTGTTTCCCCATGGATGGGATTCTTTTTACTTTGGAATTTTTCTAACAATTTGAACTTTATCTGAACCAATTGTTTAGAGAATGACCTAAAAAAATCTAAAGAAATATAAATTGGAATTTATATTTGTGCTCTCCTCCATTAAACATTGTGTCTTAACAACGCTTTCTAATATGAGGTATACAATGGATAAATTCTTGAGATTTCAGTCCAGTTCAGTAAAGAGTCATCCACCTGGTAAAACCTTGAGCCCAGAAGAAATGGTCTTCCATGGTGTTGTTTTCTTCTAAGAAGCTCATAACTCAATTCACCCAAAACCGTATTAGTCCTTTATACTTTCAAAAAAGCTTCTACTGATTAAAGATAGGCCCTACTCACCTAGTCCCATTAGTTTATGAAAAAGACCCTAAAGTCAGCTTTATTTGAGAGCTCTAATATGGGATTTAATAAGACAAAGAACCAGGAAAATTGAAAACAGCAAAAACTTATGGTATTCTCACATTATAGGGCTTGAAGGCATTATTCTTCCTCTGCTATATTAAGCAATCGTAATTTTAAATGACCTGACAAAGAGGAAAACAGCAAGTAGTGATTATTTTTAAGGAATGATTTGCTTAATTTCAGAAAATATTTTGAGTTATTTATTAGATCAAAACAGAATAATTCAGTTTCAACACCCTAATAAAATATAACTATGGTTCTGAAAAGATATAAGTGTACATAGTTTGTAGGTATTTGATATATGTCTAATGATAATGAGTATATTGACAATTTTAACTATGGAGTAATATGAAAACAGAAATTGCCCTCCCTTGTGTTATGTTTATTTTTCACATTTGTAAAATCTAAGTATTCTCATTACGAAAAGATATGTTAACTCAGAACACAAGAACAAAGTTATCTAACTATGTATTTAGAATCACTAATGTTAAGAAAAACTTTCTTTGATGACTTGTTTCATTACTCAAAATTCAGAAAAGTAAATCCAATATGAATATAATGTGGTTATATTTTTTCCAACCTAAATGTTAATAATTATGTGAAATTTTTCAAGGCAAAGTTTTGCACAATCCTTTGAAACAATTGCTAGAATGGTAAGATTCTTTGCCTTCTTTGAAAAATTTTGCATAATTTTTGTTTTCGTTCTTTTTTCTCTTTCCCTTGAGTTTAAAGGATGAAAATGAAAATCTAAATCAAATATTTAGATTTTAGTGTGGTAACCAGCTATGGAATTCAGTCTCTCAGAACTATATCAGGTTTTTGTTTTAATTTTTTCTTCTTTTTCACTTTCTTTTCTCACCTCTTATTCTCAATTATATGATAAATGTGTATTATTTCTCACTAAGACTGCAATACTAGATTTAATGAAGTTGCTGAACTTTTAACCTTTGAGCCCAATACACTAGAAAACTTTCACCAATATCTAATGCACTTTTTTTCCCCCTGCAGTTCTGTGTCAGAACAGTGAGGATAAACCTTTTAGTGTATGGGATTTCATGTACCCAAGTTCCTCTAATAACAGAAAATGGAAAAAATTTATTTTTTTCCCACTGGTCTTTTCCCCAAATCTGGAGAATAACATAATGCTGAGGTTCCTAGCATCCTCTCCGCATCCTGTTCCTCTTTTGGTAACCCATCTGCAAATAAAAACATCTTAGGTGTTGGTTACCAATAAAGTATCATCTATTCATAATCAGGTATCAAATTTTCCAAAAAAAAAAAGGACTGGTCATCTTATGTCTTCTAAACTCATCCTATGTATTCAGCTGCTCTGTCTCCCTGCAAGACAGGGAAAAGCAGCATTTCTTAGAGCTCCATCCCTGAACAAATAGTTGAGATGTTTTCACAGAGATCAAAAGGCAGGAACATTTTTTAAAATATAGAATATATATTAATCCTTTCTTCTTTGTGCCATTGGATACCGATAAACATCACTCTAAAAATTGTCTTTCTATGGGAAACCAAAAAAGAGTCAGTTCTCTTTCTTACTTGTTGAAGGAATAATTTGATGAGCAGTGAACACTAGAGGGGGAGCTTACCCGTTCAGGAGAGGGAAAGCTTCACACCCTCTGGGAGAGGATTAGGATGATACTAGAGCAACTGATTAAACCAGGCGAGCTAAGATTCTGTCAGCCATGAATGTGAAGTCCAAAGGTCAAGAATGGTAGGTAGCCAAGTCCTCATTTTCCAAAGAGGCAAGAAATCATAGCAGAGTTGAGAAGTTTCACTGCTGCTCATGCAATGATATGGAATATTTTAAAATCTTCTCTGGAGGCAGTTTTAACATAAGGAATAGGATTACAGAGGTTTGATTTCCTCCTTACTAGGACTGTCTGTCATGTAAACGTTGAAGGAATGATGGAATGAATTATCATAAAATTTTGACAAATTTGATGGCTCAAGCAAAAGGGGGGGGGAATAGGCATCCCAATTATTAGGTTCTAATAAGACATGACATTTAAAATGAGTTTACATGGCAGTTAGACCTTTGCTTTTTTTCCCCCTTTGATTTAAAAACACTTGGATCCTTTTATTTGGAGAAGAAAAAATGACTTACTTTAGTTTTTTTTTTTCTTTCAAGTTTAATAATTGTGAATCCTATTTATGTATTATACATTTCCGTACCTTAAAACCATAATCTAGTTATTTTCCATGATTTGCCTAAAATTGAGATAAAATAAAATATACCCTAAAAACAAATAGAATATGTTAGTATAATATATGCTTTTAGTATGAAAAATCATAAGCTCTTCTTTGATATTTTATGATTCCGTGTTTTTTTTTCTGTAGCATCTTACAACACAGTAGATAAAATGTATTGATTTAAAAGAAAAAATTTTATTTTCTGAAAAGAAAAACTAACAATGGATTAGGAGACACACTGAAAAACAAAATTGATTTTCTCTGATGTCACTCACTTCCATTTCTTTATCAATCAAATATGAAATTCTCCTTGCAATAAGCTATCTCATTATCCCATATGAGCAACTCTTATGATGTTTATATTCTTTACCAGAAGGGTTTGTTTCCTTTTAAAAATAACTCAATCCAACTTTGGGAAACACCCTGAACTTTTAGTTTAAAACTAAAATAGTTTATGGAAATTTTAAATTATGTTCTTTTTAAGGAACTGATGTTTCTGCTAAAAAGGAAAAAAATTAAAAAATTTAAGAAAACTTTTTAGATTGAGTTCAACTTTATAATATATCACCAACTTAAAATGAAGCAAAAATATGGCACTTGATTTTAGTAAATTAAACTGTGTAGGTGATGTAGAACTGATTAACTCTGACTTTTCCTAAAATTACTTTGTTTATAAACAGAAAAAGGGAATTAAGAAGGGTTTTTTTTTTTGTTGTTGTTTTTATTTATTTTTTTCCTAGCAATAAATAGAAGTGTGAGTTTAATCTTTACTTTCCAGGGGATTTCCTAGAACTGTTGTAACTAGAATTTAAAATTTCTCTTCTGATCCTGACAGTATTTTCTCCAGAGATTTGTTGAAGGCTATAGTCATCCCCACAGACATGAATAGCAACACTTACTGAATTTCTTTTTTTATTTACATAACTAAATAACAGAGTGGAGAGAGTTTAAATCAAACATATTAACTAAGATTCTAGACTTTTGTGTTTTGGAAGCCAACTGTCAAGCTGCTTGGTAAATCTGTCTGGAGGCTGTGATCTGGCTCTAGATTTAATACCTCCCTTATGCTCTGCCCACAGGTAACAGTACAAATCATGTGAGTGACAGAGCAATACAGATGCCTTGATCTTGGACTGTGCAATCTTGAGGTTAAACATTTTGAAGGGGAACATGATCTGGCCAAGTAAATCTAACTTTTCCCCTGATCTCTTAGGACAAGAGCCATGTTAGTCACTCAAGACAAGTGTCCAGCTAAATACTTTCTTTTTTCCCATTCCAGAAAAAAAAAGTATATGCATATAAGAAAATACTGTTATTTGTGAATATTAACTAAATTTTACCAGAACATTGCAGTACCTTATTTCTTGTAAATATGTGGAAGGCAAACAGAAAAGGGACTGGGTCTGAGAATAGACATAATACACTTGAAATTTATACACAATGTGAATCATATTTGTCCTTAGACTCTCAATCTGTCCCCATAGCTGAACTCTTCCTAATAAAATTCATTTTCTAATATTTTCTTTATCTATATTTCAAGTGATCGATTTCTTTTAGTGCTCTTAATTTTTTCTTTTAATTTTAAAATTTAAAAATTTCCTGAATTTTTATATTTCCCTAATTTTAACTTTATGCTTAAATAGATTTATTTTTACTACCTTTCACTTCTTTCATTTCCATTTTAATTTACAAATTTGAAAATAATCAAAATAGAAAGATACCTGAGACACTCATATTCACTTTATAAGTTTTATCACATGAAATAAGTTCCTTTTACAAACTTTGTTATGCCACAATTGCAGACATAAAAACATTACAACAAAATTATCCATTAAATGTATAAATATCACTTCAGATGCATAAAATAAGTTAGAAACCTAAAAGGATAAAGGGAGAAGTAAAATACAATGTCTGACCTTAGAAATAATTTAATAGAAAATTCAATAAGTGTTATGTTCATCTGACTTGGAAAAATAATAAATTTTCATAAACTTTTTTCTTGATTTAGAAGAACACACAAGATAAAGTTCACTGTTAATTACTACTAATATAGAAGGAAATGCATGTTAATATTCTAACTTCAAGATTTTGAGAGTATTATTCCCAACATTTCATGAAAATGCTCTGCTTTTTTCTGGAGCCTGCTGATGATATATTTCACTTTGAAATGTCTTCAGGATGTGTGAGTGTGTGTATGTGTGTGTGTATGTGTGTGTGTGTGTGTGTGTGTGTGTGGCAGAGGGAGTAGAGAGAGAATATGAAACAGAAAAATAAAAACAGATTACTGAAGATCTGAAATGAAATTAATTTATTTTTAAGATACTTCATTTGATTGAAGCCAATTTTCTACTTAGAACTGTGTTAGGAATGTGGTTGACAAGATGGTAAGAATATGGTAGACAAGATGGAAATTTATGTTTTTAATATCAAATTCTCACAGAGGCCAGTAATTCCTTGATAGATTGGTTCATTCATTGATCATTCATTAAATAGATATTGAATATCTACTATGTTCCAGTAATGTATTTGTCTAGCTTATTACTGTGAACCAAGCATGAGAGATGAGTAATTTTATAATGCTTACAACATAGTACAAGTTCAGATTAATAAATGGTCAAATCTGATAAAGCAAGAGCAGGTTAATATTGCATATCAAAGGACTCCTTATAGAGATTTTATTTATCATGGAAGGATATACAGGAGAATGGCAAAATTGGTCTGAATGGATAAAAAAGAACTAAAGTGGAAGGTAAGGGGAGAGGTATAAAAGAAATAAGTTTTAAGATAAAAGAATGAGAGGGTGCAATGGGGAAAGAAGAAATGGAGTGAACGTACTAGATCAGCAATGAAAAGATGTTGTTAGCCAAGTTTGTCTGAAAGTAGTGGAGTATTATAAAATGTTGTTAAGCAAGGGGATGTTCAAGCTGGATTTGCATTTTAGAAACCTCATTCTCACAACCATGTAGAGACAAAATTTGAAGCAAGGGATTCAGGTAGAAGAGATAACTGTGGTCTAAACCAATCCAGTGATGGATGGACAGAAGCAAACCTATCCAACAGCCAGTTAGAAGGCAAAACAATGGAATATTATTCAGCATTGAAAGAAAATAAAATCATGGCTTTTGTAGGTAAATGGATGAAGCTGGAGACTATAATGCCAAGTGAAATTAGCCAATCCCCCAAAACCAAATGCCAAATGATTTCTTTGATTTAAAGATGCTGATTCATAATACGCTGGGGGCGGGGATGGGAAGATTAAATGAACTCTAGATAGGGCAAAGGGGAAAAGGGAAGGGAAGGGGCATATGAGTAGGAAAGATGGTGGAATGCAATGGTCATCATTTCCCTAAGTACATGTAAGAAGACAAGAAAAATGTGACTCTACTTTGTGTGCAACCAGAGATATGAAAAATTGTGCTTTATGAATTGTAATTCATTTTGTTGTCATATATAACAATCAAATTTTTTTAAAAAAAGGCAGAACAGACAGCATTATCTTACATTGGATATGATAGAAAAGAGAAAAATAAGAGTCAAGAAACACATTAATTATACCAAGTTATTCCAAAACTGCATTTCATTTAGTTATGTGTATCAATATACTACATACCCCAATGTAGGGAAATTATATTAAAAGGAAGAACATGGCATAAACAAAAATTTACCATCTAAATACTCTACAATCTTGAATACCATTATGATATTTTGACATGCAATCAGTTTTTCTCATTTTATTGAGAGCATGATTCCTTAACTGTTTAAATTTTACTAGTAATTTCCACAGTTAGAGAAAATTATTATATTTTACATAAAATTACATAAAAATATTCAATAACCTATTCTTTTTTGCAATTTAAAAAATAATGACAGTATTAAACCAAAATAAAAGCATTTTCTATAGAAATATTAAAATATTTTCCAACCTGCATTTTTATAATTATTTATAAAAGTATATACAATAGTGAATGCATGAGTCTTTTAATTTAATTCTACTTGCTTATTGACTCATTCAACAAACTGTAATTTTATGAAATACAAATATTTATGCAAATTCTATTATATAAAAATATAACAGTCAAGGGTGATATGTTGGTTTGTAAGATTCCCTTATTTTTTGTTTATTATTTTTAAAATTGTTGTACAATGAAAGACTGAGAGATAAGCAAGTGAAAAAGGGAAAAACAATTTAGTCTGCACTAAGTAACTCTTCTGCATTCTGAGCAACCAACCTGGGGAAAAGGTGAGATTATTCAGATAATAGTGAAAGTAGAAATTTGCTTAAAGCATTTGATCCCAGAATTTACAGTTTTGACAGCAGTACATCAGTGATTCCTTAGAAGAAGACTGGGAAACAAAATCCTCTGATCTGGCAGTTTCTTTGGTTTCATAATAAACATTCCTAGTGGTTTAGAAGAAAAGTAGAATGAGATGGGGTTAGAACATAAGGCAGAATGAAGAGTGTGGAATTTTGTTAATTTCCTGTTCATGGTTTAGATGTCTAGTACTCACTGGTCTGATTAAGAAAATATTTTTAGTGCCCTAAAGTCAGAGCAAAATTAGTATCCTTTGAACCACTTCTGTCACTTTAGTTCTTCTAAGAGGCAAGACGAATATTAGCAGAATAAAAGTACACCATGGACTTGCCAGTTTACATTTTCTTAGGATCCTCAAACAAAATTGCATATAAAATTTTAATGGCTAAAGAAATTCTGTAAAACAGGACTAAATATTCTTGGAGTTCTGGTAGAAACAAAGTTGACTGGAAACTACTGGCTATGCAAAAAGCTGAAATAGGACTGGAGATGTGGCTCAAGCGGTACCACGCTCGCCTGGCACGCGAGGGGCACTGGGTTCGATCCCCAGCACCACATAAAAATAAAATAAAAATGTGTGTCCACTGGAAACTAAAAAATAAATATTAAAATATTCTCTCTCTCTCTCTCTCTCTCTCTCTCTCTTTCTCTCTTAAAAAAAAAGCTGAAATAACATTTGTCTTGTGAAAGAATGATTATTCCAACAATTATTGAGGCAACTTCTACATCATTTCAAGAAAGGTCTCTTTGGGTGGGTTACTATATGTTATGGTTTCCCCAGGCCACATTATGTCTACTTTTTGTCTTATTAATAATATTGCTCTTTCATTCTTAAATGTCTTAGACAAGTTTAGATGATAAAACACATTGTCACCCCAGTAACAGAACTTGAGGATCATAGACATTTTGGGCAACGTTGGCATAGAGCTTCTAGGAAGGATCTCCTATTTTAAACATTATAATAAAGGTACATGGAGTTCAATATTAAAAAGTTGCATTATACACTTGATGTATAACTGCTTCTAAAAATGATGTTAATAAAGACAAGAAAATCATGAAATGTTGAAAAGTTAAATGAAAATCATGTGAACAAGGCACTGAGTATACATGCTTTGTGTAACTTGTGAAGATAACAGTCCCAGTTACTTAAACTTTATTGGTTATTTTCATGATTGTATTATTAAAAGAAATAAGAAAGTTCCATAAGTGAGATCCAAAAGTGTGTCTGACTTGAAATTCTGAATAGTGAGTTTTGGGTATTTCCATTATCTCTCAATAATGGTAAGAATAGTATTTGCCCATCAGTATCATCTTTTGTCATTCACCACAAAACTTTAAACATCAAAATATCATTGTGCACTAATAACCCATTGATAGGTGCCACATACATTATCCTCAACTCATCCAAAGGAGCTCATGTGAGTAAATAGTTCAAATTGGGAAATGAATTTCATGAAATTTGAAAATCTTCAGTGAAATTGGTAAGGAAAGAAATGAAGATGCCCAGCAAAAGATCCAGTAAAATCAATGGCTTGCAATGTGTTAAACGTGTTTATTTGCACTTTCAAAGTTCAGATTTCCTCATACATTTTCATACTGATGGAGATAAAATGCTAAAGTCTTAAATCCCTCTATGCCATGCTGAGTTGCTAAGGGCTGTTGAGTTTTTGTTATTTCTCCTCTCGAGTTAGCTCTGATTACGCCTGCTGAGTGAAAAATTTGTATTTGCCGACAGAAATAGGAGCCACCCCACGTGCACTTGCACTCAGCAAATGCTCCAATACATCACAAAGATTTGCTCAACCCACCTTCAGAGGCCAAATCGAGCATGTTATTTTCTGTTTAGATCTGATTCTGGAGCCTATCAGTCAGGAGTGTTTTCCAATCTCTGATTAAAGCAAGGCCTACAAAGCTGGAAGTGTTCACACACAGTCTCATTAGAGTGCTGGATAGAGTGACCCAGGCCTTCTAGCACAAAGCTCTGAGTGAACTTCAAATATGAGAGTGCATCAATCAAATCCAAGCAAGGCTTTTATGTCATTTTTCTACTTTGCCTTTAAAGTCCTATAGGAATGCCCTTTCCAGCTGTACAGCCGAAATGCATTCAATAGAAACAAAAAAGCAAAGACCCTCCAAACCCCTGCCCCTTCCAAATGGGTATGTTTTGCCTCCCCCACCAAGCATTAGAGTCCTCTCTGCATTTTAAATTATTTAGCATGTTCAACAATGCAACTGAGAATATATTCACTTCACTCAGTGGCTCTGTATTAATTATTAGTGCCCATTCGAAAGGGAAACCAATAAGGTCAAAGGCAATGAGACTGCATTATTGTATATTTTAAATAGAGGTAGATGAGAGACTGGGGGGTGGGAAGGATAAAGCAATGCTCATGAAGGTTTTTCATATCCAGTCTTCAACCCTCACTCCCAGCTTCAATTGTTGCTGTTTTATGTTGGCTTTACCATGAAGAAAATAAAAGTAAACAAAAACCCCCAAAGCAGAAAGTGATAAGGAAGCATGAAGAATCTGGGCAGAAAAGATGATCAGGTGAAAGTCAGAGAAAGAAGAGTCAGGTGTCAGTTAATGTTGGTTCTATATGCTGCTCAGGGCACTCGAGTCATTTTCAAAAACATATCACTAAAAGATGAGCATAAAGCCAAACAATATGAAATTTCCCACTAACAACATTATAGGAAAATGCATGGGTGCAGTTAGCAGCGATTATTAAATTTAGGTACTTTCATTTCAAACATCAGGCCAAAAGGTATTATAATACAACTAACATCAGTACAAATTAAATAAAATCAACTTCCGAATCCTGAAAAACAAAATGATTTAAAAGAAACTAAATCCTTACTATAGTGTAGATAAAGTTTCCTGAATTTTATACCTCTTTTCAACAAGTGAATAGTTCAACTACTCAGGATAACCTGTATGGATCCAACTAAGAACAGCAATATACTGAAAATACATTGTATAGTGCAATGCTGGGCAGATATATTGTTTATTCAAGGGGATTCCCTGTGTGTGTACATTTGTTTTCATTTCTGTATTTCCAGGCAAATACTAACCACAAATAGTACTTCACCCACTCAAATATATTGCAGCATGAGTGAATTTAGAGCAATATATATATTTTAAATTTAGCATGTGTTTCTTTACAGGGCTTCAGATGTTTAGAAGAATTATGCAGATTTTATAAATGAGTACTAGAGCATTATGCTACTTGATAGTGCCCCATCTGTGCTTCCCATGTAGTGTTTGACGGGGCATCTGTGTAAATTGCCTTTTTTTTTTTTAGTTAATTAGTTTATTGCATAAAACTTAATGTACTACCTGATATTAAAAAAAAAAAAAAAAACTTTGTTTATCTCAGGACTTTTCCAGACTGAAGCTGATACTCCTCTGTAGTTCTAGTCAGTCTTAACTTTTTCCTTTGTAGACTAAACTGAAATAATAAACAATTTTCCCCCCACTCTCTATCATTAAGGGCATAATAGACTATACTTGTGTGACAGTAAATATGAAGATTATAACTAACAGTTTAAGTTGATCACCCCAATATTTCTTATAGTTTAACATAGCTCCCTAATCAAAATAACCTGTAATACATTTTAAGGGGTCTTTTAGGATAAGTTTATTGCTGTTGTTGTTGTTATTTATTTTTTAAGCCAGATTTCTAGGGAACAAATGTACACAGTCATGTTATGTTCACAATCAATCCTTTTCTCTCCAAGGTATTCTTACCTCTTCTTAAGTTGTTTTAAGTTATGTCAACACAAGAAAAAAAATCTTGTTGAAATGTTATAAGCAATAAAAACCAAAAAGCATGTTATTAAAATTAGCTTGTCTCTTGTTTAGGAAAAATAATAAAAATCCCATATTTTGAGCTACATTTTTTACTTTTATCTTGATATTTCTTCTACAAAGAAGCAAATTTAAACTGAAGGAAACTGGCATCCAAGACAGGGAAGAGAAATACTGCAAAATTTTTATAGGCAATGTAGATAGGTCATTGGAGAAGGGAATAGGTTCTGAATCCTACAATAGGAACTATGTAACCTTGTTTTTCTTTCTTTTTTTAAATAAATGTATACACCAGTTTCCTTATCTTCAAACTGATCTCATAATAATATTTGCCACATGGAGCTCTTATGAGTATGAAATGAGTGTATATTTGTCAGTGCATAAAACAGTATCTGGCTCATAAAAATTAGTCACAAAATGCTTGCTATTACTTGTTAATTTCAGTGAGAATAAATACTTTTGGTAAAAACAGGGTACATTCATTAAATTAATATATCTAAAAGAAGTAACCACTATTTTTAATTAAAACATTTTAGTAAAATAAGATTTAATTTAAGAAGAATTGTCTTTGATATCATGTAAGAGATATCCCTTTTTAAAGGGATAACCAAGAGGACAGTGCTAAATAGAAAAATCTTACTTTATGAATCTTTGAATTTATCTTGGCATATAGTTTGCCACTGTTGCCTAGGAACTTAGGTTTACACCTATTTGTTTCTTTTTGGGTCATTATGGTCAGAGTACAGGTGAGATCAACAACTTTTAATTGCCATGATAAATGAATGTTTTTGCACTTACAGAATCATATGAATTATTTGTCCATTGAATTAGTGATTTATTTAGTGGGCTCAGATATCATAATTGATCTGTAACATGGTAAAGTAATATTTGTTCTCTAGCAATTAGATTTTTTAAAAAGAAGAAATAAAAATAAAGATTTGAGTTTGGTCTTGAATTTACCTTACCTAAAAATTTGGAAAGCCTGTCAATGAGATGCACTCTTGTTCATCTAAAGAAATCAATGCAAATGAACTAGCTAGAAAGTAGAATTTGGAAGAATGTTTCAGTATGTGAAAATCAGAATCAAAATGTCAACTCCTCTGACTTGGAGCAAACTGAGTTATGAACTAAACCCTCACACTGTATAAATGTTTAAGAACTCAGAAAGCTTCAAGAGTGTTCTTATACTCACATATGATGTCTATTCTGTCCAATAGTATAAAAAGTTTAAAAGTCATTCTGTAGGATAAAAATACTCATAAGCATCTTGCCTCGAGGTTTAAAATATAAAATGTTCTAACTGTTGCTTAACACCTAAGGGGTAAAGGGAAATATCAATTTAATATCAGTCATAAAAGCTATTGAAGAAAAAAACAATGTGTAGTCATAGTATTTCCTATATGGAAGATACTATTTCCTAAAACCTTAGTTGAGACGCAATAATGATTTTTCAAATTAGGAATATCAGATATTTCAAAGTCCATCCTCTACATTTCCTCTTCTTGGTATGTTCACCTTAACAAAGATCAGAAAATGAAAATAACACACACACACACACACACACCCTTCTCTGAAACATTAAAACCGAATGAAATATTCCTAAAGTTCTCGAGCCAAGTTTGGGGAGGTTTAAGTGATAAAATTTTTTATGAAAATCAAATCTATATATGACTTCCAAGTCATTGACAATTCTCAGTGCCATGTGAGACTGAGAATTACTCAGCTTTACCTTGATATAACAAAACAGTTATTAATCATATACATTTCCTTAAAATAGCACATTGTGCTATAAGACCTGAGGATGTCTGGATTCCATCCTTGCAATGTAAGTGTTACAAACGCACACTATTTTGGTAAAGTTAGACCTTAATTTTTATGAACTTCATTCTATCTACTTGGCAAGATATTCAAGCTCCCTGGAAAATATGTTAACGCAAATATCCTCTTCCTTAGGAGCAAAACATGTCATAATCATAGCTCTGACATCATTTCCATGCATTAGTCAACCAGATGAATTTCACTTCCCTAATAAAATCTCACCATCACTTAATTGCCAGCTTTCTTAACAATTTTAAAGATGGTATATCTATTCTAAAATAATACTACTTAATTTTATATGTATGATAACACATAATTTTGTGTCTATCTCTAATATTATCCCTACGAATTCTTTTATCTAAGGGAGAAAAAGAGATTCATTTTTCAGAAAACAGGTGCTCTTGCTCTTATCAAGTAATTGGAACTGGTCAAATGAGAGATCAAATACTCACACCGCCAGTAGCACTGACAAAACAAAAAGTATCCAGCCAAACTTTAAGAATTTCCTAAATTTGCTAATCATTAATTTTTAGATCAAGTTTCCACCCACCTACCCCCACCATTATATCAGGTTGAAGAGTCTAAAAGAAGATAGACCCAGAAGAGCACTTTAAATGCTTTAATTTTTTTTTAATGTGATACTGTTCTTTTTAAGGGTTCTTTCATATGTGATCAGTCAGAGATACTGACTTTTGTGAGTTAACACAAAAGTGAAATAGCACTTTTAAGTGCTGTCTCTCTTTGGAGATTTAATGTGCTTTGTAATATCTCTGAGATCAGTCAGGGAGAGACAAGAAGAAAGAAATTTGATTTTGAGTCTGGACCAAAGCTCAGTGACTTGAGAGGCACCTAAACATAATGAAAAGGAAGAAGTTTCAAAGAGAAAGTTGGCAGCTATGACCAGAATCCACAGGGCCAGCAGGACTGACATCAACCAGAGGCAGATATAGAGGGGTACCCTATGATCTCTCTTGATACCATTGACACTGCAAGACCCAGTTTCATTGGGGAACAGTCCAGTAAAAGAACATCTCCAAAGGACACAGCATGGTTGCAGTGTTGAGAAAGACATGAAAATGCCAGCACCAAGGGCCTAATGCTGTCCTTTTCTCCTCCGAAGATCACATACATCTGGGGGAAGCAAAAGTCAACATCTGAGACGTGCTTTTTTCAAGCTTGACTTGAATGATATAAAGTTGGCGGTATAATAGTTAGATGCTTACCTTTGTGACCTAGGTTCAGTCTAATCTAAGAACAAGTCATTAGCTGAATCTTGGTAGTCTTTACTTTCCTCCTGGTGAATAACTTTCTACCGTACATTTCTGTTTTTTAAATTTTTTAAATTAAAATTACCATCAGCCAACTATGTGTGAAATATGGAAAAATCACCCCAGACTGCCCCGATCTCTTTGTTTTTTCCCAATATTTTCAACAATCTATGGATTTCTCCGGATTCTGACGCTGTAATTAATGCTCAAATGATTATGTTTAGAATACAAATTGTAACTTTATATAAATGATATCTTAACAAAAAATAACAATAACAGTGAATTAAGGAAATCAGATATGTTAAGCTTCAATGGGTGTGTCAAAAAAAGACATGGGTGTCTGAATTCTAAAGCAATGGAATTATACAAGAAAATAAAAAAAATATAGAACAGCTTATATTAAAATGTGATATTTGTAAATTCTAGGTAAAATAGGTTATTTATGATCATGTCTATTCTAAAATGTCATCTCATCCTTGCTATATGGACTAAATTATGATTGAATTGTGGTACAGAAAATTTCACAAATTTGCTTGCATGATAATTATGGTCAAAATAAATAGAGTCACTGTCAAAATTTAAAAAAATTATCAGTTTTATTCTAGAAGTTCAGACTATTGAGGAAAAAATCATAATAACCATTTTAATATTGTTTACACTTAAGTTCCTTATAAAAAAATCATTGCTTTAGAATATATCTTCATGAAATCCAAAATACCTGATCAATTTCAAATAAAAATAGTCAAATTTAGGGAAAAATTAGCCTGGAGTTTTCTTTCATAGGACATTAATTGAAACTCGGCTTTAGGATACTATGCTAGCATTTGGTGGGCAATTTCAAAGCTCTTTAACTGGAGTACTATTTTAAGAAACTAAAACTTCTACATAGTAAAATCAGTATTACTCCTTTACCATGTCCTATTTTGTGAAATCAGTTTTGGAGGAATTATTGAGGCACCCCTACTATTTGAGACTAAAAATTTTGTTTTCTTTAATTATGAAATGAGGTGGAAGAGAATATGTGGGTTTAGTTCAAGAAGTAAGTGCAGTTTGTGGGATTTCATTCCTTGTGAAAATTCAAACAAGATAAAAGCTAGAAGGTATGATTAGTATGTGGTCTTCAGCTATTATAAATAAATGTTAAATATCAATGATGTAATTGGTGAACTAATATTATGAAATTGGTCGATTGTGAATCACATGTATTAAAACTCAAATAAGTCTGTTTACCACCTGATGTCCAAACCATCTATATAGATTAATAAAAATATATTAACAGGAGGAAACATAGTCTTGAGAAAAAATTTTGGAATAATAAGTGGATAGCAGTTTTTATAACTATTGATATGAATTTTTATGTCAATTACTTTGTTCCACAAATATTTATCCAGATTCATTACATTTAAGGTTCTAAGGTCTAGAGATGAACAAAAAAAGACTGTATGCTGTATTCCCATCCAGTGTACAGTCTGGTGAGAATAGACAAGTAATAAATGTGTAAGCAAATGACCATATTTGTAAATGCTATGGATAAAATGAAGGCAGGGCACAAAAATAGAAAAAAAACCTGGGTATACTTATGCTCTATTTTATGATCCAACCAGCATTAGTGTGATCTTTCTCCGGTTGAATTTCCTCTCATGACCTGTTTGTATCTCAGTCAGGGTAAATTTTGTTTTGTATAGTATATAAAGTAGGAAGAAAAAACAAAGAAAGTTAAACAGATAAAAAACTAGTTTTATAAGGCCTTACATTAAATTGGAATCTCAATGTTTTATCATAGTTCATAATGACAAAACTTTGAGATTCAAACAATACATATAGGATAGAAATATGCTAAGTGATTTAATTTGCATTTACATTCCCATTTACTTAAATGTATCCTAGCGTGGTTTTTTTTTTTTTTTTTTTTTTTTTTTTTTTTTTGGTGGGGGTGTTCCTATGTAATGATAAGTAATTGTGATTTATATTTTATAAAACATTATGTGATCAAACAAGTTAACACTTTGTCCTTGAATTTCTTCTGTTGCTGCATAGTTGCATTTGCCATTACCAGGCAATGCAATTATTAGATAGTATTGATCCATGTCCTCCCTTCAGTTTGGTGGTTACTAAAACTATTGAAAAAATGCCTGGCCAGGAATTCATTTCTGAGCTGTAATAACTTTAATATAATAAATTTTCCCTCACATTTTTACCTTTAAAATGACCAATATTTCAAATTAAACAGGATCTTGAAAATAGCATTGTGCTCCTTAATTTCATAAAATAATGTTTATTTTTGCCTCTAATATATGAAGGAAGGTGATAAAAAATATTCTGGTTACTGAGTTATTTCAAATTGTCTCCAACATAATCCACCAAAAGGAAAATGCTTAGTACAGAGGATTCACTATGACCAATTTCTTTTAAATTTAAACAGTCAAGATAATTAAACAACAAATATACTTTTTATGAGTTTTGATAAATATCATTATTACTGTTTGCAAAATATGCCAATATATTTTCATGAACCAAATCAGTAAGCTCCTAACTTTTCAAGTAACTCTTAAAAACAATTCAGTAAGAACTTTGGAAAAAGAAGCAAAAGTGGCAAGAAGAGCTGCTTTATAACTTAGGGCCAAATATTTAAGTAATTACATTAAATAATTAAGTTAAAGTGAAAGCAGTTCCTAAATCTTAATCTTTATCACTTATCTAATAACTGTATCCTTGGGTTCTACATCCTTTAAGTGATGGTAGCTATGAAACATGTTTGAACATTTAATAACAACTTCATTCAATATAGAATTGTATAAAAGCATGGAAAGTATACTGCACCTGTCATCTCATTAATCCTCCCTATAATCCTGAAAACCATTTTAATTGTACTTTTTGAAGCACTTAATTTGAACCAGTATCTTCAGCTCTTGTCAGTGAAGATGGTATGGAAGAGACTTTATTTCTAAGAGTAAATCTGCAACGTATCTTTTGTACTTTATAGGAAAAAAAATGGATAAAATTTCTCAAATGATACTTCTCAGAACATGGGATTTGGGCTCAATTTCTAAGTTCAACATTATCTTAAACATCAGATTTTATTATGAAAAACATGTTTATAGGTCTGTTTAGATTGCTATCTTTCTGACTTTTTACTGTCCTACAAGACAAAAATCTTAATTAGAGAGGACTTGCATTAGCCTGGGCTTACATAGGAGGAATTTTGCATATCATGACCAGAAGGAATGCAGAAATTTCTAAACTATTTATTTTGGTTTGCTAAAAATATTTGTTTAACACAATGAGCCATAGATAGTGACAGATTTTGTGCCACCCTTCATAGTTGTATCATCTACTGTTTGAGGCCAAGAAGTGAATAGTTTCCATAATTAGGAACAGAAATGGAAAAACTGGGTCAGCATTGATAAGTATATATTTTTTTTTCCAAGAAGAAAAGCCATGTAATCTGTATGGCCCAGCCAAGTGCATTCACTTGATTTGTTCTTTTATTTATTTATTTATTTTATTTATTCTTTTAAAGCACACAATTATGTCATGCTCATTTAACATAAGTTACAAAATTTTGAAGCATAGAATTTTTTTTTCATTTACCGGGAAATTCACCCAATTCTTTTCCATTGACTTAGAGTTTTCGTTGAATAAAAATATACTCAGTGTTTAAGTCCAAAGTAAATTTAGAGCAAGATTTTAAAAAAATATAAGGTAACTTCCTAATAAAACAAGTTGAGAATCAATATACACATTATAACATTGTGAAAAGATAAGGCTAATTTGATTCAGATTTGCTTTTGAGGTAAAGATTTTCTTTTGAATGAGTATCATATATAAATATTACCTCAGTAATACTTATTCACATTTTATTCTCACATTTTATTGTATAGTAAAATGGGTTTTGCTTAAGGCAAAACCTTAAAGTACTGAAAATTTTGATGATGCAATGAGGAAGTATTTCAATTATTGTTTTAAAATCATTCATTTATTCATCAATACAGCTGATATTAATTGAATGTCTATTGTGTCCCAGATTCTGGGGATAGAAATGTGAACAAGACAAAATTTTTGCCATAAAAGAACCTGTAGTCTAATTCCAAGGAGGGAATGGGCAATTACCATTACCTAATTTGAATTGAAGGTTTTTATTTAATCCAAAAATTTCTTAATGTTTTAATTAATGTTGAATCCTTGTATTAATTCAATAAGCTACATTAGTTTCCTCTGTCTAGGGAATGACAACTTGAGGAAATATTTAAAAACCCACTGTTAACCAGGCATGATGGTGTATTCCATGCCTGTAATCCCAGCTACGTAAGAGATCAAGTTAGGAGGATCCAAAGTGCAATGCCAACAGGGCAACTTAATGAGACCCTGTCTCAAATTTTAAAAAGGACTGAGAGAGAGTGAATCTGTTGCCTCTGCTACTTTTGAAACTATCTGACCTAAGGATGGCTATGAAAAATAATGAGTAGATAAACTTTGCTTTACCAGATTCTTCCTAGTTGACTCATCAATTATCATCAATTTTAAAAATATTGTTTAAGCATTTAGTCTATTCATGAGTTTTAAGAAAGAATAATTCAAAAGAACTTGTGGAGCCCTAAGAAATCAGGACTGTAAAAAGGTTATATTGAGGATGTCCTATGACACTGACATTTGTAAATTCTCATTGATGTTATATCTGTAGAAAATCTATGGGACTCTGAACACCTTGTGGGATACACAATGCATGTAGGAATCTTTACATAGGAATTACTTAGTGAATTGTACTGTCATTTGTATAATAGAGCAGTTGGTCTGTGGGAGTTTATTCTTGACTACATACATGTGTTTTTATATATATTCATATGTACACATATATGTAAGGAATAGAAAAGTTAAATTTTGGGGGCCCTTGCAAATTTTAACATTTTTAATAGTTTTTCCTTTTCTCTACAGTCTTAGCCCTTACTCTATGCACCATTACCTAGTTGGCAGCAATAGTATGTCTGTTAATATTATAAGGTCATTCCCAGAAATATCATCTGAGAGAAGCAATAGCCTTGGGCATACTGTTTGAACATGGTAGATAACAAGATTACAAGGGACAGAGTGGGGCAAGGCAAAATGGGGTGTTTTGTGTGATTCCATTTTTTAGAAATATCCTAGTGGTTTTATGATACAACTATGAAATTTTAATAGTAGATTGGTTAAATGTTTTCCAAAAAGTTTGATTTTTTAGAGGAATGAATTTTTGTTCATCGCATTACTAAGTTTTTATATAACATTATCAATAAGTATATTATTCTAATATTCTATGCAATATTTTTATTCTCAGTGTATTAACAATGTACTAATACATTGGGGAAAATATGTAGATTTGCTATCCATCTACATTCCTATATAACTCATTTTTTAGTAGTTTGATTTTAACAATACACAAAGAAAAGAATACATTTTAAAAATCCATATATTTTTCATGGTTGAAATCAGTACTTCTACAGCTATTCTTTTGCTCCTCCAGAAATATTATGTTGACTTATATACAGTTTCCTATGATAATAGAAATCATAGTTTTCTTTTCACCCAATAAACATTTAAGTTCTAAGTAGTTCATATAGTTACTGGTTAGCCTCTAAATGAGAACAGCAATGCTGTAGACCAAAATTTTCCTTTGATGTAATTCACCTCTGCATTTTTAAAAATATTTCTTATCATTCCCATCCTCAGATGCTTAGTAGCTTCATAGCCTCATTGCACACCTTCTTATATGAATTCACAAAATTTTCAGATAAACTCCTTTAGAGCTAGTTCTGTTAACTTTCTGCCAGGTATTTACATTTTATTATATTATCATGTTTTAAACCAATATAGTACATTACTGAGGATGGTATATCCTTAGACACTAACATAAAATCCTCCAGGAAGAAATAATTTATGAGCAGGTATGTGTATAGGTAGAAATACTTTTTTTAAATGGTTCAGCAAGCATTTATTTGGCATGTGCAGTGTGTAAAATACTAAAAATGGCTAGATCCCACACTGTACACAAAGAGTCCTTTTGTGACACAGTCTCAACTGTACATTCTAAATTACTCTGAATGTTACTTCTATTGAAATAGAATTGATTTAATTATGCATATAAATTTTAACAATCTGATAAAATACACATCACAACTTTAATTTTGAATAAAATATTTCACTTTTTCACCCATTCATGCCTGTGTGACAGCTCTCTATTTGACCAAAATACCTAATAAGAACAATTTAGAAAAGGAAAGGAATTTTGGCTCACTATTTCAGAGGTTTCAGTGCATGGTCAGCTGGTTTCATTGTATAATTGTGTTGTGAAGCAGAATATCAGTAGAAAGATACAGTAGAGGTAAACTTCTTAGCTATGGAAGCCCAGGTAAAAAGAAATGGGGTGCGTGAAGGGCCAAGGACAAAATATAGTCCTCAAGAGGATGCCCCCAGTAACCAAATATGCCATAGCAGTCTACAGTTTCCACCACCTACAAATAGTCCACTAAACTATTAATCCTTCAAATGCATTAATCAACTGATCAGGATAAAGCCCTCATGATCCAAACACTTTTCAAAAGCCTCACCTGGAGATATTGCTGCACTGGGGACTGAGTCTTCAATGCATGAGTGTTTTTGTGAGACATTCTAGATCCAAAGCATAGCATCCAAAGCATTCAATCAGGTAAACCATGCAAAGACCCATATGCAAGGTTTACCTGATTGAATAGTAATTTTCTGAGCTCATTGTGAAGATATTTTATCTATATTACTAATTTTTTTGCTTATGGAATGTCACAGAAAAAGCAGGTTTCTCTGTCGCCATTTTACTTTTTCATATTTAATTTAATGATCTAACTTTTAAAGGGGTGGGATAAAAAATGGAAACCTAGGACCAGGTTCAATTCTTATAATCCATTTTATGCTGCTATAATAGAATACCTGAAAATGGATAATTCATATAAAACAGAGATTTATTTCTTACCATTTGGGAGACTGGGAAGTCAAGGTTGAAGGGTCATGTCTAGTGAAGGGGTTTATTAGAAGGGCCAAAAGAGGACCAGATTGAGCAAGAGATGGAATTTACAGCTTTAAACCCTTTCATATTTGGCCATCATTCCATCATAAAGGTGGTTCTTTCATGGCCTAAACACCTTTCATTAGATCCTACTTCCCAATGCTGTTACATTAGTGATTAAATTTTCAACACATGTATTTTGGAGGGACAGGTTCAAACCATAACACTGAACATATTGTGTCTGGAGAGAGAAAATGATGAAAGAGAATAACCTGGGTAATACATTCATTATTTCTTTCCCTCTTCTGCAGAATAAAGATTATTTAATGAAAAATGAAACATTAATGTTTCCCAAGGAGATATCTGCCTGATAAATCATAGTCTGGATACCATTAGAATGAATGCCCTAGGAGAACTGCAGGGCAATTGAGGAAACTACTTTCTCTTGATTAAGGGACACCTAGTTCTTTAAATAGTTATATTATGAATTCTTCTGATTTGGTTACTCACTTTGAAAGCATCTCTTGCCTATACTTAACTCCCAAAGGGATGCCAACATAGGTTTCCTATAGGATTGGTTTTTCCTTCTACTCTCAGTACTTCCTACAGAAAGAGAATGTGCTGTGTTCCTTTCTTTTTCTCTGTTCCAAACTGAAGTAATTGTGTCACATAAGCATATCTCAATGTGGAATATCAAAATATTCATAGTGATAACTCACCTTAATAGCTGACCAGCTAAGAAAACCTTTTCTAAAAATTTTGATGACAACATAAGTCATTATTACAAGTTTTCTAAGTAATTCTATCCTAAATGTTTGTTTCACAAACAAGTTCCAGGCTTCGGTTCTTTAAGAGATTGATAAGAGAAAAAGAAGGCAGAAAGAGAAGTGTGTTGAAATGGGCTTGGGAAAAATCAAAGGACAAAGAGGACTGATGCTCACTGTTCACACTTAATACAGTATGCAGAAAAGCAAAATGATCTCAATGTCATCCTCTCATTCAGGAGAAACAGTCCAGGAAAGGAAGAGTAAAGATGTCTCACTGAAGTTTTTTGTCAGATGTCTTCAACAAAAACTCAAAGACCCCATGTTCCTGAAGTCATAGGGATAGTTGGAAGCTTCCTGTGACCCCAGAAGTCGCAAGAATATTGCAGCATCTTGGGCATCCAAGAGGTTAAAATGGCTGGGAGAGAAAAATGGATCTCAAGAGAGGCTGAGTAGCACATAGCGGGCAAATGCAAAGTAGGTATGTCCTTGTTTCAAAAACCAAACCTAATTAGGTAAATAGATGCACCTGCCCATACCAGTTTACATGAGGGCAATATTCGTAGACAAGACACTAACCTGTCCCCAAAGCCTTGCCACTGAAAACCCCCAGAAATGTACACAAAACACAGGGATAATAGAGGACATCCCTGAATGGCCGACATTATCTCCAAAATTAGGGCTTAAAGCAGAACTTAAGTTCAATTATAGAAAATTAACATATAACATTTCTTAAACAACTGTGATTAAGGTCTGAGATTCAATCCTGCTACAACACTGTCATTCTATACTAAATTATAAGTTCGGCTAAGTGGATAGACAAAGGATTGGATTATAAGGAGGGATTGTCCCAAAAGATATATTCAAATGATATGTTCACAACTTGGTATAGAAAGGCTGCCATTTAATTATGTATTGGGTCTTTGTTTGCAGAAACCCACATAACTATGAGGAATAACAGTTTAATCAGACACTATAGCTTCAACCATGACTTGTTCATAAAATTGGATTATAAAAGAATCCATGTGATTTTCATGAATCTGTATTTCCTAATCAAATTTTTGCATCCACAGCATGGGTGCCAATGATGGCATAAAATGTACAACTGGTTTCCATAAAGATAACCAATACTCTCCTGGGGTAAAATGTAAAAGGCCTTTTTTTATTTCTTTCATAACTTAAACATATTATTTGCCATGTAAGGGTTAAACCCAGGTCTTCAGTTACTTCAATGAACTGTTTGGACTTTAAGAAAAGAATATCTTCTTTTTAAAAAGAAAATGTAATGCATTGCACATTCAAAATATCAAGAATTATAGCTTGCCTCTTATGAAAAATATAGGATGCATGTGTGTTTGCCTGGTAACCACTCCCCAGCTGCTGATGGTAGGCTATTTACAATTCATTAAATGAGCCATAGTTTGGAGTATCTACATAAATGAGTGTATAGGTAGATATATGATATATATGTATATTTATATGTCATATGTATAATATACACATATAATATTAAATATATATATGTGAAAACGTTGGAAATTTTACATTGTATCAATTAAAAATAAAAAACAAATGTACATTAAACCAAAATGAATCTATAAAAAGTATTCCACTTAACTTATTTTACACAGTGAAAATTTTGTTAATAAAGAATAAATCCTTTAAGTGTAAATTACGAACTAATGCTTCAAATGCAACTCCAGCTTACGCAACAAATTGAAATGGATAATATCAGACTTTTATTGAGAGAAAGTTTTATTGTTAATAAGAGCAATGGTAGGGCAAGTCTGAAAGCAATGAATGCCCAAAAAGTAATTATAAGGGGAGAGGATGAAGGCTGAAAGTTGGGGTGATGTTGCAGCTAGAGAAGATAATGTTGCCGTGGTTAAATGCTATAATTAGTCATATTAGCCAGCCATGGTGTGTCTATGTCTTTGTGCATTTTCTGTTCCTATAACAGAATACCTGAGAGTGTTTTATAAAGAAAATAAATTTATCTGGATCATATTTCTGGAGGTTGAAATTGCAAGATTCCGGGGCCACATTTGGCAAAGGTTTCATGTTGTATCATCTCATGGAAGAAAAATTCAAGGGCAAGTATGTGCACAAGAAAGAAAACACAAGGGATGTTCATGTATTATAACAGTTTAATCTTGCAGAAATTAATCTGGCCTCACAAGAACTGTCTTAATCCCTCTCAATAATCTATCACTTTGAAGGTCCCATCACCACTTAACTGTAGAGTGGAGACCAAATTTCTGCCGACTTTCAGAGATATACAAACATGATTGTCAATAGTATTTTTTTTATACCAAGGATTGAACCCAGGGGCACTTAACCACTGAACCACATCCTAAGCCCTGCTTTTTATATATTTTATCTAGACATGGGGTCTTGTTTAGTTGCTTAGGGTCTCGCTAAGTTGCTGGGGCTGATTTTGAACTCGCAATCCTATTGCCTCAGCTTCGCAAGCCACTGGGATTACAGGCATGCACCACCATGCCTGGCTTTCAATAATTCTTGGACCTTCAAATTTACAATCATGTTTTATTTTTTCAATTTATTTATTGAGTTTCTACAATCCCTTGGGAATTCAGGATCAAGCAGTGAACAAAATCAACAAAACACTCTGCCCTCAAAGCACTTACACTTTGACCAGTAAGTGCACAGGCAAAAGATATATTTTGTCAGAATTAAAACTGCTTCAGAGATAATTAAAGCAAGATACCTTGAATATTAATGAGTTTATAATTTTATACTAGGCAGTGGTGGGAGGTATACAAAGTGAATACAGGCCTAAAGAGACAACGAAGCAAGCCATGCACGTATCTTGGGGAAAGGCGTGTTGAAATTTCTCAAAATCCTGATGCTGATCCTAGTTTCACTGAGCTGCGCATGTTGACCTCCCTGTTATCTATAGTGCATTTGAAGTCTAGGATCTGTCACTCTGTTCTTATAAATGCATATATTTATATATACACGCACACACTATATACGTATATACATATGTACACAGTACATGTATGCATGTGTATGTATGGATATCCTTACAAACAAATATGTATTTGTGCTTATTTTATTTATCAGAGTTTTTTTTTCATGAAAATCATTTCAGCTTATCTAATAGAAACAAGTTAGACATAATATATTACCATAGAAATGAAATCTTTCTTTTCTTTCTATAAGATCTTTCTTAAAAAGGAGTTTTAAAACTTATTAGTATTCATTTTAACTTGGAGGGTAATTTAAAGATTAAAATGAGAACACCCATTTTTTATCCCATTAAGTCTTTTTTAAATAAACTCTATAATTTAATAGTTAAAGACCTAATTCACATCATGTACAACCACCACAAGAATGGGATCCTAATTAGAGTAAGTTATAGCCCATGTATGTATAATATGTCAAAATACACTCTATCGTTGTATATCTAAAGAGAACAAATAAAAAAGGCCTAATAAATTTTATAATTAGGAACTATCTTGATTATTTTAACTTATCTTTATTTTCATTTTTCAGATGAAAATTATAATTCTGTAATTTCTTCCTAGCTAAAAGTATTATATATGTGTATGAATTTCAAAGGATGTTGTCAACTTCAATGCTTGGATATGCAATCTTGTTTGTCTTCATAAGGACAGTCTGTCTGTTACACTTCACCTTACACCCTACAAAAGGGATACATGTAATATTAAGGGGGGTTTGCAGGAAAACACGTAGCTTAAACCTTTCTGTAACACATTTAATGTATTCCAATATGTTACCCAGTCGCTGTGGTTAACTAAGGTTTGGGAGATTTCATGAGAGAGAGAAGGAAATGAAAGCAAGAGGAGTGGGAAGGAAAATTAAAAAAATGATACTGCCGAGCTACAAGCTGGAGAGGGAAATTAATATTCAAAAGGTTAAGGTGTCTGTGAAATGTATGTAATGAGTAACACTCATAGTTTGTTACTATAGGTTCATTGCCTCTAATGTTGAGGACGGCACATGGATAATTTACGATTCCCATTGTCCCCTCTGCAGGGATTAATTCTGAATTATTTATGTACCTATATACCCACAGAACTGAAACATTTTAGTTAAAGTCAGCCACTCACTCATAGTCTTGAAATTATGCAGCCCTTGTTGCTAAAAATGATGTTAGCCTCTTGTGATTTAAGTCATAACATTTTATTTTCAGTCCCACTGAGAGAGAAGCCATACAGGAGGGGAAAAAGATAAATTTTTCTAGGATAAATCTCAGAATTCAGTTTTTTAAAGATGTAAATAGATAATGGTAATTTTGTTGAGTCAAATTATTGTTGTAGAGAGCATGTAAATAAACCTTTATTTTATTTATGATTTGTGATTTTATATTGGCACATACCAAGACTTGTTTTTATGTGGGTTTCTTGACACACAAAACCTCTGCATTTCCATAAAGGGATCCCCACCTATGTGTTAATTAATCAAAGAATGAAATTTCGTTTTTGGAAAATTGTTCTAACCCATTCAGATTTCACACCAAACTGTTTCATTTAGTCAACTGAATTGAGAAAATGTACTATTTCTCTTTTAACTCCAGTGATTACTCACCACTATTAAATGCTTCTCTGACTATAACAGGATTAATGAAAAAATTCAGGTATTACTCCTTTTAAAAAGAGATTGTATTTTGGACTGACAGTTCGTTGGGTAGGTGTTTAATCTTGTTGACATGAGAAAATCTTACAATTTTTAATAAATTGAATTTTAAAGCTTTGTTTATATTTTTGTTGTAAACTATAGGATCTTGCATATTAGTCAGATTTCTTTGAGTGAAAAAAAAAATCCAAATGTCCCATACACAATCTCTTTAAGAAAAAAATCTGAATGGGGGAAAAAGTCTCCAAACAAATGACTTGGGCTTTGGAATTCAGATTATCCATTCTCTTCTAGTCTTAGAATTTATGTTTCCTTATTAATTAGGGTGCCCCTCAAGAAGACTCAATGTCACATAGGGTATTGAGCATGAAAATAGCTAAGAAATTAGAAATATTCAAGAAGTGAAAGGGGAAAATACACATATACATATATATGCACACATATAAGACATCAATTTCTCTCTTAGCCCCCCACCCCATACAATTTGACAATTGCTAATAAATTAGGAGGAGGGGCATATTGATGTACTGCTTGACTATAACACAAAGAAGTGTAGTTAGCAAAAAGCTGCAGTGGGTAATGAACAGTATTTTAACTCGGCAGTTTAACCTCCGTGTCTGTCAGCTGTGACCTTTTACCAACCCCAATGAGAGTCTGATTTCTCACTTTTGCTACTCACTGCTGGATGAGTGAATGTAGAATTTGACAGCGAGAGGTTTTACATGAAAAGGAAAGGTACTTAAAAAGCATGTTTTGTGATGATAGGCTACATTTATTCACTGTTCATTACACTTGGTGCAGCAGCAGCAGCGTTGGTGGATTGATTGGGTGTGAGCAGCTTGTCTGCTATGGAAGTGAAGAGGCGTTATTGACCTGCATGGGAGCTGAAGTGACCTCTAGATGACCCCCCTTCACCTGAAATTGACCTTGAAAACAACCTAGGGTTCACTCCCATTTAAATAGAAGGGAAATTCTTCTAACAGCATGTAGATTATTAGAGTTGATATATTGAGCATTTCCTTTTTTCCCCCCATCCTTTTTACTTTTACAGAGGTACATGCTTGTGGGGGGTAAGGCGAGTGCTGGCTTTTAAATTTTCAGACCCTGCAGCTGCTCTGCTTGGTGTTTGTACAGATTTATGAAGGGGGGTACCCAGACTTTGGACTGCTTGATGTAAAATTTTACCATTCATCATTATTGATTAGAGCCCACACTCTATGACAGAGCCCAAACCTTACTATGACAATTGCTATTTCAGTTGTTATGGGCCATAATGGGCCATAGGGATGATTTAAAGGAGCACAATAGCTATCTGTAATTACACATGAATAATCCATGAATTCTACACCACAATGCTTATGATCAGACCCTAACAACCAAGGCTTGAGACATTTATTCTTGTTTTCTTGTTGGCACCTGTGCCAAAAGTTGCCCATTTATGGAAATTTAAACACAACAAGCTTACTTTCTCTCATGTTCAAAGTTAAGTTTTAATTCTCAGTTAAAAATGAATTACACACATGAAAGTGATAATATATTGCATTTTTACAGATGATTTCATCAGTAATTGAACTTACTCCTTATTAGAAAAGGATGCTCATTATCATTTCATCCATTAGCATCAAGAAAATATATTAGAAATTTTCCTCATTGCTGATACAACCAGAGGAAGAAGAACACTTATTATTATCACAATTTTTAAAGCAACATTTTTTGAAGTCCATTATTTTATTTGGCCAAGAAGTTTAGAGAAAAATAAACCAAGACCAAAGACAGGTCTTATGATATGAAGGAGATTTCATAGGTCTTATATAGGTTTATGGTGGAAACTAATATGCTAACCAAATGATTCGTATGGTGCGCCTCAATAGTAAATTATTCTCTAATTTTATGTGCAATGGAGAGATGGAAAAGCTGTTTAAACACTGAGCTTCTTCACATGTGTAGCCCCTAAGTTTCAGAGTGCTGGCACAAACACACCTAATAAAAGATCACATTTATTCATAGCTGCTTAGGAAATCCCCATATCCATAACGTGTCTTGGAATGGATTAAGGACATTTTTTGACATATCCATTTTTTTCACTCTTTAAATTTTCTTTCTTTCTTTCTTTCTTTTTTTTTTTTTTGTAGGAGGCTATCTTGTATAGATCCAAAACAGGGAAACCTATGCAAAGTTTTTGTAAGTTCACTTCTTCTAGCTCTTAGAATATGTGTAAACAACTGATAGTATGTTTCATTTTCATCCTGACAATTATGAAGCAATTTGGGGGTAGTGTTTTTTGGTTTATCTACCACATATTCCAGAAAAGTGTCCCTTCTGCTTGGTTTATAAAATTTCAGTAGCTTAACCTATTTGAGGCATAATAATGTTGTTTAACTCAGATGCATTTTTCATACTGTTCAAATATTTACATGCAGGGATACAGGCTTATTAGCAATCTGGTGAAGTATTTGCAAATCTGGATCAAAAATTTGACAGGATATTCATTGCACTGACTTGACCTATTTTTCTATCTAAAGCTCTACTCCATAATACTTGTTTCATTTTATGTTAATCCTATGCATAAAAGGCAGTGACTAGGATATTTGTACACAATAATACTCTAGCATCCACACAGGAGGATTCTAACTAATCTGACTTCATCCCCACCTCCCCCAGTGCATGAAGTGCTTACACCTATGATAGTTTCCAAGCTCCTCGAGGCCTTAACTTAACCAATGCATGTTATCTATTACATCTTACTTTCCTCCTCTCTATTACATTGATGAACCCCTGCAAGGGTCCTCAGCAGGTTAGAGAACTTGCAAATTGCAATTATTCTAATTTAGGATCATACCATGCTTTTTAATCCTTGAGAACATTCCCTCCTCTTCAAATTGTTCTAATTTTGAAGTATGTGTTAGATATACTGTTAAATTGGCTTCACCGTAAGAGTGAAATATAAATTTTTTAAAGTGACTAATATAAAATTAAATAAAACAAGATTTTTTCCAAGTCATGTAAATGACTTTGTTTGAAATATTATTTCCTCATAATTGCTTACATTTTTTTTGTACATCTGATAAACACAAAGCAGGATATGTTTTCTTCAACAGCATATTCTTTACAGAATACCACAAAAATAAAGGCTTGTAATTGGTATGACATTAGAAACCCATGTACTTATCTAGTCAGCCTCCATCTCATCTTTGTTCCTACCTCTCTATAAAGGATAAGGCAGTTTTGCCCAAAGGAAGAAATAAAAGGGAATCCTCGTTAAAAGGTACATTAACGAAAAAAGAACAGCTTTATTGGGGCATGTGCAGAAAGGGATGTTTGAGTAGTAAATGATAATTTACTTTTGAGGTATATTAAAAAGGTTTAATCTTACTGATCATGAGTTAAATTGGATGTTTTAATCAGTTAGCGAGTGCCAAAAATAATTATGCCAGAGCGCTTAGTCTGCAGAACATGTACACAAAGCATATAAATCCTTTGCTTCCCCAGGGATTTCTCAGAATAACACACAACTAAAAGACAAAAGCGATATCAAACTCATATAAATTAACATTGCAAATGATCTGAAAAATACAATAAATAACATGATCCCATCACTTTGAATACGCAGCACAAGGAAGGGTGTCCAACACAAATATATGCATTAATCTCCTGCATCCTCCTAAACTTTTTCAGTAAACTTTCCTTTCATTTATTTCTGCAGTTCAACTCAAGGTCATTCTTTTCACTGGCAGAGCTGGACTGGGTGACCAAGCATAGTAATCTGTGTTCCTTTTAGAAATGGATGTGAAAAATAGGATTATTTTCCTAATGAGCTTTTTACTGGGGAAGTAAAATAAAGAAATTAGACCGAAGAACCTTAAGAATCCTTTGAAGTTATAAAATTATATGATTTTAAGATTAATATTTACCAAAATTCAAGGTAGTTTTGTGAGATGAAAACTAGTATAGTAGATGAACCAATGTTTTTAAACTCTCTGTGTGAATACCTCTCACAAATGTCTTTAGAAAATGTATATTCCTTATAAGTATTTGATTTTAAAATTGCATTTTGCAGCAAGCTTTAAAACAACATATTTTGTTTTCTCTGTGACCAACTCCTGATATTTTGATTCCATCTAAAGGAAAGTAGTAGATTATAAAGACAAACTAAAAAGCTGTGTATAGATAAAACCATTTCTCCTCTTGCATTATGAGTTTGGAACTGGATTGTTTCTAAAATATTAATAGTTAAAAAGGCTGAAATAAACCATGGGCCTTTTCCCAGTGGTGTGAAAAATATAAATTTTATATATAATTTTTGCTATATCCCTTAAATACTAATTTATATTTCTTGTTGATATCTTTGTGAACAAAGTACATCTTTGTGAGTGATACAATTACAATAATATAACTTACAAATATTAACTCCACCATTTCTATTACTGACAACTGACAACTTTAAAGCTATCAATAATAAAATTCTTTGGGCCATAGATTACTTTCTTGTCACTGATATAAATTATTTATTCAGGTGTTAAAAAATGAAGTTCAGGTAGCCACAAACAAAAATTACAAGATTTATAAAGTGTGTTTTTCTTTTAATGGCAGATTTCACTCTGGAATATATGTTCAAATCTGATGTAAAATCTCCTCATTTTCTGGAGGTTGATGATCATTGAAAGCTAAAAGAAGAGTAGGCTGAGGTTAAGTGAATCATCAGTTATACATCTGATGCTTTTCCCATCATGTGACTTAATTGGTTTACACTGATTTTGTACTGGAGTATTTAGGGACAACATGGGGGCTTTTCTGCAGATCTGAACAGCTGCTTGATTTGTTAATGAACAAGATTATCAGTAGCCAATTGCTCACAGCTGAAAAACTGCATGCTCCTAGCTAGGCCATTGGAGAGAGAATGTTTCAAATGTGGTTTTTGTGTTTGACACTGTAGACTACTGAGTGATTTGGGTAAATCTGCTTGTCCCTTTAGTAACCAAGTGTCATTATATGCAAATGGGAAATACTACATACATATTTTTTTACACTCTGTGTAACAGGTTACTGGTATATAGAACTTCTTCTCTTACATACATAAGGACAAATGTAACCCAATTATTATGGACTTATGAATTGTCATTATTATTTGAGGGATCAAAGGTTCCTTTGAAAAACTTATAAAGAGTAGAGATATCCACCCAAAACAGATGTAAGTGTGTAGTTTTCATGCACTTACACAATTTTGCAAATAATATGAAGGTGTTTATATACTTCAGGTTAAGAGACTCTGCAGCATAAATAAACTTTCGTTAGTAGTCAAAAAAAATAAGTTAGAGAAAAGAGAATCTTCTGTTGAGTCACATGGAAAAGAGCCAATCAGGTACCATATTCAATATTTTGCTCCAAAGAATGGGCCATATCCTGTTGACATAAGAAACATATCCTTGTGAAACGATTATAGACTTTCATTAGCATTGCCTTGTCATTGAAGACTATTTTGTACTTTATTTCAGGTTTGTTACTTTATTGAATTTGCAGTTTTCATTTTTCTAAATTTTCAGCATAGTTTCAATGGTTAGCTAAATATTAGATACATATGAATATGGTTCTAATATTAATACTAAAAATAAAATTTAGAAATGAGGCCAATAATCTTCAGTGTGTTTTCCATTATACTTTTCTATCTCAGTGCTTTTCTTATATATTATCTGAAGCAGAAGAGGTGCTTCACATGATTGGTCAGTTGGAGACTTTGTTTCTGAATTTTATTTTATTTTACCTGCCATTTAGTTAGTATGTTTCTATTTAAAGAATCCAGACAAATAACCCAACTGCTGAAATAGCAAAGGTGATATCCCACTGAAGTTCTGAAGAAGAAATGATGATAACTTCAGAGAATACATTTTAATTTAAATCCAATTCAGTTTTCAATTGGATTTTTATTAAGTATCTTATTATTAATGAACACATTATAATTATCAACCCACTTCCAGAGGATGGTATCCTTGTTTATGTAAGTAAGAATTACATTTGATTTTTTAATATTCAAACTAAAGTTTTAAGAACATATGATAAAACAACCTACACAATGGTCAAGGATTATAATCGTCATATTTCTTATACCCCTAATTCTCTTACCCTCTCTTGACTCTGGTTACATCCAATTTTTGTCTCATACCACACTACTGAATCTGGGCTAGAGAAAAGACTACATTGTACAGCTGTCTCACTTTATACCTATGTCCATAGTCTGCTGTGTGCCTTTAATGATGCCACATGATCCCTGATTACATCTCCAGTACATTCACACTTATATCCTTCTGGACAAGTGTTTCACATCCTCCCACTTCTCAAACTTCAACATTCTTTCCCTATCTTCACCCTCAGATGATGACATTTTTTTCTTTCATTCTTTCACCAGGAAAAAAAAAAAAGCAAAAACCAAACTGAAGCAACTAGAAAAGAACCTCAAGAACCTACCCTCCACATTTATCCATACATGTACTCACATACTCTGCTTTCCTGCCTGATGCCATTTCCAGCACAACTTTCAATCTCTTTTCTAAATCAGTCTGACTTTCACATAAGCTTGTATCTTCCCTTTCTACTTAAAGACATGAATCCAGGAAATCTGTCCCTCACTCTCTCCTATAATACCTATTATTCACAATTTGCTAAATATTCTGTTATTTCTCAAAATATAAGTTGAGTGTTCTTTCATCTTCTTGTTGTCTTTTCTTCAGAACTTCTCAACAGGCTTTTTTATTCTGTGTCAAACTCACTATAGTCTTGATCCCCTGCATCACCACCACCACTGCCTAATACTTTACCTTGATCACAATACCCTGATTCTAAATCCAGAGATCAATTCCAGGTCCCTGTCCTGATTGATTTACCAGCATTCAGCACAGTTGATTACTCCCTCTTCTTTGCATTTTCTTCATCTGGTCAGTCTGTTGGTGTTCTTCCTCCTGTCTGATACCTCCTGTCTTCTCCTTTAATGATTCTTCTACCTTTCTGAAGCCTTCTACCTTTCTGAAGCCTTCTACCTTTCTGAAAATTGTGATTCCACAATTTTCAAAACTTGTTCCCTGATCTCCTCTCTATGCTCCCTTCCTTGTTATCTCTTCTCATTCCATGATGTTCAGTGATATCTGTATGCTACAAGTCTCAGTGCATATTCCTAGGTTAAACATCTCTCCTAAATGGATGCTCTGATGTAGTCACATACATGTTTAATAGACAAATCCAATATATTTTCAAATCTAATCTTCCTCAAACCTGCTTTATATTCAGTCTTTTACTACCCAATGAATGACAATTTTATCCCTCAGTTATCTAGGCCAAAAGTCAGGTATAATCCATCTGAAAATCCCCCCAGCTTCACCTTAAAATATGCAGTTTTTAATCCATTCTTAATACCTCTACTACTGTCCTTGTCAGAGGCACAGTCTTCTCTCTTCACCATTGCAGTACCCTTTTAGGAGGTCCACTCAGTTTCTCTCTTCTCCCTTCCAGTCTGTTTTCACTACAGCACCCAGAGTGACCCAATAAAATGCAGTTATAATCATGTCATCTTACTGTCAAAACTAAGCAACTGCACTGTGTTTAACTTAGTGTAAAATCCAAGGGCCTTACAATGACCTAAAAACCCCAATGTTAACAGAAAATTCTTCCTGCAGATAAAAGTACTAAATAGCTGGAACTTTTTCTTCAAGAATTTGCTCAAATCTCATCTATGAAGCCTAAGAAGAATTTAATACTCCTCCCTCTACTTTGATTCTTTCTTATTTCCATAGCACTTGTCAACTTCTAACTCATTATAAAATTTATTTATTTATTTGTTAAGTCTATTTTTAATGTCTGTTTTTTCTTATTACATCAGAAATAGTTAGTCCTATTTTTGGTTGGTCACTGACACAACATAACTTTTAAAATTCATTTCTAATACATACACAGTGAAAATCCTTTTGAAGAAATATGTTTTTAAAGAGAAGGAATTTAAAAATTATGTATATTTAATATCACCTTGAAATAGTTTTATATAACTTCAAAATTGTATAGTTCAGTTTGCAACCCTAAATCTTAAACCTAAACATTTCAGTTAAATAATTCATTTGATTCAGTTCTCCAAATACTTATTAAATGCAATCGCTATGATAGCAGGATCTAGACTCAGGGAATTCATATGCAGGAAGCAGAAAGGGATACAATTTTCTGGTAGCATCTACTATAATTTTTGCTGCAACAGAACATGCACAGGATATTTTGAAAACATGAACATTAGGGACATTACAAATGGCAACAGGTAAATTTGACTTATATTGAAATCAGAGATACCAAGTAAAAGTTTATCTAATTAAATGTGACATCAATCAAGTTTAGAGGTTTATAGCTCCATATATATTATATGTGTGTGTGTGTGTGTATGTATATGTATACACACATGTATATGTGGTATACATGTACTTTTTTTCAAATAAACGTTTAAAACATAAAATAACATTAAGGATTAGAAAAAAAACTAAAATATAATCCATTCCTCTCTCCCAATTCCACTGCAGAAATATTTCTAAGATTTTGGACATTTTTTCTCCATATGTGTATGAACAGATACATGTGTTTATATGTACATATTAGAATATGTACATTTGAATCAAGTGCTAATTTTAAGGACTTTATATAAAATTCATATTAAATAAATTTAAATAATTTAATGCATTTTATTAGTATTACATTATATATTTTTATAATGGAATCTACTTTTATTCTATGTTTTAATTTTTGAAGTGACATATTTCTCGTATTTTGTAAGTATGCATTCAGATCTTTGATATTTTTAAAATGTTATTGTATTTTTTATACCTTTTTTTATTTATGTTTATGTGGTGCTTAGGATTGAACCCAGTGCCTCACACATGCTAGGCAGGCGCTCTACCACTGATCCTTGATATTTAAAGTTTATCAATAACAGAGCATAAAGATAAAGGTGTAAATTTCCAAGTTTTTCATAAAATAGTTTATATAAAATACACTGAACAAATCAGTGAGTTAAAAAATTGATCACACTAGGTAGAATTGAGTGGCATCCGGCAGTGCGGTGCTCCCTCAGAGAAAAACTGAGAAAAAGTAAGAATCATCTCTTTGAAGGTATTAGAAAACTGAAGCATTGTCAATATCCTAAATCATCTCTTTGAAAGTATTAGAAAACTGAAGAAGCACCAAGAACTGGAGGCTCCAAGACTCCAGAGAGTGAAGAGTCTTGAGTGAGAGAACTGACTTTTGCAGCTGATTTTACAGTAAGGGCATTTCCAATTTTTGGCTTGGACAAGAATGTGAGAATTAAGGTTTAAGACACCAGAGTGGCACTCTGAGGAAACAGAAACTTAAAAGTGCTTTAGGTAAGACATGGAATAGAGGCTTAAGTCCGGGACTGGGTTTCACCTCAGAAGAAAGACTAAGGGCCAGGAAGGTGCAGAGTAGGAGGCTTTAAATGCAAATCATAAAATCTCTGAAAGCTAGAATCTAAGATTTTCAGCAGCTTCAAAAAGTGAAAATTGTAACGTAAGATCTTCCATTAGAATGGGAACCTGACCTCTCCATCTACCCCCTTGAGAACTCGTAAGGTTCAAATTGAAACAGGAATAGGTTAAGGTATATCAGGGCTGAAATGCAGCAGCAAAACAACATAGTATTTGATTTAAGGTCATCAGTTTTTACTTTTGTTTTACCAAAGACAGATCTTTCTAAAGAAAGATAATGTCATCTATAGCCGCATATGTTTTATACATAATATCTAATATTTGATCAAAAATTACTTAGCATGCCAGAGACAAAACCACAAGCCTGAAAACCAAGAAGCAAAATGAAACAAAATATAAAAAACATGGTCAAAGATTATATAATTATTTGAGTTAATAGATGGAATTTCAAAAATAATTATGATAATATATCCATAAAAATGAGAGAAGTGAAGATAAATGAAAAATTTAAAAGTAAATTAAAACATTTAAGGAGAATCAAATGGAAAATCTAGATTAAAAAAGATATCTGAAACTAGGAGTATATTAAATGAAATTAACTGCATATTTGGCACATCAGAAGGGTTTTTAACACAATGAAATATATTTAGATAAATAGAGTATGCCAAAATTGATAAGCAAATAGAGGGGTGTTCAAAAAAGACATACAAAAAAACATTAAAATGTGGGACAAGTGGAAAAAAATATCTAACTTACATAAAGTAGGCTTCTAGAGAAGAGGCAAGTAGAAGGAAGAAAGGTAAAAGAGAGAGAATTAATAAATGAAGATATATTTATTAGCTACAAATTTTCCAAAACTTATTAAAGACATGAACTCATATATTCAAGAAGCACTATGGATCCCATGCAGAACAATTACAAAGAAAACCATACCAAGGCACATCATAGTCAGAATCCTAGAAACCAAAGGAGACTAAAAATTAATCATTAATGAGAATGACTAACCTATGTACGCACACGTGCACGCGCGAACACACACACACACACACAAACACACAAAAACATCTCAGAAGCTAAAAACACATTTTAAATGAAAAAAGCCAGGCAGGCATAATGTTGTATGTGCTGCATAAAGTGCACTTACAGAATGTCTAAACATTCTAAACACTAATCTTTTTTTTTTTTTTTTTTTTTTTTGTACAGCTGGAGAAATGAAAAGTTGCACTGCAATTTTATACAATGAATCTAAACACTAATCCTTATTGTTATAAGTCAAAAAAGCAGATACTAACTAGGGAAAAGACACACACAATGTTGTTTGGGATCTAATAATGTTCTATTTCTAGATCTGGTTGATGCAGGTGTGGTCACTTTTCACCAATTCATCAAAATGTACATTCAAAATCAATCACTTTTCAGGATATGTCTTATACTTCACTAGCAGTTTACATTATAGAAAACTGGACACCATTGAAAATTCAGTCCCAGGTCAATAGGATGGATGGAAAAGTGCAGCTACCTCAGAATCAGATAGAAAAGAAAAATTAAACCCGTGGGGATTATCTATCTGAAATAGAAAACAGAAGAATTCAATATTCATATTATTAAATAATCTTGGGATATGTTCTAGTAAATTCTACTGCCTGTGAAGGATATTTGGTTAGTCATTTTATTTAAGCCTTGTGAAATTCTGACTTTAGGATATTGACAATGCTTTAAATTAAGGTGGGAAAGAGGGCGGAATATTGTTCAATGGTAGAACACTTGCCTAACATAGCAAGGTCCTGGGTTTGATCCCCAATACCACAAAAAGAAAGGAAGAAGATAGAAAGGGAGGAAGGAAGAAAAAGAGGAAAGAAAGAAGTGAGGGAGGGAAGAAGGAAGGAAACAATAAAGGTGATAAAGAATACTTTTTTTTTTTTGAGGCAGGCAGGAATTCTAAGATTTGATACTTGTCTATTAAAGCAACAAAGGAAAATAAAATAATCATATCTTGGTTTTAAAGTAATAAACAATACAGTTTTATCATTCTCCAGGAGAATGCTGCCAACTGTGTAATTTTTCTAGTTGATTTTCTTCTTTTCAGCCTTTCTAGAGTATTTGACAGTTTTTGAATAATGGTATCAGAATTTAAATGAAAATAGAAAACAAAATGTGAAATGCACAAATTAGTGGGGGTGTATATATTTAGGGATAGAATTAAGGAAAACTTTTTTTCTAAAAGAATATAATTCTAGCTTATTTATAAGTATTAAAGATATGCTACATGATAAGGGATGTGACAGAAAAGCTGGTTCAGTAGCAATAATAGTAGGTGACATATTAGCAATATAACTAAGTGCCAACCAAAGTCTTTCACAGTTACTATGCCAAGACTAAAATAGAAATCAGACACATGTTTCTATCAGATGGGGGTTCATTGGTAAGATGCAGCTGTTGCCTTCAGCACAGAAATTGAAGATGAATAGATTCATACTTTAAGAGGTTACAGAATCTCCTGATCTAAATTCAAGTTACATTTTAAATAAACGAGACATTAAATAATATGAAGTTGGACAATTTCAAACACCTTATAAGTTTTCATGATTCTCAAAGCACATGTCAGAAAACTCTACATGATTTCTGTTTAATTCAACTAATTCTAAGTACTGTTGAAGGCTGATAAATGCCTCTCAATATCATTTTGCTCTTTTTGTTTAGCAAAAAATCCTCACTTTTAATGAGCTGACATGTTCTCAGGTAAGAGACTACCATTCTCAGCTTCCTTGTGAGGTATGGATGCATGATCAAGATTGGGTTCCAAGATTAAAATGTAGTATTATATAGTGGAAATAGTACCCTTTCTCTCTTTTTCCCTTCTGTTGCTGCCGAGAGCACACAAGTGATAACCAAAGTTCAAGTGGTCATATAGGATTCCAGGGACACACTCTAAGTGTGACAATGGGATTAGCTGAAAGAAACTAGGTTCTTGAAGCAATTTATGGAGCTGCAAACAAGCCCTGTTCCGTCGATTAATTATGCACAACACCAAAAAACAAAACAGTCTTTCTTTAAAACAACAAATCAACCAGTCTTCAATTTATGTGGTTATATATTTGTATTTTAGATTTAAAGTGAGAAATCCTTAAGACTATGATTTCCTCATGAAATCACTACCAATATTGGAACAAATTTGGATCCTCTGCTTTCTATTCCAATAAGTTGAGTAGCAACAAGGAAATAGAAATTACATAACTTAAAGCACAACTCTACTACACAAGAAAAGATGTCGTAGAATTCTGAGAGTCCTGCATAACTCTCTTCTGCATCTGAGGAAACAATCCATCTCTGAGTTTATTTAACAAAGAAAAATATATGAGTAGGAAATACTTCTGGTTCACACTGGTTAAGAATAAAAACTCTGGTTTGAGTGGAAGGTTATTTTGTAATCAAAACACTGAACAATTTGTTATAAAAATGAAGAAATATGTGTTCCAATCATATATGTGTGTGTTTGTATTTTTGTAAATATTTATGTGAATATATGCATATATATACACATATAACCATATATATATATATATATATATATATATATATATATATATATATACATATATATGCTGCCATGGGAAAATTTCTATTTATGCCACATAATAATATGTGTTCACTGCCTCTGATACCTTTATACCCCAAACACTAAGCAACTATGCAAGTAGGTGTAGGAGGTACACTTCAAACATTTACCATAGGCACTCACATTTTTTCTCCAAAATTACTCTAGGTTTCCCATTTTTTAGTTCTAGTAAATATTTTTATAAGTCCTTGGTTTTCATGCTCATTATTAACTTAGTACTTTTGGGCTATTATATATGGTAATAGACTCTTTGCAATTCCTCCCATAAAAGCATTAATTTCTTCCATATAATGCATCCAAACAAGTCTTGTGAATTGCTTTGATTAATATATGGTAGGAGAAGTTCTGTAAATTCAGAACCCTGGTCCTCAAAGCACCTTCCAATTTCTGCCTTTGCCCTCTGAAGATATTTCCCTCGGACTTCCATGTGAGGTGTCTGTGTGATTCCTGGAAGAAGAGCAGTCATGGAGAAATGAGGTTCTGCATCCAACAGCTTGCACCATATGCTGGATATGAGTGAGACCATCTTGGGCACTGTACCCAAGAAGATTCTCCAGTAGAATGCAATTTCATAACAAATCAAGAGACAAAATCAACAAAGGAACTGCCCTCTAATCACAATAGATAGTAAAAAATAATATTATATTTAGAATTTTAAGCCATTAAATATTTGGTTGGTTTGTTAGGCAGCAAAAGACACTAGTTGCAGTGCTTAATTTTCTTCTTTCCCAATAGACCTTTAGATTGTTGATCTGTGTTTGGACCATTAACTTACTTCTGATTTCTCATAAATATTTACTATCAAACACAACTTGAGAAACATTCTTTCATCATCTTTATGCTCTATATTCATAGTAAATATATCCCGTTGCTGCATTGGTACTCACCCTACCCCATCAGTTTTAACCAGCTTTTTTCACTGCTGTGACTAACAGACCTCAAAAAACAATTTTAGAGAAGGAAAAATTTATTGGGGGTTCACGGTTTCAGAAGTCTTAGTCCATAGAAGGTCAGATCCAATGATTGGGGTTTGAAGTAAGGTAGAAGAGTGTAAAGAAACATGGTCAGAACTCGATCAGGAGACTGAGAGTTCTGCTCAACAAGGACAAAACGCAAGCCCCAATGCATGTCTCCAGTGACCCACCTCCTCCAGCCACACCCTACCTGCCCATGGTTACCAAGTTAATCCCTATTGGGGGATTAATGCACTAATTAAGATCTCATAATGCAATCTTTTCAACTCTTTCTTGCATTGTATTACATATGAACTTTTGGGGGATACCTAATATCTAAACCATAACACCATCCAAACCCTGGGACTTTGCCCCATCAGTATTATTTATTATTTACCTTCTTACCTGGAATAACAGACCTGTTCTTCCCAGACACCAGAACAAAATTTCCATATGGCAGTCAGATTCACTTCATTAGGTTCCTCTTCAATTCCATTAATTATATACTTGAAAATATCCATAGGTAGGTGATTCATAAGAACAAATTTTAAACTTTGAGCTGAACTACTGAGAATTTATTAAATATACAATAAATAATAGATTATTTAAGAATTATACATGTACAGGTACATTAAGTAAATACCGTTCAGGTATTGATGAAGTCATTAACTAGAAGACCTCAAGTAACTCCTCCTCACTCTTTCAGTGTTGAAAACTTTTATTTTATATATAATTTTTATATATTATTATGTAATATATTATTTTATATATTATTTTATCCTCCTAATGCATTTCAACCTTCTATTTCATGGACCAATATTCTGTTTGCAGAATAGACTACCAGCAATTGCTCAATAACTAGTCTCACTTTCATAGATATCGTCAATCAAGATACCATAGTAGAAACTATTTGTGAGGTTGAATACCATTGAGTACATTTATGTAATTACAATAAGTGCTTTCATAATGTGCCAGGATTTCTGCAAAAATGTTTCCTTAAAAATGGCATTTATGAAATGACTCATGTGATTTCAATACTAGAGGCTCTATAGTATTTCAACTTTTCTATAAGAAAAAATATATTAAGCTAAGTGAGACATTGAAGAATTTATCATTTACTCATGGGTTCTTTCCTTTGTTTTTTATTTAAAATCAAGTACCCCAGATTTAAGTTTAAATCACGTGATTAGCTGCAGTCTTGCCACATAACCACTTAACAGATTATGTACAAAATCTCATTGCTACTTCCCCAACCAATTGTCCATTCCACACTAAACTAGCCAGTGTTGTGCTTTTGTGAAATTTCAGTGTATAACTAAATGAAGCTGAAGACATTTTTAATAATCTCTTCCCTCCCATTTAGTAAATCCTTAAATATTTCCTCCATTCATGGAGTCCGGGGAATGTTTTATGTAGAAGAGAGGATATACTATATAGAGAATCATGTAGAGCAATTTACATATTATACAGTTCTTTGGCCAAAATGAAGGTCAGGTAATGATCTACGAAGTCCAGAAATATAATTATATTTTTTAAATCAAAGTGGTCCATCCACATTTTGCATTTTCAGTAATGGGAAGACAAGATTAGGGCCTTTTTCTGCAAACCTCTATTCTGCACATCTGGGCCAATTTAACAATCAACTCTGCCCCAGTTGCTAAGTTAATTCCTATTTTTCATCAAGGGAAGGATATGGACCCTACCCTAGTGTAATGTCATAGCAATTTTACATAAAGTCAGAACTGATTTTTATGTGTAAACCAGGTATGATCATTGATCTCTGAACATTTTTCTTAGCCTAGGATTCTACCATATTCTCAAGTTTTAAGAATTAATCCCTTCCTAGAGTTCTTTCTCCTCTGAGAACTAAATTCTCTCTTGCTGCTTTCAAGCCTTCCAGAGACAAGAGTAAGAACTCCAGACACAAGTTCCCACCAAGATCAGATTCTCACAAAGTCTCTATTGTCAGATAATATGGTGCTGGATCTGCATGTCCCACATAACAAGTAAGCTGTTTAGCTGTGACACATTGTTGCCATATAAGAAAACTAAAACTGTTACTTTTCTTATCTTCCAACTATTTCAAAAGAAACCAGAAATCTGTATTTTTAAGAACAAAATTTCTTGATCTTTTCAACCTGACCAACTAATACAATGATAAAAATTTTGATCAAAAGGACACACACACACACACACACGCACACACACACACAGAGGCACACATAAATCTGCAAGCAGGGTGTTTGCTTATGAACTTCACTTTGCAAATCCTCAATTAGAACTTTTTCTTAAAAAATTCCAGCTTTCTCTTAATAGGATTCTGTACATGAATAAAATATTAATAATGAGAACTCTTTTTTTTTTTCAGAAACATAGAGGTGTTTTCAAGTTAGAAAAGAAGTAGACTCTTTAAATAATTACACATAACCCGGGAGCAGCAGCAGTGCTTCAGAGAGGGCCCCTCTGGAAATTCACTATTTGTATCCAAATTCTGATTTTCTTATTCATCATTTGACTTGAGACAAGTTAGTTTAAACTTTTTGTGTCTCAGTTTGTTTCTAAAGTTGGTTGATATAAAAATAGTAGTACTTACCTCATAGGGACTATGTGAGGTAATTTTTGTTATTCTGTTGGGTCAGCGACTGACACATATGAATTCAATATGGATGTCTGTTGAATGGATGGATTTCACATAACTGCATGAGCTTTGAACCACTTTTGTATTGAAAATCCAGAATAAATAAGATTATCCTTGTTAAATAGCCTGGAAATTCCCACTGGGACCAGGTAAAACATGTTAATCTATCATTTTAGGTCCGTGAGTGAAAATTTACAATGTAAGTGTTTCAGTCAACTTTTTTGATGCCATAAAATATCCAACCAGAAAACTTGTAGAGGAGGAAAAGTTTATTTAGAGGCTCATGGCTTCAGAGGACTCTGTCCATAGGTAGCAGGCTTGATTCCTTGGGGCTCGAGGTGAGGCAGAACATCATGGCGCCAGAAGAGTGTGGTGGAAGGAAGCAGCTCACATGAAGCAGAAAGAAAGACTCCAGTCAACAGATACAAAATATATACCCCAAAGGGATACCACCAATGACCCACCTCCTCTAGCTATACCCTAACTACCTTCAGTTACCACTCAGTTAATTCCATTAGGGCATCAATTCACTGATTGGGTTAAGGTTCTCATAACCCAATCATTTCTCCCCTACACCTTCTGGTACTTCTTACACGTGAACTTTCACGGGATACTACACATCCAAACCTTAGAGTGAAGGAAAACCATGTCACAAGGAACCTCAGCAAGAAGGTCAGCATTATTGTTTTTCCCTTCACTAAGGTGGAGGCTAGATTGTTTATCAGTATATCAACCAGCAAATCCTTTAGCCAACCAAAGGACAGTGTATTTAACAGGAGAGTGAATGGAAGGGGGTCTTAATTTATATCTCAAAGGAAGTCAGTCTTTGAATCTATGAAGTGGTTATGTTAATGGGTTAGAAGAAATGGAAATAATCTCTTCTCTAGTGTCTACCTATACTGTCAATATAATCAAAGGAGAAAAATAAGCAAAGTCAGAGATAAGAATCCATAAAAGACAGGGAAGCCACCCACCACTTGCAACATCACCATGGGAAGTTGTAACAGAGAAATGCCTATTCTTATAATCAGTATTCATTTCCCACATGCATCCTTGATATGAATAGTTTCTTAGGTAGATTGCTAATAGAGCAAATCTCTGATTTTATTGAATGTTATTGAAAAATATTGATTGAAAATCAATTTACCTATATACAATTGTGAGACTAAGATTCAGTGGTTCTTAACTAGGGGTGATTTTGCTCCCCAGGAGACATTTTGGTTGCTACAGTCAGATGGGGAGGTGCTACTGACATCTAGTGGGTAGATCCAGGGATGGTGCAAACATCCTTCGATGCAGAGAACAGTTCTCAGAACAAAAGAATAATGTGCTCTCCAACTGTCAATAGTTGTAGAGATAAAACCCCTAAAGTATAGGAAAATAAGGCTTATCATATAGCCTAGCCTAAATTAGGAAAGCTAAAAATTGTATTTCACCACAGTTCTACTACATAACATTTAAATTTAACGCACGTAGTTGATGTGAAGCAAAGAACTACTTAAGGCAAAACTTGTTTAAATTCTACTGCCTCCATTTATTATCAATGTAAGGTTGGACCTGTCTGTGCTTTAGTATTCTCACGTGTAAAATGAAGATAATGGTGGTACTTACATCACTGAGTAATTGTGAGAAATAACAGGTTGTGTGCAAAGTGCCTAGAACAGCGCCTGGCTCGTGGGATGCACTGTATATCTGTAATCTCAAAATAAGTGAATGATAAATTAGCAAAATGGAAGTAAAATGCCTGTCCTCCTAGGTCAGTTCCTCCTTAGTGTGGAATAGGAATATGACATTTATTTTAGTCATAGCAAGTAGGACTGAATATTGGATTTGTTCTTTTTCATTTCTTTTCATTGTGTGGCAGTATGGCTCATCCATAGCCATGTATGCTTATCAAGTATGTGCTATTTGCACAGAACTAAATGATAAAAAAATGACTAAAATGATTCTTAGGTCTTATTTCTACTTTTCTCCCTTGCTCAGAAATTTCTAATTGTTGAAAATTTTAGTCTCTCACGAAATACTTCCTACTGTGTTTCTTTTATCTATGGGTCTAATCAAAGAAATGGTCGGATTTGACATCATAGCTCTGCACAAGTGTCTGTTGTATTTGCAAAGAATGTTTATTTTAGTGGAAAGACCTTGAAATCTACAATATACTTCAAATTGTTTTTTTTTTTTTTAAGTAACTGGTTGAATTTTTCTGGAATTTCTACTTTTCTTCATTTTTCACCTTGACCAGTGCTCTTCACAGTACAGCCCTATCAGATTTTTGAGTATATTTTTCTTTTTCTGAAGGCTGAAATAAGAAATAAAAAGTGTAATGAAACAGCCATGATGATGTTTCTGGTAGAGTCATGTTCTCTTTAACATTCATTGGGAATAAAAAATCTGTTTTCTCTGCTGGAGGAATTAGGCTCTGAAGAGATTGTTTCAGTTCTCTTTGTTTATGATGATTTGTTAGCTCTCAACTGCAGAAATAATTTTGTTGTTTACATTAATCTATGGTGGCAGTATTAACTTCACATCATACATAAATATAATTATTGATCATTACCAGCTGTAATTCAGTGTTAGAATTACAGATTTACATAATTGTGCTATTAAGTATAAACTTGAACTTCATATCTGGGGTCACAAATAACTGGAGGCAGTAAAAACAGAAAATTCTGATTATATGTCATTCACATTTTAATATACGCTATTGCAATTTTGATCAGTGTTAATGTAAATATTTTTATGTACTTTACAGCAATGAGATGCTAATGGGTGGAAATTACAGCAATATTGATCTAGCTAATAAAATGTAATACATTAGTAAGGAAGGATATTTATTATATGCTTCAACTATTACTATACATTATCTGCCTAAGGAACATATGCTGCATCATAGGAGAAAAAAAAATGAAACAAACCCTATAAGCATCTTTCCATTTACTATCACATTTTTTTCTGCTCTGAATCTTTCATACTGATTTGGATTCAAAAAGGGCAATGTGTTTCTAAAACATGGAAAAATTCTCTCATAATATAATCATTACACAGAAAACAGTGTATTGAAATGAAAAAAAGAGAAAATGTCTAGAAATATTCTTTAAGAAGCTACAAATGTCTGTATTATTGTTTGTTTTCATAAATGTACTATTTATAAATTATGTAGTTATGTCCTAATTTCTAATCTTATAATTCAGTGAGTTAAAATCTCTCTCTCTCTCTCTCTCTCTCTCTCTCTCTCTCTCACACACACACACACACACACACACACCCCAAACAAAAAACAATATTTCACAAGCAGAAATTCAATTGAAACAGTTTAGGTTATGATGTCAAAAGCTCAGCAGACTTCTAATTTTTTGACACTAAGTTGTGACTTATTTATTAGAGGTGTTTTCTTTGGATCCATGAAAGCAAAATGAGAAAGGAATCTAAATATTAGATATTATTTTTTTCTAATTTCTCTATTATGTTGAATTTTATGAGACTACCATTTTGTGAATCATAATTGATGAAATGCCAATTATTGTTGTTCAATCCAGTCATATATCTATTGGTCTAGCTATAAATTTATTTATTTATCTAGACCAACCTACCTAATTATTTTTTCTAAAGTAAAGACAATATAGAAAAAAAGTAAACACATATTTATGAACCAAATTCCAAAGGATGTCAAAAGTAAAAATAAGTTACTGGGTACAGTGGCACATGCCTGTAATCCCAATGGCTTGAGAGGCTGAGACAAGGAAGATCAGGAGTTCAAAGCCAGCCTCAGCAAAAGTGAGGTGCTAATCAACTCACTGAGACCCTGTCTCTAAATAAAATACAAAATAGGGTTGAGAATGTGGCTCAGTGGTCAAGTACCCCTGATTTCAATTCCCAGTACCCCCCCACCAACAAAAAAGTTATAAAGATAATATGAAATTAGTTCTCCCACTTCTTCTTTATCCTCAATTTTCTGCCCTAATTCAATGTTTAGTTATGATTCTTTTAAAAATATATTTATTGTTTAGTTGTAGTTGGCACAATATCTTTATTTTATTCATTTATTTTTTGTGGCACTGAGGATCAGACCCAGGGCCTCGCATGTATAGGCAAGCACTCTACCACTGACCACAATCCCAGCCCTAGTTATGATTCTTGATTGCATAAATAGTGTTATACAATGGTTATTATTCTGTATTGTTTTAATGAACTTTTTCATTGCTGAGACAAAAAGACCTGATGAGAACAATTTTAGAGGAGAAAAAATATATTTGGCACTCATGGTTTTAGAGGTCTCAGTCCATAGACGGACTATAACATTGCTCTGGGAGAGAGGTGATGCAGAACATCATAGCAGATGGGTGTTTGCAGAGGAAAGCAGCTTAGGACATGAAAATAAGGAAGTAGAGAGAAAACTTCTCTAACACAGAACAAAATATATACCACAAAGCCATGCTTTGAAGACCCATCTCCTCCAGTCACACCTTACCTGCCTACTTAACTGCCACCCAGTTAATCCCTATCAAAGGATTAATGCACTGATTAGGTTAAAACTCTTATAACCCAATCATTTCACCTCTAAACTTTCTTGCATTGTCTAACACATGAGCTTTTAGGTAACACCTAATATTTAAAGCATAACATCAACATTTTTCATTTTGTAAAAGTATACGTAATACACCCTAACCATTTTCATCATGTAGTTCTAAGTATTAAGTACATCCACATTATTGTATTTTTTTAATCTTGCAAAACCCAACACTCTACACTCAGTAAATAGCACCTCATTCCCCTGTGCCTAACAGTTGCAGTAAATCACTATTTTACTTTCTGTCTATGAATTAAACTATTCTAGTTACTTCATATAAGTGGACTCATAAAATATTTGTCTTTTACAAGTGCACTTAGAAAAAATGACATTTATGTGGTAGCATGTCAGAGTTTCCCTCTTTTTTTAAGATTGAATAATCTTCCACTACACACACACACACACACACACACACACACCATATTTTCTTCATTCATAACTCTACATAGAAACTTGGATAGCTTCCACCCCTTGATTTTTGCTAACTTTCTGAACAAAAACAAGTATTTCTTCAAGATCCTGCTTTTGATTCTTTTGATTGTATTCCCAGCATTGGAATTGCTGGATCTTGTGGTAATTCTACTTTTTAATACCTAATTTTTTGAGTATTTTTATCTTGAAAGTGTATTGAATTTTGTCAAATGCTTTTCTGCATCAATCTAGATGATCATGTGTTTTTGGATTGCTTACTCATTTGTTTCTGCCTTCATCCTCTTGATGTAGTGTATGAGGTTGACTGATTTTCATATGTTGAACCATCTTGCATTCCAAGAATAAATCACAGTTGATGATGGTGTGAAATCCTTTTAATGTGCTGTTGAATCTTCTTTGCTAGTATGTTTCTGAAGAATTGCTAGCACTTTTCTGGGGAATATTGTTTGCAACATTATCCCATAAGGCATATTAGTGTGTCATGTCTTGAATGTAGTTTTTTTAGCTTTGTATCAGAGTAATGGTGGTCTCATAGAAAGAGTTTGGAAATGTTCCTTCCTCTTCACTTTAAGAGTTTTGAAGAAACTAGTATTAATTCGTCATTAAATATTGGTAGAATTCAACAGTGTACTTAGATGGTTCTGGTATTTTTCTTTGTTGAAAGGCTTTCTGATTGATGATTAAAGTTTCTTATAGGTTTATAGGTTTGTCCAGATATTCCATTTCATCATGATTCTGTCTTGGTGTGCAGTCTTCTCCCTGTTTTGAATTTTGATATAACTAAGTTTTTTTTATAACTGTATGTACACATTACCATTTTCTCTTTTGGTAGTTGCACATAATTCCACACTCTGTGTAACTTTAATGTATTTTTCTGAAAGAGGATTCTTTAAATCCTAACATTCTTTAAATCCTCTTTCATAAGGTTTTAGATTCATTTATAGGCAAGTTTATTAAAATGTAATTGCATGCAACAAAACTTATTCTTCATAAGCCTATGATTCAATGAGTTTTAAAAGATATATACAATTGTGTAATCACAAAAACATCAAGTAGATAACTTGGAATTCTAACACTTAAATTCTTTTCATGCCTCTGCTTTAGTTTTTTTTTTTTTTTCCTTCTGGAAACCACTGATATTTTCTTGTCTCTACAATATTGGGTTTTCCAGAAAGACACATAGTAGATTTAAACAGCATGATGTCTTTTATGTATGGTTTTCTTTGTTTCTTTTTTTTAAATTTATAAAGAACAGAAATCTATTTCTCACAATTCTCACAGCAGCCCAAGATCAGGGTGCTAGAAGGTTCAACTGTGTGAGGAGGACTGCTCTGTGCTCCTGAGAATGCACCTGTTTGCCTCATTCTCCAGAGGGAAGAGTGTTGTGTCCTCACACGACTCTTCATTTAGCAAAATGCGTTTGAGATTCAATTATGATGCTGTGTGCATTTTATTCCTTTTGTTGTTGTTGTTGACTATAATTCTATTGAATGGTTGCACCACAGTTTAACTGCTTAATAAACTACTTAATTGCTCTCTAAACTATTGGCATTCTCATCAGCAATGTATGAGAGAACCTGCTGCTGCACATCCTCACCTGCTCTAGACAAATATATGTCTTTTTAAAGTTTTATAGCCCTTCCTTCTAATCAAAGTGTTTTTATTTTATTTTCTTAATGATGAATGATGTTGAACATATTTTCTCTTGTCTTTTTCCCATCAGCATATTCCTTTATATATTTATTTATTCATTTTTCTTTGTCGTTTTTAGATATACATGACAGTGGGGTGTATTTTGACATATATTATACATACAGGGGTTGCAACCCATTATAATTTTGATCTCATTTTTTCTGGTTGAACACCATAGGGAGTTACACTGGCTGTGTATTCATATATAAGCATAGGAAAGTTTTATCCAATTCATTCTACTGTCTTTTTTATTCCTGTACCTTCCCTTTATTCCCCTTTGTTTATATTCTTTATAAAAGTATTTGTTCAATGTTTGGACATTTTAAAATATATATTTTAATTTTTTACTACCTGCATTGAGTTGTAAGAGTTCTTTATATATTAGAAATTCCAGTTCTTGATGATATATGTCTTAGAAATAAATTCTTTATTCCTATGAATTGCCTTATGTTTCCTTAATTGTGGTTTCCAAGAAACAGATTTATTTTTATTTTTTTTAGAGAGAGTGAGAGAGGGGGAGAGAGAGAGAGAGAGAGAGAGAGAGAGAGAGAGAGAGAGAGAGAATTTAGTTTTCGGCGAACACAATATCTTTGTTTGTATGTGGTGCTGAGGATCGAACCCGGGCCGCACGCATGCCAGGCGAGCGCAATACCGCTTGAGCCACATCCCCAGCCCCAGATTTATTTTGTTTAGATAGAATCTAACATTAATGCTTTTCTTTCATGGTTTATGTCTTTGTGTCTTGAATCAAGAAATCTTTGCCTCGTGTTAAGTCACAAAATTTTTATATGTTTTCTTCTAGAACTCTTATATCTCTCTTATATCTAAATATATAAATAATTTTTAGTTAATTTTTATATGGCATGATGGAAGGTCTAAGGTTTGTTTGTAAAAGAACATACAATTTTTTAACATACTATATTTTGGAAAAACTACCTTTGAAAGACTATCTTTCCCCGCTGATTAATCCTGGCGTCTTCATTAGAAAAAAATAATTATCTTATTATATATAATTATTATAATATGCATTATTATATATTATTTTATATATACATATATTTGTGCAATTTTATATCCTTTATTGCTAATACTTTATAGTAAGTCTTAGAACAATTGAATGAGTTCTCTACGTTCATATTTATCAAAATCATCATTGGTATATTCATAAAATTCTAGAGTTAGGTTGTCAGTTTCCATAAAAGTAAAAAGTGTGTGTGTATGTGTGTGTGTGTGTGTGTGTGTGTGTGTGTTTTAAATCTGTAGATCAACCTGGGAACAATGAACATTTAATATTATTGAATGTTCTGATTCATGAACATGCACCTATACATGCATCACATGTGATGTCCAGTGGGGGTGTTTGTGGGGCATTAATATCTTTTTTGGCCCTCTCCCAGTGACAGAAGACCCCAGATCTGCCTAGTATCAGTGCAGAACAGGAATGCAATTAAGGGGCAATGTTTATAATCCTACTCTGGTAGATGCCTGGGGGTGGTTTCAGAAGAGATTTTTAATCCCATTCTCAACAGCAGATTGATTTTTCTTTTACTTCTACTTCAGCAGCAGTTGATCTCTACCTTGGTACAGGTAAGTTGAATTTTCTGCCTCACCCCAGTGACAGGCAACTTGTTTCATATAGGCAAAAAATGTCACGTGCTAGCAAGAATTTTAGTGTCTCCCAACACCATCAGCTCTCTTACTTCTTCTGCCACAGTTGTATTATGTTTCCTGGATTGTCCTTAATCTTCATGAATTTCCAGCACAGGATCACAGAAAAGAATGGGTGAGTGCAGGCTCTGATCCAAGGTATAACAAATTGTCACAATAACTCAAATATAGGGTTTAAGAATTTGTTAATTTTTCATGTCTCCTTGTTACCTACATGCATGGCTGCTGCCTCTTCCTCCCAAGCTTGGCAAAAGATGAAAGAGTTTGTATGACAAGTCACTCAGTGGAGAGGACCTGGTTACTCCTTAAATTCAATTGACTTTGTGTCTTTGTGCTCTTCCTCTTCAACAGTTTAAAAACACATCAGGATAAAAGTTATACTTTATGTATGCCTCTATTTTGTGCATGAAAAATAAGCATTTCAGGGCTGGGGCTGTAGCTCAGCGGTTGAGCTCTTGCCACATGCGTGAGGCACTGGGTTTGATCCTCAGCGGCACATAAAATAAATAAATAAATAAAACAAAGATATTGTGTTCATCTACAACTAAAAAACTTTTTAAAAAGCATTTCATTTGTTAAAAAATAAAACATATTAAGATTTTGTAGATTATGTTAGTTTTTACATTATTAGGATAAATGTAAAGCTTTCTACACTCTAAGCAGAAACAAAAGTCAAAAGTTGATTTTTAAATTTCCAAATGGATTTTTAAATGTTCTTTAGTTAGTATTAAGAGATTTCATTAGATATCTACAAAAATTAGATATCTTATTTTTTTTCAAATTTTTCGATGGACACATACCATTTGTATGTATTGATGATGTACCAAGTGACATTTTGATTCATGTTACATTGAGTAATAATTTATTTATATATTTTTTTAATTTATCATTTCAAACCTTGGTTAAATGAAGGCCTTTCTAGGTATATTATGAGATTGTAGTGTTAGTCCTTCTATAAAGTAAATTCTTAGCATTAGACAGACTGATTTAAATAATGTGTGTACTTTCAATTTTGGTTTATTTATACTCCAGAGTTTTGCATTTATACTTCCACCAATAATTTTGAGGTTTTCCACTTTCTAGGCTCACCACCATTAAATATAATTAAAATTTTTATAATTTGCTAATTTTACTTATTAAGAATTATATATGATGATGATGATGATTTTATTTCTTTAATCATGACTAAAATTAAGCAATTTTTCCTCTATGTATTGGTCAAATATAGTTATTCTCTGCATTGCTAGTATATTACATAATTTTCTTATCATTTCTTACCAATTTATAAAAGCCTTTCAAAATTAAAAAGAGACTTTGATTTTATATATATGTGTGTGTGTGTGTGTGTGTGTGTGTGTGTGTATTTTTTTTTCCTGGTCCTAGGGATCAAACCCAGAGCTTCGTGCTTTCTAGGCAAGGCACTCTACAAATGAACTACAGTGCCTCCTGCTTTTGATTTTCAAATTCTCAAATTTATCAGTTATTTACTTTTTGGCTTTGACTTTTATGATCTGCTTAAAACGTCTGCCCCTCTCTAAGATTATAAATAAATTAACTTTTCCCATCTTTCTTCCAAGTAATGTCAATGCCATCATTTCACACATTTAATCTCCATATATAATTGTTAATTTTTTTAAATCTAGGGTCAAAAAGTCTTATTTATTGGAAATTTTAATTCTTCTTCCCTACTCCCTTCTTGATATTCTCACCATCCAGAATTTTCTTGCACAGTAGTCTCTCCTCATCCATGGTACTTTCTGAGATTTCTGTTACTCATAACCTAACATGGTCTAAAAATACTAAATGGAAAATTCCAGGAATAGAATAAGTTTTAAGTTGCAGGTCATTCTAAGTAGCATGATCCCAATGTCCTTCCACGCCATTCCTCCTATGTGACTTTTCTCTTTGTCCTGGGTAACCACACTGTGTATGCTACCCATCCATTAGCCACTTAGTAGCTACCTCAGTCATCAGATCAACTGTAGTAGTATCACAGTATTTGTGTTTAAGAATCCTTATTTTACTGAGTAACAACCCCAAAGTACAAGATTAGTGATGCTGGAAATTCATATATGCCAAAGAGCAACCATAAAGTGCTTTCTTTGGGTGAGAAGGTGAAAGTACGGTTACATTTTAGTTTGTCTGAATGTTTGTTTTGTTTTTTATTTTGAAGTGCTGGGGACTGAACTCAGGACCTCATTCATGCCAGGGAAGCACTTGACCACTGATATATATGCCTAGCCCCTAGTGACATACTTTAAAAGAAAGACAGACAAAGCTTGGTATTTCTTGTTACAAAGACAGTAACTCTATGAGATTTGGGCCCCAATTTCATGACCATATTTAACTTTAATTTCCTCCTTACTCCAAAAAAATTCCAATATGACTCAGAAGATCATCATATGAATTTGGGGGTGCACAATTTATTCCATAGTCTATTCACTTCTTATGTGACTATTATAAATGGGATCATTTGTTCCATTTTATTTTATAGGAAAGCCATGAACTGTTCGTAGTGATAATGAGAAATCTTATCATGTTAGCTAAATTATTCTCCCAATATTGTGGTAAAATACTCAGGCTATCATAGGTATAAAGTTGTAAATTTGAAAATGAAATTTTTTCTTATCCAATATTTTAAACTTATATTTTCTCTTATCTAATTTTATTGCCTAGTACTCCATGAACATTATTAAAACAGTGATGATAGTTATTACTTTTATTTTCAACATGAAAGGAAAATGAGATCTAAATAAATTTCTCTTCATTCAATGATATATATAAAGTTATTTTCAAAGAAGAAAAATACTAGCCATGTGCAGTGATGTACACCTGTAATTCCAGGTGTACATTCCGGAGACTGAGGCAGGATGATCACAAGTTGATGTCATTTAGTAAGACCCTAAGCAACTTAGACTGTGTGTCAAAATAAAAAAAAAATTAAAAAGGACTAGGAATGTAGCTCCTTGATAAAGCGTCTTTGTGTTCAACCCTCAGACCCCCCCCCCCAAAAAAAAGAAAAAAAATGCTATATTATTAGGTATGATTCATCAATCTCCATGTTGTTGATGCATTGTGCTTGAGAAGGAAAAAACTTTGACTAAAAAACATATATGCATAGATTTAAGTCATATTATTAGAAAAAAGACTTGGGCTCTTAATTTTAAAATTAAATTTTTTCCAAAGCAAATAAACCCTATAAAGAGAATGAGAAACTCTAAAATGGTTCCTTGTCACTCATGAGACAGTAAAATAAAAAATGCTTAGGTTAGTTCTACTAAAAATCTATTTTAACCAAAATGGTTATCTCCTGTAATAATTACCTCTCAATTTTTCCAAAACTAGCAGGTAGCTGGCAAGGTAGGGCCAAGGACCTTATATGGCTTCCACTCTCCATTACAGGAAAACTCTCCAAAGGAAAAAAGTGCAATTTACCACTCCTTCTCATTTGTTCTCAGGAACGACTATAGAATGTACTATAACTTTAGATAAAGGAGCGCTGACTGGAACAGTTAGATTCTGTTCAGTGTCCACTTCTCCCAGAAAAAGGATGTCCTTTAAGGCTTTTGCCCAGAAAGTCTTGTTCCCTGGGATATAAAACTCAGGACACACTGCTTTCCAGGTCCCTCTGCTTTGGTACAAGTGGGGCATGCAGAGAGGAGACTCCAACTTTCCTGGACAGCTCTCCAGAGGCTTGTGGGATTGAATCGCAACTAATTTTTTACCTGGACTTCTGTGGTACCTTATTGCCCACCCATTTTGTGTAACCTGTGTGCATTGGTATTGTGTCTCATTGGACTAAGACAAGTTGGTTACCAGTGTGCAACAGACTTATCTCACAACCATTAATTCTTCTCTTCATCATCAATACTTTTCTTTTGTCAAGCAAAGTTTTTGAAATATAACTATAATCATCGAACAAATGACATTTAGGTCTTGCAGTATGCAAGGCTTTTGGGCTGGGTACCATCTATAAGAATAAAAGTAAAAGGTTCTCTATAAAACTATAAGAGTAGTTACTAGAGCAATAAACCACAATGATGGGAAAATAACAATATATTACATTTATAAGATGTATTACATTTATAAGAGTCAGTGGACACAGTATGTATTTAAAATTGTTAAATATGAATAAAGAGAACACTCTGGCACTGTAAACATTTGGAAAACCACTGAACTCTTCCATAACACAATTACTTTCACTGTAAAGCAAGGAAATATGATACAACCTAAAATATGATTCCATTTTCATAGAGGTAGTTAATACCCAATTTTAAATCTTTTCATTTATTTGATCTCATTATGTGGATTCCAAAATTTTATATTAGCCTGTGAATTTTAAGAGTTTTTAAGAGTTTTAAAATTCTCGGCTTTACTTTTGGTATTGCTCAATTGATCACTTAGTGCTAATAGCTGGAGGAAGAAAGGAGGTAATACAGGCACAATAAAATAAAGGGTAATAAGATAAAATATTTTGCCCGTGGTTTGTTTTGTTTGTTTGTTTGTTTTTGTTTACTTGATTATACTATTTAGGGCTTCCTTTGTAAAATCAAGTAGATAGGGAAGATAAAGTCTAACCTCTGTAGACCTTTGTGATCTTTCTCCTTTACTACCAGACAAGTGGTTGCCAGCACCAACTATCTCATCAATCACGTCTGCCCATACACTGGACAGCCACCATTAAAGCACTCTTAGTTTTCTAGATTGTTTGGGCTTGTAGGTTTTCCACTAATTCCTCAAACCAACTGTCCATCCACTCCACATTACAGGCTTGCCAAATCACTTGCTGTGCTCTAACAACCAACTCTGCTTAGCATGTGTTCTCCACACCTCTGCATTTCTCACTTTAATTCCCTACATTCTCATCCTCTAGTCCTCTTGGTTACCTTAAAGTTCTTCTTTCTTACTCTCATTTATTCATTTTACATATTAAATTCGAATGCTACTTCATCGTTAAAGCATCCATGACATCAATATCTCGAATAAAAACATACTGACCACCATTTTCTTCATGTCTCATCTGTTATTATTCCATCCCTCTGGTATCATGGTGCCAATAATATTTTTCCTTTATCCAGTGGAATGTACACTACACTAAGGCATTGAATTTTATCTTTTTGTTCACTGTTGTATTCCCTGAAACTTTTCCTGATAGACAGTAAATGCCAACTAAATATTTGTTGGATATTGTTCTAATTTGTTTACAAGTTTATATCCTTCCACTAAACTACAGTCGCTTGAGTACAACAACCTTGTCTTGTTAATTTTAGGGTCTCCCTCAGAAACCCAAACATAAATAAGTGATTAATTAATGCTTGTTGAAGTTGTTCGCTTAAAATAAACTAAAATTATTCCATAATATTTTGGAAACTCTACTTAATTTGCATTGAGCTTATAAACCAAAGAGACTTCACTGAATTTTCTAGCCTCATTAGCGTTTGAAGTTATTTTTTCCCCTTTGCCTTATATGAAGTTTTAGAGATGCTCCAGAAAGGACAGACCTCATTTCTGCTGATAAGACTAGTGATTCTTCCAGGAGGCTACTCAATTCACCATTCAGGTGGGTTGCTCACCATTTCAGACTCAAAGTTGCAATGAAAGTTTATTACAGGAGACAAAACATAATGAAACTAAGGAACCTCACTTTTCTGTTCCTTTCTCAGTTTACTAGTTTTTGGAAAATGTATATATGATATAAAAATTCTACCTAGTGTATGGGCTTATTACTCTGTTATACTGAACCAACAGAACATGAAAGCAAAGTAATTTTTTTTTTATAAAATATAACATCAGACATGCGTGAGTCATGCTGAAGATTTTTTAGCTTCAACCTGATTTACTAGCTATGTGAATTACTGTGTCCTTTGTATTTAAAGTTTCCTCATTTGTAAAAGGGGATAATGATGCAGACCTCTTCACAAGATCACTGTGTCACTTAACTAATTAATACTGTAATTATAAAGTACTTAGAAAATATAATGCACTGTACAAATGCCAAGTGTTGTTATTAGAATCATTTGAGCACTCAGCCAATCTAGATTTACTACTTTAGCAAGACAAATAATTCTAAACAGTAAGAAAGCCTCAACTATACATACTAATTAATCCAATTTAAACATTTATTATGTACTGTAAACATGCCCTGTTAAAATATGCATTTTAGTTAAGGCCACCATTAAAATCATCTTTCAGAGATTGAGTTGAGTTGCTTGAGGTCTGCATAAAATGAATTCTGCCTTGGCCTTTTCACATGATGGTTTAGATTACATTTATCTTACAAATAATTTCTCTGTTGATTTATTTGTTTGTTTGATTGAATGTTGATTGCCAGGGATTCAGCTAATATTAATTTTTAAGGGAGAATACAGGGAAGGAAATTAGCATATTCCCATTGTCTCTAGTGGAAGATTTGAAAAGAAACAATATATTTTAACTGCCGTGCTATTATTTTAGTCTAATATTCATTAGGGGGACTTTTCTGGAAAGGAAATGCCCTAGAGTGTAAGATGGAAGTTTAATGTGTGCTTTAGGGAAAACTTGAATTTGGCAGTAAGAGCCACATTATCTCTATAGGTTAAGTCTGAAGGTCCCAGAGTTGATAGGAAATTAATAACACTGAATCTATGTGTAGATCCCTGTTGTAACAGTACCTCAAAAGGCAAAACACAATGACTAATTTTCCACATAAAAAGATTCTGTGACTATTTTTGTTTTATATTTTTTGTTTGGTCAGTTTGGTTTGGTTACTTTTACTTAAAAAAATCAACTATTAAAAAACATAAAAAAGATGAACTTGTGCCGGGTAATAGCATTTTACATAATCTCTATGGTCAAACTTTGAATTCTGTATTTAGCTGTTTCAAAACTTGCACAAAATGCAAGCTCTCTGGTTAATTGGATCCATACCTAATTCTTTTTTTCCATTAAACTCAAAGTAGAATTTCTATTGCTGAGTATAAAATACACTCCATCCCATGGAATATTGTCTTCCCATGCTTATAGGGGACTTCCTTCTCTCAGAAACATAAAGACATACACTAACAGCACTAAAAATAACAGTAATAATGAGAAAATATAAAAAGAAGTGACTTGAGGCTTTCCCATTGGCCTTATACACACAAGTACTATCAATGAAAATTTTGTTAAGCCTCTAATTATTTACATTTCCTAGGGTGGATAAAATAACTGCCCACACAATTTTACCAATGAAAATTATAAATAGGCCAATAAATGAAATTGTCTCTCTATTTACTAATTCTTTTCTAGCAAATATTGTTCTGTCACACAATAACCACCGAGTGGACATGGTTATCCCTTTGTATGCACACAGTTAACTTTGTACTGGAGGCATCAATCACACAACTAAAATGAACACTGTAATGAATGAAACTTTGATCATATTTACTTCTTTATCTTTTGATCACCAGACTCATCACATAATATCTAGTTATTGAACCATTACAATGAAAGAAAAGCAAATTCTGTTATCACTTCAATGTACAAATGAAATGTGATTTTGAGACTAAAAGGTAATGTAATAGAAAACGCATTACAAAGAAAAATCACATTTTAGGGATATTAATTGTGAATCCTAAGTAATAAAATCAATATATTGATGCAATTCTCTTTGGAATATTTTATAGGCATTGTGAAAATAAAACATCTGAAACATATTTGCATCGATCTTTTCAAAACTCTCCCTATCATATTATCTTCTATTTTTAGAAAAAAAATGAATATGTCAAAAGAGACTGCTTTTGAGTCATTCAAATGTGTAGAAACTAGTGCTACACATGCATTCTTAAGTAAATTTCAAAACAAAATTGCAGGAGTGAGCCTTGAAATCACCACATTTCACTTTTATCTTTTATTCACTTTTTGAACACAAACCTATATACCAGTCTTCAAGACAGCTTAACCTCATTCAAAAGCCATAGTAGATAACACATTACTTTGATACAAGAATATGTCAAACTATTTATATTTTTCAGCAACATGACATCTCCATTGACAGTCACAAACCTTTTTATGATAACTAATATCTGAGGTATCTAAAGGAGTATTTATCATCAAATTTGACTACTAATTTGATATATATATTATTAAATAAAAAGAAAAATTTGCCATTCAATAATAAATAATTTATGTAATATTAGTTCGTTTTACTCTCTTCATTTTTTTGTGCTGGCCTATTATTTGTGACAGGGAGTTGAAGGTCTGCAGAGTGATTTCTTCATTTATAAATTACCTAGGAACTGAATAGCTACATAAGAAGTTAAAGCCAGGTGCAGTAGTGCATGCCTGTAAACCCAGTGGCTCAGGAGGCTAAGATAGGAGAATTGAGAGTTTAAAGCCAGCCTCAGCAATAACAAGGTGCTAAGCAACTCAGTGAGACCCTGTTTGTAAATAAACAGCACTGAGGATGTGGCTCAGTGGTTGAGTGCCCCTGAGTTCAATCCCCAGTACCAAAAAAAGTTAGGAGTGTCAAATAATAACCAAAACAAAACAATTATCTCATATGACATATATGACTTTGTTCTAGTAGTCATAGTTGTGTGACTATCTCTAAGCACAGATTATTTGAGACAAATGAAGACACACCCTAAAGAAGCCATGAGTTCTAATCATTTGTCTCCAGTTTAAACTATTCTTCACCTTAAGCTTTGACTCTCCCAGGGATGATCTTTATTTTTCCTTGTGTTGTTTTTTAAGTGCTGCTTCCAAATAAAATGAGAAATACTTGATTATTTTTCTAGGATTGTGCTAATTGGGCTCTGAATTCTGCATTTTGTTTCTAAGATGACTAAACCAAGTCTTATGTGCTACACAACCTCGCTAGGTCACAGTATGATCAAACCAAGGGTCAAACCCACAGATTTTTCATTACCCCATAATGATGTTCAGGGTATAAGAAAGAGAACAAGAAAGAGAATAGAAATGCTTTTGTTTATTTGGTTACTGTTATGATTTGTATCTGAGGTATTCCTCCTGAAGTTTCTTTTTTAATGCAGGAATGTTCAGGGATAAACTTGTTGGATTGTGAAAGCTGTAACCTAATCAGTCTATCCTAGTTTAAAAGACTGAGTGGTAACTATAGATGGGTGGATCATTGCTGGAAGTGAGTCACTGGGGGTGTGTCCTGGAAGGCTGTGTATTCCCTATGGCCCCTTTCTCTCTCTCCCTCTGCTTCCTGACCCCACAATTAGCTGAGAAGCTTTCTCCCCACTAGGTTCTCCTGCCATGATGATCCACCTCTCCTTGGGCCCAGAGCAATGGACTTGGCCCACCATGGACTGAACCTCTAAAATCCTGAACCCCAAATAAACTTTTCCACCTCTTAGTTGGTCACAGTATTGCAAAGGCTGACTAAAACTGTTAAATCATTTGGTAGTGGTTCCCTGGACATTGGTAAGGTATCCTAAAGGCAAATCTGCAAGTTTATCAGCAGCACTTGCTGGAGTAAAGAACTGCTTTTAATCTTTCATGGACTCCTCTTATCTTCAGTTTCTCAAAACATATGTACTCTAGCTCCCACCACAGCCCTATTCCTCTCCCTATGACCAGTGCCTACTGAAACCACTAGAGAATGTACTTGAGCTGATTGGGAGACTAAAAGCAGCTTCCTTCCTCTCCTCTTTTAGAACCTCTGAAATTTGGTACACACATTTTTATTTCTGTTCTTTCTCCCCAAAATAAATTTATCATTAGTGAATCCTCTGTGTAAAGAAACCATTATTCCACTGGCATTAATTTTTACTTTTCTGCTTAGAATCCTCAAGACTAATAAAATATATATTTACACAGTATGTACAAGGAAGACTGTTCTCTATACTGAAATAAGCCAAAAATACAGAAGTGAGACAATAAGGGCTGATAGGTAATAAACTCAAAACATCTAAAAGAAAAGGGAAATTGTATAGCAGACAGTGACACTCTAGAGACTAGAACCTACATGTGACTTTAAATCTTGGCACATTGCCAGGGCAGTTGATTATTGACATTTCATAATAAACTACTTGTGATTGATCCTTAAATTCTCTAGACCATTTCTAGTTATAGTCCAAATTATCCTTAATTACTCCTACCCCTGTAAATTTCAAAAAAGTGCATGGCAGTTTCTATCACAAGAGGGAAAGGCGATGTGTGAAAGTGGACTGGGAATTGAGAAAGACTAGAGAGGTACCATCCTCTGAAAACTCATTTAGTGACATCAAAACAATAGCAAATCCTGTATAGAATGATCACTCTTCAAAACAAAATATTGTGAATCTATAATGTAGAGGATTTCAGTCCAATGTTTTATCTTCATCATTTACATATACTCAACTACAAACTTCAAATACTGAAAAGAATTTTGATTTTTGAAAAGTACAACAGAAGCCTCTGAAATTATGGAATGAATGCCAAAATATCCTTGGGCAAGCACCTTTTAGATTACTAACACAGTCTAATACTACTTAAGATGCAACCAACTCTTAAATTCCAAGGATATGCTTTTCCTCCAGGCACGTTCTTTGTAAAGGGGAGACACTGCTGGCTTCCTTACTGCATTAACTTAGAATTTGTATCACTCTTTTTCTAAATGCAAGATTTAAGATGTAAACACATCTTTTTTTCTTCCCCTTGAATATACTTCTATAAAATCTGCCAAATCCCATCTGTTACTCTTTCTTTAAAAATCAGTAAGAATCATTACTGTTACCCAGCTACTCTAGTCAAGAGCTCTTAGGTTTATAAGGTTAGTTAGTTCTATTGCCCTAGCAAGTAAACTTAATGATTTCTAAAGGAGACCTCAAACTGGCCTATGACTTGATCTATGAAAACAGCAGTAGAGACTAATACTGTTTAAATCAGGCTTATCAGGAATTATGAAAAATATTATAGTAGCAATAAAACAACAATAATAAATAATGTTTTGTAGCTCTCATAATACACAAATTCAAAGTAAGATCTGGTTTAATTTTCCAACAATCCTACATGTTATGATTATAACTAATTTCAAAAATGAGAAAATTAAGAATCAGAGAATAGCCCAAAGTCATATACTAAGAAACAAACCCAGGATTCAAACTCACATTCTATATTTAATTTCCTAATTTATGCACACTCTCATTTTTGTCTAGGTTTCTGGTTTTAATAAAGAATATTTTGGAGCTTGCAGCTAAAGACCTTGATGTCTCTAGACATAGCATGATCTATTTTTGTGAATTTATCTGAAAAATATTCAATGCCAGGTATATACAAAAATCTAAACAGTTTATCAACATTCAGTCAATTCAATATTTATTTAGTACTTCTTTACTTTGCATGACATTGTACATTGGACTTTGGTTTATATAAACATTGAACAGACCATGAAAGATATAAAAGCTCAAATACATTTACTTGTTTATCAATAAATGATTATTAAATACAAGCAAGCAAATAATATCCCCAAGAGAGGGGATGTAGCAAGAGAGAGCAAAGAGGCCCAACACTCTTAAAAGCCACAGATAATGGACAAGGGAAGGAGAGCAGCCAAGGATGGGAAGTAGCTAATAAATCAACCAAACAAACTTTACCATAATTTCTGTCTCTAAGTTGTTGAGCAAGGTACTAAGAGGGATATAAAATAATAAAAGTCATAGTCAGCTATGATTTATTTTCCAATAGAAATTATCATCTAAAATAAGAAACACCATCAAAAAATTAGCTTTTAATAAATTTAATAAATTTTGTAAATTTTATCAATACATACATTTAAAGTAGTGGTTCTCAAGAATGCATTACAATTTGAGTAAGTTGAGTAAGGTGGTTGAAAGGAATAATATCCTGAGCTCCAATTCAGATTTACAGACCCTGAAAGTATAATTAAAGAGTGTCCACCTCACTTCTTCCCCTCTTCTTCCTGATCCTTCCTTTCTTTCTTTCTCCCTCTCCCCTGTCTATCTGTCCTTCCTCCCTCCCTTCCTTGCTTTCCTTCTTCTTTGTACTTTCCCATATAATTCTAATGATGAGACAAATTGGAAATGCCAGATTAGAGTTCCACAAAGATACATATTTTGCCAGAAATAGAACCAAGAATAAGTTTTACATTAATCTAGAATCTTCAGTAGAGCTTCACAAAGAAATGGAATCTCAGAGTTTTGGAGGTTAATCGGTGGGGAAATAGATGAGTGCCATAAGTGAGAGGATCAGAGAGGAAAGTTTTACTAATATTGACTTTGTAATTAGATGTCTAATTTTTAATGCATTGTTGATGGAATTCTGTGTAGTGCTCATCTAAGGAAGAAAAAAGCAAGGTGATAGACTAATTGCTTTGACCTAATGAGAATACACCCAAATATAGATATGATTACTATATAGAATTACTCCATGTTCTGACACCTGAGGAGCAAATGTATCATTTTTTTTTATTTCCAGAATTCTCCACTTTTCTGAAAATATTTAGGGGACACAGTTGGTATTTTTGTTTAAAGTTATTTCTATATTGCTTCAGAATGAATATTCTGGGACTTTCTTATAATATGGAACACCTATCATAAGGTGTTGGTGTGAAACTGTACAGAACCCCGAGATCTTTGGATGAGTCTATTTGTGAAGAGAACTCTACTTTCGATACAATTGTCAAATAATTTTGTTGTAAACAGATGAAGCAAAAGGCAATAAACAAACTTTTTTATATATTTTTGTTTTCAGAGCTTATATAAATGCCAGAAAATGTTTAAATGGTGATACAATATTAAGAACTATATGCCAATGGAATTACTGTTTTCATTTCAGAAAGTAGACCGGGAATACTCACATATGAAGCATGGTAGATAATATTAAGTTAATTCATGTGGAATAGAAAAAAAAAGTAGCTAACAAATAAAAAGTAGCTTGGATAATATTGGAAAGAACACCCACGAATCATGGAACGTTTAAGCTAAAAGTATTTAGCAAGGATCTAGCTAGCCCTTTAAAAAATGAGCATGTGCATTAAAAATTGTCCTTTAAATCCTCAGTAGTTAAGAATGCACTTATTATCTTGTTGGAAAATTCATGACCAAGAATATTGGCGGTATAAAAGAAAGGGGAGCTTAATAGACACAACAATTCTTTAGCAGATATGGGCAATAATAAGAACATAATCTCATTCTGTTCCGATGTCTCAAAAATAAAGCTCCCAAATAATTTCTGAAGCAAACACTTTTAAATTGGATTAAATAAATAATCACTGCACAGAATTATTTTTTCCCTTTAATTCTAACAATCACTACAGGGCATGGGATAAACTCCATTTGTTTTTCTTTCAAAAATACTTGTGTTCTAAAAGGAAAACATAGGCCAGAGGAACCCCTTTCCAGGCCATGGGTGATTCATGTTTAAATTCAAGGAACAAGAGAAAATATGCTTTATCTACTGTAGTCACTCTCACCTCTCTTCCTTGAAAACTGCTTAGAGAAAGCTCTGAAGCTTTTCGACATCATCCTACCATCATTCCTCCTCTTCCTCCAGGTTAAGGAGCTCTTGGTGATTCTTTCAAAGGAAGATGCCTCACAATGTAAACATTAACCAAGACCGAGATAAATCCTACCATAAACATGATTGTGTTCCCTTGATGCTGCCTTACTCTTGTCCTAATCAAACCAGAATCTTTCCATTCCTCCATCTTTGTAGTTAACTGAAAACCACTAAACTAAGTAGTTCAGAAATTATCTGAGGAAAAAATAAAAAAACAATAACAACAATAAACAAAAAACAAACTTGACTTTGGAAGTTCTTGAGTTTGGATTGTTTTCTGATGACATGAAGATCTAATCTCTACCCAATTACTTTGGTTACTGAGTCAAAGACTGCCTGGACCACTCGGTGAGATCCTATCTCAAAATAAAAAATAAAAAGAACTTGGGGTATAGCTCACTGGCAGAATGTCCCTAGGTTCAAACCCCTGTCCCCTACTGCACTGAAGGGAAAAAAAAAAGATATAACTTGTATTCTTTTTTCTTTAAAGCTTTATCGAACTTGAGAAGGTGGCACTTGAAAACAATTTTTTTTCAATTAAAGCAACAAAATTTTTCACACTTTTTGTTCCCAGTGGTAATTCAAACATAATTCAGTATTTATAGCACAGCTGTTCACACTCCATAAAATAAAGTTTCCCAGAGCTTAGGTACCTATGAATTTATCTTCTGGTAGGTAATTTGTAAATGTCTATCAAAATAAATGATGTGACTGTCTCACTCTAGAAATGGCTCACATTCTCCCTCAAATGTATATTCTCTGCTTTCATCTCCAAAGTTTCCCATCTTCAGGAAAGCCTGCATTCTCCTAGGAATGTGTATCTGTGTTCCTAAATAAATCTGTCTGTATCTCAGGAAAAAAAAATATATATATGTACTTACCTTTTGAAAATAAATAAATGAAATGTACTCACTTATATAAAAAATAAACATAATTAACAAAGCGTTTCTTGCCAAGTGTTAATTATTAACCACTAGAATGAATTTAATTTTATAAATTAAAATAATAAAATAACAGATTCTGATTGAATGCTGCAAGTGTGGACCTATGGACACCATTATAAATTATAAGCATAATGTTTTACATGATATTTATGTACTAATTTCAGAAGTAATTTTTATAAAGAATAACACATTGTTAAATTCAGTCATCAGAGGTTTTGTGATGGTAGTTGTTTTTATTTTGTTATGTTTCACATTAAGTCTAAAACCTGGGATTATGTGGAATTAAAAACATCTACATATATATTATTATAACTTGTATTAATTAAATTAATATTTTATGCTAGCCTACTTAAAATGATAAGTAACATCTTTAATTGTTATTGAATCCAATATTTATACATTTGAGAGTAAATCAAAATCCTATTATAAAATTCGGAATTTCTCTTTTCTATAGGATTATCTTAAGATTTGAAATTTAAAATTCAGAATCAGAATCTACTGCATGGATTGCCTATACAATTCAGATGCAACACAAATTCCATCTCTTTTGTCCTTATAATTTGCAAGGTTTTATAAAAACTTAGATCTCAAAAATATTTGTGAAATTGAATAGCTTGCTATTAATATCTTATTTTATACTATATCTGATAAAATTCTTATCTAGTAGGGAAAAGAATTTTAAATTGAACTCATGTGTTTTATTTGGCTTTATTTGTTTTTATAAATAATGTACCTATTATTCTTGGTTTAGATACTAGGTGTTCCTAAAAGTTCATGTGTGAGACAATGCAAGAGGTTTAGAGTGAATGATTGGGTTATAAAAGGTTTAACCTAATCAGTGCATCAATCACGGATAGGGATTAACTGAGTGATAACTGTAAGCAGGTATGGTGTGGCTCTAGGAGGTGGGTCCCTGGGGGTATACCTTTGAGGTTTATATTTTGTCTTTTTTGTTCAGAGCTCTCTGCCTGCTTCCTGGTGCCATGTTCTGGAGCTGCTTTCCTCCACCACACTCTTCTGCCATGATGTTCAGCCTCACCTCGAGCCCTGTGGAATGGAATCAGCCATGAACTGAGACCTCTGAAACCATGAGCTCCCAAATAAACTTTTCCTCCCCACGTTGTTCTTATCAGGTCTTTTGGTCACAGCAGTGAAATAGCCAACTAAAACAGCTATAATTCACTGTTTTGAAAGCAAGCAATTTTAAAAGTCAAGAACTTCATGGCATACAAATTAACAGATGTCTTCCTATTATAATTTATAATGCAAAGAGCTAATACTGTTTGATTACATATTATACATTAAAATTCCTTTAAAGAGAATATATACCAACCATTTTTTACAAGTAAGGTTACAATAAATAAGAAGATAGTTTTAACAAATGTGTGTGTGTGTGTTTATAATGTGACCAAAGATAATTGCTTTGCAAAGATAACATTAAGCCAAGACCCTAGAGAAAATTATATATATATTTCTCTCTCTCTCTCTCTCTCTATATATATATATATATATATATATATATATATATATATATATATGGTAAAAACAGGGAATATTTAATGAAAACAATGACTGAAATTTAATCAAAATTCTGGAAACAAACAATTTTGTGGTTATTTTATTTAACATATTTTCTTAGCTCACCATAACCAATATATGCTCAAGATGTACTACTAGGGATTATACTTCGGAAACAAGCCATTTGCTTACTTTAACTTAGTGTCCACACAACCTTTTGTGTTCCGTCACCAAATAATATGTTTTCTTTCTCCTAAAATGAGTTGTATCCCCAGCAGCTGGAATAAACTTCCATGTGCACCATTTATAAGATGCCATTCTCTCTTCAGGAATTATACCCCCAAACTCCACTTCAATTGCAATATTTGTAGGAAAGACAGAAGTGGTCTAAAGAGAGGTGCTTAAGAGTATATAAAATGCAGTTATAAATATTTTGGCACTGATTCATTAGTTTATTCATCAAATATTAATTGTGTGCCTGCTGTATGCTAGGCACTGTGAGAGTTGTGAAAACTGCTGGCAACCATGGAGCACTGAAAAAAGTCCAGGTCTTTCCCACAGGTAGTTTGCACTTGCATGGAGGAAATAGTTCCAATCAGGACTGTAAATAATAATCTGGATGGCAATTTGCTCAACCAAAGATTACCAGGCACAGCTGCAGTTGAGCGAGTGGTGTTTACTATGTGTGGAGAGAGAGAGAGCACATACCTTAGGGTCATGCTGTATAGCTAAATAACAAATCATTAGAAAAAATGCATATGTGGTTCTTTTATTTATTTATTTGTTGTTGTTGGGTAAGATTGAGGAGATTGTAAGATTTAAGTGTAGTCATAAAGCAGGGGACAATTGTATGATTTGAATATGTCAGTAAATTTTATCTATAGAATGGGCAGGTTAGGGAAAGGTTAAAATTATACTGGCTAAAAAAAAAAAAAAAAAAAAAAACTAGTAATCATTGTTTAGGGGAAGAGAAGGTGGTGGTTGTTTTGAGAGTTTCTCAGTGACCCGGTTGATGCGAATGTTCTGGGAGATTTTAAGACCAATAGGAGTATAATGTGGCTTTGCTATAAGAGTTGGATCAGTTGATAATAACAAGGAAGCCTGTGCTAAAGTATCATATCAGTGCTCCAACATCAGAGAATGGTTCTTCTTTTTCTCATATATTATTCAGAAAATAAACAGATAAGGTAAAGAATATCACTAGGACTAATTTAAATAATGTGGCCAAAGATAATCACTTTGTGAAGATAACATTAAGCTAAGACCCCAGAGAAAATTATTTAACAAGCTTAGAAAACAATCTATCAGCCAAAGGCAAGGGGTGAGCCTGTTTGAAAACTAGAGAGGAGGACAGTATATCTGGAAAAAAGGTGAGGGAGAAAGGCATATGATTAAAGCCAGAAGAACAGGGTGATTTAGGTTGTGTGAAAGGGTTTGGGCTTTATTCTCAGAGTGATGGGAACCATTTAAAAGTTGTAACTGTGGGTTTATGTAATTATGGATTAGTTATTCCCAAAAAGCATAATCCCAAATCACTGGAGTGTTAGGGACTGAATTGTGTCCCTCACAAATACCAAAGTTGAAGTTCTCACCCTCAGTACTTCAGAAGGGAGTACACCAAGGCAGAGGTGTCAGAGAAACCGAGTTGATCAACACATTGATCTCAGACTGTCAGCCTCCAGAATTGTAAGAAATTAAGTTTCTACATTTAAGCCACCTAGTCTATGGTATCTTGTTAAAGCATTCCTGGACAACTAATAATGTTCTGTGTTATCAGTACAGTATGCTTTAATGCTTAAACCTTGAAATTAGAATAAAATTGTCCACTGAATCAGTGTCTGCTTCTGCTTCTAAAACAAAAGGTAACTAAGGACACCAAAAGAAATCATCACTTTGGTCTTCCATCTATAGTGAAGAGTAAGGACAAAAAAGGTGACTCCATTTCTGCTAACATTAAAGTCATAGCACATATACTAGGGGCCATTGGAATCATACTACCAAAAATACAACCCTGTATTTATACCATATCTTTCTTCCAAGGAGTTCAAAACACTTCAAAGACATTTTCATATCAATTCTCACAGCACTTTTGAAAAAAAGTACGTGGGAAATATTATCATTCTTATTTGACATTTCTATACACCTACTCACTTGATTATATGATCATTTTAACTGGATATGTAATTTTTTCAGGAAGAAGAATACATGCCCAGAAAAAAAAAGATGTTCATGAGGAAAATAGTATGATTTTTGGCCTCTAATCACTGTTATGTGTTGAATGGCCTGAAGATTTGGTAGCATACATAATGACCCTTGAGTTTTAGATATACTCCTTCCTTTTTATATTCTCTTGGAAAAAAAAGGTAGGGAATACTAACAAAAATGGTAGCTATATTTTTTTTAAGTAGCACCAAACTGAAGATAATTGATCTATATTTCTCTTGTACTCAAAATACAATATTTATTGCACATTTAAGTAGATTATTGATACATTATAAAGTCCCAAAAGGTAAAAATATCAATTTTTATTATTTTTTCTATTAAGTACAATATCCATATGTCTGATGATTTGTAATGAGAAGTAGACTTTTATTAGAAAAGTCATTTTTAAACAATAGTGAAATTTTAAAACTTTTAATATTGAAAAGCATCACTCCATATCAACTTATATGTTTTGCCTTTGAGAAGATAAGGACAAACATCCATAAATCATTGGTATTTCTTTCTTTTGACAGATTCTTCTTCTATCACACTTGTATTTTTTTATGCTTCAAATTCACTGTATTTCTTTTATTAATTTATTTATTATCTTTAAAAAATGTCATCTAAACTTTCTAAGTCATTAAGATAAAACACTAAATAAGATTCAATAAAGACCTTCCCTTCCTCGGAAATAAGTAAACAAATACACGAAATAGGTCAACATTGGTAGAGATGTTTCAGTGGTAATAAGCACCAACATATATGGAAATGACCAACAGCAAGATTTCCCTCAAAATGGTGGTTGAAAAAAGCTACTCTGAAAAGGTGAAACTTTAGCTAAGATCTAAAGAAAATGAGCCAGCTTGTTTATGAGTTGAATTAAAAATGAGAAGAGGAAAAATTTCAAATCTTCTGGATTTAATGCTGCAGTGACAATTTGGGTAATTGGGACAATTACAAAATTTAGCAGGATCAGTCCAGTGCAAAATGAAAATGTGAGTCTCCTTGTTAAAACATTAAGAATTTCAGTGCAGTGGCAGTACAGCATTGAACCAAGTATTGGCCTGGTGAGCAAGGCAAGCCATATGCCCATGACATCAGTCCAAAGAGCATGGACCACAGTAGACTGAAGGTCACCATGGACTACAGCACTTTGGAACGGAAGCATGAGGCCAGATGAGCGTTGTCTGGTGGGCCTGCTAAGTCTGATGACAAATGGATTGGAAGGCCAGGACTTCCACAGAATGTGGTATATAGGAATGAAGTAAGTCAGCCTCAAGACTTTGTTCCTTCTTACAACTGCAGCTGTGTCCAAGATCCAGGTAGTAGTTTTGTAAAAGCACCATTTTATGGGTTGTGTTCACAAGTGTGGAATAAACCTCACCTTTCACAGTAAATTCAACTTGACCATGATCTCCAGGGAGCTATGGACTGAAACTGACTTTTTTTTCCCCAGAGCACTTAACCCGTAGTAGATTTGCAATTACTTATTGAATTACTCAATCAGTGGCTTAATGAGTAAATAATTTCATGATGTATCAAGTGACATTCTAGAAATTTTTGGAAGAACTATTGTCAACATTTGAATTTTTTATATTATGAACTTTAGCTTGGGAAATAGCTTAAAAGAAGGGTAAATCACACATTGTCACTTTTTTTTTTGAGGGGGAGGGTCTGTTTATCAGTATGTGAATAAATATATTTGCCATCATAAAGGCAGACAACATGAACTACCAAAGTAATTCTAAGTACCAAAAGCTCTAGGAGGTTCCTGGTCCTCATTTTGTTTTTTTTTTTTTACTTATTTTCTTCCAAGAGTAGGGCAGTTAGTAATTAACATGGGATTATAAAAGTATTCCATAAGTGCACTAAGAACGATTAAAATATGATGACAGATCACTGACCCAATTTAACATTTTTCATGTAATTTGGTTAACCAAAGAAATGCAAGTCATTCCAAACATCTGCTAAAAATTACATAGTGAGTCCAAAGAATGTCCAAATTATTCTCAGGAATTGCACAAATAATTTAGATTATTCAGAATTTGTGACCTAAACTGTTAGTTTTCAACATAATGTCACTTATCTACCTTCAAAATCTTAGCCCCCTACATTGTCTTCAGGGCAAAAGATACACAGAAAAGTAAATATGATTTATCAAGTATGTGGAACTCTGACTATTCATATGTATTGGAAATACAGGCCGTACTTTGAAAGTGTTTCCCAATCAAGTCTGAGAATACCACTGGGATTCATATTAAAAAATGTAGATTTTCAGTTCCCACCTTAAAGATTCAAATTTAAAATGCAAGGCACAGAGACCAGGGAATTTGTCTTTGAAAAAAATATGTGAAAAAATGAGTTTGGCATTTCAAAACATAAATCTGATTAGTAGTTGAAAAGGGGACTGATGTGAATGTACAGATTACTCTGCTTCTATTTTGTCAAACAGATTAAAGAAATACCCATTAGAAAAAAACTAAAACAAAAATACCCTGATTCTTTTTAAAGATGATTTTACTAATAGTTAATTTTAGTTTGTCTTTGCAATATCTTCTTTGCTCATCCATTATGTTTCCCTTAACTTTGTTCAATAGTTAATGGGGCTCAAGTTTCTCTGACTGTATATGTTTCCTGGATGAACTGTAGCACTTATTCAAAATCAGTTTTTGCTTCCATATCAGTTAATTTTCTCTGAGCACAGAAGTCTAGAATGCCTACATACATACCCTTTAGGCTGTATGAGAAAATAACTGCTATTATAGTTGCCATATGTAGTTGGTATGGCTACATAAGAATAAATGACATTCCCCTAGGTTCTACAAACATAACAACAATGCTTGTGTAAAAACCTTTCTTACTGGTCCATATTACCAAGTGAAGAAGAATCTGGTTCATTATGTACCTTTATGTGTATATAAAAACTTCTATATTAATTCACTTGCCTGAAAGTGCCAGAGTCCTGAGTGCATACATTGGATAAAACCCAGAAAATTTGTATAGTAAGAAAAAAATTAATTTTCAATGTCTAGATACTCATTACCAATGGAAAAGGAGCCAGAATAAAGCCCCAAACTATAAAGTTTCCTTCCGGTAATATCCTCCCAAGTGGCAGTTTAGGCACTAATCACAAAAACTTCATTAGGGGCATTCAACCCAAGTCTAATATTTTATAGAAAATGCTGACAGAAATTAAGTGGTTTGTCATGAAGCAACTATTAGTGAATCTAGTATTTATGACTCAGAGGTCCCAGGTTTCCAGTATATTACTTAGCAACTGTATACTTCTTTGTTTTGTGTCTATCACATGGTGGGGGTGCTGTGACTATACCTCTGCAGTGAAATCAATGCAAGTAACCTCCAGAGACTGACAATCCCATCTTGGTCCCTTCCCAGACTTTCCACTTTTGAAAATACATTACAGGCTTCTCCCACAACTTCTTTTTCCTCTACTATTGTAGGTGCTATTCCAGTTAGTCTACTACTTGGGAATATTAACAACATAAAATTATGACAGTCATGGCTTTTTTTTTTTTTTTTACTTTGAAATGCAGATCACCAGGTTTAGCAAGTGCAGATTGGATTTGAAAGAGAAGAGATTCAAATGCAGTAATGCTGCCAGAAGACATAGCTCATTCTCTGATTTAGAATCAGTGAAATGTGTGACAGGAAAGACTATGTGTTGGCAATAGGGCTTGATACATGTTCAAGAGCAAAATTGAAACTGTCCTCCCATGGTTTGCAGCTATAGATCACTAAAAACATCTTCTCAATAGCAAAAGGCTACAGGCCCTGACTTCTCCTTCATCCTCTCTCAGGGTGGAGATATAAATTTCAAAATTACATGTGTCAAAGTGTTCACAATTCATTACTGAAGCACATGCTTTAAACTGTCTCTTATTGAAAAAAATATATTAATTATATTTCTGCCTTTTTATCATGTAAATTTAGAGCTTATGAAAGGAACCAGATGGACAGCTTTTGGAGATGAATCCTCTCTTTGATTAAAAGACAAGGAAGAAAGTTTCTACATCTTCCATCTCTGAAAAGCTACTTCCTAAAACTTTTAGCAGAGTTGAAATGATTGGAAACCATGAATGCCAAGTTTCTGCTGTGTGTGCATATGTGTGGGGAGTGATAACTGTTATTGCCCACAAACATCCTAAGTTTTCCAGTAATATATTGATTGGTTTCTTTCTTATTTTTAAAGATAAAGTCACTTTAATTCACAAATTACATATATTGTGTGAATTTAAGTCTTTATAAAAATTAACAAAATACCATTCAATTCTAACATTTCCAGTGTAATTCTTGTCATTTGGGAATCTCTAATTTATCTTATCAGATTGAGTTCATTTTTCAGGAATTTAGTTTCTATTAACATATCTAATTACAAAAATATAAATTCATTGCTTTTACCTTATGAAATATTTACTGAACACCCGTTCTGCATATGCCCTAGTGTAACACATCGGTGCCATGATACAAAGATACTATTATATTATAAGGGAATCTGCATTGTAGTCTAAAATGCAGACAAGCTGATACTGGGGAACATGTAAAATGCCGAGATGTTAAATTAAGAAGATAACTAACTCAGATTTGGGCATCAGAGAATATTAAAGGGGTAGATACAAGAACTGTGGATATTGCAACAGTCAACACAGCTAATCCAACTCAGATAATGACTGATAGTGAGATTGGGGAGTTTTAAGTTCATGGGAACATATTTTATGTTAAAATTCAGAAATTCATAGCTTAACTTTATTAATGAGGCTCTGATTCTAAGAAATTACTGCTAGGGTATCTGCATTTACATAAGTAAATGCATTATGAATAAATTACAATAAGGGAGCCCATCAAGGGCTTAAAGGAAAGACTACCAGGATATCTCTTTAAAATATACTGATATTCAAAAGATTGCACACATTCTTCAGTTCAGTGGCTTCTACTTTTCCTTTATTCTTCTTTTTGTTTCTTTGGTTTTTTTTTATTTTAATTTGTTTGTTTGTTTGTTTTCTTTTCATTTATGATCACCTTGACTTTGGAACAAAATCTAACCAGAGAACAACAATAAAACTATGCAAAATAAAACCAAAGACCAGGTCCAGATGAATATGCTAGCATTATAAAGTCTATTAGTTTATCTTATTTTATAGAGTTCTGCTGGTTATCAAAATGAGTTGAGTCTAATATTTAATTCTCTTGTGTTTGACAAAATGCTTAGTTAGATTTTGGTGGTATTCTGTTGTGTGTTCCTCTAAGGGAAGAAAATTGAAGCCTTTTTACTTGGTGACTTCTATTGGTTTATAGTGAGGTTCAAAATGTTAGTCCTCAAGTAGTACCTTTAACTCAGGACATTTAAGATAAAATGAATTATATACTTGATATCATCCAGTGCTTAATTTGTTGAGGATCACTTTTTCTAGAATGATACAACTTTCATCAATGGTGATTTGAGAAGTAACAGCATTAAAATATCTTTTTCACATGTTAAAGAAATACTCTGCCTTGTAACATGATGTGGTTTTAATTCTGAAAAGAATTTCATGAAATATTTCTTTGGTGGAATTGATTTTCATGGTATTAAGTATAGAAAATTATGTTTCCTTTGCACTATTTTCATCAGCATCATCTCAGAACTCTATATTTCTTAGTATGTGGCTTATTTTCTGCACACCCCTTCTCCCAAACTCCATGGAAGTTCCATGAGACTAAGAACCTTTGCTATCCTGTTCATCACTATGACATATAAGCATCGCTCCCAATACTTATGAAGACTAGTTTGTAATAAGTGCTCATCATACATTTTTATTTGAATAAATGATGGCTGAATGAAGTTATATATAATTATAGAGTCTAAAGACATTACTGTGGGTTTTCATTAAAAATAGCATTAAAATGAACAGGAAATTGATTTTAAATGCTGACAAAAATTCTTATTTTGCATTGTTTTTTGACTTAATATCATCCAACCTTCAAACTTAAATCTATATTGTAGGTGACAATCTGAGAGCACAAGACCATTGCAGAAGCACAGTTGGGAATCATTGAAATCTCTGAAGACAGTCACAGTGGATATGAATGAACTAGGACTTGGGAGCAGGATGCTTGGAGTTAATCTTGGCTGTCCTTTTTATAAGTGTGAGCCTTTGGGCCAGTTACTTAAGCTCTTGATTTTCAGGAGACTCATAATAGAGTTATTATGAGGATCAAAGGAGTCAACATTTATAAATTGCTTAGAACAGTGCCTACCAACTGGAAAACACTTCATAGATATCAATGTTTATTATTTCTAGCCAAGAATCCTTTCTACCTGAAAATGTTTTCTTTAAAATTTTCTTTATAATTTACTTTCAAATATGCATACATATTCTATGACAAATTTTAAAGCTTAGCAACATGTGCTTGCTCTAACTGCTATATTTAAGCACTGTATCATTTATGTTTATAGTTTTATTATGTTGATAATAATTTATAGGGATTTCTATATTTTTATTTAATTCAAAATATTTTATCTAGGAAACAGTGGTCAAGAGAATTCTAGATCAGAATTTTATGAGATGTAGCAAAAAAGCAAAACAAAAAAAAAAGGCTTTGTACCTCACTATAAAGTGTCAAATGTACATCTAAAGAAACTAGATTTATATTTTGTCTCTCAAATAGAAAAACAATGTTGTAATTTTAAATCAACTTTGGTGCTATTTGATAACTAGCAGCTGCAAAATTTTGTTAGAAATGAGAATACCATGCCAAAGATTTATAATAGATACACACATTTTTTTCAAATTTTAGTTGAAATCCATCTATGCTAACCCAAGAGTAATATTGCTCACTTCAAACCAGATTATAGAAGGAATCTAGTTTTTCAATTACTGTTACAGAGACTAAGAAGTCATAAAGTACGACTTATGACTTATACATACATACATATATATATATATATATATATATATATATAAATCCATAACTAAATTACAGATTAATTAAATAATTAAAATTAAAGTTAGGACCAAAGAAGTACTAAAAAAATTTAGGTACACGTTTTTGTAATTTGGGAGAAGGAAGAGTTTCCTGAGCATAATTATCAAAAAGAAAATACATTGCATTGAAGAATTTGGTTGATTTGTTTCTGTAAACATGTAATGATTTTATATGACAGACACAATTCTACTTTTTTGTGGTATTATGGAGTAAACTCAGGGGTACCTACTTCTAAGCTACATTCCCAATAAATTTTGTTTTTATTTTGAGCCACAGTCTATGTAAATTGCCCAAACTGACCTTAAACTTGAAGTCCTCCTTCCTCAGCCACTCTATCTGCTGGCATTAAAGGCATGCACCATCACACATGATGAATAATCATAAAATTTTAAATAAAAAATTATGAAAAATAATTGCAATCTATGTGAAAGGCAACTTACTACTAATATTAATAATTAAATAAATTAAGCAGGCAATACATTAAACCTAAATAACTCAACAAAAAGGAGCAAGATAAACAGGCAATTCTCAAAAGAAGAAAGACAAATACAACTAAAATATGAAGAAATGTTTAAAACACTTCATGGTGGGTAATACAAATTAAAGTTGCACTAATGTAATTTTGTTTAAATACATTCTATGTCATGTATAACTAATTATAACAAATAAAAAGATAAAAATAAAAATATATAAAACAAAAGTAAAAGAAAGAAATGCTAGGAAATTTTTTAAAAAGCTGGCTTAATGAGATTGAGAATGTCCATTTTCTTCTAAGGCTAAGGTAAATAGATATACTCATTGTATACAAATGGAAGCATAAGTTGGTAAAATATTTCCAAAAGTAACCTGCTAATAGAAAAAAGTAGATACAGACAAGCATAAGATATATTTGCATGTATATGTAATTTTTATTTTCTAACTCAGAACTTTAGAAATTTAAATTCTGAAAATCAGCCAACAAAGACGAGAATATAAAAAATTTTAAAAATAGAAAAATCATAACTTGTACAATAGGATATTGTACTTTGCTGAGGATTTTTTCATATTATAAAATTTACCCAAGTATTAAATTCACTTATTTCTCTAACTTTACCAAGTGATGGAACCATACTTCTACAGAATTTTAGATCATTTTCATATCCTCAATAAATAATCTTAGGTCTATTTACAGTTAATTTTCCATCCTATTCCCAGCCTCTGAAAATTACCAATCTGCTTTCTGGCTCTATAATTGGTCTTTTCTGGCTATTTCACATAAATATAATCATGCCCTAGGTGATCCTTCATTCTGGCTTCTTTCACTTAGTATGTTTTTGAAGTATATCCATAATTTACAATGTGTTAGTGTTCATTCCTTTTAGTTGGTGAATAGTATTCCATTACTGCTTTTTCTCAATCTATTCACCAGTTAGTGGATATTTAAATTGTTTCCAGTCTGAGGATCATTATGTATATTCCAACATTCCAACACATTAATAGCAATTATCTCTGAATGTTGGAATTACAAGTGCTTTTTATTTTTTTCTGCATGTACATTTTTCTTCTGTACTGAGGATTGAATCCTAGGAGGCTTTCCTACCCACCCACATCCTCAGAAATTTCTTTCTTTTTTTTGACATAGGTTCTTACTAATTTAAGCAGGATGGTCTGGAACTCGGGATCTTCCTGCCTCATCCTCCAGAATAGCTGGGATTACAAGCATCACTCACTAAATTCAGCTTCTACATGCATTTCCATATGAAAGTATTCCTTCTTAATAATCTTGGGATGGGATGAGGATTGGTATTGCCAGTATTTTTAATTATGTTAATGGGGCTTACTATACAATGTTGAAATAGCAGGATTATTTACAAATTTACATCCTGGTTGAATATCTTTTGCATGACAATTATTTTCTACATTTCTACCCACTTATGTCCAAAACATTTTATCAATTTTATGCAGAATTTATACATCAAAGACATTTGCAAATTCTAGAAAATTCTTAAAATAATATCTCATACCCAATTTGCCTATTGAATTGGATTGACACAAATATCATTGTTTTTAACCAGGCTACTTTAATTTTTAATCATTGTAAGTATTTTCTTAAAATTTGAGTATTTTAATAAGAATTTTTTAATCAGATGTATGAGTACATATATGCATATATAAATATATATTTATGAATATGCACATAATCATATTTATAGTGCTTATGGAATACATAATGCATAATGCAATCCATAGAAACATAACAATGGAAATAGAGAATTTTTCATAACATCAGTGGAAATTTGAATATTATTTAATGTTCAGTTTTGTTTGACTAGTTTTGATGTATTATAGTGTTTTTTTGAAAATTACTTTCATTTCTTATCTCCAAATATTAATACATCACATTCCTATATCCTAAAAATTTACTGTAGAAATGCAAATAGTTCTATCTCTCAGAGACCTTTAAGAGCTAAATTTATAAAAAAAAAAATTAACTTTCAAAATTATGAGTTAAGGATAAACAATAACACAAAAGTAGAGAGACTTAATTAACTGCTACATATTCTCTACTGCACTTTCAAATCAACCCCTAAATTCTAATTCTCATAGACTCTATTCAGTGAATCAATAAATTTTTCACCAATAATAAATTGATTCTTTGTATATTTATTATTATTATTGCCATCCCTATCAACATCATTTTCTAATTTTGAAAAGCTGCATACTTGAAGTTTGGGGAAGTGTTTGTTTCATTTTGTGTTGAAACCTGCCTTGATCATGCTACACTGAATTGAATATCACCAAAACCTCTTAAAGTTCATATAAATAAAGGGGTTCTTATAAAATTGGGCAATTGTGCAAGTCCCAATGGCTATTACTGTGAAAACAAAAATATCAATAATGACATAAAGGATATATCCCTTCTTTGGCAACTAACATACCTTTGGCACTTCATTCCAGAAATCCAAGTGATTTAGTGGTGCTGAATACATTATCTTCATTGATGACTGGGAAGAAACTAATGAGTTGAATTTAGTTCTATATGTAGAGAACTTTGAAAAGTTACAAGATTTGTAGGCTAACCTGCAAAGATGAGGCTTTCTTTTTTCTTGGTACTGGGGATTGAACCCAGGGGCACTTCACCATTGAGCCACATCCTAGGCCTCTTAAATAATATTTTATTTAAATGTAGGGAATCACTGAGTTTTTCAGGCACTTGCTAAATTGCTGAGGCTGCCTTTGAACTCAAAATCCTCCTACTTCAGCCTCCAAGCTGCCGGGATAGAACATCTATAAAATAAGCCAAGAAGAGACATACTTCACATTTTCCATGGCATGTTTCCATGCATAATTTTGAATATGTGATGAGAGATTAATTTTATTATTAAGAACTCAAAAACTTAATTATATCCATTCAATTTTACTTATCAGTGGACATAAATGTTAGAGTTGGCTAGTGAAGAACGATTGAGTATTTGCTCCAGAGGCAGGATTTATTTGGGAGACCAGATATACCCAGATAATGCTGGTACTGCCATTTATCTAGAAAGTCTGGCTCTTTCATTGGACTAACTGTGTGACCTTTAGGTTTTTTTGTTTCGTTTTGTTTTGTTTTGTTTTGTTTTGTTTTGTTTTGACTCTTTAACAGTCAGTGTCCTCATGTAAAACTAGCATGGTAGTAACTGACCTCACTAGGTGAGGCTGGATATTAACTGAAACCAATTTTAAAACTTTAAGCACAGTTTTCTGTTAATAAATATTCAATAAATGTTATCTATTTATTGTCATGAAGTACATTGAAAAGGCACAGTTGAATTTTGAGAGGATTTATTCTCTGTAAGTGTATATGCTAAAAAAGATGTGGAAATAGCCAAGGCAGCCTTTTGAGAACATGCATGGAGTCTGGATACTCTTATAGTTTCTTCAGTAGCAGTAGTATTACATCTGAAGAAATCCCACACCCATTTATATCAACATATTAACCAACAGGAAATACTATTTTCTGTAACAAGATAATAGTGAAACATGAAATGTAAGCCTCTATGCAGTTATAATATCACATTCAAATCAAAACATAAGAAATAAATTCCAAAAGTATTTATTTAAACATGACACACTTGCATATTCATTTCTTAGATTATTTCCTTTTTATTTTTCATTAGGTGACTATGTACTGAAAGTGAAATTGGTAAAAATCTGTTTCATTAGTTTAGTAAATATAATTACTTAAAACATTTTTAAAATAATTTAGACTCATAACAAGTTACAAAAATACTCCAAAGACATCCTAGGCATCCTAAGCATTCTTTTCTCATCTTTTCCTACTGTTGACATCTTCCATAATTATAGAACATTATCAAACCCAGAAAATGATTGGCATGGTACAATTAACTAGAATATAGATCTTACTCATTTTCTAAATAAATGTTTGCATTCTTTTTTCTTTTTAATACTGGGGCATTGAACCAATTACCTCTGAGCTATATTCCCATCTCTTTCTATTTTTTGTTTTTATTTTATTTTGAGACAAGATCCTGCTAATATTCTTAGGGTGTCCCTAGGTTGCTGAGACTGGTTTCAAACTTGTGATCCTCCTGCCTCAGCCTCCCAAGTCACTGGGATTATAGGTATGTGCCACCACATCCAGTGAATCTATTCATTTATTGTTTTGATTTAGTGTACAGTTCTATGACATTTTACTACATGTATATATTTTTAAAACCACCTCCTTAATCAAAATACAGAATCATTTCATCATTACAAAGCCCTTTATAGCCATACCCTCCTTACCTTCCATACCTCCTGGCAATCATTTTCAGTTCTACATCTCTATAATTTTGACTAATCTTCATAAACAAAATCATTTCAACTAGTAAATATTTAGTAGCAGCTCTTATTATATTTTAAAATGCATTTAAAGAAAGATTATAGATGCTTTGTTGAAGATGTGTGGAAATAGGGTAACATAGGTACAAAAATTCAGTGTTAAATTTTAAACTCTGGAAAGAATTCATAGGAATGCAACTTTAGTTTACAAAGTAGTTAGATGTCAATTGTCATTATTTCATTTTCTTGGGTGCAGGTTTATTTTTATGGGTCACAATCTCATATTCACTGCTGTCTGAGATGATTGGTATTTTTAAAAAGCATAGGAAAACAAAACTTAAGGAATGTTTTTTCATTCTTGAAAGGAATAAAAGAAACTCACCACTTTGGAAAACAAATAAATCTCTTTAGATTTAAATGAATTTTTTTTTTTTTTTTTGGTATTGATCCAATTTATAGGGACAAAACCCTTAGGATCATCTCACAGAGAATTCCACCTCCAAACACTGTTGAATTGGGGATTAAGCTTCTAACACACAGGTTTTAAAAGATATATTCAAACCATAGCATATAATTGTGTGCCCTCTTTAGAAATGAGGAATCATTTAAATTTTTTAGGTAATGTCAAATCATTCTTTAGAATCTGTGTCATACACCATGTCCTCAAACTTTGCATGGCAAATATAAACAAGCATTTTATTTGAGTTTTCTTAAACATAATCAAAGAAAACCCCACAGCATAATATTCAAATACAACCTATGAATATGATTTCAGGGAAGATAATAAAATTCTCCAAAATTAATTTAGAGCCACTTCTGAAATCAGTGGGATCTCAAATAGTGTCTTCCCTGAGCAGGGAGAATGATGAAGTATCCCCATATCTTCTCTCCCTTACCTGAACTAATTTCATCTAATTATGTTCTCTTCCCGTGGTCCACAGTGATCTAGAATGTGAGTTAAAGGTATTTTAATAAATGGCTGAATGCTTCCCTGAATGTGACTTTTGTTTTGTTTGTTTGTTTGTTTTTTAAAAAATAAAATAAAATAAAAAACAAACCTGTCCTGTGATGATTTTGTGATGCTGTTTATTTCACAACACATACATCTATAGAACTGGTGTCAATGCCAATTTCCACTTTCAATCATAATGATTTTAACTAATGTTCTAACCTGATTAGAAGAAATTTCACTACCAAACCAACAGTAAAGGCAGTATTTTCTTCCAGACTAGACATCCAAAATGTCATGATTTTGTCTGTTGAAATAGCTAATCACTTTATTTTCAACAGTTCACTCCTGTGGGGATATCACATAGAACACAGCATAACATAACTAGAAAATCTAGAATAGAATGAGTTATCTTCTTTTAATCCATGACATATTTCATTAGTTTATGAGGGACTTAATAAGTTTATAAATTTATCGCTGGGCTACTTTCTGTCTTCCAACTCTTCTGTTCTCAATGTTAATCATCTTGATGGTTGTGGATTTACATTCTTTCCGTGTTGTAGATGTCGGGGACAGGAAAGCACTAATTAATTCATGTCGGGAAAGAAAAATGCATTTATTTATTTCTAAAGGAAAAACAAAAGAACAACTCTTTCTTTCACAAATAAATTTATCACTTGGTGACAATACAAGATGTTCTTCCTTGATTTAGATATGAGGCTCTAAAAGGAGTATCAAAAATAAGTGACTCAGGTTATATGGAAATAGTGAAAACAATTTTTTTTAATCTATTATTTACAGGAAGCTGGATTCTCTCAATTTCACTGGAAAATTTTCCTCTTGTTGAGTGCCAAAGAAGTCTGTGCTCATGTGCCTTTGCAAACAAACATTCAAAGTCAGGCAAAAAGCTCAGAGGACACCCTGAAGAAGAGCTATCTATCTATGTGGAAAAAAAAAAAAGGATGAAACTTCCTGTCACATCTTATCAATAATTTCAATAATGTTTCACAAGAATTAAATCTAATACAACTTGCCTATACAGAAACTTGTGTTTCCTGGACAGATGATCTTTTTGAAGTGAATAAAATTTTTAGTGGTAGTATAATTTCAGGTAAATAATCTAACCTTGAGAAAATATAACTCTCTTATAGTCAGTTTTGTTTTTGCTCACTTTACTTTTACTTTTACCCATCTAGCTTAACTTTTTTCTTAGTATCCTTTCACCCTCTTTGATTCATCAAAAAAGTAAAAATATGCTCCAAGCACATGAAACCATCTGACAATTTTTGCTTGAAATCTTACAAACATGATTTCAATTTCCTCCACCACAAACTCAGAATTATATTGAACAAATTACTTCACCTTTTTGACCTCAAAGTTTTGTCTGGAAATTAACTAAAATTTCCAGACAAAACAAAGTTTTGTAAGGAAATTAATACATATAGGACAGAATTGTAGTAAGAATTAGACAATATGTGATCAAATTGCTTAGTGACTATAAAGTGCTAAATAAATTGCAGTATAATTAGGGTGTTGTTTTTTTTAAGTAATGAACTTCTATTGCCTAAATGAAGCTGCCCTCAGTGATAAAGAACTTAATTCCTAAGGGTACACTTTGGAGTTTCTTATTCTTTTATAAAAACTATGAGGAAATCCATAAAGCATATCCATGACCTTAGTTCCTATCACATAAACTCCTTCTCATTTGCAAATGTGTGCTATGAGATCGAAGTAATAGCTAGATGTGCTGTGAGGCCGGCAGCAGGAGCTATATGGAGGCACAGGGTACATGAAAGACAATTTAGTGCTTCCTCCTAGCCTGCATTTCATCTCACCCTTGCTGTCTATGGACTATTCATCAGCATTACTATGCAGAGAGATCTCCTTTGAAATTTTAATCAATTTAACATTGGTGTATCAATAGATTAGATGAAATAACTTTTGCTGTCTCTTCCAAGCATCTTTGTCATATGAATGGCTTACAACCCTCATATTTCTCAGTATGAATTTCTAGATATCTTTCTATTTCAATCTTGTTTTCAAAGGACAAGGTGGAAGATGAGAATGGTAATGAAGATTAACTGAAAGACTAATTATTTAGTCACTGGTGGGGGGATGAAGCATACAGCTAAATCTTTCTGTCACGAATATTCATAACTACTTCAGTTTAAATGCCAGATTTATGAGAGTAAGTGATCTATCTCTATCACACACCGGATGCTTTATTTAAGGTGGGTTCAGAAGAATCTTAATTTTTCATACAAACTATTCACCGTATATCAATTCTAAGACATTGCTCTCTTTCCACTGTCCTGTACGTTATACTCCACTTAGACTTAACCATAGACCTTTAAATAGAATCAAATGGTTATTAAATATTAAGAAATATCTTGTATTTTTGACACTAACAAAACAGTTTTTTAATCTGATCACAGGTCTCTCTTGATTAGTGAAAAATTGTGTGCCATAAACCCAACATGAATAGATGACTAATTTGGATATTTAATTGCATAAAAGAGGTCCTTTATTTTAATACTACTAACATTTGATACTGTGAGTATTTCAAGTATGGCATACATCTAATATTAAATTAGTGCATGATTTAAATGCTGAATTGGCTATAGGAAGTTTATACAAAAATCAGTGTAAGAAAATCTTATTGTAAACATGTCCATCATCAAGTTTATTTAATTATAACTATGTCCAATTAATATTGTTGATACATTGAGAAGATATTTTCTTCTTCTGATCACTAGATAATAGTCTTTTTTCATCATAGTAAAAACAGTAAATAAAAATGATTCAGGTATGTACATTAGTTATATATAAATAAAATGAAAATGAAATAGTTAATATGGGAGGATAAACGTCTATTGCTTAAAATGCATACTAAGCCATGACATTTCCTAAAGCTATGAGCTTTCCATTCCTTCAGGTAGGAAGCATTGAGAACTACAAGCAAAAGTTAGTATTTTGACCTTTCTCTCTAGTTAGTTTTGAGGCATTTCTGTAATGATAAAAATGGAACACCTGACAAATCATTCCCACAAACGTTTCTCTCAACTAATTTGTTCTCAAATAAGGGAGGGGAATCATTAATCTTACACTTAACTAAGGCCTTTTACACACAATTAAAGGTTCATAATGATTCCACTCAACTTTCAGTTTTTCTTTGGCAATGTGTCTTTTAAATTTGAGGTACTTCTTTAACTACTAAAAGTCCCCGACATTATTTTTATCAACTATAATAATTAACAAAACAACTCATGGTTTCAAATAGTCTATAAATCTCCTAGGCCAAAGGAATTCTTACTGTGTGTGGATTATACTTTCCTGGAAGCCTGGAAGGCTATGAAAGGCTGTTATTCTAATTCCCTCTGACATGCACATTCTTGAGCAAGTCATGAGGCCCAGGAAATGTCATTCCAAGTTGATCTCCAAGAAAGTTATCTGAAATGAGGCAGGATTTTTTTTCTCCTTTGGATTCCTCTCTCCTCATGATTTGCCTAATACCTTCAAACTTGTTTATGAACTTTGGAGGTTCCCAATGAATTGATCCCCCTTCATGTCTCTAAGCGAAACTTCTAGTGTTGTCCTCTCCTCCCCACCCCTCCACACTCTCTCATTTCTGGACACAGCATTGCTTTTCTCCTCCTAGGCCCATGACAAGTATTTACACTGATAGCTGACCACAGTGTTTCTTCCCACATAGCCTCACATGGCCTTAGAAGCTTGACAGCTGACTACAGTGCTTCTTCCCACATCGTGTCACATGGCCTTATAAGCTTTCGCCAAACTTGTAACCCAAGATAACACTATTATTTAATTAAAATCACCATGGAAGATAAAATATATATCCATCTGTCCCTTAAATGAAATAACTAGGTGGGGATCTTGATAGTATGTAGTGTTTGGTACTTATATACTGGAGTTTGGTTGGTTATAAATAAAGTTCAATGAAGAAATTTTTGTTCAAACATTCCAAATGTTTTATGAAATGTAAGAAGAAGAAAGAAAGGAAGTAGGAATGAAGAAGAAAGGAGGGATTGCTTGTAAAAATTTTGGTTTTGGCCTATAGATTAGTTTCCTATTGTCTTAGGAACAAATTACCGGAAATGCAGTGGCTTAAAACACCAAATCTATTTCTCATATATATGTATATATACATATATATATATATATATATATATATATATATATATATATATATATATATATATATATATATATACTTTTTTTTAGTTGTAGTTGACACAATATACCTTTACTTATTTTTATTTTTTTTAATGTGGTGCTGAGGATTGAACCCAGGGCCTCACACGTGCTAGGTGAGCGCTCTACTGCTGAGCCACAACCCCAGCCCCACCCCAAATCTATTTCTTTACACTTTTGTAAGACAGAAATCAGAAATGGCTTTCACAGAATTAAAATCAAATGGTTTCCAGGATTGTGCTCTTTATGGAAGCTCAAGGAGAAGAGGGTCTATTTCCTTGCCTTTTCCCACTTCTGAGGCTGCCTGAATTCTTTCACTCATAGTCCTCTTTCATCACCAAAGCCAGCAAGGATGAGCTGAGCCCTTTTCACATCCATCTACTCTGATACCCCTGCCTCCCTCTTTCACTTATAAGACCATCTGATTACATGGGACTGCCAGGGATAATCCCAAATAATCTCCCCATCTCAGAACCCTTACATTTGCAAAGTTCCTTCTGCTGTGTGAGGGAACACACTCACAAGTCTGGTAACCAGGACAGGGCACCTTTTGGGAGTAACTATTCTACCTACCACACTTTATCTACACAGCAGCAACAAAAGGAAAAATCAGGGCAAGGAAAACTTAATATGTAGAGTGGAGGAACTGTTTCAAATATCTCAACTACCTCTACCTCTAATGCTGTTTCTAGTAATGTAGCATATTGTAGTTGATAGCAGAAAGGAGGGTAAAGTATGCCTGCGTTGAACCATCTGTCCATCCATTTTCTAATCATGTTTCCTTAGGGCTAAGCCACTTAAGCTCTATGAGCCTCAGAGTTTCACACCTGGAAATGGAATGATATAGTTGTCTCAAAGGTTCATTTGAAGATTAGATGTGATAGTATATGAAAAGTGCTTATCGCAAATCCTTGTGCACAACAAAATTTGCCTTATCTTTCTTGAAAATGCTTTTTATATAAAGCCTATTCCATAAACAGCTATTAAATAAACATTATAACATATGACCTTGCTAATGATGCCTTTTTCCTTAATCATTTAATGATGCAACTCTTTTGGTTCTTCACTGTATAGTTTAGGAAATGGTTTAGAATGCTTAAGCTCTAGCACTGCAGCCATTGTGATGAATTCCATACAGTGAATAGAACTGCATATTTAACTCTGTTCTAGTCATTGCATATCTGGTAGACTAGATAGGAGTTAGAGATACTTTCAGATCAATCTAGCCATCTTAATGGAGTAAAACTTTACATCTTTAATATGTGATAAAACATTGGCAACTAAGGTAAAATCTTCATATTATTACTTGAGGCCTTATTAAGCTTATTTCATTAGATGTGGCATTAGCCAGTCAATATACATTTAGCTAACTAGAGCTTTTAAAGTTCATACTTCAGTTTCTTTCAGTACGACATTTTTCATATGACATCCAGCTCCAGGAAGAAATTTTTGTTTTGACATGTACAATTAATATTTAAAAACTGGATAGAATAAAATTAGCACCTCCATGGCATCAAAGCAAAGCCAATCAAGAAAAGGGGGGCGGGAGGTCTTACTTGTCCCTAGACAACTTCGATTAGCAACTTACAAAATTGAAATTTTTTTTTTCTAATTTTTGCCGTAAGCTAAGCTTTAACATATTCAATTGTATTAAAACATCTTAGAACATATAACAATAATTAATTTTACTTCTTGCTTACTCTCAAGTTTTACTGCCAGCCAAGGAAACAAAAGAGGCCATGAGTGCAGTTAGTCAAGTAATTACACTGAAGTATTCTATGGAATAAAAATAAAGGACTCTATGGCTCAGGAGGCTAAAGCAGGAAGATAGCCAGTTCAAAGGTAACCTCAGCAACTTAGAGAAGCCCTAAGCAATTTATCAAGACCCCATCTCAAAATAAAACATAAAAAATGGGCTGGGTGTGTAGCTCAGTGGTTAAGCACCCCTGGGTTCAATCTCTTGGACCAAAAAGAAAGACCGTAAAGCAGACCTGGATTTGATTCAAATACATCAATGTTATACATCCCTTTGTACTTTACTGTGCTTCATCTCTATCTTTCACAAATCAATACAAATCATACACTGTTTTCAGATGATATAAACTTATTTTCCCATAATTTAACTGTCTTGAGATTATTTTAGGGTTTTTCATTTTTGCCAGTGTCACTAGTATTTTGAAGTAATTACATTAATTAAATTATAAAATTATCAAAATATAATAATAAATGTTTCAATGACAAGAAACCAGATTATATTTTCTTGAGGTTTTTACAAAGAGAAAAAGTAGATATATTATGCAATTAATGTGGAAAATTCCCCTAATCTTTTTTAGGCTTGAAAATGAAATTTTAGACATTTTTTTGTCCCAGTGATTTTATTGATAGTGTTGCACAAATATGAAGAACCACCCTGTTTAAAGTGTTTCTTTTCAACATTTGGCCTGCACAAGATATAAAAGTCCACTTTGCTATTTTCAGTTGCATGAACTCTCAGGTAGGCTTTTGATGAGGAATGAGGCTCATAACTTCAAACAACCAGCTGTTGAAAGTTCTTACCATCTAAAATAAAGAACTTAAATTCCAGCCATGTAACCAGAATCTGAATTCCCAGAAACAAATCTATCCAAACAATTTTCAAATGGATTATATTTAACACTGGTAAATGTGATATTATAAGGCTAATGGAAATATGATTTAAATGAAAAATTAAACGTGTATGCTGGTAGTGAATACAGGTTAAATATAAGTAGGTTGACCTAATATTACATTAGTAGAAATATCATTTGTTACTGGAAATTAAAGTAATTTTCACTCATTAGAAATAACTAAACTTGAGTAGAAATTATTTTGTAAAAATTATATAATGCATTATTAAAGATTAGTAATATATGATTGATTAATTATATTAATGTATGGTTTGAATTATATACACATAATTGTGAGAGCTGTTTTCTAAATTATAATGTGTACAGGCAAGACAGGCTTAAGTGAATTGTGTTGTCACCTATTTTAAAATAATTAATTTATGTTTGAGAACTCATGGATGGAGATAGTATCTTCAGAGCAAGAGTATGAAAATTCTTTCAAGTAGAAAAACAAACCTCATTGGTGATGAAAAATTTTTCAACTGAATCTAAAATCCGATTCCAATGAACTTTCAAAGCAAAGCTTTCTAAGCAACTAATACGAATCTACTAGAATTGGTATATATGATGAGAATTATTTCTTATCCCTGAAATCAATTATCCTGCAATGTTTAAATTCCCTAAACATTCACCATCTATACAGTTGTCTTCCCATGAATCATCAGGCATTCATTGGATTGCTGCCAATAAGAAGAATGCTGTCAAAAAAGAAAGGAATATAAAGGAGATATAAAAGAGATATCAAAAGAAGATTGAAGGAATTTGGAGCATAGCACAGTGGTAGAATGGTTGCCTAGCATGCTCAGGACCTGCATTCAGTAACCAGTATCACAAATGCCATTGAGACATTTATGATCATTGTATTTTGATAATTTTTTGAATGAAGTGCAATTAATTCTACAGTAGAGGCCAGGATTCAATACCGAGGCCATTATTTGACAAGCATAAATTAATTATTTTTAAATAGGTGACAACATGCTTTTCTTAAGTCTATCTTAGCTATATATATTATAATTTAGAAAAACAACTCACACAATTATGTGTGTATAATTTGAATAATACATTAATAAAATATCATCAAAAGAAGGAAGAAACTCAAAGTGAAGCAAAGTCTTTGACACACTTGATGTTTTAATACATATTTTCAAAATAATGAACGTAAACTAAAATCAGCAAACTTCATTGAGTAATAATGGTAAGACAGATACTGTTCTAGATTTTAATGTTTATAAATAATCTCTTATAAAAGACCAAAGTTCAGCTTTCATGAAACTTACAGGATACTTAGGGGGAAAGACAGTAAGTAAGTAAGTAAATAAATAAATAAATAAATATGTCACCCTAGATTATGATAAATATAAGTGAGAAAAAGCAGAAAAGGAACTTTGAGCTTCATCTCTAACAACAGAATGATCTTGAAAGTCATCCCTACCTACATGACCAGAAAAAGCTCAATGAAATGAAAATAAATCTATTTTGTTGGAGACCCATTAAAGAACTGAAGTCACAAGGCAAACTGCCATCTTGAAATCTGGGAAGAAAGACACATACAGGCTTAGTTAGATACAGGGTCTCAATATAGAGCAGAAGCCAATGGACTCATAGGTTGGGAAAAAAAAAAAAACTTAAATGATAATTTTGACACAGGACTGGAGATGAAAAGTGAGCTGGCAGGAAAGTGAGAAAGTTCTGGGGACTGTCATCTTGATGTTGTGGACTTTTTCTCTGAGAACTCTATCAAAGGTTCATAATGAGGATCTAACAAAGGATCCCCTGTGGTTCTAGGAGATGAAGAATGCACTCATCAGTGTCAACTTTCCTCTTAGAATTGCCTTCATAGTGTTCTAGAGATTCTGGTATGTTGTACCTCTATTCTTATTCAATTATAATAATCTTTTAATTTCTCTTTTGATCCATTTATCATTAAAAATGCATTATTCTATCTTCATATGTTCATATCATTCCCATAGTTTTTTAATTATTGATTTCTAATTTTATTCCATTATGATCTGATAGTATTGAAGGAATTGTATCATTTTTTTATATTTACTAAAACTTCCTTTGTGGTTTAAGTAATGGTCTCTTTTAGAGAAAGTTCCATGAACATCTGAGAAGAGAGTATATTCACCTTTTGTTATATAAAATATTCTGAAGATGTCTGTTAAGTTAATTTGTTTTATAGTATTTTTAGGTATTAAATATCTTTACTGATTTTTCATCTGGATGACCTACTTACTGGTGAGAGAGGGATGTTGAAATGACCCAGTATTATGGCATTGGGATCTGTCTGAACCTTTATGTTGAGTAGTGTTTGCTTTACACACTTAGGTATAATAATATTGGGACATAAATATTTATTATCATTACATCTTGTTGATGGATATTCCCTTTACCATGACCTTCCTTTTCTTCTTTGATTAATTTTAACTTGAAATCTGCTTTTTGGGGGAATGAGAGTAACTACTCTTGATTTTGGACTCACTGTGCATGGAATATAATTTTTCATCCCTTCATTTTTAGCCTGTAGATGTCTTTGAGAGGTATGTTTCTTACAGGCAACAAATATTGGGATTTCATTTTTAGTCTCATATACTATTGGAGAGTTGAGATCATTTTACTGAGTATCAGTATTATTAAGGGAGATGTTTATATTTATTATTTCCTGCCATTTAACTTACTTCTAATATTTAATTTAATTCTGATTCTTATTTGCTTAACTATTCTTCTAATGAGATTTATTCTTTCCCAAACTCTTGTGTTTTTAAATTCTTTTGTTTGTAGGATTTTGTTTTGTATTTTCTGTAATGCTGGCTTAGTAGTGATGAATTCTTTTAGTTTATGATTATTCTAGAAGATTTCTACTTCTCCAATTCTGAAAATTAGCTTTGCTGATATAGCAGTCTTAGTTTGCAGTTATTTATTTCATCTGTCTATTTGGCACTTTAATTATAATGTGTTGTAAAGAGGGGTTTTTTGTTTGTTTGTTTCATCTATTCATTTGGAGTTCTAAATTCTTCCTGTATCTGCATGTGCATGTCATCTCCCAAGGCTTGGAAATATTTCTTTTATTATTTCATAAAAAGGTTATCAAGGCCATTCACCTATAATTAGTTGTTTCTTATTCAATGCAAATGATTTTTTAACTTTGAACTGTTAACATTGTCCCAGAATTCTTGAATATTTTCATTATAGTTTCTTATTTTTAATATCTCCTGACTCTTCAAGTTCAGCCACAGAATCTTTCTTTTACATTATCTAATTTATTGGTCAGATTTTCAACTGGATATTTTATTTGATTTATTGAGTTTCACTTACACGATTTCTCTGTTTTCACAGTCTCTATCTCTTTATTGAAATGGTTCTTCACGTCTATATTTTCTCCCTTAATTCATTCCTTAGATCTTCTTTTAATCCATTAAACACTTTAATGATAAATTTTAAAAATTCTTTGTGATTTTATCCACATTGTTATCTGTGAATTCAGTTTTTGTGGAGTTATAAATTTTTGGAGGCATTCTGCTAGCCTGTTTCCTTATGTTTTATGAGATCTTATATTTGATTATCTCTTGAAATAGATTCCTTTTCCTCATTCATTTGAGAGTCTTTTGTGAGTAATTTTAATAAGCCCTCATCTTGTGGTATATATATATCTGAAGAACACGGATGGAGATAAGAAAAAAGAAAAGTGGCATCAAGAGTGTCCTACTGACAAAATATGTAAAATTAGTTAGAACTCTAAAAAAATAAATAAAACACAAATGTGGGAAGATACTGTAATCAGTTTTCATTGAGTAGTTAATGCAATAAGTCATAAAGAAATCAGGTTTTCTTTTTGTTGGGGTTTTTTAAATGAAGACTTTTCTTTCTGGAGTTTCGGTTTTAGAATCTCCCAGTTATGAGGACTTGCACGTGACACAAACATGCTGTGTTTTAGTTCTCAGTGATGACCCAAATCAGCCACACTTGTTTAGGGGAGTCTGTGGGCTGAGCTTTCACCCTCCTTACCTGATAGCATCTCTTGGGGGACACTTATCCTTTTCAGAACAGATTTCACCTTCAAAATGGCTTTGCTATTCTGACTGGGACCAGGAGTGAAAGTTTGTAGGGCTGATGATCATCACTCTCACCCATGCAGCCTGTGGACTGATAGGGATTGTGCCTCACCCCTCATTCTGAGTACCTCAATCCTTGTGATGGGGAAGGTGTGTAATTCAACTATGTCTATCTTGCAAACCCTCTGGGCATAGGGGAGGTGGCATAAAGCCCATAGTAGAAGGTCACAGGGTCAATGCTTTCAACACAACTCAGATCTATCCCAGTTTCACCCCATCAGCCATGCTTCTTAGGACAGAATTTATACCACCAATATCAAATTAGTTTTTATTCTTCTCCCCTCCAAAGACTCATAGAACAATCCATGTCTCCTCTAGCCTAAACCTCCCTCAAGTCTGTGTTATACTCTCAGTCCTGTACCCAGAGAGACTCACAGCTTTAATACCCACTGATCCAGTGGTCCAGTAAGCCTAAATAAATGTTTAGTCTTGGAAACTCAAAAAGCAAGTATACCAAAAGTAAGACAAGAAAATATTATTTAAAAACTCAGAGCAAAAAAATAGAAAACAAATGCAAAATACAGGAATTTCTAGTCTTCTACTCAGGGAGTTCAAAGAACCTCTTAAAGCTGTTGCTGCTTCCCCACTTTCACTGACTCTGCTGGAGCATGCTAGAACTTTCTCCTGTGCTGTCTCAGCTTGCTATGTCTGAGTATACTTTCTGCTCAGATTGTAAATTTGTTGGAAAGCAGCTCCTGTTTTTCTGAAATTCCATCGGAAAATTTTTTTCAGCTCATTGGAGGGATCTTCTCCACACCACTGAGCCACTGCCTGCCCAGTACTGCCTGGGTCAATACTTTTCATTAATTCTCTTTCTATTCAAGATACTGATATTTCTGATTTTCACTTTGTCACTAGCTCTCTGAGTTGTCTACCAGCATATTCCCATAGCCTTCCTATCTCAATATGTGCAACAGAAATATTGTTTTCATTCAATCTCAGGGAGCTACTATGATATTTTGACTTTCAACTAGTTGATAATGTTCTTTGTAGTATGACAACATAATTTTGATGTAATTCAACTTATTTTGTTTTATGTGATTTTTGTGTTGTATCAAAGAAAAATTACCTAAACAAAATTCACAAAGATTTACTTATGTTTTCTTCTGACATTTCTGCATGTTTAGCACTTTACTTAGGTCAATAATTCATTTTAAGTTAATTTTTGTTTATAAGGTAGGGGTTCAAATTCATTCTTTCCATGAGTATATCCAATTTTCCCAAAGCAACTTCTAAAGATGTTCCACATTGAATTGTATTGGCTTTTATGCAAAAAAATAATTAGCCAGATGTGAGTTTATTTCTTTTTTTTTTTTTTTTTTTTTTGAGAGCTGATGGAAGCTTATGGAAGGCCCATAGGCTTGAAATCTTACATTTATTGATGTTGCTAGAGGTGAACATGAGTCACTGAGAAAAGGTTAAAGTATTCACAGTATCAGCCACTTAATATGGGAGAACATTTAATAGTTATTGTACAAATCTCGTAGACTCAAATGATACCTGTCTACTAATTGCAAATAGTATGTATTTTGTTTTTTTTTTTTGTTGTTGTTGTTGTTTTTTAATTTTTTATTGTTGGCTGTTCAAAACATTACATAGTTCTTGATATATCATATTTCACAATTTGATTCAAGTGGGTTATGAGCTCCCATTTTTACCCCATATACAGATTGCAGAATCACATCAGTTACACATCCATTGATTTACATATTGCCATACTAGTGTCTGTTGTATTCTGCTGCCTTTCCTATCCTCTACTATCCCCCCTCCCCTCCCCTCCCCTCCCCTCCCCTCCCCTCTTCTCTCTCTGCTCCCTCTACTGACATTCGTTTGTCCCCCTTATATTATTTTTCCCCTTCCCCTCACTTCCTCTTGTATGTACTTTTGTATAACTCTGAGGGTCTCCTTCCATTTCCATGCATTTTCCCTTCTCTCTCCCTTTCCCTCCCACCTCTCATCCCTGTTTAATGTTAATCTTCTTCTCATGCTCTTCGACCCTACTCTGTTCTTAGTTACTCTCCTTATATCAAAGAAGACATTTGGCATTTGTTTTTTAGGGATTGGCTAGCTTCACTTAGCATAATCTGCTCTAATGCCATCCATTTCCCTGTAAATTCTATGATTTTGTCATTTTTTAATGCAGAGTAATACTCCATTGTGTATAAATGCCACATTTTTTTTATCCATTCATCCATTGAAGGGCATCTAGGTTGGTTCCACAGTCTAGCTATTGTGAATTGTGCTGCTATGAACATAGATGTAGCAGTGTCCCTGTAGCATGCTCTTTTTAGGTCTTTAGGGAATAGACCGAGAAGGGGAATAGCTGGGTCAAATGGTGGCTCCATTCCCAGCTTTCCAAGAAATCTCCATACTGCTTTCCAAATTGGCTGCACCAATTTGCAGTCCCACCAGCAATGTACAAGTGTACCCTTTTCCCCACATCCTCGCCAGCACTTGTTGTTGTTTGACTTCATAATGGCTGCCAATCTAACTGGAGTGAGATGGTATCTTAGGGTGGTTTTGATTTGCATTTCTCTGACTGCTAGAGATGGTGAGCATTTTTTCATCTACTTGTTGATTGATTGTATGTCCTCCTCTGAGAAGTGTCTGTTCAGGTCCTTGGCCCATTTGTTGATTGGGTTGTTTGTTCTCTTATTGTCTAATTTTTTGAGTTCTTTGTATACTCTGGATATTAGGGCTCTATCTGAAGTGTGAGGAGTAAAGATTTGTTCCCAGGATGTAGGCTCTCTATTTACCTCTCTTATTGTATCTTTTGCTGAGAAAAAACTTTCTAGTTTGAGTAAGTCCCATTTGTTGATTCTAGTTATTAACTTTTGTGCTATGGGTGTCCTATTGAGGAATTTGGAGCCCGACCCCACAGTATGTAGATCGTAGCCAACTTTTTCTTGTGAGTTTATTTCTATATTAACAATTGTATTGCCTTGATCTATATATCAATCCTTATATGCGTGCCACACTCTCTTTTTTTGGTTTATTAGGGAATTTTGAAATCTGAAAATATGAGGACTCCAATTTTTTAAATTGTTTTGGCTACTTAGAGTCCCTTGACTGTTGATATGATCTTAAGGATCAGCCTTTCAATATATGAATAAATAGGTGTCTGAGAATTTGATAGGATAGTTTGAATCTGTAGACCAATTTGGGTACCATTTCTATCCCAAAATATTAAATCTTCCACTGATCATGCATGGGATGTCTTTCCATTTATTTAGATATTCTGTAATTACTTTTAAAAGGGTTCTATTATTTTGGGTATATTTATTTCACTCTTATTTTGTTAATCATACCTTTTATTATGGTATTTCAAATAGAATTTTATTTTATTAGAGTAATATTTCTTAAATTCATTTCTAGAATGCTTATCACAATGTATAAAAATACAATGGACTTTTAAAATTTACATTGTATGCTACAAAGTATCAGAATTCATTTTTTTTGGAATGATTTATTTTTTAGCCTATTCCTTAGAATTTGCTATGGAAAAGATATGGCATCTATAACTAAAGAAATACTTTCTTTTTCTTTTCTCATCTAGATAACTTTTGTTTCTATTTATTTTCTACATTGCCTAGGATAGGATCTCAGCTATGTAGAAGCATTGTTCCTGATTATTGAGAAAAAAGGTTTTTTCTTTCTTTCTTTTTTTCTATTAAGTATAATGTCTTTTGATATTTTTCACATGACTTTAGTGGTTTGAGGAAATTTCCTTCTATTTATTCAGTATTTTTATCCTGAAGAGATTTCGTATTTCAAAAAATGAATTTTCTTCCCTCCATAGTCTCACTTATATACCCCCACTAATTTCCATTAAGGAGGTGCATTTAACTAATCACCTTTTAGATATAAAAGCAACCTTGAATTCTGAAATAATCCCACTTAGTCATGGTATAAAATCCTTTTATATATGTTGTTGGATATGGTTTACTTCAGATTTTGTTAAGAATTTTTGCATTTGTGATCATAAGAAATATTCATCATTTTTAAATGGCTGGATGGCAGTAAGCAGAGGCAAGAAGTTGGGAAAGTTGAAAGCCTGACCCTGCAGTAACCTGTTCTGAGATCCAGAGTGTACATGGATCAGTGTGGCTGAAATAGGCAGAGAGGATTATGTGTAAGCAAGCCAGGTTGGGGATACCAAGGAGAGCTCCCTTTGTTGCTGGCTCCCATACAAGTAAATGGAAAGATACCAGTAACCAATCAGACAGATATATCTGCACTCTATGTCTGATCCTGGGTAATTTACATTCATGGTGGTGGAAAAAGTGAGACCTGTATAAGTTCAGACTCCTCACCTCAAAAAATGAAATTTTCAGTAGGCCCTTGAGACTGAGACACCCATGAAAGATCTGCTTCTGCCCAGCAACAGGGGGTAAAGACCTAATCTCAAATACCCTCCAACAAAGTTCCAAAGGACAACCAAGACTAACCCCAGCTTCTGGAACTTCCAATTTGGCACTCTGAACTACACCCACTATGGGAGTACAATATTCATCAGTATTCCCCAGTCTATCCTATCCTATACCATTAGATAAGGAGTTGAGAGCTACTATAAAAAGCTTTGGCAAAGGACACAATAGATGGCAGCAGGGTGAAAAACAAAAGAAATGGAATTTAACAACTCCTAGCTCTTTAACTTAGGGTTACAGTGCCCAAAAGTAAATAAAAAAAAATGGCACAAGAGCATAAGCAGTGATCTTCAATCTTTGCAATTGTATCTTTTATTTATTTTAGTCATACAAAATGTTCGGGTTCATTTTTATATATTATATAAGCATGAAATATAATTTGCTCTAATTCAGTCCCTAGTAATTCCCCTGCTCCTCTTCCCCCATTCCTTTCTCTCTACTGGCATTTCTTCTACTTAATTATGTATGTTTGTTTTTCTAATTCATGTCTTTTATATATACATAAAGAGGACATTCACCTTGATTAGGTCAGATTATTCCACCATTCTTTCCTTTTGCCATCTCTCCTTTCTCCATTTCAATTCTCTCTCTCTCCCTCTCTCTCTCCCTCTTCCTCTCCCTCTCCCTCTCCCTCTCTTTTAATTCTTTTTAGTTATATACAACACCAAGACACAACCTGATATGATCATAAAGGTATGGCACTCAACTTGCTCCAATTCAATGACCAATACTTGCCCAGCCCCCTTCCCTCCTTCCACTCTACTTACTGATCTCTCTTCAAAACATTTACAGTTTGCTTTTTTTTTTTTGTTAGTGTTCTGTGAATATCCCCAATACCAGGATCCACAGTGTTATGTACATGTACAAGCTCACACACACAAAAAAAGTGGAAACAAGCTTTATATTTCACACTAAGAAATTTTTTATTTCCCTCTTTTCTTTTTAAAACTTTTAAAATTTTTAATTTAATTTTAATTTTTTTAACTTTTCCGTTTTGTGTGATTGTGTGTGTGTTTGTGTGTGTATGTTATTACTATGTTGATAGGCTTGAGAATATATAAGGTATGTTTTTCATGTAATATTTTTCATTGTAATTGCTTTCTTCATCACCCACTTATTGTTATTTAGCCTTGATTTGATGTCAGTGGGGTAAAACTTCAGTTAGGTTTGATTTGTTTTTATTTTTTTATGTTTTTGGTTCATACTTTGGCTTTTATTCTTCTTATTACCCATTCTTCACTATCTTCCCCACTAATAGCCAAAAGTTTCCTGTTTCCTCTTATTCTTTATTTTATTCTGTAACATTAGTGATATTTCTACTCCTTCTTCTCTATAGCCATCATCTGCTACCCCTCTGTTGCTCCTCTTCTGTTCGTTTTTTTAAACATTTTACCTTCTTTCTGGCCCCATTTTCTCTTTACTTAAGGAAATTTAAATTCACCATCTGATAGGATTATATAGCTGATGTAATTCCTACCTAACTCATCTTTTGGGATCATTAATGCAGTGAAGCAGTATAAAAGTAATTCTAAGAGGAAAGTTTATAGCATTGAGTACCTACATTAAAAACAAAAGATCCCAAATAAATAACCTAATATTACATATCAAGGCTTTAGAAAAGAAAGAAAAAATGAATACTAAAATCAGTAGAAGACAAGAAATAATTAAAAACGTAGCCCAAATCAAAGAAATTGAGAATAAACAAACAAGGCATAGAATCAATGCAACAAAGAACTGGTTCTTTCAAAAGATAAATAAGATTGACAAACCCTTAGCCAAACTAACCAAAATAAAGAGAGGAAACACCCACATAAATAAAATTGGAAATGATCAAGAAGATATCACTGCCGACGTTTCTGAAATCCCAAGGATAATTGGAAACTATTTGGGAAATTATACTCCAATAAACTGAAAAACCTAAAAGACAGTCACAAATTTATAGACACACATGACTTGCCAAACTGAATTGGGAAGACATAGAAAATGTAAACAGTCCAAGTATAACCAACGAGATTGAACAGCAATGAAAAGCCTTCTGACAAAGAAAATCCCAGGATCAGATGAATTCAGCTGAGCTCTACTAAACTTTCAATAAAGAACTAACACAAGTCTTCCTCAAATTATTCTATGAAATTGAAAGGAAAAGAACACACCCAAATATGTAATATGAACCTAGTATCTCCCTGACACCAAAGCCAGACAAAGACACATCAAGGAAAGAACACTACAGACCAATATTCCTGATGAACATAGATGCAAAAATTCTTAATGAAATATTAGCAAACTGCATTCAAAAACACATCAGGAAGATAGTACACCATGATCATTTGGGATTTATCCCAGGGATGTAAGATCGATTCAATATATGCATACCAATGTAATTAACCATATGAATAAAATTAAGAACAAGAATCATATGATCTCAATAGACACAGAAAAGGCTTTTGATAAATTCCATCATTCATTTGTGTTAAAAATGTTGGAGAAACTAGTAATAGAAGAAACTAAACTCAACATTTTAAGGGCTCTATATGAAGAAATCCAAAGTAAACATCAATTTGAGAGAAAAACTGAATGCATTTTCTCTAAAATGAGGAAAAAGAAAATGATGCCCACTCTTACTATTTCCATTCAATATAGTTCTTGAAAACTTTTTTTTGGGGGGTGGGGGTGGGGAGTGGTACTGGGGATTGACCTCAGGAATGCTTAATCATTGAACTACATTCCCAGCCCCTTTCCTTTTTTATCTTGAGATAGGCTCTCACTAAGTTGCTTAAGGCCCTACTAAATTGCTGAGATTGGCCTCAAACTTGTTCTACACCTCCTTCAGCCTCCTGAATTGCTGGGATTACAGGTATGCTCCATTACTCCAAGCTAGTTTTTTAAATTCTTACCAGTGCATTATGGTAAAAGAACAAAATTAAAATGATACAGATAGGAAAAGAAAATGTCAAATTATCTGTTTGCTGATGACATAATTCTAAATATAAAAAAATCTTGAAAACTCTACAAGAAAACCTCTAGAGCTGATAAATGAATTCAGCAAAGTATCAGGATACAAGATCAACATATATAAATCAAAATATTTCCTATACTTCACTAATGAATCTGCTGAGAAAGAAAACAGGAGAATTATCTTCATTTACAAAACCTCAAATAAAATAGAATAATTTTAACCAAGGATTAAAAATATCTGTCCAATAAAAACTATAAAACACTGAAAAAAGAAATTGAAAACCTTAGAAAATGGAAAGACCCCCCCACACACACACACACTCACACATATTTTTGGATAGGCAGAAATAATGTCAAAATGGCCATATTGTCCATATTGTTACACAGCTTCAATGCAATTCTCATCAAAATACCAAAGATGTTCTTCACAGAATTAGAAAAAACAGTCTAAAATTTATTTGAAAGAATAAAAGATAGCCAAAGCAATTCCAAGGAAGAAGAGTGATGCTGGAGACATTACAACAGTGGACCTCAAATTATACTACAGAGCTATAGTAACAAAAACGACATGGCATTGGCACCACAACAGAACAATGGAACAGATCAGAAGACAGAGAAAAAAACAAATAGTGAAAGGATCCAATACTTGACGAAGTTGCCAAAAATATGTAGAAGAAATGTAGGTTTTTAACAAACGGTGCTGGTAAAACTGAATATCTGTGTGGAGAAGAATGAAACTAGATCCCTATCTCTCATTGTGCACAAAATTCAAATCAAAATGGAACAAAGTTTTAGAAATTCAAAGAGAAACTGCAACAAGTAGAAGAAAACATGGGAGCCACAATCCAACATAATTTTTCAGGCACCAACTTCCTTAACAAGACTCCTAAAGCTCAAGAAATAAAATTAAGAATCAATAACTGGGTCACCATCAAGTTAAAAATCTCCTGTACAGCAATGGAAATGATTTAAGAGTGTGAAGATTTTATGAGGGTAAAGAAAAGATCAGTGGAATAAACAAAGAGTTTGATGGGGTGTGAATTACACCTTTATATCTATAAAGCTTAAAAATAGATAGATAGATAGATAGATAGATAGATAGATACATAGATAGATAGATAATAGATAGATGGATGGAATGCCAGTACAGTAGAAGAGGGAGAATAAAGGACATGAAAAGGAAAGGGAAAGAGGAGGCACTTGGGAATAAAATGGAACAAATTAAATTCCAGGTAAGTATAATTTTGTCAAAATAAACTCAAGCATTAAATATAACTATAATGCACTAATAAAAGCCTCACCTTGGGCCCAGAGCAATGGAATGGATACCATGAGCTAAACCTGTAAAACTGTGAGCCAAAATAAACTTGTCCTCAAAAAAAAAGTTTATTAATTTGAAATCTTTTGTTAATTATAGGCATTTGTAAAGATGTTTATAAACAGTGTTTAAACCGTACTTCTTAAGTTGTTCCTGTTGTTATTGTTCTTATATTTAACTTCTAACTTACCTTCTAATTTCTTATTTTATTCATGGGTTTCTTAACAACTGTGTTGAATTTCTAAATATTTATTATTTCTCCAAAGTTCTTATTGCTTTCTAATTTTATTCCTATGTGTTTATAGGAATATTTTATATAATTTCAATTATTTAAAACATAATGAGACTTGTTTTATGGCTTAAAATAGGATATCCTGGAAAATATTCCCTGTGCTCTTGATAAGATTATGTGTTCTGCTGCTGCTATTTGGTGGAATGTCCTGTGGACACATGCTGAATCCAGTTGGTTTATAATGCTGCCAAAATCTCTTTTCTTTTGGTTTTGTTTTACTATCCACTATTGAAAGTGACGTATAAATTCCTTATCATTGTTGAATTAATTTTTTGTTTTATTTCACTCCATTCTTTATTCATTTATTTAGGTGAATTTAAATGTGATGTGTATATGTTTACATGTATTATTTATGTCTTTTATTGCTTGATAACACTTTCTATTTTAATATTTGATTAAAAAATGTTGCAATTGCACACTGAAATATTATTGTAATACTGCTTTAAAGACATTACCAGTTTATACAATTTCTGTCATCTTGTCATGGGTTTCTCCTGATTTTATTTTCCCACTTGAGAAGAAAATTTCTTTGGTTCTTCCTATGTCAAGGGGTTTTGCTTGAATTGTGATCAACCTAAATATTATATTCTGATATTTTGGGACATATAGGGAATGTTAATAATGTATTTTTATCCTTCTAGAGAATATGGTTCAAATTTCATTCTGGTTTTTAAATCCTTTGCAGTGCTATTTCTTTTTCTGTCTTGCATATGCATAAGCCAGTGGTTAGTCTCAGACCTTACCATAGTTTCATCTACTAGATCATGCTCAAAGTCTTTGGTATGCTGATTAGGAGTACATTCATGCACAAATAAATCAAGAGTTTATCTAGGAATTGGTAAACATAACTCTAGCTTTCCCTAGCTATTTTCTCTCTATAATCTGATATTTTTCAGTCCTCTGGGTTTCACTTTTTCAGCTTTTTCTTCAGAAACTGTCCTTTTCTCTGATTGCACAGCCATTAGGACAAAAAGAAAGAAAGAAAGAGAGAGAGAGAGAGAGAGAGAGAGAGAAATCTCAAGGGTTTGGCCAACCTATTTGGAGATGCAGATTTACCTGAGAGAAAGAACATTTCTCCTCCCTTATAGTTTTGAATGCTGAGAGCCTCTTGGCTCTAGAACGGAATGGAACAGAGAAAGGGGGAAAATGAAGTTATTTTTTCTGCTTTCTCCAAGCTTTAGGAGTTTCCTTCTCTACATCTCAATCCAGAACAGAAGGGTTCTTTCCTGGGCTCTCTTGTGTCCACAGCGCCCACTTTCAAATTAAGGATTGCACTATGTTCCTCCAAAGAGATACTGGAGGGAAAAAACGCAAAACTCATGGCCTGTTTGTCACTGGAGGAAGTCTGAGGAGGTCCTGGAGAAGAGAACCTTAACTCAGAATGACAAGGTCTTTGATGTACATGAGAGAAAAGCATTTCAAAACATGTTAGATGTTTAGGCAAAACGATTTATTGAGGAAATCAGGAAATACACATTCAAGGAAAAATGAGGCTTATATCAAGAGTGAGAGTTGTTTAAGTGTTCTGAGGCTCTTCTTCTAAAGGAAGCTTGGTGAAGTGTGGGAAGGTAGGTGAGGATGACATCATTCTGGTAATCATAATATAGTATATGATGGTCTGATGATTCTACGGCTCCTTAGGCTGATATTTTCTCAATTATCTCATCAATAATTATAAAAGTGACCTATATTATAAACCTCAGGGAAAGTACACTGAAGTATTTGTTTTGTACCTTATTTCGCTTAATATATTCTAAAATTACCTGTATTTGGTGGACTAATTAACAATACAGAAAAGCAACTTTCATAAAAGGGTGAATTTCCAGTAACTTTAAGATCATAAGTGAAGATTTTTAGATCTCCCGGATATTTGGAAATGAAAATTTGACAAAGAAAACAGAATTGGGAAGAGAAGGATGAGAAATTTTAACAAAAGATTTTTAGATTTTATTTCCTTGTCTTTCCTTTTATTTCATTTCTACCTTCTTTTTTCAATTTATTTTATTCTACCTGTCTATCAGTAGTCCTTCAAATTTTCATGTTCTTCACTTTTCTCTCTGCTGATATTTATTTTTCAGTATTCTCAAGTGTTATTGATGCAATTCATGTAGTTTAATAGCTGCATTCAGAGAAAGAAAATGTAGTATGTGTTTATTTCCACTGTAATGGGAAGACCATTATGCTAGTTAACTATTTGTTGTTTTGACTAAAATAACTGAAAAGAGCAACTTAGAGGATGAAAGATTCATTTTGGCTCACAGTTTCAGAGGATTCAGTTTATGATCTCATGAGGCAGGGCATGATGGATTTTCAACTCATGGAAATAAGAAGAAAGAGAGAAAGATGGGGGGAGGGGAATGCTGGGGGGGGAAATAAAACCTTCCTTCCATGGATCTCCCTCATGATCTACTTTATCTAGTCCCAACTACCAGTAGTCCATGCATCTATCAATGGACTAATGAATTAATCCTCTGATGAGGTAAGAACCCCATGATTCAGTAATTGTCTAAAAATCCCAAGAATCGTCACTCCAGATTTACTCAAAATTCCAATTCTACATTCTCCTCTGAGACTCAAGCAAACTATTAGTTGTGAGCCACTGAAAAAAATCAAAAAGCAAATTACGTTTCCAATACACAATGACATAGAGTAAACATTTCCATTTCAAAATGGAGAAATATAAGAATAGAAAGAAAGAATAGGGCCAAATCAAGACTGAAACAGAAGGGCAGACATTAAGTCCTGTACCTTCATACCCAGCATCTGGAGCACATGGTAGTGAGAAGTGGGAAACACAGACTTGGGGCAGCCCTGCCCTTATGAACTTGTTGACTACCACCAACATGACCTCTCTTAGGCTGGCTCTACTTGCTGCCTGGTGTTTATCTCAGCAGACATTCCACATTCCTGGCATCTCTAATTTCCTGGATTCCCCCAGCAAAGTTGTACTTTCAACTTTCAGCAAAGTTATACCTTCAACTTTGCTCTCAAAACTCCATGCATTAGACTAGCATGAGTTGCCCACAGGAATTCTGATCCTGCTACACACTGTCTGATATTCCGAGTCTTCCTTTGAAGTGTCAGAAGCTTCCCTGACCTGCAAACTCAAGCATACTATATTCCTGGAGAACAAGCACCACATAGATGATACCAAGGACTACTGCCAGCTCAAGCAGTACCCAGTGCCCCTTGGACCACAGCTACAGTGGAGATCTTCGAGGGTCTAGCATGGTAGAATAAATTCTGAGGAATAAATTTCCCAGGTGCCCCATGGTCTCCTCTTGAAGCAAGTATTTCAAATGAGCTTTTATGTTTATACCCATGAGACTGAGATAGGAGGGTTCTAACTAATTTCCGAGATGACTTCAAGTCATGTTTCCTATTATCATGTACTTAGCTTCTCTATACTGGAAATCTCTTTAGCATCCACACCTTCCTTGGCCCCAATTTTATACACACTTTTCTGCCAAACTGCACATTTTTAAAAACTTTCTGATCTTTATTTTTCTCCTGATTCTCAGAGCAAATCTGGCTAAAAGCTGCCAGCAATATTCATGCCACTGCCTGAATTCTGTGCTGCCGTAGGATTTCCTCCACCAGATTAGTCCATTACTTTTAAATTCAACCTCACAGAAACACTCAAGATATGAACAAAATGTAGACAAGTTCTTTGCTAGAGAACTTGACCCCTCGTTCAATTCCCAATAGAGTCTCATTCTCATCTGAAACCCCATGAGCACAATTTTTATTTTCACAATTTTTATTGGTGTATTATGGTGGTACATATTGATGGGATTTGTTGTTAAACATTCATACATACACACAATATAACAACATAATTTGATCGATATTACTACCCAGCACTTCCCCTCTTTACTCTGTGCATCCAACACCTTGGTCCCTTTCCTCTAAGGTTTTCCCTTTGATTTTTTAGGACATCCACTCCTGCCTTTGTTTTCCTTTTTCCTCTCCAGCTTCCTCATATGAGGTAAATCAAATGATCCTTAACCTTCTGAGTTTGCCTTATTTCACTAAACATGATGATATCTACTTCCATCCATTTTCCTGCAAAAGCCATAATTTAGCTGGGCAGAGTGGCACATATCTGTAATCCCAGCAGCTCCAGAGGCTGAGATAGGAGGATCATGTGTTCAAAGCCAGCCTCAGCAAAAGTTAGGTGCTAAGCAACTCAGTGAGACCTTGTCTCCAAATAAAATACCAAATAGGGGTGGGGATGTGGCTCAGTGGTCGAGTGCTCCTGAGTTAAATCCCCGGTACTCAAAAAAAAAAAAAAAAAAAAGCCATAATTAAATTTTTATTGATGAATGAAACTCCATTGCATGTATATACCACATTTTAAAAAATCCATTAATGGAATGGATTGATAGACACCACAGCTGGTTCCATAGTTCAGCTATTATAAATTGTGCTGTTGTAAACATATATTTGCATGTATCACTGTAGTTAAGATGATTTTAATTCTTCGGGGTAAATACCAACAAGTGTTATAGTTGGGTCATATGGTAGTTCCATGCCTAGTCTTTTGAGGAGCCTCTATACTGATTTCCATAGTGGTTGTACTAATTCACAGTCTCTCCAACAGTGTAAAAGTGTTCCCTTTTTTTTTTCACATCCTTCCCACCATTTATTATTTTTTTGTTTTCTTGATGATTGCCATCCTGACTGGTGTAAGATGAAATCTCATTATAATTTGATTTGCATTTCCCTAATTGCTAATGATGTTGAATTTATTTTTATGTGTTTGTTGACCATTTATATTTATTCTTTTGAGTAATGTCTGTTTGATTCATTCACCCATTTATTAATTGGGTTATATGATTTTACTTGTAAAGTTTTGGGGGCATTTTATATATTCTAGGTATTAATGCTCTGTGAGAATAGATAGCAAATACTTTTCTTCCATTCTGTGTGTTTTTTCCTCATATTTCTAATTGTTCTCTTTGCTGTGCAGAAACTTTTTAATTTGATGCTGTCCTATTCATTGGCACTTGGCATTATTTGCTGAGCTTTAGGGACCGGATTGAGAAAGTTGTTGCCTATGTCTAAAAGCTGGAAAGATAATCCTATATTTTCTTTGAGGAGTTGTAGAGTTTCTGGTCTAAATCTGAAGTCTGTGATCCATTTTGAGTTGATTTTGGTGCAGGGTGAGAAATAAGGGTCTAGTTTCATTCTTCTACATATGAATAACCAGTTGCTCCTTTATCATTTGTTTAAAAAGTTGTCTTTTCTCCAACATATGTTTTTGGCACCTTTGTCAAAGATCAGATGCCTGTATTTGTGTGGGTTTTGTCTCTGTGTCTTCTACTCTGTACTATTGATCTATGTATCTGTTTTTATTCCAGTACCATGGAGTTTTTGTTACTCTAGCTCTGTTGTATAATTTGAAGTCAGGTATTATGATGCTTCCAGCATTGCCTTTTTGACTTAAAATGGCTTTGACTATTGTGAGTCTTTCATTCTCCAAACGAATTATAGAATAGGTTGTCCTAGTTCTGTGAAGAATGTCAATGATATTTTGATGGGGATTGCATTGACCTGTATATTGTTTTTTGTACTATGGCCATTTTACCAATATTAATTTTGCCTATTCATGAAACATAAGAAGTCTTCCCGTCTTCTTCAGTTTCTTTCTTTAATGTTCTATAGATTTCACTGTAGAGGTCTTTCATCTTCTTGGTTAGATTTATTCCTCGTTTTTGTTTGGGTTTTTTTGTTTGTTTGTTTTGTTTTTGTCTTGGTTTTGGTTTTTGAGGCTATTGTAAATAGAATATTTTTCCTGACGTCTTTCTCAGCAGATTTATCTTTGGTATATAGAAAAGCTATTGATTTTTGTATGTTGATTTTGTAACATGCTACTTTGCCAGATTTGTCTATTAGCTTTAGCAGTCATGGTGGAGTCTTTTGAATCTTCTACATATAGGATTATATCATCTTCCAACAGTGATAGTTTAACTTCTTTTTTTCCCATTTTTATCCCTTTTATTTCCTTCTCTTGCCTAATTTGTCCTGGCTAGATGTTCTACCACTATATTTAATAGGAGTGGTTACAGTGAACATCCTTGTCTCATTCCAGATTTTAAGGGAAGTGCTTTCAGTTTTTCCCTATTTTCTATGAGGTTGTCTTTGGGTTTTTCATTTGTAGCCTTTATAATGTTTAGATACATTCCTTCTATCCTTAGTTTATTCAGTGTTTTTGTCATGGATGTGTGCTAAATTTTTGTCAAAGGCATTCTCTGAATCTATTAAATTACTAAGTGATTTTTGTCCTTAATTCTGTTAATGTAATGAATTGCATTTATTAATTTATGCATATTAAACTATCCTTGCATCCCTGGAATAAAACCAACACGGTTGCTATGTACAATCTTCTTAATATGTTGTTGAACTCGATTTGCTAATATTTTATTATGTATTTTTTTGCATTGAAGTTCATCAGGGATATTAATCTATATATTTTTTTTCATGTGTCCTTGTCTGGTTTTGGTATGAGTGTGATACTAGCTTCATATAATGAATTTGGAGGTGTTCCATCCCTTATTATTTCATGCAATAATTTGAGGAGTATTGGCATTAGTTCTTCTTTAAAGGTTTGGTAGAATTCATCTGAAAAATGCATCTAGTCCTGGGCTTTTCTTTATTGGAAGGCTTTTTATTGCTGCTTGTATATCATCACAAGTTCTTGGTCTGTTCAGGTTTTCTATGCCATCTTGGTTCAGTATTAGAAGATTTTATTTTATTTGTCTAGGTTTTCCAATTTAATCAGTGTAAAGTTTCATAATAGTTTCTCATGATCTGCTAAATTTCTGAGATGTCTATGGTGATTTGCCTTTTTTCACCTCTAATTTTATTAATTTGGTTTTTCTTCCTTTTTTCTTTTCATTAATTTGGCTAAGGGCTTATAAATCATGTTTATCTTTTCAAAGGACCAAATCTTTGTTTCATGGATCCTTTATATTTTTTATTATCAAGTTCACTGACTTTGGCTCTGATCTTAATTATTTTCTTCTGTTTACTGGTTTTGAAATTGGTTTGTTCTTCCTTTTCAAGAGCCTTGAGATCTATCATTAGGTTGTTTATTTGAGATCTTTCTGATATTCTTATGTAGGCAATCATAGCTATATATAAACTTTTCTCTTAGAATTGCCTTCATAGTATTCCAGAGTTTCTGTTATTTATCACTATTCTCATTTGAGTCTAAGAATTTTTACATTTCTCCTTTGATTCCTTCTCTCAGTCATTATTCAAAAATGTACTATTAAATTTCCATGTGTCTAAATAGTTTATGTAGGATTTTTTTTGGTGTTGATATCTCATTTCATTCCATTATGATCTGATGAGACATAAGGAATTTTATAAGTTTTTATGTATTTGCTAAGAGTTGCTTTGTGTCCTAAAAGATGGTCTATTTTGGAGAAGGTTCCATGAGCCACTGAGAAAAACATGCCTTCGGCTGTTTTTGGATAAAATATTCTATGTCTGTCTGTTAGGTTCATTTGATTTATAATATATTTCAGGTAAAAAGAATTCTTACTAGTTTTATGTGTAGATGACCTATTTAATGGTGATAGAGGTGTATTGAAATAACCCAGTATTATTTTACTGGGGTTTATCTGGGGCTTCAATTTGAGTAGTGTCTGTTTTATTTAATTAGTTATATCCATGTTTGGAGCATAAATATATATCATTGTTATATCTTCTTGTTGGATTGTTCCCTTTACCAATATGAAGTTATCTTCTTTGTTTCTTCTGGTTAATTTTGGTGTGATATCTGCTTTTTCAGATATGAGAATAGCCACTCCTGCTTGATTTTTGGCTCCATTGATATGGTATATCAGTTTCCATTCTATTGCATTCATCCTGTGGCTGACTTTGTCTCTAAGGTGTGTCTCTTGCAAACAACATATAGTCAGCTTTTGTTTTTTCACCCATTCTGGCAGTTTATGTCTTTTAATTGGAGTGTTAACACCATATACATTCAATATTATCATATAGAGATGTTTATTAATTTCTACCATTTTGATTTATTTATTTTGTTTAATTTGGTTCTGTTTCACAATTGTTTAGCTATCTTCAAATGAGATTTGTTCTTTTGTGAGCTCTGAGGTTTGTTTTTATTTCTTATGTGTGCAGAATTTCTTTAAGTAAGTTCTATAGTGGTGGTTTAGTAGTAATGAATTCTTTTATTTTCTGGGACAACATGAAGAGACCAAGTTTAATAATCATTGGAATTAAGGAGGTCTTGAAAGGTTTTTATTTCATCTTTAATTTTGAATTATAGCTTTGCTGAGTATAGCAGTCTTGGTTGACAGGTATTTTCTTCCAGGACTTGGAACACACCATTCCAAGCCCTCCTGGCTTGTAGAGTGTGTGCTCAGAAATCAGAAGCAATTCTGATTGACTTGCCTCTGAACAACCTGACATTTCCCTCTGGAGGCTTTTAAAATTCTGTTCTTGTTCTGTATGTTAAGAACTTTAAAATGTGCTATGAAGAGGTTCTTTTATGATTTTGAGTACTTTCAATTCTGAATACCTCTTGCATCTGGATGACCATATCATTCCAAATGTTTGAACATTTTTCTTCTATTATAATCATTTTATATGCCTGCATCTAATAGTCCTCATCAATTCCAATGATTCTTGTATTTGGTCTTTTCATGTTGTCCCAGAGTCCTTGTATATTATGATCATAGTTACTTATTTTTCTTTAATACTTTCTATATATTCAAGGCTGACCACTTTGTCTTCCATCTCTGAGATTCTGTCTTCAGCATGGTCTATCCTATTAGGGATATTTTCAACTGAACATTTTATTTTATTTCTTATGTATTTCATTTCAAAGATTTCTGTTTGATTTTTTTCAATATTTCTATTTCTTTATTGAATCTTATTCATATTCTTTACTGACTTCCTTAATTTATTCAGTTGTTTTTCTGTGTTCTCTTGGAATTTATTGATCATTTTTATAATGATTGTTTTGAATTCCTTAACTAATATTTCACCCACTTCAATATTTTGGGGGTCATTTCCTAGTGAATAATAAATATGAAGAGGTGCTGTGTTAACTTGCTTTTTCATTTTTCTTGTATTCCTTTATTGTGTTTCATGCAATTGCTGGAAAGGATTTCTCTTCCACTTTTATATATGGACTTTTATAGGGAACAGTCTTTGCTAGCCAAAGTGTCCTAGAGTGATCTGGATTGAACCCCCTTTAGGTGTGGTGTCTGTAGTCTTTGTGTTATTTCTCTTTTATTTTGTTACAGCAATTGATGACCATAAGTTATACCTATGGGCCCACTTCTACCTGTTTCTATTTGGGGACTTGTTGTTGTTTGAGTTTTTGTTTCTTTTTTTTCTTTATATTAAAGTATGGCTGAAGAGCTATTGTTATTAGGTGCACTCTTCTGGTTGAGTTTAGTTCAGCAGCAGAGTTTTTACCCTGTGAACTTGTAGTTTCCCTGTAGGATCCTAGTATCTCACAAAATAGGGGAGATTAAGCAATAGCAACAACCAATGTAAATAAATTAATAACCAATTAAATAAATTAATTAATAACCAATGTAAATAAATTAAATACTTGATTCCTATTATGACATCTGTAATTTTAATTGCCACACACAAAAATAATGGTAAGATCTGAAATTGCCAAGAAGAAAAATAATTAATAACCATGAATTATATCTGGCATTAAAGCAAATGTTGGGTGTCAACTATGTTGTTCAAAGCAGCAATAATTGCAACAGCATTAATGGTGGGGGCAGGAATTATATAAACCAATTTGTGCTAAAAGATGGTAAGCAGACAATTAAGAGATAAGAAAACTTAATAGAAAGTTAGAAAAGGGTTCGTAATTTCAAAAACTGAACATAAAGAATTTAGGATAGGTGTACCATGCAATCATTATAAGGAAGGAGAAGAAAAATAGAAATGATGAAATAAAGGGAGAGTAAAATAGAGAACAATAGAGTTTGGATGTTAGTAGAAGAGAGGGGAAAAAGACAAACAAAAAACAATGCAAAACCAAAATATACTAATCAAAAACTGTAACCCTCAAAAGACAAGGCAAGAAAAAAAAAGTATATTTTAAAAATGAGAAAAACGGAAACAAATCTATACATACACACATACACATTTAAAAAACAGAAAAGAAAAGAGAAAAAAATATTCTTAATGCAAAATTAAAGAATCATTTCCATTGAGGTGGTCAAAAGAGTCAATGAGAATAGATGGACACTGTCTATGCCGGGCTGTCTTTCTTTCTGTTTCTTCTCTCGCTTTGTGCTGGGAGTGAGAGTAAGGGCTAGGGATTGTTAACACCTTTCTCTTTGTGTTGCTCAACAAGCTGCCAGATGGAGTGGCCTAATTATTTGAAACTGGTTCAAATAATTCTTAGTTTCTCTTCTCCCCAGTATGAGGTAGGATGGGGTGGCAAGTACTGTCAGTTGGAATTTTGTTTTCACAGACAAATTGATACACTCCCAGGGTGGGGCCCTGCAAAGTTTTATGAGTGGAGTTCCAGAGGGTGGGGCTTAGGTCTAATCAGGCCTCAGGAGCTTTGCTGAGCAGTTTCTGCTCTGGAGAGAGTAGATCAACACATCCCTAGGGCCTGGCATTTAATGATCTCTTCTGGGAGACTCAATCTCTGCAGCCTCCCAAAGATTATATTATGGGGGCAGGGAAGTCAATCTTTTATACTCTCTGCTGCCCATGAACACAGCCTGCCCAGTCTTCATAATCTTGGTCCCTGTGCACTTTGTACCTGTTCAGACCCCTTCTGCAGGCACATGAGCTGCCATAGTCAAAGAGAGAAGTGAGTTGGGCTCCCCTTCACTTTTCCAACTTGAATCCCCCTGGTTAAAATGTTCTCTGTGCCTGTTTCACTCCTATTCTGCTAAGTACACAGAAGACATTTGCCAGGGCAGTGTTCAGATCTCCCAACTCCCACAGCAGCAGCTGCAGCATGGTCACCTCAAGATGATTCCTATCTCAGATCTCCATGGCCATTTGGGAAATACGGGGCACTTTTCAGGCAGCAGTGCACTGTGCAAACTTTGGATGAACTAAGGGCAGGCTGCTTTTCTGATCTCAAGTTTTACCATACTGAATCTATCCATTGTGTTTCTCTCTGTGCTCCCCCTTCCTCTGTTCTGAACTAGAACCACTGCACTTGCTGGTGCTGCTGCTGCTGTCACAACTGGCTTTGCTCCAATGTGGCCTTTCTTCTTTGTTTAATGTACCAAAATTTCTGAGTCTCTAAGACAGTCTGACTATCCAATATTGAGTTTTAGTGAAATTATTCTTTCACTCACCTCACAGAGAAGCAGTAATCCTGCTACTTGAATCCTGAGCCAGAAAGCACCTAGGAATGCAGCCTTCCCTTAGTCTGCCATCTTGAATCCTCCTCTAGCTCAGTTTTTACTGTCTGCATTCATATTGGCATTCTGGACTTCCAAGATCCTAACAGAATTGTCCTTTAATTCAACTAATTTTGAGGCTTCTGTAGCCTGTTTCTCCAAATTTTTCCAAACTCTCTCTGCAAGCCAATTCTAAAAAGCTTCTAAATCTCTAGTATAATAATAACAACAACACTTTTCAGTACCAATTTCTGTTATTCAACTTTTTGTTTCTGTAAACAAAATACCTGTCAAGAACAACTTAGAGAAGGAAAGATTTATTTTGGATCACAGTGTCAAAGATTTCAGTCCATGATTGGCTGACTCTGAGGCAGAAATATCTTCGTAGAAGGGTATGATGGGCAGTGGGAGAGCAGAGAGAGGCAGAGGCTAAGGAAAAGATAAACCCTTCCAGGGCACACACCCAATGACCTGCTTCCTCCAATTAAGTGCCACCTCCCAGTAGTCTAATTGTATATCATTGGATTAATCCATTTAATGTTCAGAGGCCAAAGGCCTCATGATCCAATCTTTGCCTAAAACCCCAACCTCTAAACCTCATTGTACTGGGGACTGTGCTTTCAACAGATAAGCTTTTAGGGGAGATTCCAAATCCAAACCATAACAACCATCCTTTTATAATTTAATTTTCCCAAAATTTCAGACCATCATTGAACTTTAATGTTTAATTTTCTTATATTTTGTGGAAATTTTCTTGAATTGGACTATAGATTGACTTCTATTATAATGATATAACATAGGATAAGATTCAATCTAATGTCATAGTTAAAACTCTGCATCAATCTAATGAGCTCATTCCAAATTAATATAGAATATTTCTATGATATATTCTGTCTTCTCAATTTCTAATTTCATCATTATAGGACTGCTTCTCTTTTAGAGACCTTAATTTTCATATTTGTTTCAGAGATCCAGCCTTCCACAAATGTCTACTTAGAAGAAGAGAGTGCACAGATTTTTATATCAGGACACATTCCTATTCTTATAGAAGAACAAAAAAAAAATCACATTAATTCTGCCCACTTGAACTTTTACCATTATTTAGTTCAACTATTTTCCTTTCTTTCAAATTTGAAGTAGGTTTTAGAAATTTCTACCTCTATGAGATAGGATTCATGTAGCCACTAACCTAAAATAAAGAAGTTATTCTAACCAGTATCTGATATCATTATTTTTACTTAGGTTCAAAGTCAAACATATTATTAGACTAAGAAATCCATTAAACACTCCAATTTCAAAGATTAACCCATTTAAAATATTTATCTAGCACTTGTATGACAGCTTTTGTTTCTGCATGGACATATACATACATAAATTTTTTATGCTAGAATGTTTCTTAGTCTCAATATATTCTACTCTAAATTTTAGAGGGGCTAAAAAATGTGGCCAACATTGTAGAGATAATAGCAAAAGTAGAATTAGATTTTAATCACTTACCATCCTGAAGGCTAATCTTTCCATTCAACATATGTCTCCTAGAAGTTCAGGTTTAAGAAAATTAAGTTGTTCACTGGTTTACAATTTTTCAGCATCATTCTTTTCTGCCATGAAGTAAATTATGACCAGGTATTTATCTTTATGATTTTAACTAGATGCTGGATTTTCTTAGGGAATCAAACATGTATGGAGAAAAAAAAAATGATATGATGAGCCTTACTCAGGAAAAAACGCTAAGAGCTCAGTTTAATCAATAAGTACATTAGAGCTTCTACTGATCCTACTCCTGCAAAAAAAATTCCATACATAAAGTTGCTCGACAAATTCATTTGATGAGTTAAATGAGAGTGTACCTTATAATTTGTTTTCATATTTAATTATCCATTTATTCTTTTGATTCATAGGCAGTAATTTCATACTGTTGATTCCCTCTTGACCTTGTGCTTGTAACTGAATCCTCAGATCTGGCTTGTGGCCCAGGAATATGTAGAAAATTGTTTATATTAGCAGCAAGCTGCCTTGACTGCAATGCTTTGATTTAATGTTATAACTGTACTAAAAGTAGCATAGCTTTCCCATGTACTCTCTATTCTGTTCAAATCCCTTGTCATTATAACAGATGTTTGGATTATTGTTCTGTAAACTATGTCAGAATTTCAATCTCTAGTATCTGTTTATTATTCTCCAAGGGTGATATTACAAATGTTCTCATGCACATTTAATACTTATAAAACAGTCTGCCTTATTTCCCATAAAAAAAACTCAGCAGAAAGTTTTTGTTAATCAGAGTAAATATACCTAATTTGGGGAAGATTTTTTTTTTTTTTTTTTTAGTGTGAGTGAACAAATGACTCCAGCTAAAAATGGTCAACATTTTAGAAGATGTTCCAGCCATTTAAAAAAATAAAACTATAGATTTTATGCCTCATGAGATACTGATTTTTAATAAGTATAAATGTAACTAAAATATAAATGTGCTATTAAAGAATTTCACTTTGATATTGAGATGTGATTTAATTTATACGAATGTCTGTGTAAGCCATATCAGCTGATAGAACTTCATGATTTTAAAGTATAAAATATCAAGAAAATAAAAAGAATTATTATAATAAAAGAGTGAGAGCTCAGATGCTTACAGATAACAGACATATATGGGGAGAACACAACTGTTTAAAGTTTGTGCTGAAGTGGAAAACCTTATTACTTTAAAAGAAAAAAACAGGCTTACTGACAGCCTTTTAAAATACATTTTTAAAGCTTGAACTATTAGTTTCCTCCTGTTGTTTGAATGAGTTATGGCAGCTTTTACAAGGGCATGAAATAAGATTTCCTGAGGTGACTTGGTCCAATTGGATGTTGACGAAGAACAAAATCTCTGAAATACCATTTGTTTCTCCTCTGCATTTTTATATTTTAATTCTTGCTTAAAAGAATTAATATGTTCTAAATAAAGCCCAAGTCAGATAAAGAAGCATTATGCCTGCTTATTACAAGAGATGTAAACACATTTCTCTGAGGAATAAACTGACTGTGTTTCTATAAAACAAGGTTTGTAGCTTGAACAGTTTGCAGTGACAACTGTTTACATGAAAATAAATGGTGTCTCTTATTCATAGATAAGTCTTTGTTGTTTCTAATTTTCATCTCTTTTTTAAAAAAATGTAAAAAATGGCATTTATAAAACAAAGTGTGGGAATATAGAGTAACCAACTCTTTTGAAATAATTTAGAAGAATGACAGAATTCTTCTGGGAAATAGAAGTGGGGAAGGGGGAGTTTAAGGAAAAGGGTCAATTAGCTACTCAATCAGCCCCATAGAAAAAAGGTGTGGTAGCTTTTACTTCATTTTAACTTAAGAGTAGAAACTATAACAAGGTTTAGAGTCTGCAAGAATACCAATGTGCATTAGGTTTGCATTTAGTATTAAAAAAAAAAAAGAAAGAAAGAAAAAAAAAACAAGGTCAGCTTCGGAAATGATGAATGCCTTTTTGCTGAAAGCTGTACTGAACGTCCTTGAGTTTAATCAAAACTATTTGTTTTTAGTCAGCTTTGCTGTTGTCTCTTTTACTCTTGTCCACTGATAGCTTGACATTAATGACATCATAAATCATGTGAAGTGGCGGCTTGGGTTTGGTAGCATTTCAAGTGTTTGTTGAGATGTCCTGGACTATCTGAGGGGCTGGTGCAAGGTTGGCTATCATCCTAGACTGAATCTTTAGTTTATGGTATTATTTGGTCAGTAAAAGCACAGAGTGCATTATTGGCATGATGGGTTTTCTTTAAAGAATATCCAGCCCCTTGTAAAATGCAGACTTTAGGAAGAAATGACTGAATAGATAAATTTATCTTTAATTCTTTTTTTTAAAAAGTATTTAATATTTGCCTTTAAAACCTCATTTTGAAATAAAATTTTCTATTCTTATTGATTGTTATGGCCATTCAATGCCCTTAAAGCAAAACATTTGCACTGCTCAGTTTGCTCATTGCACATCAACTGAGACTTGAACAATATGTGCAATTTGAACAACTCTATCACTTACACTTTTTAAAAGGCTCTTGTTATACATAAAGCATCATCAGTACATTAGAAACATATTCTATGAAAAATGTCTAGCATTTATCAGTTTTTTGTTTGGAAATGATTTCACTGAATCATTCCATGTTTATGCCTTCTTATCTGTGTGGCTTGTGTTCTTAGAGCATGCTTTTTATTATCATTGTACTTTACCACAAAGAAAACAAAACATTTTAACTGTTATTTATATAATGGTATTTCTACCAATTTATCTATAGTATAAGAATAATATGTATATCATTTACTTCCACTTCACAAGTTGATTAGATTAACAAGTTGAAGACAGTTCTTTGCTTTAGAAGGCAACTGGCAAAAAGAGAAGACTTTTCTTCAGTCATAAAAAAGGATGTCATCTTGAAGTGTACATAGCATATTGCAATAGGACACTTTTCATAGTTAGAGATAGTTCAGCCAAAAAAAATAAAGATACTGGTCCAAGTGCAGTTTTTCACCTAGATTCCAAGTGAATGTGTAAAATCAGTGTTTCACAATTCCAGGACAAGAGCTGAATAGAATGTCATTAAATAATATCATTCATTTGACAATTTGGATAATATAATCCATTGTTTTTAAACTTAAATTGAAGGGGTAAATGTTGGGTATGGGAGTAAGTACAAAGTCTTAAAACTCCCTTCAGATATTTAGTACCTATTTCTATATGAATGCTAAAAGAATATTTCTCCATGTATCAATGAAGATTTTTTTTACATTTACTGAAAATAATATAACTTAATATAGTATTAGAATTGTTTTTCCTTTTGTTCAACAAGATATATTGACAATATAAATAAGTTTAAACAGTATTTGTTTCTTCCTTCATTTAGGATTGGTTCCTGTTATAAAGATTTATTTGTTCCATGACTCAAATAGTGGCAGCATAATTATAATGATAAAGAAAATCACAGCTGAGCTTGATATAATTAGAGCAATATAGTCCTAGTCACAGTGATGTGTACCTCTGCTCCTATGGGTTTCTTGGCAAACACCAGGGAATATTATTATGAATTTTAGACTATTGTACAATTTGAAGAAATGCTGTAAATATTGTTATGTGGTTTCATGGTATCTCTCACTATATTCTGTGGAGAGAATTTTCTCATGGAAGGTTAGTTGTTTATATACCTTTTCCCTCCAAAACATCTCTTTCTTTTTTCCTGCACATCTGTTCCTCAAAGGAGAACAAGGTTGTTTGTTTTTCTTACTGAGTATTTAAGAATCTTTCCTTTGATCTTGTCTATGTGTGATAGATTCAGGAAGGCATTGTTTTTCTTTGGATCATAGCTATATGCTATGGTGAAAAGATTTAGATATTTCCTGATCTGTATTACTTACCTTCCTTTTACCATGGGAACAGAAGGAATGAACTTTAGCTTACTCCACAAAAGAGGATGAACATCCCAATGAAATACAAAATGTTTAGATTTCCTTGCAATCACTTCCATGGTTCATCGAGAAAGGTTTACCTTAGACTTCCAAGTGTCATTTTCAGTTTTCTCCACCCATCTATCTTGCAAATATTTGTACTGCACCAAATATGCATTTAGAAGCTCTCCTATTTCCTAATCACAAAAAATAACATTGCTCATGGTGGGCAAATATATTCTTCTGGTAAAAGAAATTCCTCATTACTAATAAAGAGCAGCATCAGATTGATTCACTTTTATTCACTGAATGGCTGATTCTAAAGAATTTTGTTTTCTAAACCATTAGTAAGAAAAGATTGGCAGACCTACTCAGAGAAACTACCTTTTACAAAAACTCTCAAACATGAGAACACGTTTGAACACACATTCATACTCACCTGTATGTGACCATGTTTATTCATACACAAAATCATATCAAGTGCTTGTGAAAGTACAGTGTTGGTTCAATGGTTTCATTCATCCTAAAAATGTCCAGTTTCTATTGGAAGTTAATAAGAAACTATGAACTTGAGTCTGTTCCAAGATGAACCAAACTCTTGGTCATATATAAATAGTGAATAATTGTAATTACCATGAAGGATCTGGGATATTATTTATTTATAACTAACAGCTCCTGCCAGTATTATATATCCAGTTATTATTAAAATCCTCTGTCTGGATGCTAAGCTGACTTATTTTACAACTAATTGTCTTTTACAACTAAGCGTGAAGTATATCTAAAGTTTGGTAAGTAAAATCATCTAATTTGACAAGAGACATTTAAAAGTGATGTAATTGTATCATAACATGTACTATAGCAGCTTGTTTTCATGATTGTCAAATGCAATTTCATAAATATGTTGTCATAGTGATATTTTAGGTAACTTTTTTCTTATGCTAAGATGGAATTTTTAGAAGAATGCATCATTCAAACTTTTAAAAATGTATTTTAGATTGGGAAAAACTCCTAATGTTTGAGCTATGACTCCAGACTGGCAGTACAGGTTAGCAGTAGTTACTATAGGCAAAGTTCTTTCAAAGGCATTCTTCTTATACAGACAATTTACTTCTAGGACCATTAATTCACTTTCATCATCAGGAAGTAACAAGCAAATCTGACAGATACTTAGTATTTAGATGTTTTCTATTGAAAAAAATCCTCTTTATCAAAACTTTCTCCATATTATTCCTAATTCATTTTTTTAATTGAAGTTGATTTTAAAAAGCCTACTAGATGTGGCCTATTAGTAACTAAAGGGAAGCAAGCAAGAATTCCCATACATCTTTGGACATCTCTTCACAGAGAGAGGGTCTGTGAAGATACCTAATCATGAGTGTGAAAGAATGTGAAATATAGCTCCCACTCCATGCATCCAGTCAAGCTGTTTCCTTTTCTATACTGGCTAAAGACAAATGCTCAACAAACTGGATACCTAGAAGGTTGTCTAAGAGTGTTTCTTTTTCTAATTCACATAATGATACATACGGATTATCAGAAGCCTTTGTGGAAAGATCTCCATTTCATTTGTTAAAACAAACCAAAAAATTTACAGCCAGTCTCAAAAGTAAATTTATACTTACTCTGAGACAATTCCTGACCTTTAAATGGCATAAAACTAGGAAATTTTGGAATGTTTTCTATGATACTCAACTTTTGAACGAGTGAGACACTACTATTTTCCGCTTACTCCATGAACTCTCTTAACCAAATTGCTTTACTACTTTGCAACTATTTGTTTTTTTATGACTATTGTAATCCCATTATATTTAAATCCCTTTTCACATTGTCATGTATAAATGAACCAACAGCTTACCAAGATCCACAATAGGGCTATTTAAAAAAGGTCACTTACTTTGTTTTTCATGTTAACAAAGATTAAAAAATATATATATATATATATATATATTAAGCTAAGGAAATCTCTGTGGGAGAAGAAACTTTCCAGAATGTACCATAATTTTCAAGTGAAGAAGTAAAGAACATAATTTGACCTTATTTCCTTGGTTTATTGATGTGCTAATGCTAATCTTGGACTAGGTCAGGGCTAACCCCAAAGAATAAGCTATTGAGCTTGGTTAATATCTTTGTAGTACTTGTCAATAACAGTGTGTCTGTGGCTCTGGTTTCTAAGTTTTAGTCTCAAATAGTGTTTTCTATAATAAGTACAATTAAACAATAAATATCTTCCCAGGCCCCATACAAAATACTTTTTCTTTATTAATTCAATTACCATTTATTGACATTCTATGTAAAGGCATTTAAAATTTAAAAAAAAAAAGGTTTATCAAAAGTTAATTTTACAGATTCACTATTCTCTCCTATCACATGAAGAAATGTTTGCCTTCGTTTAGTAGAAAATACACTTAGTTTCAGCTATATCATTTTGATAATTTCTTACTTTCAATGAGATAGTCATAGGACATTATTTTTTCTATTGAAGACATATTTGATGTTATTAAAACATCTTTTAAAATATGAAAACCTTTTATGTACTTGCTTGCCTCGAGAGTGCAAGTAAGTAAAAAAAAAAAATCACAAGAGGTAGATGACGTATGGACTCCAAAGCAGTATTTTACTATAAAAGCATGGAACCCTGCTGGCATATGTAATTTAATGTGCACCATGCCTCCCCTAATTCAATCAGGTCTCTACATCCCTTCTTTTATATTCCAATTGGATTCCATGTGCTAAAGCCATCAAGATTTTCAGGATGAAATGAATGCTTGTATTAATCCTGCAATTTCCATTTAAAACACAGCATCGATTTGATTAATAAGGTTTGATGCTGAATAATTATATGGCGAATATGTAGGTTATAGGAAAACCACAGATGTGACCACCAGCAAAAGCCTTGTGGGAGAAGGGGGTCAAAGGGAAGCAATGGCCATGACTGAGGTGATGAATTCTTAGGCTTTTCTTTTATGCAATTAACAAGCAGGGCTTCTATTAATTTGCCACCCCCAGAGCCTTGACTGGTCAGATGCGTCTGGGTCAAGGGTCACAGGGGCAGAGTTGGGGTCACTATCACAGCAACCCTGAAACAAAATGGGAAAACTAAAGAAATCCAAATGATATGTCTGAATATGCATTCTGTAATATGGAGAGGTTGGGAGGAAGTGCATCTCCCTAATGTTAAGATTGCTGTTTTAGAATAATAAAAATGTTCTCTGCACATTTAATTCAAAGTAATCAATCTAAGGTGCAGTGGTTGAGCATCCAATAAAAGAAAATCAATGTGGTCTCTACAAGGGAAGACAAACAATGCTCACTTTTACTAAAGGGATTATAGGTTAACATTTATTCAGTGTATTGTAATCTGATGTCAAGTGGTATAAAATCAAGCCAACAATCCATTACCACCCCTTACAGGTTAGGTGCTGATCTCATGCAAATTGACTTTTCATAGAACTTATTAAATCATTTCTGTGTTCTAGCTATGAAATATTTTTCTGCAGTGGTAAACTTCAGTGAATTTTATTTCATACCTTGAATGAAGGCACATCAAAAAAAAATTTGGTTATGATACTGGACCTGAATTTTTTTCTTAGAAATTCTTTTATTTCATTATTGCAAATGTTATTATACCAGTTCATGTACTTCTGTAACAGTGATAGATTGTTACGTATTTGGAAATTTTGATAGAATTATACTTATTTAGAATTTAAGAAAAATAATTCTTGCTCCATCAGTAATATGCATATTCATAATTTTGAGTTTATCTTGAATAGACTAAAGTTTGCATTTTACACTTTAAATATTGTGAAAACTGGATATTTTAAAATGTGATGTCTCATAAATAGATTATATGGTTCCACAATCTTGGACTTAATCATTGTTAAAATTATAAATATCATAAGATAAGTAACCTAATTCATTAGTAGCTCCACTATTTGCTTGGGCAATAAGGATTTATTGTAATTACCACCACCATTCTACCAAAATGCAGTCATCTTTTGAAGTATTAGAAAAAGTTAGTGATCTCTCATTAAACATAATAAAAACAGGCCCATAAAAGCTGTCAAAGTTAGCATTTTTTTCTAAAGCAACCATGCTTATTGTTAGAATTGGGACCACTTTAAAGTGTGAGGAAAATCATTACCACATGTTTGAAAATATTGGTGATATTTTGCAGATTGCATTACTCTACAGCTTGGTGCTACTTCAAAACATTTCAGAATTACTTGGTAGTAGAAAGGGAAATTGAATTTGACACTATTTTTATTATAAAAGCTAAGTTTAGTTTTACCACCCTTGCTTTGATGGGACATTTAGCTTTTATTTGTTCAGTAATAGAAGCTTGCTTATTCTGAATTCAATATAATAAAAATTTTAAAGTTTATTATTTTAACTATTAGAAACAAAGTCTAATACATGTATAAAATTGTTTATCATATTATTAAACTACTCAAGTGTTAACATTTCTCAGGAATACTGAAATTTATAAAATTTGTAGCTTTCATCATTATCTTTCTTACATATGATGATTTCCCCCCAATATTTAGATCAAAGTAGATACCTTTACTGATACTGTATAATTAAATAATCAAACAAAAAAAAGTTAAACTGTGTTTGTTATATTATGATAAACATTGCTATGATAAACAATTTCTATCATTGCTGCTTCATTTTCTATTTGACATAGCAAAAGGAATGTTTCAAAGACTCCAATAATTCATCAGCAAATCCTATGTATTAAACCTGAAATAAAAGTAAAATACTTATAAACTGGTTCAGGTCAGTAATCCAAAGGTACTTAGATAGGCCGCCATCTTTCCTGTCCAAAAACTGACTTTGATCAATCTATTACATATCTATTTACATGAAGCACTCTGAATTGATAAAAGTGAAAAAACATCTAAACAATATTAATTTGATGTGATCTTGTAACATGGCTTGAACTGGCTAAGTGCTTTTGTTCAAATGTAGAATTAGCCCTAAAATATTAAATTCTTGGCATTGATAATTAAGTTGAAAGTCAAATAAAATACCAGTGAAATTTTTACAAATGTAGGTATTCATATTCAGACTGTGAATCTGAACCTGGATTCTCTCCAGGATGTGGATCTTATCAGGATTTTTTATGAACCTTTAATTTCTTGTCCCATTTGCATTAATAAAATAGAAGTGCTTGCTCATTTCTACTATGCATAAACTGCATTGTGAATCTGCTTCCTTTCTATAGCAAAAATAGGAAAAAAATGCTTTAAATAAATAAATAATCAGACACCCCCCCACAATGCAAGTGAGCTTTGTGGAATTTTTTTTAAAGCTTCATTTTTATTTGTAAAAGATTACCTTGCTTTAGGGCATCTAGATAACATGAAATCACTTCTCAACCAGGAACGATGAAGATATGAATTCTAGGCTAACAATAATGGCAAAAATAATTTCAAACTGAAGGCAAAACCACTTCATTTTGTGCACAATGTCTGAATGTCTTCCAATGGACTTTAAGTAAAAAATGGAAAACATTTTAGCAAATATAGGGAAGCACTGAGTATATGGCACTGAGAGGCATTTTTGATGTTTTTGCATTTTTGTGCAGAGAGAGCCATAAAAGGTTGCCAATGGGGTATTGTAAAACCACAGTTAACAGTGAATTTTAGATAGATATAACCAGTTAAAGGTGATTGAATATCAAGGGTTGAGTAGTGCTTATTATACCTGCTGTTGGGAGACTTCAATTCATTATTGTAACAGAATGAAAACAGCATTGCTGCTGTCCAGGACATGCTTGTAGTATTGATTGGGTTTCTCCAAAGTCTTCTCTTAGGATGCAGAGTGCAGTCAAACATGCACAAACATCACTCAGTTCCCCTGATTCTGTCATGTGCTCCTTGTACCTCAAACTAAAGCAGCCTTAAGACACAGGAAAATGCTTCTTTATTTGAAGGCAGACAGGGCTCTAAGCCTGACTCCAGGGGCTATGCAGATGTGGTGACCTTTCTTCCAGAGACCAGATTTTACACTCAAATTGTCATTAAAGCTCATTTTTCCCTGGAGGTTCCCAGTCAACTTGTGTGCTCTCTCCATTAGGGTTAAAAGTCAGAGTGGCACCATGCCTACTACGCATACTAAATGAAATGGAACATAAATAAAAAGGGGAAATAACCCTCCCTCCTGGATAGATGGCATCATCCACAATCCAGCCAGATGTAGTCAGCCTTGGTCAGAACCACACACATCCAGCATACGACTTCAGCCAGAATTTCATAGGATGCTTTGTCTCAGAAAATGTGACTCTGAAGTAGGATATCACTCTCTCTTAATTTTCATAACCAGTAATAACAACTAATTCATCTTGTGTAAATCTGGAAATCTTACATCTTTTCATACACTTCTGTCTATATCTGTAAACTTAAGATTATTAGTCTGATAGTGTATGACCAAAAACTTAAAAAAAAGGAAAAGAAAGAGAATATGAAGTACAATGCAAATATGAACTTTTCAGGGCCTTCAAATTATCAGAACTCAGAGTAGCTGTGAACATCATGAGAAGCATCTGATGAAACACTTATTTTTCCTTTGCCTACTATGTAGGTTGTCTAAAGGACAAAATGACCTTAAAATGCAAGGATTTCTCAATCTAATTTTAATGCTATACCACAAAAGAAATTTTAAAAAATTCTCTATTATTACAAGTGAATCAGCCTAATACTTCAAGAATGGGAGCTGTTTTTTTTACCTATTGATATGCTATGTTTGTCCCACTGGTCTTAACCAAGAATTACATTTCCTCAAAGCAGGAGCATTTCTGCTTAATTAAGTACTTCTTGATTTGAGATGCCAATGTAAAGATCTCCATTTTTTCCTTTAAAAGATGCAGGAGCAAGAATAAAAATTGTTCATTAAAATATTTCTTAAGACTTTGAGAAACTCCATTATAAGGAAACAGAACCAGGGAAGGTATCTAAGTCATATTAGACTTGTAGGTTAAACTGCTACAACAGATATAACCCTGAGAGATGCTTCAAGATCTGAATATAAATCTATCCCAAATGCCTAGATTTGACCTGATCAGTTCAGTATCTATTCACAAATTCCAGGCAATGCTCTTACTTAAATGATATTCTGAGTAAAGATGCTGATCACATTTTATAGTAGTAAGAGTTGAATGGCTTATCATAAGACCTGAGTTCTAGTCGTCTCTTTATTATTTATGGTGTGACTTTGAGCAACTCACTTGCTTTTTTTAAACCATTTATTTTTTCACCTGCTAATTGACAACATATGCTTTGATGGCTTCTCAAAAGGTTTTTTGAGTTTATAATGACCTAATTTTCATGAGTTATTAGTAAACTGTGGAGATAATAGATGATAGATACATATAGATGGATACATCAATATATAGAAACTATCTATAGGCCTGATCATTACCTAAAATATAACCTTCCCCACATAAACAAAATTTCTCTTGCTGATTATTAGACTATTCATGGCTTCTTAAATCCTTTTTGCCTTGTTCTTTGCTCCAAGTTTCCCAGGAGCAGATTATCTTTCATGGTGTCAACACCATCTTTAATTAGATGATTTCCAAGGTTAAGGTCATCCTCTTGGTCCTTTGATCCAAGTCTCACCCTCCATGGGGCTTCATCTCCACATACCAAGCATGCCACCCTTCGCAATTATCTAATGAAGAGATGATCTCATATTATTCCCTTTGAGTAAACATTCTGCTTATCAGGCTTTTGGTTTATTTTCTTTGTATTAATGATGCTATGATCTCTACTCTGCCTCAAACTCTATACTTTTGGCTTGACTTAAGTTTGACCCTTTCCTTTTATTTCACAGTAATAAAACTAAAAATTGCCATTTTTGTAATAATGTTAATAAAAATTCAGGTATTTAATTTTTTTCACTATATTCCACTAGATTATAAGCCTAAAGCAGAAGGAAAATTTCCTTTTCAAATACTGAGCTTGGTATCACAGATGCCACCATGGACTATTCCAACCTTGTTGTCACAGACTATATGCAGTCTTTGTAATTATAGTCAACTTAAAGTTCACTCCAAATTTCCCATGTGCCATCACATGGAATGGAGCAATTCAGTCCCCTTCTGTTCAAATTATTCTTGTGACTTTTTTCTGTCATCAGAAAGCAATTGCACAGATTATATACATGTTTGGTCAACAAATACTACAATTTTATATGTAACTAAGCTTTGTTCACATTCCCGATCTCTCCCACTTTATCATCTACCACCCCCCCCTCCCGGACCTTTCTACCCTGTATTATTAAAGCAAACTTGTTATCATTCTTAGCCCAAAAAAAAAAAAGAAAAGAAAAGAAACTACAATTTATTGTCTAAAGTTCTTAGCACACAAATTTCCAATCTTTATCACAAACTAATTTTCCAGATGAGAAAATTTAGACTATAAAAGTTAAATAATTTTATCTATGCTACAAAGCTAGTAAATATCTGAGCTAGAAATTCTTAAATTCTTTACCAGGTCATGCTGACTCTGAAGATCAATATATTACAACTCAGTAGGTTGACTTCCTTTACTCCATATTGATTTCCATAACTCCATTTGGGAGGAATTTTTTAAAACTCTGTATTCCATGGATGGCTCTGAAGCTGACAACTGCTTATATTCTTATTCATAATAATCTCTTGTGATGACATTACAGTTTCTAAAAGCACATTTCCATACATAATCACATTTGATGCTCATGAGAAGCCTCAGGAGTGCTGGGCAGGTGCTATAACACACATCTTACCATCATAAAAGCCAAGACCTTAGGTTAAAGGACTCGCTCAAGCTATCACAATTATAAGCAAAAGTAAAACCATGGCTAGACTTCAGGTCTCCTGACTGCACTTCCAGGGCTCCAAAGATGAAAGTATCACATATTATTATGTGCATCCATAATAATAGTTTAAAAGTTATTAGTACAAATTTCAGTCCAAAAGTTCAGAAGTTCAAATGTCCAACTTTATTTTGTCATAGTTGAACTGAGTTTCTTCCTGAAAATCCCATTTCTGCTGGAGTACAGAAAACAACCTAGCGCACTTTGTAAAATTCCAAAATTCCTCATGACTCAAATAGCACTCTAGAAGGACAAACCTTCTGATTATTCTTTTTTCTCTGAACTGTTCCCTCAGCTTTTCCCCTTGACCTGGTGTCTGTGTGCTCTCATGACAAGAGATGAGAGCTGTCTTGGGCCCTCTTTCTCAACATGTACCCCCTTGCTGGTGAACACTAACTGAGAGGATACCAACCTCAGGCTTTCTGCTTCCCTAGGCTTCCTCAGGAAAGTAAATCATGGGTTCCTGTTGCTACTGAACCCTAGAAAACTTGTTATTTCTATCAGATAACTTCTTCCAGCAAGATTTGTTCAGTATAAATTTCACTCATTACTTAGTTATTTTTAACAAAAGTCAATAGAGCATTTATTATTTGTCAGGTGCTAGTCTAAGTACTACTACTATTATTATTAATAAGTCATTTTTAAAGCTGAGGGTATGCACCAATGACAGGCTCAGAAACCTGCCCAGAATCATACAATTAGTAAGTAGCAGAGCTAAAATTTAAACCTCAGCAGTCAATGATAGATGATAAGAGTGAGTTATGTGAAGTATGTTAACCATACCAGAACAATGAGGACCCTAAAAAGATGTCATTTATAAAATTTACTCAGATGCTCTTAGACATATAGCCACGAATAGACACATTGTATTTTTCTGAAATATTTGATGTCCATAAAACTAGTCATTATGGGCATGGCTACATGTACATATCAAGAGATGCAGTTGGTTCTTTCAAAGTTAGAAACCCTGAATTCATCATAATATGTTCTAAAATATAAGAGTGTATTCAAATAATAAATGTTTTATATTCAGACTCAATATAGTCATATAGATGATTATAGTATATATAGGTAGTTCTTAGAAGCATTTTATTTATTATTAGAAGCAGAGTTATTGAAAAGAAGATATAGAATATTATCTTTAATACCTTAGAAAAATCAGTTTTTATTATTTGTAACATTTTATAAAATTAAGCTTGAAGTTACTGAAGTCATAGATACTCCTCATGATTAAATTCCCCTTCCTGAAACACGAAATAATTTTTCAAGAAAAAAAAGAAAAGAAAATGGTATGAATATGTTTAAATAAATAAAATCATCCATCATAATATAATAGGGAATTTCATCCTCTTGCAAATACAAAGTTATTTCCCACATGAAATAACAAAAAGAAAAAATAGGACAATGGTTTTCAAGATATTGAACATCAGACTAAAATGAGCAGTAATTATTGAGAAACAAAAAATAAAAGAAGCAAGCCCTTTGGTTGCACTAGCTCACTGCATAGAGAAAGTTTCTGGACAATAGTTCAGGAAAAAGGTGGAGTTTAAGGGAAACTCGACAGCCTCCCTTAGTGAGATGATGGAGTGGAGAATCCAGGGAGATTATGACAGCTGAGGTTCATGGAAAGAGTAGCAGAAAGGAGAGAACTGAATAATAAAAAAATCCTGTAGATCTCCAGGAAGTCCACTTTGAGTATCCACTTGGGTACTGAGCAACACATGCATCAGGGGAAACTACCCAAGACTTTCAGGAGTACAGATAATAATAATGCCAGCACTCTCCCAGGTCTTGACTGGAAAAACTTCAAAATTCACAGGGCATTGAATACAGTAGTTCAAAAGGTCTTACCTCAGCAGTTGGGCTCCTTAGACTGAGCATTATTTGATTCCTGCTTAATAAATCATAAAAGCTAGATTCAAAATGATCAAACTATTACAAGTAACTTAACTGCTTTGTAAAATAAGTCACAAGAACGTTTTAAAAAATACAAAAATATCCAGTACCCAACAAGTTAAAATTAATCATGTGTGGCATCTAATCAAAAATACCAGCCATACAAAGAAGCAGGAAAATAAGACACAGGAAGAAGAAAAAATCCAATCAGTTATAATCCACCCAGATGTTAAAATTAGCAGACAAGGATATTAAAACAATTTGTTATAACTGTATCATGTTCACATGTTCAAAAAAACTAAGTATGCTCAAAAGCTAAGTAAAAATAGGAAGACTTCCAAACCTAATTCAAACTTACAGTATTGAAAAAAATAACAGGAAAAAACAAAGCCTCAGTAATCTATAGGATAACTTCAAGGCACCCAATGTACATATATCTGAAGTTCACAGAGGAACAAATTTTACTAATTGTTGGAAATAATATGTGGGAATTGGAATTTTTACAAACTGTTCGTGAAATCTAAAATCGTACAAACATATTCTAAGACAATTTCATAATGTAATGAAAAGTAAAATACATATGTACCATATGATCCAGTCATCCACACTTAAGTATTTTTCTGAGAGAATTGAAAGTATATGTTCACAAAAAGGTTTGTACTCAAATGTTGGTAGTTTTATTTGTAACAACCCCATGGAAACAATCCAATGTTCATGGATATACAAATGGATACAGCAATTATATCAGTGTGAAATACTACTCATCCACAAAATGGAATTAAATATTCCTTGGTACTACAACATAAATAAACCAAAATAATTATGTAAGTGCAACTAGACAAAAAAAAATACTACATACAATATGATTCCATTTGTAAAAAAATTCTAAGAACTGAGCCAGGTGTGGTTGCCTACACTGGTAATCCCAGCAGCCTGAGGCAGGAGGATTGCAAGTTCAAAGCCAGCCTCAGCAAAATCGAGCACTAAACAACTCAGTGAGACCCTGTCTCTAAATAAAGTACACACACACACAAAAAAAGTGGGGGTGGAGTGGCTGGGGATGTGACTCTGTGGTTAAGTGCCCCTGAGTTCAACCCCTGGTTCACTGCCCCACCCCCAACACTGCCTCCCATCCCCCCCCAAAAAAAATCTAGGACATGTAAACTCATCTATAGCTACAGAAAACAAACCAGCAGTCTTCTGGGGAGAGGGTACAGTACAAGATCAGGAAGGGCTGAGAGGAAGCAATTGCTATGGAGATATGGAAAAACTTTTAGGGTGATGGAAAGGTTTCTCATCTTGATTATGTGCATAATTATGTCTCATAAGTCTATGCATTCCTGGGAACTCTTTGCTTCTTTACCTTAAACGTATTCAGTTTATCATGTATTAATTATCTATTCATAAAGTTTATTTTTAAAACCATGTATATATTTTAAAAACATAAGATAAATTGTTTCAAATAAAAACACTTTTATAATGATTTTATCGCACACAATGGGACTAATTAAATTTGGTATTCTCCTTCACCTCTTCTACCTTGTACCTGGGTTTTTCATAATATAAATCAGATTAATTTAAAGATTTTTTTTACAGTGTATACACTTTTTTCTCCATTTTATTGGAAGTAGGTTGATTGGAACTTTCACGGTGTTTCTTTTTTAAATAATCAAATATGCTCATGAGTAGTTGACTCTTAATATTTCATGTTTTGAGTTTATATGGCTTAGATATAAAGCTCATGTGTGAGGCAATGCAAGAAAGTTTAGAGGTGAAAAGGTTGGGTTATGAAAACCTTAATGTAATCAGTTGATTAACCACTGATAAGGATTAACTGGTAGGCTGGTAGGGTGTGGCTGGAGGAGGTGGGTCACTGGAGGGCTCTGCCCTTGGGATTTATATTTTGTTCCTGGTGAGTGGAGCTCTCTCTGTTTCTTGGTGCTGTGTTCCCAGCTGTTTTCTTTCCCTTTCATCATTATGTTCTGCCTTACCTGAGGTGATTAATAAACTTGGCCAACTATGGATCGAGACCTCTGAACCTATGAGTGCCAAATAAATTTTCCTCTTCTAAAATTCTTCTTGTCAGATCTTTTTGGTCACAGTGGAAAATAAAGGCTAACTGAAACAGAGCTTTTCATGAGAAAGAAGTAGCATAAATTTCCATAATTATAATAAATATTTACCAGCTGTATCAGAATTTATTAGGAAAATAAATAATTTAATTAACCAATGCTCAAATAAGGAAAAGAAAAAATTCAAAACTTGAATTCAAGTTACAAATTGTGAAATTTCTGAGAAATTTTTGAAGTTTAAATATTCTTTTACGGCAAAATTTTGCTAAAAGACAGCATAAAGGCAGTTTAGAATTTTATGCATCTCAGTACAACAGGCCATGTCAACTGTGAATTCTTAGGTGTGAATGGTCACAAAGGGACTTTCATTCTTTTTACTAGAAGATAATGTTGCTGTTGGCAAATGATCAGTTTCAGAGAACATTTCTAATGGATGACAAAATCATTTCTGTAAAATCAATCACAATCTGTCATATGAGAAGAGACTTCCAATAAGGTTTTTCTTCCTCTCATCTCTCAAACAAGTTCATTTTTCACATTGCTTCCAGAGTTTCTAAAGGAAATATCTGATCATCTCATGCTCTATCCTAAAATCCCCATGATTTGCAGTGTCTAAGTTCTCACTTAGAGTACCTCTGTCATTATTTTTACTACATTTCCAAGTTTTTGCCACAGTAGACTGGGGTATATAAATGCATATATACTGACATTGTCCTCTTTTTGTTTTATAAAGATCACTCTTCTGTTGTGTGTGGGCATGGACTGGAGGAGAGTAGGAAGGAATGGGGGAACCCACAGTGTCAATTCTTGTAAGAGACCATGGTGACCTGGGGTTTTATGATGGCACTCTTCTTGCAGGAAACTCTCATGGACAGTTCCCTCTCTGCTATTCCACTTAAAGCCTTCCCAGATGGGATCCAGGGTCCTTCAGCAATGTCACCTTGTCTGTACCTTTTTTCCAACCGCACAAGACAGATTTCTTTTCTCTCCACTATGCTCCTTAAAATTACTATGTGCCTTCTTCTATCATGGTCCATTGTCTCAATTCAGAGTAGTTATTTTTTATTATCCTTTGTTTTCCAGTTTTTCTCAGAATCTCATACAATGATACTCACTATGTTGGTCAGGGTTTCCTAAAAACTAAGTAAATCACATATCACAATCAAAAACAGTATTTAAAGAGAGTTTAACCGCAGGCCTCTAATAAGGTCTGAACAATTACAGGAACAAGGGCAACACCCTGGGTTAGACAGCCTTAAGAGGTTGTTATTCACCTAGGACTGAAAGGGTAAGGAAAGGAGCAGCTACTAGGAGCTAGCATGAGCTATAGCCACAAGGTCTCATACTAAAGCCTTGGCAGAGGAATTCAGCCTTTGACAAGCCATAGCTGCTGGAGAGAAGCATAGGAAAATAAAGACCTGACATCACTTTGTACTGGCCTCTGAAAGCAAGAGACACTGACTGACCTGCACACAGGCAAGCCAGAGAAGATGGAGAATGTCTCTGGAGGGCAAATGTAAAACCTCCAGCAATTAGATGCATGAAAAAGAACGAGAGATTGACTTCACAGTTGGAAATATGAATGAAAATACATGGAAAGAAAACAAAAACTTGGGAGAGTTTTCATGTGTACCTTATTGTATGACTGTAGCAGGCCAAACTGGTAGCTGAAGATTAACTTCCAAGTCTCTAAAAATCTGTCAGTGCTTCTTAAAGTGCTTTCTTAAGAACACCTGCATCACGGCCGAGTTCCGGCTCCCGGAACTGTCCCGGAACCGCCCTGGCTCAGGGCTGCGGAGCCTGCGGAGGCTGCTTCTTGGACCCTGCTACTATCAGAGCAAACACCAAGCACTAAGCAGCCAAATTCCGGCTCCCGGAACTGAGCCCGCGGGGGCTGCTTCTTGGAGCTTACACTTATAGGAGCTTACACCGAGCACGGAGCGGCCGAGTTCCGGCTCCCAGAACCGTCCCGGAACCGCCCTGGCTCAGGGCTGCGGAGCCTGCGGAGGCTGCTTCTTGGACCCTGCTACTATCAGAGCAAACACCAAGCACTAAGCAGCCGAATTCCGGCTCCCGGAACTGAGCCCGCGGGGACTGGTTCTTGGAGCTTACACTTATAGGAGCTTACACCGAGCACGGAGCGGCCGAGTTCCGGCTCCCGGAACTTCCCTGGACCGGGGCTAGGAGCCCTCGGAAACTGCATCTCGGTCCGGGTCCTGCTGAGGGCCGGTCAGGACTCACCCGTTGCTTGGGTTGCCCGGCAAGGGGAACGAAATGCTGCCATTCGCATAGGATACCAACATGGCAGAGATCTGATGTCAGCAGAAAGCGGTGGAGGAGAGATCTTCATCAATACCAGCGGTGACATAAGCAGTTGGTCTCCTGGTAAGGGGGGTGAGGCTCAGTCACCCGAGTCTCCTCCATTTGTCCTCGAGCCAGAGGGGAGGAGCCGGGCCGCCGCCAGCCCCCGGAGCAGGCCCAGCGGCTCGCCAGCGTGGTGACCGCGTGACCCCAATTGGAGAGGGGGCAGAGCAGAGCCGCCACCCACACCCGCCAGGTGGGCAGACCCACGACCCAGTAGTACATGGGCGTGGTAGGAGGGGCAGGGCAGAGCCGCCCTTCGCGCTTGCAAGGTAAACAGACCTGTGACAGCCTGGCGGGTCAGGCCCAGTGGCCTGCCAGTGTGGTACACACGTCACCCCAACTGGAGTAGGGGCAGAGCAGATCCTTCTCCCACGCCCGGATCAGGCCCTGCCGGTGTGGTGGTCACGTGACCCCAATTGGAGTGGGGGGCGGAGCGGAACCGCCACCCGTGCCCGCAGGGTGAGCAGACCAGTGATCAACCTGCAGATGAGGCCCAGGGGTCCGCAGGCGTGGTAGGAGGGGCAGGGCAGATCCGCCGCCCGCGCCTTCAAGGTAGGCAGACCTACAACAGACCGGCGGATCAGGCCCAGGAGCCTGCCGGCGTGGTACAAACACCACCCTAATTGGAGTAGTGACAGAGCAGAGTCGCCTCCCTTGCCAGGAACAGGCCCAGCGTCCTGCAGGCAGGGTAGTCACGACACCCCAATTGGAGTAGGGGAAGAGCAGAGCCTCCACCTGTGCCCAAAAGGTGGGCAGATCTGCGACCGACCAGCGGGACAGGCCCAGTGGCCTGCTGGAACGACAGACACGTCACCCCATTTGGAGTAGGGGCAGAGTAGAGCTGCCGCTCGCGCCTGCAGGGTAGGCAAACCTGCAACCGACCGGCGGATCAGGCCCGGTGGCCTGCCGGTGTGGTACACTCGTCACCCCAATTGGAGTAGGGGCAGAACAGAGCCGCCGCCAGCTCCCAGAACAGGCCCAGTGACCTGCTGGCGTGGTAGCCACGACACCCCAATTGGAATAAGGAGAGAGCAGAGCCGCCGCCCGCACCTGCAGGAAAGATACGCAAGCAGTATGAAAAGACAAGGAAAGAAAGGACCACAAGCAATGCAGGTCAACGCAACTTTAGAAGAGGTAACAGCTGCAGCAGATGGAATGTCAGATAAAGAATTCAGGATATACATGCTTCAGATGATCTGGAGTATCAAGGAAGACATTAAACAGCAAAATCAGACAACGAAAGATCACTTCGACAACGAATTACGCAAACAAATCCAGGAAGCAAAGGATCAACTATACAGGGAGATAGAGGTTATAAAAAACAAGCAATCAGAAATCCTAGAAATGCAGGAAGCAATAAACCAACTTAAAAACTCAATGGAGAATACTACCAGCAGAGTAGAACACTTAGAAGATAGAACATCAGACAATGAAGACAAAGTATTTCAACTGGAAAAGAACATAGACAGCTCAGCAAGACTGTTAAGAAACCATGAGCAGAACATCCAAGAAATATGGGATAACATTAAGAGACCAAACTTAAGAGTCATTGGGATACAGGAAGGTACAGAGCTCCAAACCAAAGGAATGAGCAGTCTATTCAATGAAATAATACAAGAAAACTTCCCAGACTTGAAGAATGAGACAGAATCCCAAATCCTAGAAGCCTACAGGACGCCGAATGTGCAAAATCATAAGAGATCCACACCTAGACACATTATAATGAAGATGCCCAACATACAGAATAAGGAGAGAATTTTAAAAGCTACAAGAGAAAGGAAGCAGATTACATTTAGGGGTAAGCCAATCAGGATAACAGCTGATCTTTCAACACAGACTCTGAAAGCTAGAAGATCCTGGAATAACATTTTTCAGACACTGAAAGAAAATGGGTTCCAACCAAGAATTGTGTATCCAGGGAAATTAAGCTTCAGGATGGAGGATGAAATTAAAACCTTCCACGATAAACAAAAGTTTAAAGAATTCGCAGCTAGAAAACCATCTCTTCAAACCATCCTCGCCAAAGCATTACAGGAAGAGGAAATGGAAAATAACAATGAAAACCAACAGTGGGAGGTAGGACAGTAAAGGGGGGGGGAAATAATCAAAGAGGAAAACAAACAATGTTTAGTAACAGAAATAAACAAATATGGCTGGAAGAACAACCCATATCTCAATAATAACCCTAAATGTTAATGGCTTAAACTCACCAATTAAGAGACACAGGCTAGTAGAATGGATCACAAAACAAGACCCAACAATATGCTGCCTACAGGAGACGCATTTGATAGGAAAAGACATACATAGGCTGAAGGTGAAAGGTTGGGAAAAATCATATCACTCATATGGACTTCGGAAACAAGCAGGCGTGTCCATACTCATATCAAATAAAATAGATTTCAAGCCAAAGTTAATCAAAAGAGATAAAGAGGGACACTACATACTGCTTAAGGGAACCATACACCAACAAGACATAACAATCATAAATATTTATGCCCCAAACAATGGTGCAGCTATGTTTGTCAAACAAACTCTTCTCAAGTTCAAGAGTCTAATAGACCACCACACCATAATCATGGGAGACTTCAACACACCTCTCTCGCCACTGGACAGATCTTCCAAACAAAAGTTGAATAAGGAAACTATAGAACTCAATAACACTATTAATAACCTAGACCTAATTGACATATATAGAGTATACCACCCAACATCAAGCAGTTACACTTTTTTCTCAGCAGCACATGGATCCTTCTCAAAAATAGATCATATATTATGTCACAGGGCAACTCTTAGACAATATAAAGGAGTAGAGATAATACCATGCATCTTATCTGATCATAATGGAATGAAACTGAAAATCAACGATAAAAGAAGGAAGGAAAAAGCATACATCAATTGGAGAATGAACAATAGGTTACTGAATGATCAATGGGTTATAGAAGACATCAAGGAGGAAATTAAAAAATTCTTAGAGATTAATGAAAACACAGACACAACATATCGGAATCTATGGGACACATTGAAAGCAGTTCTAAGAGGAAAATTCATTGCTTGGAGTTCATTCCTCAAAAAAAGAAAAAAACAACAAATAAATGATCTCATACTTCATCTCAAAATCCTAGAAAAAGAAGAGCAAAACAACAGCAAAAGAAGTAGAAGGCAAGAAATAATTAAAATCAGAGCTGAAATTAATGAAATCGAAACAAAAGAAACAATTGAAAAAATTGACAAAACTAAAAGTTGGTTCTTTGAAAAAATAAACAAAATTGACAGACCCTTAGCGATGCTAGCGAAGAGAAGAAGAGAGAGAACTCAAATTACTAGCATACGGGATGAAAAAGGCAATATCACAACAGACACTTCAGATATACAGAAGATAATCAAAAACTATTTTGAATCCTTATACTCCAATAAATTAGAAGATAGTGAAGGCATAGATAAATTTCTTAAGTCATATGATCTGCCCAGATTGAGTCAGGAGGATATAGAAAACCTAAACAGACCAATATCAATTGAGGAAATAGAAGAAACCATAAAAAGACTACCAACTAAGAAAAGCCCAGGTCCGGATGGGTATACAGCAGAATTTTACAAAACCTTTAAAGAAGAACTAATACCAATACTTTTCAAGCTACTTCAGGAAATAGAAAAGGAGGGAGAACTTCCAAATTCATTCTATGAGGCCAACATCACCCTGATACCTAAACCAGACAAAGACACTTCAAAGAAAGAAAACTACAGACCAATATCTCTAATGAACCTAGATGCAAAAATCCTCAATAAAATTCTGGCGAATCGGATACAAAAACATATCAAAAAAATTGTACACCATGATCAAGTAGGATTCATCCCTGGGATGCAAGGCTGGTTCAATATACGGAAATCAATAAATGTTATTCACCACATCAATAGACTTAAAAATAAGAACCATATGATCATCTCAATAGATGCGGAAAAAGCATTCGACAAAGTACAGCATCCCTTTATGTTCAAAACTCTAGAAAAACTAGGGATAACAGGAACATACCTCAATATTGTAAAAGCAATCTATGCTAAGCCTCAGGCTAGCATCATTCTGAATGGAGAAAAACTGAAGGCATTCCCTCTAAAATCTGGAACAAGACACGGATGCCCTCTCTCTCCACTTCTCTTCAACATAGTTCTCGAAACACTGGCCAGAGCAATTAGACAGACGAAAGAAATTAAAGGCATAAAAATAGGAAAAGGAGAACTTAAATTATCACTATTTGCAGATGATATGATTCTATACCTAGCAGACCCAAAAGGCTCTACAAAGAAACTATTAGAGCTAATAATTGAATTCAGCAAAGTGGCAGGATTTAAAATCAACACGCATAAATCAAAGGCATTCCTGTATATCAGCGACAAATCCTCTGAAATGGAAATGAGGACAACCACTCCATTCAAAATATCTTCAAAAAAAATAAAATACTTGGGAATCAACCTAACAAAAGAGGTGAAAGACTTATACAATGAAAACTACAGAACCCTAAAGAGAGAAATAGAAGAAGATCTTAGAAGATGGAAAAATATACCCTGTTCATGGATAGGCAGAACTAACATCATCAAAATGGCGATATTACCAAAAGTTCTCTATAGGTTTAATGCAATGCCAATCAAAATCCCAATGGCATTTCTTATAGAAATAGAGAAAGCAATCATGAAATTCATATGGAAAAATAAAAGACCCAGAATAGCAAAAACAATGCTAAGCAGCAAGTGTGAATCAGGTGGTATAGCGATACCAGACTTCAAACTATACTACAGAGCAATAGTAACAAAAACAGCATGGTACTGGTACCAAAACAGGCAGGTGGACCAATGGTACAGAATAGAGGACACAGAAACCAATCCACAAAACTACAACTATCTTATATTTGATAAAGGGGCTAAAAGCATGCAATGGAGGAAGGATAGCATCTTCAACAAATGGTGCTGGGAAAACTGGAAATCCATATGCAACAAAATGAAACTGAATCCCTTTCTCTCGCCATGCACAAAAGTTAATTCAAAATGGATCAAGGAGCTTGATATCAAATCAGAGACGCGCCGTCTGACAGAAGAAAAAGTTGGCTACGATCTACAGTCGGTGGGGTCGGGCTCCAAATTCCTCAATAGGACACCCATAGCACAAAAGTTAATAACTAGAATCAACAAATGGGACTTACTCAAACTAAAAAGTTTTTTCTCAGCAAAAGAAACAATAAGAGAGGTAAATAGGCAGCCTACATCCTGGGAACAAATCTTTACTCCTCACACTTCAGATAGAGCCCTAATATCCAGAGTATACAAAGAACTCAAAAAATTAGACAATAAGAGAACAAACAACCCAATCAACAAATGGGCCAAGGACCTGAACAGACACTTCTCAGAGGAGGACATACAGTCAATCAACAAGTACATGAAAAAATGCTCAACATCTCTAGCTGTCAGAGAAATGCAAATCAAAACCACCCTAAGATACCATCTCACTCCAGTAAGATTGGCAGCCATTAGGAAGTCAAACAACAACAAGTGCTGGCGAGGATGTGGGGAAAAGGGTACACTTGTACATTGCTGGTGGGACTGCAGATTGGTGCAGCCAATTTGGAAAGCAGTATGGAGATTTCTTGGAAAGCTGGGAATGGAGCCACCATTTGACCCAGCTATTCCCCTTCTTGGTCTATTCCCTAAAGACCTAAAAAGAGCATGCTACAGGGACACTGCTACATCGATGTTCATAGCAGCACAGTTCACAATAGCAAGACTGTGGAACCAACCTAGATGCCCTTCAATAGATGAATGGATAAAAAAAATGTGGCATTTATACACAATGGAGTATTACTCTGCATTAAAAAATGACAAAATCATAGAATTTACAGGGAAATGGATGGCATTAGAGCAGATTATGCTAAGTGAAGCTAGCCAATCCCTAAAAAACAAATGCCAAATGTCTTCTTTGATATAAGGAAAGTAACTAAGAACAGAGTAGGGACGAAGAGCAGGAGAAGAAGATTAACATTTAACAGGGATGAGAGGTGGGAGGGAAAGGGAGAGAGAAGGTAAATTGCACGGTAATGGAAGGAGACCCTCAGGGTTATACAGTGGAGGGGGTAGAGAGAGAGGAGGGGAGGGGAGGGGAGAGGTGGGGAGGGGGTAGGGTGGAGGATGGGAAAGGCAGCGGAGCACAACAGACACTAGTATGGCAATTTGTAAATCAATGGATGTGTAACTGATGTGATTCTGCAATCTGTGTATGGGGTGAAGGTGGGAATTCATAACCCACTTGAATCAAAGTGTGGAATATGATATGTCAAGAAATTTGTAATGTTTTGAACAACCCACAATAAAAAATTTAAAAAAAAAATTAAAATAAAAAGAACACCTGCATCATAATTGTTTCATGTTGAAACACAGATTTCCAGGCACCATGTCAGGCCTACTGAATCAGTATCTCTGAGAGGGAGGTCCAGAATTTGAGTTATTAACAAGGTCCCTGAGTGATTCTAGTGATATTTTTTTTATAGAACTACTGACCCAAGAGCCTATTAGAGTCATAAACTTCAGATAGTTGAAGGCAATTTTCTATGATATCATTATGCACTGGTTTTAACCTGGATGATAACTGGTACTCCTTAGTTCAGGTGTTTGTTTTAAATTGGAGATACATGAGATACACAAAACACTCACTGAAAAAAAGAATCACCAGGCTGTGAACACCTTGGGGACCAACTGTCACTGAATCAGAAGGAAATCCACATTGGAGAGGCATATTTCTTTCCTTCTTTTCCTGTGCAGAGAGAATCTCAGGGAGGTCTCAACTCCCCAGCCCTTTGTCATGGACAGGTGGTCTGGAACCAAACTCAGTCATTACTATGCACCCTAATCCCAGAGGTTCCACAGCCCTGAATTAGCCAAGCTAACTCATTTTCAAGAAGCTTAATACTGGTGATACTTCATCAGGTGTTTGCAAATGGCCCTCTAACAAACACATCATCAGAAGCAATGCTGCTGAAAGCAGCACGTGCCAACTTGAGGATGACAGCCCCGTTCCTAACGGAGCAACACCAGGGACTCATTATGAGGTGGTGGGAGACGAGGATGAAAGCATTTCTGGTAGGCCACACGTGGCAGAGCTGGAGCAGTCAGTCTTCCAGCCACAGCTCTGCAAACCAGAATGCTGAGGAAAGATGCAGGCTGGGATTCAGAACGGGTAACTTGGATATCAGAATGTCAGAATCTTTTCTTTCTCCTTCCTGCCATGTAGACAGAAACAGGAAAAAAAAAGATATAGAGATAGAAATATTTTTTCAATATCAGGAGGAACATAATCTTTACTATCAAAGAATTAGCTTCATCTGGTGATAACGAAAACCCAGAGAAGAGATATTGTAATTCATTAAACATATTTTAGTCAGGGATGACTTGATTTTCTATGTCAGGCAGGTATTCTGAGGAACTGTGAAACTACTGCTTAGAAAAAGTTAAAAACGCTTTGGAAAATAATATTGTGATTTAATAATATTAATAATAATAATATTATTAATACCATGTACATTTTAAATACTATGTTCCAGGCATGCTAAATGTTTCACATATATTAAGTCATATAATTGTTTGAACAACAACCCAAAAGCAAGTCTATGGTGTTGATTTTTTTATCCAATTTTACTTACAGACGAATGATAGCTTACCAAAACTGTGTCTGAAATTCCAAAGAAACCATAACTTATAAATGGCCAAGTTGTAATGCTAACTGAATAACTATAAATCTTGTGTTTTGGGTTAAAATAGCCATTCAACACCATTTGAAATATATTCACTTTAAGTTTCCAAGACCACTAAAATTCTAGAAATGTTTACACTATTTTTTAAATAGTGTAAATCTTTCAAAGATTTATGTGAAATATTACATATATAAGAGTTAGAGGGTAAAATCCAGGTTTGAGAATCAGATTGAGGCTCATAGAGTGATTCAGACATTAATTATCTAGATGACTCTGAATGTCTGAATCATAATTTTTTATACCTACAGGAAATACTGTTATAAGGAGTTGACAGAATGTGTATTGAATTTAATGTGTATTGAATTTAATGAATAGAATTCATTAAATGGCAAACACTAGAGTGTACCTATTTGTTAAGTATCTGTGGTATTTATATTCATTAATTGATGACCATTATTATCATGGATAATGTAATGTTCCTATGGAATTCAGGAAGCCATTTATTAGAAGTGGACATATTTATTCATATTTACTAATCAGTACACCTGCATATTCTTGTTGGGGGGAAAATGTGGTAGAACTTTAGATGCAAGAAAATCAGTCTTCAATGAATAATTATTTTTCACTTTAAACCCATATTAAATTTTAACACTACATCCTACTTTCAGTTAAAGAAGGTTTTTATTCCATAATTATAATTCTTAAACCTGAAGCCACAAATTAAGAGCACAGTGGAGAACTAGTTAAGGAAAAATGACAGTCATGTGAGAGCTGGTGCTTCACAGGCTGCTTAGGTGAAGAGTCAGTGGTAGAGATGAGGGTTGTCTGGTACTGTGGAAAGTTCTCTTCAGCAGGAACACAGTCCTGCAGAAAAAAAAAAAAAAACCTGCCTGAAGGTGAATCTCCAGTGAACACTGCAGGCAAGTAAGAAAATTCTTCTTGCCATTCTTTAAAACTTTCTTTTATTCTTTATGCCTCATCATATAACAATGAGAGCTATTATTATCCTCTCATTTATTTACCAAAATGATTCAATGTGTCAGGTTGTTTTCACCAGATAAACTTTGAGAGTCAGTAAGGTTAACAGAAAGCCGGAGGGTGCCGGTACTGAGGGAGAGGTGGCAATGTTGTTGGACAGATGGCCGGGGACAAACTGGGAGGCACAGAGGATGGGCTGGCAGCTCTGGGTATCCCTTCCTCTTAGCCAAGATTCAGGGAGATCTGGGGGTGTGAAGAGGAGTGATAACCCAGGTGGACAATCTTTCTTAACTAGCACTAATTAGTCTTGGCTGAAACATCCCACTGCCACATAAAAGAACACCACAGATCTCATCGTGTCATTTGTTTGAAGATTTTGGATTAGGTCTGGCCATAACAGAATGCCACAGGCACTTTCCATGCCACTTCTTCATCTCAAAATTTGAAAGATATGATGAGCATATTATCCATCACCTACGCGTTCATTATTGTCAGCATATTTCTCTCAGCCTAATGTTGATGTTATTGCATTCAAGATAGGTTACATTTCTGCAATTGTAGCTTGGCTATTTAATATTTTTCTTCCTCGTTTAAATGTCATCTAAAATAGCAGACTTTGAAGAGTCTTTGGCATATAGTCTGCGAAGCCACAGATGGTCTGGTTTCTCATGCAAACTCTACCACTTACCAGGTATATACCGTGGAGCAGTTCATTTTACTTTCCTTCCCTCAGTTTTCTTGTATGTGAAATGGGAATAAATAATACCAACTTCATAGTACCACCGAGAGAATTAAACAAATTAATATATGGAAAGTGCTGAAATAGTGACTAGCAAATAAATTGAGTCAGCTACTAGCCTGGCACATAGTAAATGCTATATAAATGTTAGCTATTGCCGCTGCTAGGAGCTGTCAGAATAAATTCCACATGCTATATTATTACTTCAAAAACAGTACACTGGTCTATTGTCCCAGGGAATTTATTCAAGTTTGCCAGATAAATGTCTAAACACACTTACTCATCAAACCAAACATGAATTTACCCTTTAAGTAGAAGAGATGCACAGTGAAAACAACCATTTTATTTTTTACAGAAAATTGTTTAAATTTTAGTAACTCCATATAGAATTAAAATGGTTTATAAAAAGCATTTGGCAAACTGATTTTGATCAAGTTCAGAAGTAATGTGAGGACAAAATAAAATGATTATTCAATGAATTATTGGTTCATTAAATAATCAATTACTATGTATCTTGCTCTGCACAGAAATTTGAAGAAGAAAAACAAGACCATTCATACCTTCTTAAAAGTTAAGATCCAGTAAAGAAAAGTCAGATAAATAAATAATTTTTAAATTTATTATTGACTGAGTACTATAATAGAGTCAAGTGTGAAATGATATGGGAACATACAGAAAAAAAAGTGATTTTTTCATCCAGGGAGAGCACTTAGTGACACTTTGAAGCTGGTAATTGTGAGGCAAACATTTGTCCCTACCATTAAGTTTGATCACTGATGTGTGAGGAGAAAAAAAAAAAGTCTTGTTCTCATACATAAATGTTTCTTAGGTATACTTGTGCAAAAGGGAGGGGGATAATAAAACTGAAAGCTTGTTTCCAAAATATAAAACAGATAAAATCTGTTAAATTTTGTATGAGAATATATAAAAAAAATTCATGTATTAATATTAATGCAACATTACAATTAATATTTTGAATGCTTGGAGAAAAAGTGCTTCAAAACTTGGCCTGCTAACTTTAGGCAGAACTGCGGGTGGGCATATGTAAATGTTTCTTCTTGATTTTCACATCTTCCTGAGCTAGCATGAACCCTCAGGGCTCCAAGTATAATTAGTGCCATGGAAATACACACTTAGCAAGAAAGAAAGATAATTCCTGGGAATGATTCCCACAGTTAACAATCACTCAATTTCATTGGTCAAGCAACTCACACCCTTCCCAGTCATGGGCAAAATCAAAAGCTAGATTATCTTGTCAGTCTTCTTTAGTATTATCTAGTCATGTTGAAAAACTTGTTTTTCTTTAAACAAAAGTCTGTAAGAATAATAAATTCAAGAACTACAATTCAACTTGGGTAATTATAAGTGATATCTGAGGGGAATAAGTAGAACTGAGGATTGAACCCACAGCCTTGCACAAGCTAGGCAAGCACTCTGCTCCTCAGCTACACCCACCTCAGCCGTTTTTATTTTATTTGACATAGGGTCTTACAATGTTGCTGAGGCTGTCCTTGAACTTGAATCCTCATGCCTCAGCTTCCCTAAGTAGTTGGAATTATAGGTGAGCACCACTGTGCCTGGCTAAGTGAATTTTGAGAATACACAAATAAATTTTTTAAAAGTTTATTAATCTTGATTATATGCCAAAAATGCAAGATAAAGTTCTTGATAAATGATGAGCTCTACAGTATAATTTTAAGGAATAAACTACCAACAAACATTAATGCTTTTAAAGGCCAAACTATTAGGTCATTGTTTTAGTCAGCTTTTTCACTGCTTTGACTAAAAAACCGACCAGAACAATTGTAGAGGAGGAAAGGTTTAGGAAGAAAGAGAAAACTGATCCATGAACTTGGAAAGTAACTGAATGCAGGTTAGAATTGTTTCATCTCTTCAGCATAAAAACTTAGACATCACAGTTGTTTTAGAGCTTACTGATGTCTAAATTCATCTACTGTTAGGTTTCTCTTTTTTATTTTTTTATTTATTTTTATTTTTTTTAAATTTTTTATTGTTGGCTGTTCAAAACATTACATAGTTCTTGATATATCATATTTCACACTTTGATTCAAGTGGGTTATGAGCTCCCATTTTTACCCCATATACAGATTGCAGAATCACATCAGTTACACGTCCATTGATTTACATATTGCCATACTAGTGTCTGTTGTGTTCTGCTGCCTTTCCTATCCTCTACTATCCCCCCTGCCCTCCCCTCCCCTCCCCTCTTCTCTCTCTGCCCCCTCTACTGACATTCATTTGTCCCCCTTGTATTATTTTTCCCTTTCCCCTCACTTCCTCTTGTATGTACTTTTGTATAACTCTGAGGGTATCCTTCCATTTCCATGCAATTTCCCTTCTCTCTCCCTTTCCCTCCCACCTCTCATCCCTGTTTAATGTTAATCTTCTTCTCATGCTCTTCGACCCTACTCTATTCTTAGTTACTCTCCTTATATCAAAGAAGACATTTGGCATTTGTTTTTTAGGGATTGGCTAGCTTCACTTAGCATAATCTGCTCTAATGCCATCCATTTCCCTGCAAATTCTATGATTTTGTCATTTTTTAATGCAGAGTAATACTCCATTGTGTATAAATGCCACATTTTTTTTTATCCATTCATCTATTGAAGGGCATCTAGGTTGGTTCCACAGTCTTGCTATTGTGAATTGTGCTGCTATGAACATCGATGTAGCAGTGTCCCTGTAGCATGCTCTTTTTAGGTCTTTAGGGAATAGACCGAGAAGGGGAATAGCTGGGTCAAATGGTGGCTCCATTCCCAGCTTTCCAAGAAATCTCCATACTGCTTTCCAAATTGGCTGCACAATTTGCAGTCCCACCAGCAATGTACAAGTGTACCCTTTTCCCCACATCCTCGCCAGCACTTGTTGTTGTTTGACTTCCTAATGGCTGCCAATCTTACTGGAGTGAGATGGTATCTTAGGGTGGTTTTGATTTGCATTTCTCTGACAGCTAGAGATGTTGAGCATTTTTTCATGTACTTGTTGATTGACTGTATGTCCTCCTCTGAGAAGTGTCTGTTCAGGTCCTTGGCCCATTTGTTGATTGGGTTGTTTGTTCTCTTATTGTCTAATTTTTTGAGTTCTTTGTATACTCTGGATATTAGGGCTCTATCTGAAGTGTGAGGAGTAAAGATTTGTTCCCAGGATGTAGGCTGTCTATTTACCTCTCTTATTGTTTCTTTTGCTGAGAAAAAGCTTTTTAGTTTGAGTAAGTCCCATTTGTTGATTCTAGTTATTAACTTTTGTGCTATGGGTGTCCTATTGAGGAATTTGGAGCCCGACCCCACCGACTGTAGATCGTAGCCAACTTTTTCTTCTATCAGACGGCGCGTCTCTGATTTGATATCAAGCTCCTTGATCCATTTTGAATTAACTTTTGTGCATGGCGAGAGAAAGGGATTCAGTTTCATTTTGTTGCATATGGATTTCCAGTTTTCCCAGCACCATTTGTTGAAGATGCTATCCTTCCTCCATTGCATGCTTTTAGCCCCTTTATCAAATATAAGGTAGTTGTAGTTTTGTGGATTGGTTTCTGTGTCCTCTATTCTGTACCATTGGTCCACCTGCCTGTTTTGGTACCAGTACCATGCTGTTTTTGTTACTATTGCTCTGTAGTATAGTTTGAAGTCTGGTATCGCTATACCGCCTGATTCACACTTCCTGCTTAGCATTGTTTTTGCTATTCTGGGTCGTTTATTTTTCCATATAAATTTCATGATTGCTTTCTCTATTTCTACAAGAAATACCGTTGGGATTTTGATTGGCATTGCATTAAACCTATAGAGAACTTTTGGTAATATCACCATTTTGATGATGTTAGTTCTGCCTATCCATGAACAGGGTATATTTTTCCATCTTCTAAGATCTTCTATTTCTCTCTTTAGGGTTCTGTAGTTTTCATTGTATAAGTCTTTCACCTCTTTTGTTAGGTTGATTCCCAAGTATTTTATTTTTTTTGAAGATATTTTGAATGGAGTGGTTGTCCTCATTTCCATTTCAGAGGATTTGTCGCTGATATACAGGAATGCCTTTGATTTATGCGTGTTGATTTTATATCCTGCCACTTTGCTGAATTCATTTATTAGCTCTAATAGTTTCTTTGTAGAGCCTTTTGTGTCTGCTAGGTATAGTTTCATATCATCTGCAAATAGTGATAATTTAAGTTCTTCTTTTCCTATTTTGATGCCTTTAATTTCTTTCGTCTGTCTAATTGCTCTGGCTAGTGTTTCGAGAACTATGTTGAACAGAAGTGGTTAGAGAGGGCATCCCTGTCTTGTTCCAGATTTTAGAGGGAATGCCTTCAATTTTTCTCCATTCAGAATGATGCTAGCCTGAGGCTTAGCATAGATTGCTTTTACAATATTGAGGTATGTTCCTGTTATCCCTAGTTTTTCTAGAGTTTTGAACATAAAGGGATGCTGTACTTTGTCGAATGCTTTTTCCGCATCTATTGAGATGATCATATGGTTCTTATTTTTAAGTCTATTGATGTGGTGAATAACATTTATTGATTTCCGTATATTGAACCAGCCTTGCATCCCAGGGATGAATCCTACTTGATCATGGTGCACAATTTTTTTGATAAGTTTTTGTATCCGAGTGGCCAGAATTTTATTGAGGATTTTTGCATCTAGGTTCATTAGAGATATTGGTCTGTAGTTTTCTTTCTTTGAAGTGTCTTTGTCTGGTTTAGGTATCAGGGTGATGTTGGCCTCGTAGAATGAATTTGGAAGTTCTCCCTCTTTTTCTATTTCCCGAAGTAGCTTGAAAAGTATTGGTATTAGTTCCTCTTTAAAGGTTTTGTAAAACTCTGCTGTATACCCATCCGGTCCTGGGCTTTTCTTAGTTGGTAGTCTTTTGATGGTTTCTTCTATTTCCTCAATTGATATTGGTCTGTTTAGGTTGTCTATATCCTCCTGACTCAATCTGGGCAGATCATATGACTTAAGAAATTTATCGATGCCTTCACTATCTTCTAATTTATTGGAGTATAAGGATTCAAAATAATTTTTGATTATCTTCTGTATATCTGAAGTGTCTGTTGTGATATTGCCTTTTTCATCCCGTATGCTAGTAATTTGAGTTCTCTCTCTTCTTCTCTTCGCTAGCATCGCTAAGGGTCTGTCAATTTTGTTTATTTTTTCAAAGAACCAACTTTTAGTTTTGTCAATTTTTTCAATTGTTTCTTTTGTTTCGATTTCATTAATTTCAGCTCTGATTTTAATTATTTCTTGCCTTCTACTTCTTTTGCTGTTGTTTTGCTCTTCTTTTTCTAGGATTTTGAGATGAAGTATGAGATCATTTATTTGTTGGTTTTTTCTTTTTTTTAAGGAATGAACTCCAAGCAATGAATTTTCCTCTTAGGACTGCTTTCAATGTGTCCCATAGATTCCGATATGTTGTGTCTGTGTTTTCATTAATCTCTAAGAATTTTTTAATTTCCTCCTTGATGTCTTCTATAACCCATTGATCATTCAGTAACCTATTGTTCATTCTCCAAGTGATGTATTCTTTTTCCTTCCTTCTTTTATCGTTGATTTTCAGTTCCATTCCATTATGATCAGATAGGATGTATGGTATTATCTCTACTCCTTTATATTGTCTAAGAGTTTCCCTGTGACATAATATATGATCTATTTTTGAGAAGGATCCATGTGCTGCTGAGAAAAAAGTGTAACTGCTTGATGTTGGGTGGTATATTCTATATATGTCAATTAAGTCTAGGTTATTAATTGTGTTATTGAGTTCTATAGTTTCCTTATTCAACTTTTGTTTGGAAGATCTGTCCAGTGGCGAGAGAGGTGTGTTGAAGTCTCCCATGATTATTGTATGGTGGTCTATTAGACTCTTGAACTTGAGAAGAGTTTGTTTGATGAACATAGCTGCACCATTGTTTGGGGCATATATATTTATGATTGTTATGTCTTGGTGTATGGTTCCCTTAAGCAGTATGTAGTGTCCCTCTTTATCTCTTTTGATTAACTTTGGCTTGAAATCTATTTTATTTGATATGAGTATGGACACTCCTGCTTGTTTCCGAAGTCCATATGAGTGATATGATTTTTCCCAACCTTTCACCTTCAGCCTATGTATGTCTTTTCCTATCAAATGCGTCTCCTGTAGGCAGCATATTGTTGGGTCTTGTTTTGTGATCCATTCTACTAGCCTGTGTCTCTTGATTGGTGAGTTTAAGCCATTAACATTTAAGGTTATTATTGAGATATGGGTTGTTCTTCCAGCCATATTTGTTTATTTATGTTACTAAACATGGTTTGTTTTCCTCTTTGATTATTTTTCCCCCCTTTACTGTCCTACCCCCCACTGTTGGTTTTCATTGTTATTTTCCATTTCCTCTTCCTGTAATGTTTTGCCAAGGATGTTTTGAAGAGATGTTTTTCTAGCTGCAAATTCTTTTAACTTTTGTTTATCGTGGAAGGTTTTAATTTCATCTTCCATCCTGAATCTTAATTTCGCTGGAAACACAATTCTTGGTTGGAACCCATTTTCTTTCAGTGTTTGAAATATGTTATTCCAGGATCTTCTAGCTTTCAGAGTCTGTGTTGAAAGATCAGCTGTTATCCTGATTGGCTTACCCCTAAATGTGATCTGCTTCCTTTCTCTTGTAGCTTTTAAAATTCTCTCTTTATTCTGTATGTTGGGCATCTTCATTATAATGTGTCTAAGTGTGGGTCTCTTATGATTTTGCACATTTGGCGTCCTGTAGGCTTCTAGGATTTGGGATTCTGTCTCATTCTTCAAGTCTGGGAAGTTTTCTCGTATTATTTCATTGAATAGATTGCTCATTCCTTTGGTTTGAAACTCTGTCCCTTCCTGTATCCCAATGACTCTTAAATTTGGTCTCTTGATGTTATCCCATATTTCTTGGATGTTCTGCTCATGGTTTCTTAACAGTCTTGCTGAGCTGTCTATGTTCTTTTCAAATTGAAATACTTTATCTTCATTGTCTGATGTTCTATCTTCTAAGTGTTCTACTCTGCTGGTAGTATTCTCAATTGAGTTTTTAAGTTGGTTTATTGCTTCCTGCATTTCTAGGATTTCTGTTTGTTTGTTTTTTATAACCTCTATCTCCCTGTATAGTTGATCTTTTGCTTCTTGGATTTGTTTATGTAATTCATTGTTGAAGTGATCTTTCATTGTCTGATTTTGCTGTCTGATGTCTTCCTTGAGACTCCAGATCATCTGAAGCATGTATATCCTGAATTCTTTATCTGACATTCCATCTGCTGCAGCTATTACCTCTTCTAACGTTGAGTTGACCTGCATTGCTTGTGGTCCTTTCTTTCCTTGTCTCTTCATACTGTTCGCGTTCCTTTCTACTTGGTGAAACTGTTGTGCTATTGAATTTTCCCCCTATATATTTATATTGGTCTTGTATAGTTGCAAAGTCTCCCTCGCAGGCGCGGGCGGCGGCTCTTCCCCTCCTCCAATTGGGGCAATGTGCCTACCACGCCGGCAGGCCGCTGGGCCTGCTCTGCCGGTCGGTAGCAGGTCTGCCTACCTTGCAGGCGCAGGCAGCGGCACTGCCCCTCTGCAGGCCTCTGGGGCTGTTCTGCCAGTGGGTCGCAGGTCTGCCTACCTTGCAGGCGCGGGGTGGGGGGCGGCTCTACCCTTCCTCAGGCCACTGGGCCTGTTCTGTCTGTTGGTTGCAGGTCTGGCCTGTTCTGTTGGTGGTCACAGTTCCGTCTACCTTGCAGGCGCGGGGGGAGGGGGCGGCTCTGCCTCTCAGCAGGCCGCTGCTCCTCTTCTGCCAGTGGGTCGCAGGCCTGCCTACCTTGCAGGAGTGATTGGAAGCTCTGCCCCTCCGCGGCCACTGGGCCATTTCTGTCGGTGGTCACAGTTCCGCCTACCTGGCAGGCGCGGTGGGTGGGGGGCGGCTCTGCCCCTCAGCAGGCCGCTGGGCCTGTTCTGTGTGTGGTCACAGTTCCGTCTACCTTGCCGGCGCAGGCGGAGGGGGCGGCTCTGGGGTTTCTCTTTTTTAAAAAAGGGCAATCCTTGAACATTCAGAACACAAGAAAAACTCAAAATTTATTCTCAATGTTGTAAACTTCTCCATATTATTGATACTAGATGAAACTGGAAATTGTTTTAAATATGGCTTCAGTTACATAATTAAGCCACATTTCCATTAAATAGGAAAGTTTATGCATCCTTTCAGTTTTAACACCTCATAGGTACTTTGGTCCACCAAATTATGGACTTCTTCCAAATTTCACCATCAATGTCCATTCTTATTTCTGAATTCAGTTTTAATGACAAAGTTCTTTCCATGGTTACTGGTCACTTCCCTCTACATGGCCACACTTGAATCATGGTGGTCTCTGCTAGTCCATCCAAGGAAGCTACTGAGATGAACAACCATATTTTCAGACATTAAATAACTCAATGTTGCACAAACCAGATTAAATTTATAATCACAAGCCATGTGGCAGGGTTCTTACAAACATCAGAAAGTGCAAGGTAAAATAACATGGTCTGTTAATTAAGACCGATAAAGGAAGAATATAAGGGAATCTGAAAAGTTTTCTGAGATCTGTGTCTTCATCCAAATACAACACTATCTATGTAGTTTTCTCACATACAGCAGCTCTAAGTTTTCATATTCAGGTGTTTATATTCCGAGATTATTAATTATTCTTCATATTAAGCATGTTGGAAAGATAGGAACTTAACATTTGTAAGCAATGCAACATGAAGAATTTTCAAGGGATGTAATCAAATAATTTAATACTAAAATCTTAGGTATAAAATGTTTTATCAGTATAAAATCTTAAAAAGTAAAAGATATATAGATGTGTTCAAAATATTTTTCACGCCACATTATCAATTAATTAAATTTTCCATGAAATTCCTCATTATAATTGCATAGTTAATACCAAAATAGAGTCTTAGAATAAGGTTTAGAATTTATGAAAGAAAATATATTGAATTATGGAATTGTGGATAGACTCAGTTATGTCAGCATTATCAACACGATAAGTAATAATCAGGAAAAAAAGTGCTGATTATTATTATTAAGGTAAATCATCTTCATATTTTGTCTTCCAATTGTAATAGTATTACTTTAATATAATTTGGAAAATTTAGAGAAGTTTAAAGAAAGTAATATAACCATTCATCCATATTACAACTACTGATTATAGCCCTTGCTAATATTTTCACATCTCTATCTTTTTATCTTTATATATTTTGCATGTTCAGAAGTATTTTAAATTGATACTATTGTTCATATATAACTTGGTTTCTTTCTTTTTCACTTAATGTTTATTCTGACCATTTGCCCACATGTTAGTGTCTAAATAATGACAATTTAAACAGTCGTGTAATAGTTCTCCAATAGACTGATTTCCCATTATATATTTAACCATTCTCTCATTATTAGAAGTAGCATGATGATGCACAGTGTTATCTGAACTTTGATTATTTTCCAGGGGTTGATTCATAGAAAGAGAAACCAAAGATCAAAGAATGTGTCTGTTAGATTATTAATGTACGTTGCTAATTTTTTCAGCAGACAGATTGCTGCAGTTGGTTACTATAGACTCTTCCTCCCAGCACCTCTCTTAGCAGTTTGGTCTCTGCATTGTCCCTTCACCCTACAAGTGATTCCATGACATGTTTGAGTCCCTCAAGAGAACATTCAGTGAAGATTCCCTTCTTCGGGATTGCCTTAAGCCCTCTGCACCACATGGAGTTGATTGCTTAGCCTCTCTGCTGCCCTTCCCCATTTCTGCACCTTCAAATTCTACAAGGAGCAATGGTCTGGACTTTTGGCCTTCATATTTCAGACAACTTTAATATTCTCCAAATTCTTCAAATTGCAAAATTCTTAAAGAATGTCACTTCATTGGAAGTAAGACAATATCAGAAAGGGGACGAAAAGGATTATAGGAGTGAATTGTCCTTTCCTGTCCTTGTAACCTAGAGAAAATTGTAGGCGACAGTTTGCAGATTCAGTTTCACGATCTTTTAGTAAGTGCTAAGAGGTAGTGCAGCAATGTCTTTACATATATTGAATTGATGTTTCTCCTTAAATTTTAAGATAATGATAAGGACAACTTTAGGATCACCTTAAATGTACACACAGTATTTATTTATGTATGCATGATACCCCTTTATCTCTACATTTACATATGAATGTATGCAAAATTTGATAGACTATTTATCATAATATAGAGGAAAGGGAGAAGAAGCAGCCAGAACAGGGAAAGTTACCAAAATTCCTATCCATACATTATCCAAAGCAGCATTAAATCTTTAATAGCTGCTAACTTAATTGTATCTTTCACATATATTAATTAAAATATTCTGAAAATGTATTCCTAGCATCCCTCTCTGTAACTACATTCTCACTTCTTGTCTAGGACCTAACCGAACATGTTTTGATTTCTCAGAATCTGTTTCTGATCTCAGTTCTGATGATGTGCGAAACTACCTTGTAAGGATTCTTCTTTGGATGTTGATTAAGATTTTGAAACTGGTATGAGACAAACCATACCAGGAAGCATCATTTACTAAAATTACCTTCAAATTTCAAGTAAATCAGTCCAAATATTTATTTTTAAAATCCCTTCAACTGGGAGAAATATCTCTGAGGGTCTAATGCCTGTAAGAAAATACCAGTGCAGGGATGTTCTGAAGGTTTGCATCTGACCTTTCTTTGGTTTTAATCACTGAAGTTCTGGACAGCTTAATAAGTTGAAGGTGCTGGGTCACAATCTAACTTAATAAGGCCCACCACAGAGAGTTGGTCACCCCTGATTGCTCCCATAAGTCTTAGGACATCTGGTACTGTCCTTGGGTGAGAAATGTTTTCCATAACTTTCCTCTTGTTCACTACCCTGCATATAAATTGTTTTTATTAACCTGAGGATGATACAGCACTGTATATTTGTAAGAGCCTTTGCCATTTTCAGCTTTATCCTGCAGAAAAGGAAGTTGATTGTTTTCTCCAAAATGGAATTAAACACAGTTTATCACCAATGTCGTCTTTTCTATTTTTCTACCCTTATTTAATATGGGTCAAACTAGCCTTCAGTTTGACATGAGATTAAAGAACTAAACATTGTAACAAGACTCTTTGGGACAATTTACAATATGCCAAACTTGCAGGAAGAAAAGAGCCAGATAAAAACAATAGATCACTTTTAAAGATTTTGACATAGAACAATATATCCAGATGTAAATATCGAGGGTATTCAATTATATATGGAAATATATATAGTTGAATGATTGGCACATTCTTTTTGTTCAAATGATAAACAAATTGATAGAAAATCTAGTCTGTTTTATTTCAATAGATTTTACAAATCTAGTGAAAGTCATGTTTCTGCTTTTTGCAATTCCCCAAATGGCAAATAGAGATATGAAAGTTGATCCAAATGGATGAAAATATAGTTTTATAGTATAATGTTAAATCTGTCTCTTCCACCCTAAACTTTGTTATAGAGAATGCATATCAGAGCCCATAGGTTGAAGGAAAGAAAATTATGTCTTTATAAAAAAGCAGGCTGAAAGACAACATAACTATTTTTCTTAATTAAGAAAAGTATGCAAGTGAAAGTAGTTTATGCTAGAATCCATCTTGTTTCCATAAAAGTCAAAATACTTTCATGTAGAGGTCATCTGCCTTCCCATCATCAACACATCATTTGAACTAAAGCAATGTTTTAACTCTCTGATTCAATGTTGTCTAATCTGAGCTCATACACAAACACTATAGTGTTCACAAAGTATTACATTTAGAACACCAAAAAGAAAAGGGAAGCATCTGGGTAGTATTGGGCAAAGATTAGCTAGTCATTCTATTAGGCACCAGGTGAAGACCAGTTCTGATCACAATTAGATCAGTCCAGTGGCAGCACAGTTAGAGTGACAGAAGTTTTGGAAAGAGTAAAAGTAGAATTTCCCTTGTGCCATTCTTAATTTGCATATTGAATATTGAATTAAAAGCTGGCAAATTTTCTTCCTGTCGTATTAAGTATCACCAATATAGATCTCTGTATGAAACAATGGCTTTGCCACGTCACTTCCACATTACCAAGACTAAACTATTAATCATATGTGTTGTTTCTCTCTTCAATAATACACTCTATGTCTCTCAATCACTGATGGCTCTTTGGTTTTTCATTTGGTCTTTTGGTTTAAGTTTTTGCTTTCAGTGCTTACCTACTATTTCAGAATTTCCTTCAACTTTACATCATACCACTTATTTATAGAAGAAATTTCAAATGACTCCAACTTAATAAACTTAGATTAAGATTTTTAAACAGCTTTTTCTATTCACATCAATCTGACTACCAGATATGTTTACATGCAAATCACCAAAATCTATCTCCCGTTCTACACTTTTTCTCTCATTGACATCCCTAACTAGGCATTACTAAAAAACATTTTTACATTATGTTTATTTTAATGTATATTATTTCTCCTTGATCCTCATGAAGATCATCTTCTCCATCATATTTTTCCAATCATTCAGCTACATAATCATTTGCACATCTAACAATTTTATGTTTCATATACATTTCTGTACCTCATATCACCTTAACTATCTTTTGTCAGACTTAACTTTTTGTCAGATTTGAGGTTGCCTGTCTTAGATATTCACAGAATCCCATGGTTTGAATTTGCAACATAATTGTAATGGTTAAGCCTAAAAGAGGCTTGAAGAATTTTTCTTCCATCTCTCACATTTGCAGCTAAGAAAAAAAAATGCTCAAGGTGACAAAGAAAGAACTAAAACACCTATCACTAGATTTGAAGTTCCAGCTCCAATGGCAACAGCTTGCACTTACAATCCATAAGAACTGCTGCAAATTAGTCCTCTGCAAATAGGTAGTCTTAAAAATGTCACTGCTCAGGTCTTCCAGAGGATTCCAAACCATGTGGATATTCACACTGCTTCAAGTGTCAGTGTTCACTGTCCTCATCCTTTACGGCTTTATCCTTCCTTTTCCTCAGAAGCTCTTGCTCACTTTTACTACATATCTTGATTCTGCTTTTGCTGAAAGACCACCTTCTGAGCACATTTTCCCAATCTACTACAATCATTTTAATTCCAATTTCTTCCACTTAAAAGATTTCTATGATGGTTTTACCTCCCTTAATGTCTCAGAATATTTAACTTTCTCCATCAGTGCTGAGGCTGGCTTTGAACTTCCAATCCTCCTGCCTCAGCCTCCCAAGCCGCTAGTATTATAGGAATGCCCACCATTCCTGGAAAAACCCACAAATATTTCAAGACTCCCTAGGAGTCAGTCACTATGAAAGCACAAAGGATATGCATCAGACACTTCACATACACCCTCCTTGTTTCTTGTTCCAATGCTCATTGTACGACTGGCTCCATGCTTATGCACCCAAATAGCATTTTTACCATTATTGGGTAGTAGAGGGTAGGGGTGAATTGCTACAACCTAATGAGTATAAAGAAATTAATTTTGGTCTTTTCATATATAGTGGTGTTAACAAGAAATTGTTAACAAGAAATCCCAGCCTCCTGAGCCACTGGGATTACAGGCATGAATTACAGGCAGGATTACTGCACCAGGCTTAAAATAAAAATTTTTAAAATAAACATTAAATTGAAATTTTCACAAAAATTGGGAATCTGACAAAAGTTAAGTCATAAGCATGTGTACAGGGGTTAGAAATCCAAGTGTCTTCAGTGGCCAGGTAAATAAGAAAATGAAAAACATGAAATTAGTGGACAACTGGTAGAGTATGATTTAGAAATTTTAGTGAATCTAATTGAGTGTACCTCCCTTAAAGACATTCAAACTCTATTTGTTGTTTGTAATTTAGCTCCATGTCTATGAGCCCATTTATGGCTTCTGATACATGGTACCAAGATGTATACAGTTGGTGGTTGATGAAAGTCAGTGATCACCAAACTCACTGAACAGACAACTAAAACACTCATATTTTCACAATCTATATCTACCATATGGTTCTTGTTTTTGTGAAATCTGTTTTGTCTCTTTGGCCAGGGAAATCACTGAATTAGGTATGTTCATTCAGAAAATGGTTTAATGCATAGTATCTGTCAGGTATTTTCCAGGTGCTGTAATTATGGTAGTGATTAAGCCAATTTTCCTAATGTCATAAAGCTTACATTCTAAGTAACATAATACAGATGAGCATATCTCTATTATTAAAGGCAACCTGATGAACTAGGTACTGCTTATCATATTAGCCAAGGGCAAGTCATTTAAAGGAAAGCTAGTCAGTCACAGATAAGACAAAGCATACATAATCTAGATCATGTTCCAATCTTTTATTACTTTTGGAATAGTAATTCTATTCTATTATTCTTCTGTATTTTTTATATTTGCTATTAATTCAATAGTATTCTTAAGTCCCTTTTATAAATCCAGTTTTATAATATTTTGAGGAATGAATAGCTTGCAAAAAGTTTAATTAATATGAAATGATTTGTTGCATTTTAATACCATTCAGAGAAAGATGTGAAATCAAAAACTTAAAACAGTTAAGAGAGGAGAGTTACCTGTTCTCTTTAACATGTGAATTTGACATAATTTTAATACATATTTCCCCTTTCCTTCAGCACTTCTCTGTACTAGCCTTCTATTTCGTTTCAGTACTTGAAATCTGCTCACAGGGTATAGGTTTAAAATCTCAAGTACAAAATAAAGACAAGTTGTTTAAGACAAGTATTTCATGGCCCCCTGCCATGACAGAATTTTCCTCAAGAAACTGGCAATTTTTCTTTTGAGTCACATCAAACAGTTTCTTCCACTTCTACCCATCCCAGTCTTATCCACTGGGTGGTCAGTATACTCTCTGCTTAAAAACAGCTGGGAGTGGAAAAACCACCCTGTATAACTTTCATTTTGATATAAAAATTACAACTCTCAAGAGACTGAAGGCATTGTAGTCCTGACTTACTGACCTTGACCAACTGTTTTGACTACTCACCCAAATGGACCTACCAATAAGGAAATCAGAAAAGCTCTGGAATGTGTTTTGTGTCCAGGATAAACTCAATCTACAGGGAGGGAACAAGACTGTCCATTTTATTTCCCAAGGTAATGCCTACCACATGGAATGTCTAATGAACACACAATCACAACACAGGTTTTCACTTTTTTCTCTTTCTCATTTTTGGCTGATTTCAGGTGGTCATTCCTTCACCCAAGGTTCTTTGTGGGCAAGCGGCTATACTGCAGAATATTCTGGTAATTAAACAAAGTTAAAATGATTTTCCTTTTGAAGTTGTTAAAACAAGATTACTCAAATTTCAAGGATGAAACCATATAGCTTTGGTTAAAATTGTGCCCCTATTCTTAGACCCAGTTCATTCCTATCATGCTTTTTGTTTGTTAAAACATTTTATATAGTACTTAGTATCTGAACTATACTAAGTAAAGCACTTCATTTGTTTGTTTGATGTAAAGAATCAAATCCTTTATTGCCTAGGTCATTCATAACAACTATATTATCATCAAGCTTTTTCCAGGAGATTGTGGCTTTTTATTTAGGTAAGACAACTTGGATAAATTCAAATGCATAATCTACTTAAAGAAGGGTACTCTATAATCACATATGGGGAAAAAAATGCTTGAGTGTTGCCAGAGTTAATAACTCATATATTTCGTAGGAGCAAGTTTGTTTTTTAGTTTGCTAGAGCAGAACAATTCCTAATGATTTTTCTTTCAAATCCTTCCTGTAAATATTCATCTGTTCCTTTTGGGATTTAATTGTAGAGACTGCCTATATTGGCCAAAAAGAAAAATATCTGTGTTCTCTTCAAACCACCTTTCATTTTGCATTTAATCAAAGACCTGACTCCATTTTATCTCAGTTCCATATTACTATTCCTCACACTTCAACTTAAAGGCAACAAGCTTACCAAGTAGAAGTATTAAGTGTGTGGGGTGATGGTAAAGGGCAAATTTCATCACAACATCAAGCATAGTATTGGGCAATGCCAAGCACTGTGCCGGGCTGGTGTGCTTGTCTTCCTTATTGAATTGCTTGCCAAGGAAATTCAATCCATGATAAACAGACAAATGTCTGAGATCACTGTGGCTCAGACTCTGATGAGGCAGCTGCCTCCATGCTGTGTTTGTTGTTCTGAGATATTGTAAATACTAATATTTTATAAGCTCTGCTGCAGTTTAGAAATGAATCTCATAAACATAATTCTCTATTTCCAAGTTTTTGGTAACACACAGCCTGAAAGAATCCTATGCTTGGTCACCTTGTAGGTTTGACTCTCAGCTTCAGGAGCTGTGATGAGCAGAGAAAATTTAGGATGTACAAAGAATCAACTACCCTGTCTTTCAGGAGAACAGAGAAATTTGTGCATAACCAAATATGATCCCAAGTGACTGAACATTACAGATAGAAAGGAATATGAATATGTAAAAGGTATTATAAATTAAGAGAACCAGGGTGAAAGATAGGTTAAACACACAAACACACACACAATGTTGATTATTAAAAAGTCACCAGGATTATTTACTTTTTCTCTAGCAGAAACAAAAGAATACATTTTTTTTTTCCTTAAAAAGTACCAACTGAGATTTTTCGGCTAAAATACTAAACAAGTGAAGGTGTTCCATACTAATATTCCTTTTATGAATTGTCATCCTTTGGCAAGTTTTGGGATCTGATCTTTATCTATAGCCTCTTTCTCCCTTATGTGTTTATTTCTTTATCCACAGAACAAAACTCCCCTTGCTTTTTCTCCATTCTCCATTCTCTTTCTTAACTAATCAAGTCCTTTTGAAGGTGATGACTTTTCTTGCCCAGTCACTGCTTAGGCTTGCTTTGCTAATCAGTATCTATACACACAATATATTTATCAATCTGCTCATTTTCTAGTAGCATGACAAAAAATAAAGACATTAATTCCCTTTCAGATACCGGTGATGGACCTGGTTAATTTTATGGAATAGCTTAGTGTAAATGCAGACAAATGAACTAAAGACTGAAATAAAATCTATATCTTTAATCACAGCAATCTCAATTAACACAAGACTAAAATAGACACTATGCAAAAGTAATAAAATAAGTGAAAATATTTTGTAAATTCTGTAGCAGTGAACACACATCACTGCGATTGTTTTTCCTTTAGGACACCTCGCTGAGAGTGAGTTAAATAAGATGCCAATTGCCTATTAGAAATGTAGCCCTAATTAGAGTTGAGAAACCCCCCTTTTGTATTAAAGGGCAATAATGATGGAAAGACCTGCTACATGTGGGATCTTTCTTTTCTTTATTCTAAGTCGGTGATGCTATTTGGGTAATAACTGATGAAAGGACTAGGGTGCCAACCAATTTGCAGTTAAGTGGCTAATTAAGACCCAAAGCAAAGCTGCCAGGAGGTTGGGTCTCTTTGCCTTAAAGTGACACATAAAAGCAATTAGACTAGGACTAGATTTGCTAGGACATATTTAAATCTGGACAAAAGTTTGGGCCAGTTATTATTTTATGTTAATATATTCCTCTGTACGACAGCATCAGAGAGAAAGGGCAATCATTTAGGACATAAGAAATAAATTAGAATATTACTTGAATTCACTGAACTTCAGATATGAATAAAAAGCACAACTATAAAATCATTTCTGTGTTTGCAGTCATAATGGGGCTACTATATGTAATTAGATTTCCTGGTCTCAGAGGAAAAAAGGATGGAAGTTCACAAGGCACACTTTCATTCAAGAGGAAAAAAACCTCTTAATTCTTGGGTATGTTGTCACCTGTCTGTCATATCACCTGAGTGTGACACCTATCCCAGAATGTCAAGATTTTCAGAATTGTTAGATTTAAACTTGGGACAATTGGGTGTTACATTTAAATATAGTTTCTCTAATAGAACAGGGGATAAATCAATTATTTGGGGGGTTTAAAAACATCTGAAGTTGATGAGGAAAAGCAAGAAAATAGAAAATGGAAACTATAACACAAATTATCCATGTACAGTGGAATGGTGGTAGAGAGAGTAGATGACTTTTAAAATCATGGCTCTAGTAGCATCTTAGAGTTGTGGGGAAGCACAGTCCATTTATACCTTGCTCTTGTGATTTATGATGTCACCATTAAACCCCTCGATGGCATTATATCCTTGTAATTTGCAGTTGCCTAGCATTTTTGCCATATACAACTCAATAACTCATTGTGTAGCTATTTCACACACATATAAACACACACATTAGTGTGAATATGTGTGTGCTGAATCTGTAGTCAGTGGAAACCATGATTTTTGATGTAATAATAAGTTGGGTTAATAAAAAGCAAGAAATCACGGGCTGGATATGCAGTTACTGTGTCACTAGCTTTGTTATGAAGTGTCATATGAGACACAGCACTGCGTGCTACCGTAAACTAATTTCACATAGGTTTTGCATATATTCTTTTTAAGAACTTAAGAAGCAAAACTCTTTATAAGGTCCACCAAAAAGCCATTATTACAGGAAACTCATGAAACTGCACAGAGACAAGGAAGGAAATGTATTCAATTTATCTAAACATTATAGTAATAATTATAAAATAATAGGATTAGAACTACTACACCTTCCTGAGGTAAATATATGGATCTCCTTACTGTTCGGGGAATCTGTTTCCTTCCAGGGATTCTGGTTGTGGACAGTAATTATGAGGCCCTAAGTCCAAGAATGAGAAGGATTGGAACCTTTGCTTTGACTATAATACAAGTAGTCATTAGCTAGGGGGTATGAGGTGATGTTTCAACATGTCTTGTGCTAGCTTTTAAACCAACTTCTGTAATTATTCTCCAAAGGAAATATGAATGCCAGTGACTTTCAGGGGAGTTATTTTTATTTCTATTTGAATATTTTAGCTACAATGCTGGATATGCACTGCTGGATCTCTGAGAGTGCTGTTCTAAAATGCTATATTTATAAAATGACCAAAGAGCACATGCTGCCTGATTAAATTTATCCCAAAATGAGAGGTTTTCTCTGTAATCATCTGCTTGTTGACTAATCTGGGCACATCTCAGGCAGGTTTGGCGGCTGAGATGTAACAGGCAACAGTGATCCAGATCCTACAGGGGTATCCCTTTGTCTTTGCCTTCCTTTGAAACATGGAGATCATGAATGTGGTCGCTCTGAATTTACCATGGCTTAAAGTAGCATTCTCATTGTATGAGACTACTAGTTTGATACAAAAAAAAAAGTGGGGTTCTATTTTTAAAGTGGCACAATATATTAGATCACAGAATTGCATAGGTTCCTAGGAAGATATTTTTAAAAATATAGAAATTTTTTTTTCTAAAATGTATTTATAGTGTGCATCAAATGCAATTCTCAAAAATAACTTTTCCTGTGGAGTTTCCCTGCATACCATAGCTCGTGTCACATTATAATGTTTTTAGTATCACATGAGTGTCATAGACTAGACTAGACTGTGAGCACCTTGAAAAACAGAATCCTTCACTTGCCTTTTTTTACTCCTGCCAACATTCCACACAACACCAAGCACACTGTAAGTATCCATCAAGTACAGCATAAGAAAGATCAAATGATACTCTGTGTTTAAGACACTCAATGATAATATATATTTATAACCCTGTTAATCTGCAACAACTTCTGCCATGGGTCTACCTTTCTTTGCATTAGGGTTTTCTTATAAAAATCTAAATTGGGATTTAAGACTATGTATTGCAAATCTTTCATGAAGTCAGGAAATCAGTAAGAAATATATCCACAACAGAATAGATATCTCAAAATTTCTCTTTGAAAGACTTTAATGCCAGTAATTAAAAATTAAATAATAAAAATCTCAACAAATAGAGTTTGGTAGTGGGCAGAGAATCATTTGCCTTTGTACGATGTTAGGGCCCATCAAAAACTCTAAGAAGCTTTATTGTTGGCTACATTTTCCTCCATGGTTATTTTCTTTTCTATTGAATAATTTCTTAATGCCTGGAGGGTTAAACATTCTGATGAAAAGAGACTACTTAGCGTCTGTCTTAGATTCAAAGCTTCAAAGATTTAAAGCTTAGCAGCAATGTTTTTCTTGATCTTGTAACTTTAAAGTGCTACCTGTACAAATGTCTCTCTTTTGATATGGTTATTTTGGTGATATTTTTAAGGTTATATACATATTTTGAAGTCAAGGTGTTTGTGCAATAGTAACTTAAATTTGTAGCACTTTCCACCTCATTTCTCTGTTATCTAATACTGTCTTGAATCATCTTTAATTCCAATCATCTAACATCTTACTGGTTTTGCTTTGGGTAGGAGTAGCTTTGGAAAATGGTATGCTGTTCTTCAATCATATTGATGTATTACCTGAAAGCCAACACAGTTTTAGCAGTTTGGTATTTCAGAGAAAGTATCCAGAATTGATACAACTTACAGAGACATGTGTATGTTTGAGTGTGTGTGTGTGTGTGTGTGTGTATGGTGTGTCTGTAATCCTAAAATGAAGAAACATCTATTCTGGTAATAGCTGTGTACTTGGCCCCATCCACAGTTTGATTGTACATCAGTTATGATGTGTCTCTTTCTAACAGGAAGGATACCGATCTTGATGAATAGCTAAAAGGTAAGATCATTCTTAAAGGTGTGAGTGATTAATAATGGCCATGCATAGATTTTTTTCTAAGAGTGTAAATAAAATATATCATTCACATGAAGGGCAGGCGTTTGGCAGAATGATTCATAGTGCATTCGAAAGCATAAAAAGTCAAAGCTAAGGTCTCTTCTAAGCATGTCAAAGAGGAAGCTGGCTTAACCATTGGAAATATTCGAGTGGATATTGGTATAAAAATCATATGCCTTATGACATACTGAGAACTGGTCTATAATTTAAATTACCACCAACTAAACTAAATATTTTCCCTTTTAATAGCTAAAACCCAATAGTATAAAAGGGATATCTGGATCTAAGGTAAAGGTGGCACTTGAACCATAAACATAAATCCAAGCAACATTTGCTATATATTCTTTACGTTCCTATGGGAAGAAACCCTTTAAGCTGTAATATTAGCATTAAGCTCTGACATGGTTAGCATTCACACTGAAGTGTAACAGAGCCTATTAAATTAAAAACTAACACAATATGACTAGAAAATCTCTTCTTTGAAGACAGAATAACTACGTCTAGTGGTGATATCTAAGTACAACAATATGCAACCTATATGGTTGGCTTTTCTTATTCTGTACCAATGAGTTAGAGCTCAATATATTTTCACAATGCACAAAAAATAAGCTTCATGATGTTATGATACTACATGTCATACTCCTCTTATGGCCTTGTGCCACACAGGTTGTACATGTCACAGAAGGAAAAGGCCTTGGTCCCAAGGTCAGGGTATGATTTGACTTTTTTCCCCACAGTTCCAGGTGAATGGTGGAGCATTGGTGGTGTCTGTCCATAATGAAGCCAAGGTGAAGAGCAGTTGACTGACATCATAAACTGGGTGAAAAAACATGTTGATGACTCTCTGGGACTGAACCCCTATTTTCACTAAAAATCAAGTGTCATCATTTGTGCTCTTTTAAGAATAAAGACTTGAGACCCATTGGGTTTTAAAATATTTATTGATCAAATGTCCTATAAAAGATTTTATGAATGTTATTTTCTTCATCTGATCACTTTCCTGAGCACATGGGGCACACATTCTAAACATGATAGAAGGCATCACGACATTTTCTCTGCAGTTATCACAGCTTTCTCCCTCTGCTCTTTGACTTCCAGTGTTCCTTGCAAGTTGGGGCTGTGTAAACAGTCTAAGCATGAAGTTTACTGATGGAAGGAGATCTGGTAAATACACTGGACCTCAGAAACACCGCTTTGGAATGTGAAAAGCAAAAACTATGAAATACCAAAGGAGTATGTCAAAGGTACAACTTCACTATATCAAGGTCTTTTAGTACTTTTGGAAACTAAACTCTCTTTGAGAAAATCTAAGATAATAATATGGTATATTAACTTAAATATAACAGTTTCTTTCTCTCTCTCTCTCTCTCTCTCTCTCTCTCTCTCTCTCCCCCCTCCTCTTACATACCCTTTTCTCTAAGTATTTCTCTTAAAAATACACATTTTGAGGATTATTCTGCTTCTGGATGAGACAGTGCAGATATGTTTGCACATTATAGTCATGAATCTTGTAAATATCTTCAGGTTTCTGGGGTGGTAAGATTTAAAGTTTGTTCATTTCTATACTGCAATATATTTCAAGATTTGGAAATCTTTGAATAAATGAGGAATGGGTTGCTTATAACACATGTTTGAAGAATTCAAAATTATATCTCCAGAATAAAAATAATCAAATTTTGTCTGTATCTAGTAAGTGCTCTCATAAGACCCTATCATGTGTTGTACTGTAAGTTTTAACTTCAATATATAGTGCTTCTGTGTAAGTAAAAATAAAAACATCAGATGGTTGAGAGGGATTAGGTTTGGGGAGATAATGGTTATATAGGGAGCTAGTGGTAAATGTATCAAAAGCCTATAATATGTTGTACTCTTCCAAAGTTCCTTTTTAGGATATCTCTATATGCAGATTTAATAGAGACACATTTATCAAATATTAAGTAGAACACAGTAGATAAATAAGATAAATGCCATTTCTATATAATGTTTCCATATAAATCATCATATCATGGTCTATGGAAAATGAAATATACTAATTAGTCATCAATCAGACAAGTAAAGAACTACTTTGATCCTTTCTCCAATAATTTGGCTTTTTTCTTTGGGCTGTAGCAGAAGATGACAGTGAATAAAGAACTTTCTCCCTCGTCTCACCCACCTTCTCTCCTGCCAGTTGTGAGTGAATCTGGGTGATCAGCTTCTTTATTCCATGTGGCCAGGGTGATTAGAGATTCTTCTGATTCTCCAGACTTATTGGGATTCTTCCCAAGCTTCCCATTTTCCTGGCAAGATGACAACCAGATGACATATATATTTGCAACATAGGAAGAACCAAAAAACTGAAGTTGTACAACACATGACCATACTCACCTTGTGTGTCCACAAAGGGCACATTCTCTGAAGTCTAGCTCTGACTTCATGTCTCATGTGGTAACACAGATATTCTTTCATGTGTATGTAACTCCCCTTTTTATATTGCTAACACCATCACTACTTTTTTTTTTTTTCCTTCTGTTCAACTTTTCAACTCCTCAGGATCTGGCAAGACCCAAGACTTACTTAAACAGAAGACTCTATGCTGAGGTGTTTGACTGTTGAGTCACTAGTGATTTCCCAACCCAGAACACAGCTGTTGTTCTCTAGTTTTTGTTTTTTTTTTCCTTTAACTTCCCTTCTTTCCTCATCACCAAAGCACTATTTGCAACTAGCTCTCATTTAAAAGGCAGCCAGTTCCATGTCTTAGTAAATCAATGACTTGCTCACTGAGTCACCAGTAAAGAGACAAGCTGGCAGAACAATAATATAAGAAAGCAGTTTCTTTCTAAGAGGAAACTGCCAGGATCTAGTCATCAATATAACAGATGGTGCCAAAGTGGGAAACTATTATCTTAAAGTGGGGGTTGTCCCCTCTAATCAGAATACATCGTACTTCAATTTTAATTACTTGTTTTAAAGGCATTTTGTTTGACTTGTTTGACTCAAAATGTTCACAATCAGAACAGGTGTTTCAGTGAGAAGAGTGTTTTTGGAACAATTCAGGAAAGATATACCCAGATCCACTGGGTACAATTTTAATAACACAATCATCCTCAAGTGTATGCCAACTCCTAATACATTCCCACGACTTATTTATCAACATCACAGAGTTCAGGAGAATTTTCTCCCTTCACTTTCAATTTTTATGTGAAATCACTGGAAAAAAAATGGAAAAGAAAAAAAAAAGAAAGGATAACATTTCAGAAAGAAATATAATAAATCATAAAAAAAGAAATACTAAGGTACTAAATTCTGCTTCCATTAAATAATTTAGTCCCTTCTACTTCCAAATCAAAAGCTTCCTTTAGACTCATTATCCTCTAATATACTTTCAGAAAGTTCCAAAGAACCTGTAAGTTATTAAAATTCTAGAACTATTATTCGTTGGAGACAAAATGTAAATAGATACATGTTCAGCATCTGAATATTTCAGAAAATGTCTCCAAAATGTCCCATATGTTCTTCTAGAAAAAGCAGCAGTCCTGACAGTGAACCATGAAATATTCTGGAGGCAAATGGCAGAGTGCCAGTGTCTTAAGGGACAGCATTTCCACTTTAAATAACAGACAAAATAAAGCTTTAAAATGTTCTTGGTGATGTAGGATTCAGTAAATGTTTCAAAGCTATGTAAAGAAAATCTGTACTTCTTAAGACCAATGCTAAGAAGAAATAGACAAAAATTAAGAATTGTTTTGCCAGCCAGCATAGAGAATCAATTGGTCTCTTTCTGAAAGTCATGAAATTTAATGAATCAATAGGCTGTTAGGAATCAGGCCACACACACTCAAAGTGATTCCTTGTAAGTACTAGATACCAGAGATAACACAAAGCTCTTCAGAAAGTGCTGAGTACAAGCATGTATTAAAAAGACGAAATTGTGTACTAGCAGGAAATGAAAACAGCTTATTTTTGGCAAGGGTAAACCAATGCTTAATTGAAAGATAAGCAATTCGAAGGTAAATATCAAACTTTATTTTTTCATTTCTCATTTGATTTTTGTTATTTCTAGTTCAGTTACCCTGTCTCTAAAAATGGCAAAATCTCTGTCATAGAATAATTTGGTCTTAATTGACATTCCCCAAGGCAAACAAACTGGCAATATAATAATTCTTTTGAAAGCAAACACCCTTTGAGAATCAAGTGTGATCAGATAATTTTTTTCTTGGCCATTTTAAAGAGCCTATCTGTCTTTATGTGGCCTATAACACAAAAATTAAAATATATAAAATGGTGATTTAAAAAAGATACATAATTAGCAGGTCAGCTGGGGCCTAAAAGAAGGTTCTTCCATTATGGTGATATATTAAGCTGAACCACTTATTGAAGTCATTTAATTTCTCATTAAGATGTGAAATTTACTCAGCTGAAATCACAAGTAGTTACCTATGCTTACTTTAAAATTATTTTAAATGGGGAAACAAAAGGAAAACTTTCAAAAATTTTTATAGCAAGTTTTAAAACAAATTAGTAGAAGAAATTGGTCTGAAAATTAGGGTAATTACTACTAAATTGAGCAGTTTTGTTTTTGGTTTTGGGGATTGAACCCAGGGGTGCTTTACCAGTAAGCTATATAGCCATTTTTTTTTTATTTTGTATTTTGAGCAGGGTCTTGCTAAGTTGCTGAGGTTCTCACTAAATTGCTGAGGCTAACCTTGAATTCCTGCCTCAGCTTCCCACAACACTGGGATTGCAAGTGTTTGCCTCCACAGATGGCCTAATTGATTTCTTAAAATTATATTACCACTGTATTTATTCATCAAATATTAAGCCAGGATTATACAATATGTGGTTTTGAATTTGGGGGATAATAATATCTATAATTATGATTTATCTTTGTGGTAGAATTTTAATTATATCTAATAATTTTGGAGAAAAGACTCTTAATATTTAGGATATGTAAAATTTCAAATTTAACACTTCTAGTAACATAAACTGTCAATAAAAGTAATAATAGTGACAATTTTTAAAAAGTTATGCTTTATATAATAGACTGACACAGGAACAAGATCAATGCTGTATGTACTCCACTACTTCTGAACATTTAAAAAAAAAATATGTTTCAATATGTAGCATGGAGCGTGTCACCTGTAGATAATCAGTGACTCCTGAATGTCTAAATTATGGCTGCTACCCTATAGGGATGTGTATATATTTGTGGAATCATCCTTGGCAACAGTAGCTCTTCACCTAAGGACAACAGTAATTAGATAAAATATATTGGTATAAGCATTCTATTTATCCAGTACCTCCCTTCAAGTTTAAAAAATCTCTTCCAATCTTTCAAAAACATGTTCACATACTGCTGATATATTAACATAATGTCCCTAAGACAATGTCATTGTTCCTTGGTGTTTTATGACCTGCCAGATCATCATTAACTCTTACTATTAACTATGCTGAAGACATATTTGTAAGATATATACTAGATCTAATACATACAGAATCAAACTCTGTCACAAATTTGACAATTTGCATCACATCTATTTATATATATTTTTTTCTTACTCATAAACTCAAGTACAATGTATAAAATATGCCTTCCACTGGGGGAACTGGTTCAAGTTGACCAAAATTTTTCTTTTCAAGGTGTGGATATGAGATCATTGGTACAATACAAAAAAAAAATGATGATTAAACTGGGACAAACCTCAGGAGCTCCATCTGATATTTTAGTTATTTACCAGAACTCTGAGTTTACATTCATGGTATATGGGAGGTTAAAACTCTGTTTCTTTGTTGACTGAGGACTCAAAATCACTAGTGTGTGGGTTCATCTGGCAGGAGATACTGTTCTAACCTAAGGGTCAACTGGCACAAAATCCCACCAAGTCCAGCTTTAGATGTATAAGGTTTCAATCCTGAGGAATCCAGCATTGGTAAATCTGAGAGTTCCTTTGACAGTATTCATAATGTAGTCTATGACTTCTTTGACATGTTTATCCAGACTCATCCCTACTTTTGAGGGGCCCTGGACAAATATTTTTTCTGGCCCCCATCTGTGTAAATTATCTGATTTAAAATGTATAAATCTCATGGCCCATATGAAGATATTTACAAGAGTGGGTGTAGAAGAGTAATTATGTATTATTTGGTGTTCAGTCAGTGCACATGAAGGTCTTTCTTGGTGTGCAGGCACCATCTATTTGTGTTCAGGTTCAAGAATAATTTCTTCATAATATTTATTGTCTAATATATATTTTCCTAAATTATGTCATATCTCAAACCACATGAAAAAGGTAACAATGCCATCATCACAATGTTATAATTCTGTAAAACCTGTTTGTATTGAAACATTGTAGTTCTTGCTACACCACATCCCTAATACCATTTATTTAATCACAAATTTACTTACAATGTTGCATCAATTCATAGCTTCTAGTGACTCCATTAGAGGTTCTATAACTATCCTGTATTGATGATAACCACAAAAGCAAGACTTACTCAGACTAGATAAGAAAATGTGAGTTATTTTCTTTCATGTTAATTTTACCATACAGAATTTTATAGCTTAAACATAGAATAACATATAGTTTCAAAAACATGTTTTCTCTTGAAATCTTTAGCCAAAAATCATTATATTCCTAGAATGTAATATTTTCAATGTTGTCCATACTGCTGCCTTCCAGTGGGGGAACTGGTGAGGGCCTCATGAGCTGAACAAGAATAATGTTCCTATTCACACCAGGAAAGTCCATACTTTGACCTCCAAGGCTAAAGACTGACCCAGTAAATTGTGTAACCCCATTAACTAGGGAAAAGAGGAGACTTCTATCAGAGGCCTGATTGACATCACAGAGCAATGGTTGGGAAAGCCTTCAGAGGAGGCTACTTGGCACGTACTGACAGAGTCTAACAAAGGGGTGAAATATCTGCTCTAAACAAGAATTCAGGGCCTTCAGCAGAAGGCACCTGCCACTATGATACTGGGCACAAGAGGAGTCATGAGGTCTGAACACAGAGAGGTGGGAACTGACTTTGTGGCCCACACACATGGCCCATGACCAAAGACAGAAGTGAAGTATCAGTAGCTCTGAGAATTTATCTCATTCTGTGCCCAAAGTGAGATTCATCCCAAATGCATATATCAACAATGTTGTGATAACCCAGTGTCATATGATCCTGCAGCAGAAATGCTGTGATCTGGCCTTCAGGGTACTTATAGGTCTTAAAAAAGTGCAGAGTTCATAAGAGCCAGGCCACAAGAAAGTTTTTCTTTTCAAGTACTATGTTTTCCTCCTTTTTTTTTTTTTTTTGTTGTTGTTGTTTGTTTGTTCGCTCGCTTTTACAGTGCTGGGATTGGAACCCAGGATCTCACACATGCTAGGAAGGGCTCTTCATACCCTGTCCTCCTAATTTTTTTTAAAGCCCTTAGATACAAATTCTGACTTCCTATAGCAACAACACATGTCCCTTTCAATAGAATGACTAGTTTTATTTTCAAATGTATTTCCATAGAGTAGGTTACCTAATAATATTAAAATAGCCCTCCAGAAAGGGATCTGTATCTTATATTTCTAGTACGCTCTGCAAAAACTGGCCTAGGGCTAGCCACATAACCATCAACAAATACTTCTCAGTTGATAATAGCTGTTCACTAAATACACTAAACTGTAGAATGCTATAAAAGTAATTGTTACTGGAAATAAATTCATGGTAAGAGCAGTCTTTCTTCATTACAATGAGAATGTAAGGAAAATTTACCATATGTCAATCATTTGGCTGTAGTGAAATGCTGGGTGGATTCCACAATTCCTAAGACTATCAACTATGCTAAGTCCTGTGTATTGCTTCTCTTCTCTTTCCCTGTTGTTACTATTGAGGATGTGCATAACCTTGTCCTCCCTTTTTACTAAACCAAATTCAATTCTTCATTTTATATCAAATTTCATATCATCATTTTTGATGACTAACATCACCCCAAAATGATCTGTTATATAGAATTGGGGTAGCACCCTTTTATATATCTATATGACAGTGGTTTACATTTATATATATATCTCCACAGAAAATTATTTTCTTTATACTAATGAGCATACTTCTTATAGAGCACGTAAACATTTCCAGATAGAGGAGGAACTGAGAAATATTTTCTAATTTAGACTAAGTTTGATCCCACCTTGCTATTCCTAGTCTTCAAAATATTTTTCCTTTCTTTCTTTCCTTCTTCTTTTTTTGGTGCTGGGATTGAACCCAGGGCCTTGTGCATGTGAGGCAAGCACTCTACCAACTGAGCTATATCCCTAGCCCTTCAAAATCTTTTGAGAATCCCTGAGGCTTGTTAAAATATAAGTTGTATTGAGGATTAATAGCCATAAATGATTAAGCAATACTGCATTTAAGCAACACTGCAGTACTAGATGCAATAGGTTAAGAAATTAAGCTAGTATTGATTTTCCAAGTGATATACAAACAGATCTTTACTTTCTTCCAAACAATTTTTCCCCAGTATCAGCTAACATCACCCATAATTATCACCACCTACTACCACCATTACCTATGAAACCAAATTATCTTAATTGTTAAATCCTTGAAAGCCAATGCCTCACATTATTTGTGTTTCTATCCTCAAGAAAACAGACCATACTGACACTCAACAAATATTTTTTAAGGAAATAAAAGAAAATCTACATTGATTTACCTTCTCACACTGGTCCAGTTATATCTGACTCAACACATAACAAGATAATGTAATTTCCATTCCTTCACTACTTTACCAGAAGTTGTGTGGCAATAATAATTACTTTGCCAAACTTGTGAACATTGTACAGGAAATCTACTCCATGGTTACAGGGCTTCACAACTCACTTTGATAACTTTTTCTCAAGGGAAACTAAACAGGAGGATATAAGTGACTTCTCTTTTCAATCATCACTGAGGAAAAAACAATGAAATCATGTGTCATCTTCATTTATTAAACTATCACATAAGCCAAAACAGGAACAGAGGACCTTATTCTTTAGAAATTGTTTTAAAAGAAGATGAAAATGTACACTGAAAAATAAACAAGTGAGGGGGAAAAAATAAAATGAAGTTGTGCAATTTACAGTCTGGGCCAAATATCAAGTGATGCAATAAGTCCTCTGCATTATCAAAAGTATATATTTAGACAATGGCTACAGGAGACTTCAAAAATTAGATATTGTTATTACATTTCTAAAATCAGAATATCTTGAAAGTGGTAATGCATATCTTCTTTGCGTTTCAGCTGTATCCACATGTGGAATATAGGTCTTCAAAGCACATTCTGATTATACTAAAATAAAGAGCAGTTGAAATTAGGAGGTATTATTTAGTCCTTATTTCCAGTTGGAAACAAGATAATCTTCCATAACCTCACCATCAGGTGGATTCTGAAAGATAATTATTTTGCATGCTCAGTTCAGGTTCTTGATTCCAATGCAGGAGGTTACTACAGGTTTTAGAGCCGATGAGAGCCAAGATACATAAACTTTATTGTTATTGTCGCCCATTTGACAAGATAGTGTCCCAAATGAATGGGCATTGGCCATTCAGATGGAAAACAAAAGCCTGTTTATCAGCTGGTTAATTGCACTCAAATATGAAATAAGATTCCCAGCAGGGTAGCTCCCTCACATTTCTATTTCTCACCTAAATTATAAACTGTCTGTGAACAGAACCATTTCCAGAATCCAAGTGTTTATCATATTGAGACACATCTGCCACAGGTGACTGGTGACCTTTCAACTTTGGTCAGCACCCTGACAGCCAGTGCAGTCATAGGAAAAGGGGAGGGGGATGCAGACAAGTTTCCTGGCACTGTTATCTTACTTATAGGCATTTGGATTAACTGTAAAATGAGGAAATAACCAAGTAAAATGAGAACATTGAAAATACTCCTTACATAATGAGGTCGGTGAATGCTTTTACTTCCCATCCAATTTTTTGGATTTGAGAAAGACCGGGTTTCTTGTTGTTGTCATCATTAATTCATTTTATTAGTAAAATATTCATTTTTCAAATTTAACTGCTGGAGGGTCTTATTCCTTGTATAACTGTAAAAATGATACTAGCATTTCACTTAGCCTGTTTGACACTTGCTAGATTACTCAAGAATCAGCAACAATGCTTGCTCTACCAATGCAAAGATAAATTCAAATAGAGGGCTCCATTTATCTTCTAAGGGCTTTTTGTTTTTTAAACAGTAGCTTTATTTCTTTATTTTTATATGGTGCTGAGGATTGAACCCAGAGCTTCCCTGTGCTAGGCAAGTGCTCTACCACTGAGCTACAACCCCAGCCCTCCTGAGGGGTTTTTAAACAGGCTGATTGATTAGTAAATGGATAATTAAAAAATGCAAAGGTAGACCCTCCCTCACACACACACACCATTGAAGGAATCTTAAACTGATAATAAACTCCCACTAATAAGGATTGTAATTTACTGAATTACCTTAAATCATGTACTATACTAAGAGTGTTGTTTTGTGCATTCTCTGTTAATGCATGCACCTTGCATCTTGTACACAATCTCAGCACACAAGAAACACAGTCCCATTAAGGCAGGCATCCAGAATGGGTATTGTTGACCTGGTTTTGATTCTTGTGGGCATTAAAATGCTGACTGCATTCAAGTACATAGTTGGACCAGTCATATGATTTTGATAAATATTAATGCAATCTCTTTGTCCATTCCTATTATCTTTCAGCTACATTTTTTCTGACTATCTACTTTTTCAAATCATCAGTGGATCCTTCTGCCAGATGAAGCATTATTAAGGCTATTCCCACTCCCTCAGGAGGTAATCATCTAATTTAGTAAATAAATAGCTGTTCCTCATTCATGATTCTTCTTAATAAGCCCTCAACTTAGTTTTTGGAAATCTTCTTCCTCTCCCCATCCATGTAAATTCCATGTCTTTCTGTCTCTCTTTCTCTCCCTCTCTTTCTCTCTCTTTTCTAGAAAGACAAAGGGGAAAATCATTCCAAATCATTATTTTCCTGGCTCAATAATACAGATTTTAACTATGGCTTAAATCTAGTATTAAGGTTCTCACTTCTAAGACAGTAGGAGGGATCTGAGTGACTCAAGACCAGTCATCACCATGGTGATATTTGGACCACTCTGTTATAGCTACTGGCAAGTTACTGTGTTTCCTATTTCCTAAATTCAGTCCTTCCAGAATGTTTTTAAGACCATCATGTAAAGCCTGGTCTACCAGCTTCATGTTAATTCCAGGAGCCCTCCTCCCACCCTGATATTCTTCCAGTAAGTTCCTTTTTCTTTTTATAAACCAGAGTTGGTTTCTGCCGTTTGCAAGGAAGAACCATTATTTATTGGTGTATAAAATATGTAATTAAGAAAGATCACTTTAATTCAAAATAATATTTGCAATATTGGGAGAGGAAACACACAACGATTCCAAAGTGTTTAAAGAAGTTGGAAATGATGGTGGTCTCAGCTAACCAGGAAAGGACACTAGAATTCGTGACACTAGAAAAGACAGGAAGAGGATTTCAGTATGTGTGGTAAGATGGAGAGAATGTTCTAGGCAGAGAGAAGGGACAAAATGTACTCAGGGGATAATGAACAGATCAACTTAAATGGAGTGGGGATTACCTCAGAGTGTTCTTCCTGCCACAGACATTTGCTTAGTTTCCTCTATTAGGCACTATGGGAACATGGGGACGGATAAGATCAGGCACCTGCCCCTGGGGAGCACAGAGGCTCTTCAAGTAGAGAGGGATACAGTTGGAGTGTACAAACAAAAGATTTCTGACCACTCTCCCAAATCCGTTCCGTGGGAAAATAGTATCTTCTCTAAAGCAAAATTTTGGTGTTACCAATGTGGTATTTACAGGTGGAAAAAGGAAAAATAATGGTAGATTTAAATGCATGTATTTAAAATCGTAATGAGCAGACATTTGAAGCCTTCAAGGGTAGCACTCCATGAAAATTGTGAGAATTTCTAGCTTCAATTGATTCTCACTTTAACACTTTGAGTAAGTGTAAAAGCATTCGTTAAAAAAAATATATAACCTATATGTGAAGGAAAACTTAATTTTACAATTGTAATTCCATTATATGCTTCTCTGAAAAAGTCTTTACTCATACCTCTGCTTCCTTCTGACAGCTTTTAGCCAAAGTTTTTTTATCATTTGCTCTCTTTAGGACATAGTTTGCAAAGATGATGCCTCTAGGCCATCTTAGTGTTAATACAGTTTATATTTTTTTCCTATCTTGTTGTACTATTGATATTTAAAATTCCTCTAGGTATAAAGAGTAATTTCCTGCTTCATAACCAAACTAAGCATTCCTGCCCAAGGAATGTGGGTGACAAATACAGCTTCCCTGTTGGATGCAGTCAAAGAGAAGGACTTGCTTAACCCTTCATCAGTATACAGTGTAGACTACCCACATGGACTATTCAGGCACAGTCCAAAGGGTACTGATAAGTAATAACCTATCCATCTCACCTCCTTGGATCCTTTGTCAGTGTTTCTGAATTTTTTTTTTTTTATGGTTGGAATTAGAAAATTATGGCCTTCTGGGTATAACAATTTATTTAATCAGTCTTTTACAGTACACATTTAAATTGATTCCACTTCAATTACCTGGATTATCTGATTACTTATTTTGGATAAATTCCAAGGAATACAATTGCTAGTATATACACATTTTCAAAGTTTTTGACCTGTAGGGCATTTGTTAGTTATTTTTCTTCTGAAAAATTATACTAATTTATAACCAAACTAGCACTGTATAAGTTATTGCCACATTGTCTTTTGAATGTAAGTCCTACAGTACAGGAGGAGGAAGAATATGGGTGGGTTATTTTAGTTGTTGCATGAATGTCTAATATGAGTTTCCATTCTCAGTCAAAAAACTGATAAAATAAAGTGTAAGTAGTGGGGCTTTCAAATCTCTCTCTGTTTCTCAATACATGTTATGAGATAAAACCTCTCTGAAAATGTAAATGTCAATAAAGAAGCCTAGACTTTCCTAAAATAGAGAAGAGTATCCCTTCCCACCATGAGATTCTTCATTCAGTATTCATATATCTATCTTTGCAAAGAAAAAGTCAGGGGGGATTGGACATTCCTCACCTATATACTTCTTCATATCTCTGCCTTGTCTCATTCTGCTCCTCTCTAACTAGAATATCCTCCCTTTCCCTCACCTACTCCAAGCCTGCCTTTCCTTCAATCTAGAGTACAAACCTGACTTCTGCCATGCTGCCTCCCTGGACCACCTGGCTCACAGTACTCATTCAGTCTATTCCTTGGCCCTGGAGGAGAATGAATATTGGCTAACCTACAATGACTAGTACATTTGGGCTTAATTCAATTTAAGAATAACAATAGATCTGCCAAATATTTTATTCCTTCTCCTGACCATCTTGTTCTCTGTCACTGGAAAATAAACTATCAGTTTCTTCTATATCTATAGATATAACTAGCTCATAAAATAATTACCTAACTTAGAAAATACATAAACCTCTGCCATTTCATGGTGTTAGTGATCTACTTAGATTCCTGTGTTTTTAAGATCCGGAGTTTTTCCTTGAACTCTCACTAGGAGTTGTCAGGATGTTACTGACCCACAGTTATTTTTGAAAATAATTGAAGTTTTCTCAACCGTAGAGTGAGAATCTTGTTAAATACAAATGAAATGCAGAATTACACATCTTTATTTTGCAAGGTTTCTGGTGTGAAGCATTTAGTCTTCCCAACAAGTCTTCCCTGTTTCTCACTATCTTCCTACCATACACACACATATATACACCTATATACATTCCACAGCTAAACCCTTAGTTTAAAGTAATAACTATTTTTCATTAAAAATAATTCATGAAACTACTCAGAAGTAAAGTATAATTTTTAGTCATTTGAGAACAACTCCCCTCAACTTTCCTAAGAAATTAAAAATGGTTCTTCAAATGTGTACAGATTATATTATATTTGTTAAAAGTTGAAATTTTTCTATTTTTCTTATATCTTTTCCTGAAATTAGTGTCCTATATAATTTTCATACCCATGTATTTTCCAATGATCAAAAATGATACTGAATTCTAATCCTGAAATTTATGTGTGACTACAACTGGAAGATTTATCTCTCTCCACCGTCTGCCCCGCCACCGCCAGGTTTGGTACTGGGGACTAAATCTGGAGGTATTTTACCATTGAACTACATCCTCAGCCTATTTATTTATTTATTTATTTATTTATTTATTTAATTTTGAGACAGACTTGCTAAGTTGCTGAGGCTGGCCTTGAACTTGCAATCATCCTGCCTTAGCCTCATGAGTCACTGGGATTACAGATGAATGTCACTGTTCTTGACTGGAAGATATTTTAAAATTATTTTTTTCTTTGGGGATTTTTCATAAGAACTGTCATAACTAAGGAGAAAAAAATTTACTACAAATAAAGACTATCTGAAAACACTTTCAGATTTCAGGTATAATAATTTCTTCTTGGGCTTCTAAAATAAAATCTCAAGATGTTGCAATGTAAGTTAGATCTAATGTTAAGTGGTGGTGGTGAAGAGAAGAAAAATAGAACCTGGCAAACTTGTTTTTCTTTTCATGTAAAACGAAATTTCATATGCAACCAAGAAAAGTTCTCCTATGATCAGTTTGTCAGTCTACAAAGTACTTTCCTAAAGACTGAATTGAACTCTGTAGGAGATAACCCTTTCCTGGGAATACTTTCAGTTTCCAAACTTTAGAAATAAAACAAATTTTTGCCCATATTTAATAGTGAAATACACAGCATTCTTTTAGATTCTTCCTCTTAAGATTTTTTTTTTTTAACAAAAAGAAATGTGACCAGGAAATTTCTTCTTTTTGTTGTTTTATTTCTTTTGCCTTCTCTCTTCATTTTCACATTTCTCTTAGATGTGGAAAGTTCAGAAAGTAACACCTGCTGGGGCAGAGGTAGCAGTGAAGCTCCACTTCAGCTGTCCCATGAGGGAGTGCTATGCCACTGACCATGATCTCCACACTACTCTACCTTGCCCGCCTACACTTGGCATCACAGGTTGGCCACAGTGACCTGTCCTCATGCCCACCAAGGCAAAACAAAAAAGCTTGGGGTCTGGATAGCTGTGTCTCTTACCCTTCTCAACTGAGAATAGAATCTTTGTCCTTCCACCACAGATGGTCAACAGACGAGTGGGCCAGTAATCTGAGAAGAGGCCAAACTTATTTTAATTACAAATTACTCCATCACTCTATGTTTGTTATCTCCTCTACCTGCAGCTCATGTAAAAGACAACTTAATATAAGTTATTGAAATAATCATCAAAACCTTTTCTGCTTCACCACTCTCTGTCTTTCTCTGGAAAGCCTGTAAGTTTGTCGGGATTTATAACTGCAAATGCCTGAAGTCAATTTTCAGTTCTAGCAAATGTGGGGTAGAGGCGACTTTAAAACAAGCTGATCAGACATTGGAACAACAAAGACAGGAGGATTAAGGCAGTCAGCAAAGATGAAAGTATAAAGAGATCTTGGGGGAAAATAGCTTGAGAGGAGCCTTTTAAAAATCAAACAGAAAAATTCTCATCAGTAGGTTCTTACTCCTTTTTAAAAATTTTAGCAACATGTGCAAGGAGTTTTATATATCAAATCAGATCTCCCATTCTTAAAAGAAAAAAAAATAAAATTGGGATACAAGGAGGTTGATAACCCTTTAGCAATTCTTACCTAGTTATTTAGCATTGTGTCAATAGAAAAACACTTAACAATTTGAGAACATTTTCCAGGAAAAATACACAGAAGTGGAAGGAAATCCTTGTGTCCATGTGGAAACACTTATTGGCTTCTGCTATGTAGAACTTGTCTGGGCATTCACAGAACTTATGACATATTTCCTTGTTATGTATACACTTTTCTTGTCCAACAGTGCCAAAAAGTGATAACTTGGAGAATGAGAATTATACTGACAGTCACCTGTCATTCATTGTCCTTTATTAACTGACAACCTCAGGCATTTAGGCATGGATTTATGGGTCCTCCCCCACTTTCACTTTATTTTTAAAGGGACTGGGGGAGGGGAATAATATCAGAGGATTCAGTCCTGAATAGACTTTTGTTTTGCTCTTTCTTTTACCTCTTGACTGTGTCAAATGCAGTGTGTCTCTCATGCAGTTTCTCTCTTTAGAGAGCCTTGGCTGGGCCAGCTAGTTAGTATTCAGAGACAAGGCAAAGAGGATAAAATTCTTCTCTCCACTTGCTGAGACTGCAAATAAGCAATTAGACTAAAAGCAATGTATTGGAGAAAGAAGGCCATTGCAGACATCATTGTTGACTGGAACCTGCCAATATAACTTTAAAATTGTAAAAACTTCATAGCAGGGAGAAATAGTCACTTAGAGGCACATAAGTTAGTTAAGACACTAAGTCAGTATTTGCTACAGACATTTCTGCTGTGTAATGTACTCTGTGAACTGTAAGATTTTCCATTTAATCTTGTTTACTTGTTGTAATGAGAAACAAATGGGTGAAATTAGCAATGGTGATAGAAAATTCAACCTTTTATAGTATTGCATGTTATGAAAACATTCTCTAGATTGGCATGTTACTCTCATTTTAATTTGAGCTCAGTTTAAGGGATTGTAATAGAGGTCTGAAGGTTACAAACGGCTTTATAAGTCTGACCAAGCAGTATCATGTAGCTCGGCTGCATAGTATATGATGGTTTTAAAACAATCTATATTGTGGTTATCAGTGAGAGTGTCTGAGCTAATTCTTAAGCCTCTTCTTCCTCCCTCCTTCAATACAGAAGTTGTGTGCTGAGTTCTAGTGATTAATGCACTTCCTTTCCTTGTGCAAGTGCATTTGCTCTGTTAAAAAAAAACTGGGATTACCTAATTCCATTTTGTGATGGTTCCATCCCCAGTGCGCCTTCCAGATTCGCCAATTGAGGGGAGGTGGCAAGAAGACCTTCTTGATTTTATATCTATCCCTTTTCCTCTTCCCACCCCCATCCTTCCAAATCACGTTTCCTAAAAGTTGAGAAATGCTAGCCTGATGAATTTATTTTTACATATTCTAAGCCAGGAAAAAGAAAAGAATCTGGATTATTGACATTCTTTTACCGGAACTACAGTAGACTAGAGTTAGCAGAAAAAACTGCTAATCATCACAGTTTTCGTGTTGGAAGCAATTTGCCTATAATTAGTAAGTTGATAAATACCAACAAAATGGGTGCTAAAACGAACAACTCTTGTGCTGAGAGACATTTGACTCTACATTACACTTTGCATTTTTATATATGCAGCATTACATTTTGTTACAAAGAGCGACAACTCTAGTGGCAGCTGAAGCACTCTAATCTGTCTTCTGAAGAAAAGCAGACATACATCTTAATATAACAACTGCTTTTATAAAGCATATCTGTTTTTTTCAAGGAGTAAGCAATGCAAGGATAAGAAAAGAAGTTTTTTTAAAATTTATCTTATATAAAACAGCAGCAGAAGATGGAAGACTTGTTTTGCTACATAATAAAATGCCACAGCATGTAAGTTTAAATGACACCAGTGTCTTTGGATATATTCTTCATTGGTAATACCAAATTCACACTTGTTTGTATATATTTGCATTCTACATTTCATATAAAATGGTTGTTCTACTAAATGTTTCATCTCCATGTAAAATCAAACCCATGGCCTTTTTTGTTCAAATCAAATAAGGAAATGAGAATGATGTCTCACTGAAAAGTGAGACAAATGTTTAATTCAAATAAAGATGATATGAAATACTTTATCTTTGAAATCAAACATGTCTATAAGTTTGGAATGTTCAATACTAGCTTAAAGGTCTAAATCATAAAAGGTACATTATACATAGTAAGCAAAGGAATATGATGGATTTTTTTCAGTGGGATGCTGGGATTCTGGCTCTTTTATACTTACCATGATACCACAGTAAATTATGATCTGAAAGAGCAAGAGGTTGTCCCAAGAAAGAAGTAATGAGAGCATAAATAATGAAATCTCTGTGTGAATGTGCTTGGAAAAATACTACATTTGTCTAATGCTTTTAAACTGGTGTTTATAGGCATAATTTGAGGAGCATTCTTTTCTACATCCACTTTACAGGTAACTTGGTTAGCATATGTAAATCAGAGAACTTTTAGTGTCTTCATACTACAGATCATGTGGGATACAGATTGGCTTGTTATCAAATACTATCTAGTATAATTGAAATATACTCTAACATATTTGAATATTATTTTTTTCGCTTTCCCTTTAGAAAGTACACCTTTGTACTCCCAAGTACTGAATATGACAATAAGAAATGGTCACAGGAAAAGAAAATGAAAGTTTTTCTTCCTCTTTTCAGAACATTTTATAGTGGGTGGTAGAATATTTAAGCCATTTCAAAGTCATGTAAAATATTCCAAATATGTCAGGGGTAGAAGAAGAGGCTATGATTAATTATTTTTCTACAATAAATAAAAATAAAAGAGAACACTTAAAAAGACCAAATGGTTTGTTTTCATTTATAGTTCATATCAATAAATTTATACTATGAGCATTTTGTTTGTTTAAGATATAGTTTATATGTGATCAGTAGTAGATCAATTTGTGTGTATGTATGTGTTACTGTGAATTGAACCCAGGAGTATTCTACCTCTGAGCTACATTTTAGCTCTTTTAATTTTATTTTGAGACAGATTCTTGCTAACTTGCTCTTTCCCAGGATGTCCTCTAACTTGTGAACCTTCTGAGTAGATGCGATTAAAGACATGTACTACTGTGCCTGGCTTAAATTGATTATTATGAAATAAAACAGAAATCTCGAGGAAGTATCTGCTGTGATTATTTGTGAGGTCTAAGTCCCATCATTATCATATTATTATTATTATTATTATTATTATTATTATTATTCATCCTGGTTAAAACTTTGGCTTTAGTTGATTGGGCCTATGTGCTTTTAATGAGATTTACTTATAAAACAGGATCAAAACTTCTTTCACACATGTAAATTTTTCATGACATAATATTTTATCAATAAACCAAGGCAAATATTTTAATCTTAAATTGAATTTTTAACCCCTTTGAAAAGCCTCTTCTCTTACCTATTTTCCAAGATCAAGAATAATACACTTGTAGAGAATGTGACATTAGAATGAAGCTATGCAACTAGGTCAATTTTGCTGCCATTATATTTTTTGCCAATATTATTTAATTTAGTGTAGGTGCTTTTTTTAAGCATTTTTAAGAGATAATAATATTTTACAAGTACTATATAACCTGTCTCCATGGAATATTTCTTTCTAAAATAAAGTTGAATAAAGTGAGCTGCAAGAGCCTTTGTGTGTTTGGTTTATTCCCCCCCCCCGCCCCGCCCCCCCCCCTTTTTTTTGCCATTCAAAAACAATGCTGACACATGCATGAAATGACAAATAGCATTAGTGTAATAAAGAAGTTAAACCAAACCCAAAGCACAGTCATATATTAAATTGTTTTAAAATATACTGACCTAAGCACCTCTGTAAGATATTATAAGTAAAATTTGAAGAAGGAAAAAGGTATTTGGTAGTGAGATGAGCTGTCCTTTGTACCTTATATAATTGCTGATTTGCTATCATGTTTGCTTGAATTCCTTTCTCAGATACTATTTTCATGTCTCTTTGTCAAAGGAGAGGTACTTTTTTTCTCCATCTGGGTAACTGATGTGAGCTCAGACCAAGCCTCTCAGGGCTACAGCAATGTGTCCAAGAAGCTTTTGGTAAAAAGCCTTTTAAACAGCCCCTCATTTCCACTCAGCAGATCAACACATATGTTTTACCAAAAGAAAATTTCTAACATTTCAACATAAGCTTCAAACACCAGAACAGTAACTTAGTAACTATGTTTCATTAAGACCTAGTGTTGACTAACTCTTGCCCACTCCCATACAGAATGAAATCTAGTACAATTGTTGTGTCATCTTCTTTGATAAGTGGTTATTTTCTAGAATTTGATGATTTATAAGGCTTTTCTAAAAATGGTCAATATTTCTGAAGCAGATGTTTTTGAACACACATTAAGTCTGTACAAAGTAATATGGAGTCAAAAGAAGTATTTTTCATTCTTTTACTTCTTCCAAAGAAGTTAAAAGTATATGGTATAGCTTTTCATATCAGCAACCACAAATAGGAAAAGAAATAATTGTAAAACATACAATAATGGAACCATTTTCTGCACAGATCCAACTATGTGGATCAATTAGCCCCACAGTTACTTTTAATGAGGGTTGTTGTGGAATAAGTGGAAACATCTGTTACCCATGAACCACCACAGTGGCTACATAAGAAAAAGCAGTTCTCTCTTTTATTGATAGGGACTGGTCTTTATGGAATATTCTTATTAGTATGCTTAGAACAACCATGCAAATCTCTAAGCCAAATTAATTATTCTTGGCATGACCAAGAGACTATCCTATAGTCATTTTTAGGCTAGAAGCAGGGGAACCCTTTCTATGTATATATTTTATTATGGTTAGTGATGCCTAATTGTCCTACTGTATGATGCCCTATTTTACCAGCTACAGTCTGAATTCATTCCCATCCTTTCCTTAAAAGTTTGAAACCCCCTAGTGACAGGAATATTAATGTGCCAACACTGTCATATCTATTTCAGCTCATACATATGCAATGTCTTTGTTTTCAAAGATTTATGTCAGACTTTGCTGAAGTGAGGTATTCTACCATTTTAGATAATAGCATGCCAAAGCGATGTTATCAGCCACATTCAGCACTCACTCAGGCAAACAGGAGGAGCATCCATTCCTTCATGGCTTCAACTCATAGAAACTGTTATTTATCCTTATTTGATGAGAAAATCTTTCAGGGGGAAATGGTGTATTTTTAGAAGAAGATTATGGCCATCCTGTGGATTATCTTTTAATTAAGAATGGATGATTTGTGCCCACTCTGCTGTAGCAAACGTCTTGCTGCTAATGAAGTTTAAAAAGACTTACTTTATTTAATTACAGCTAATCACCAGGGTAAAATGCGGAATTTTCTTTGATCCTACATGTGGTAATCCCTGTGGATGATAGCATCTCCTCAAAATGCTTTGAGTCTTTTCAGCCGGTCACCTCTTGGCCAAAGTTAGAACCACCTTATGCCAAAGAATGTTTTCATTCCTTCTATAGTTGCCTACCGTAGCATAAAAATTACATGAAATTTTATTTAAAAGCTGAGATGGCCCTTTTTACAGAGAGTGTTGAAATATTGAAATATTTTAATCTTTTTCTTTGTCCAATACCCAGAACTGAGTTCTTTGTTCTGGTTCAGTGGTTCAGTTCACCTGACATTACTGGACAAGCTTGGTGTCTGGCACTCTTCTAGGAAGAGAAATATGGAAAGATCACATTGAGCCCATCATACACCAACCTTTAAAGACGGATCATGTTTGCTTTCTGCTTTATTAAATCTCTGTGAATAGAAATAGGTAAATATGCTGCAAAACCAAGAATTTTTCTTGTCTTAGATTTAGTTTGTTTTTAAATCACCAGATTATAATTACTTTGTGAGATAAAAGAGGTCTTTCTTTTACATTTTGTCTCATGTCTCATTTTGTAACATGTAAACACCCACTTTCTAGCCTAATTCTTTCCTGAATCTTACAGAAAATTATCTTGAGAATGCATGTTAAGACCATCTTTATTCTAGGTGATATCTATGATTTTTTCATCTTTATAAACAGTAACCTTAATAATTTCCACTAGAAAGTAGAGTGTAATTCTTTGTATGCTTTCTCATATCTACTCTTCCAAACATAAATTACATTTTTTTCTGAAGTAAAAGCCAATCCCAAATTAATTAGTGTGATTTATGTTTTTAATCTCAAAGAGGCCATCCTATTCTTTCAAAAAAATTACCTTCTTTCTCTTTATTCTGCTTTGGTTCTGCAATTCTCAGTCCATGTGATCCTGCTGATGTTGACTGGTTGGCAGAAAGGCCCCAAGGTCAAGGTCCTGCTGGACTTCTCACCTCCTAGAGAATAGAAACTACCATGGGAACCAGAGGGGGCTGATGGCAGCTGAGGCCTGTGTTGGGCAGAAGAGGGCGCCAGCTAGCTGACCTTGTCCACCCCAACAGCTGACACCCATTTAAAGATGGTACCAAACCTGCATTTGAACAGAATAGATGCGATGAGTATTTGGGAGAGATTATAAAATTTTCCTGGAAAATGAGTATGTCTAAACTAATTAATCACAGCAAATGAAATATATGGTTTTGTACATCTTTTCGTGATTTTGTATCAGGCAGATTTCAAGATTATAAAACCCAGGTGTCCCCCCCAAAATAATTCTCACCCAGGAGGGGAAGTTATGAAAGATAAATTATTCCTTTTGAAACTTTATAAATGATCCACTAAGTTGGTATTTATCTATAACTTTAACAAAATCATCGAGGTAAAACTATTTGCTTCTCATGCCCAAATCTGTTATAAATTATTTAATAAAGTTGAGTTTCTATGAATTCTTTTGGTTTGCCAAGACTTAAGCAGATTTAAAATAGGGTTGTTGTCAAATCAGTGCATGAATCTTTATTCTCACACTTAGTATTCCACTATCATACAATAATAAAATCTCTTTCCCACCACCTGCATGTCAATGCTTAAGAACATCCCTTCTAGATATATCCCACACTGCCACACCCATGTAGTATTTTAGGACCCTTTTCCCCATCATTCCCTAAGTCCTAGTAGTGAACACTTAGACTTTCAAATGGATGGAGGTTGGAGGAAGTTCTTCTAAAGTACAATTCATGTGTCTTTTTTAAAAAATAATATTTTAAAGAAGGAGAAGCAAAACAAAATTTGTGGTTAGTTCCTGTAATATGTTAAACATCTGCAGTTTTGTCTCTCCATTGGGATGCGGGGTTGTGCTGAAGTCACATCCTGATAACATCTGCACATTACTGATAGCTTTTGCTTTATTCTTTATGGTCTGCTGATGAGAGATTCTTTAACATCCCTTCAGTCATCAAGACCCCAGTTGGATTTCTTTGCTGTGACAGCCTTAAAGGTGGTTTCATTTACACTTGCTAAAATGTCACAATATAGGAAGATATTTTCAGTTTGATGTTTCATCCCTTCCTTTTTTTATCCGGATGCTAGTTTTAGCTTTTCAAATGAATGTCGAACTCAAAATAGATTTTCCATGAAGTATATTTTGTCTGATTCTTGAAACACCATGTCTGCAGCAGAATACTTTTTTTTTTCCAAAAAAGTTTTCAACAGGGAATGGCACCTCTGCTCCTGCTTGCATTTCAACAACAGCTACAATGCCATGAAACGGCTAGCTTGTTCAACATCCAGTAACATAGAATGTTTCTACTATTTTAAAGGTCAGATATTGACAGATCTGAGCTGCTGTTGCTTCCCTAATGACTCCAATTACATCAGATCTGAGCAAATAGTCAATAAACAGGGGCATTAACATATATAGAAAAAAATGTTTATTTTATATTTCTAAGACCATTGGCAGTTCCTTCTATTTCAGGAAGATTTTGAGAGGGTAGGGCTTTTAAAAATTGGGACCATAAAAAGTAGTATAGGAAAATGATGTATACTCCTAGGCTTTCTGAATGGATTATTTTTATTGCTGAATATATCTTTCTAGATGTAGCCAGGCAGTGGTCAACGTCAATGCATAAGACAACTTTAAAGAGTCCTAAAAACAGTACATTTAAAAAAGATTAATTGTTTTTTAGGGTTCCTTTTCTTGACCAATTTAGTGAAGATTTTTCTTTATTGCCCTAGAATTCATAATGTTAAATAAAATATTTCATTGAAATTCTTTTTAGAAGTTGAGGTTATAAAACATTTTTCATTTCAAAATATTTGGGAATATTTTTTTATTGTACAGATTTCTTATGTAATGGTTAGAAAATATACTTGGTAAGATTTCTTTGTTTTCTTTTTTTTTAACTTGTTGAGACATGGATTAGTCTATCTTATTGCTCATATTAGTAAACATATCTTGTATACTTGAAACAAATGTGTATTCTGCAATGTTGGGGAAAATGTTCTATAAATATTATTTAGGCCAAATTGATAGCTGTATTAGTCAGCTTTATTGCCACTACAGCAAAGGATCTGACGGGAACAACTGTAAAGGAGAAAAGGTTTATTTGAGGGCTCACAGTTTCAGAGGTCTTAGTCCATAGAAGTAGGCTCCATTCCACAGGAGGTGAGTCAGAACATCATGGCAGAAGAGTTTGGCAGAGGAAAGCATCTCACTTGGTGATCAGGAAGAAGAGAGAGGGAGTTCTACTCTCCGGATACAAAATATATACCCCAAAGACAGGTTTCCAAATCCCACCTCCCACTACCACTTCAGTTACCACTCAGCTAATCCCTCAGGGGATTAATGCACTGATTGGGTTAAGACTCTTATAACCCAATCATTTCTCCTCTGAACCTTCTTGCATTGTCTCACATGTGAGCTTTAGGGGGACACCTCATATACAAACCATAATAATAGCACTGTTCAAATTTTCTATATCTTTATTGATTTTTTTAATGTAGATGTTCTATTCACTACTGAGAGTGGAGATTTTTAATGTTCAACCATGTTTATGGATTTAAAGATATCTTTTTTGCCTCTTATATTTTGAACCTCTTTTATTAGGCATACACATATTTAAGACCTATCTTCCTATGATTTGGTCTTTTACCATTATAAAATATTCTACATATTTCTGGGTATATTCCTTGTCTTAAGCTCTATTTATCTGATGTTAATGTAACCACACTAACTAGGAAACAGAGAGGTATCTGTTTGATGTTTTAGTGCTGGCTACATTTATTTGTCAAACATTTAAGTAAGAGTACATCAGCTTACCTGTCACCTTGCATTCCCATAAATGTCAACCACAGGGAGAGCTTGTTTTTTTCTCATGGGTAAGCCATACTCTCTGAGACAGGAACAACTAGAGAAGGAGAAATTAAACTAAGTGAAAAGGAAAAAAAATGAATTAAGGATGTGACACAAAATAAATCAGAACATAATCTCCATTACTTAGAAAACCCATGTCTGTGATTTATATAAGTGTTTTATGTAAGTATTTTAATATATACTGAAATGTTAAACTCAATTCTGAGCTATGGTAGATTGAGTAATTCTCCAAAAAATTCATGTCAACCCAGAACCTAAGTATGTGACCTTATTTAGAAATTAAAATTTTGAAAGTATAATTAAGTTAAAATTAAGTCATACTATATTAGTGTAAGCCCTAAACCCAATGATTTGTGTCCTCATAGAAAGAAGATAGACACATTGAGAAGCACAAAGAAAAGTAGGCCATAAGAGCAAGAAAGCAGAGATTGAGGTGACACAGCTACAAGACAAGGAGTGTCAAGGAATACTGGGAGCCACAGGGAAGATAAGAGCAAGGTCAGGAAAATTTCTTCCCTCAAGCATTTAGAAGAAGCATGGCCTTGCCAACACTTTGGTTTTTGGACATCTACCCTCTAAAACTGAGCAAAAAATAAAGGTTTATTATTTTAAGTTAACCAGTTTACCATAATTTGTTATATGGACTCTCTGAAAACTATTAATTTTCTCAATTAACATTCTTTGGTATTGGCCAGGTTGTGCTACTGTAACAAAGTGCCATAAATCGGTTGGCTCAAAACATGAATTTATTTCTTACAGGAGCCAATATCAAGGTACAAGCCAATTTGTTTCCCTGATGAGGGCTTTGTTGCTGGCTTGCAAACTGCAGACTTCTCACTGTGTCCTCATGTGGAGGAGAGAGAGTTCCAATCTCTTTCCTCTTCTTATAAGGGCACTAATTCCATAATTGTGGTCATGCCCTGTTGTTCTCATCTAAACCTAATTACCTTCCAAAGGAGTTAGGGCTTCAACATATAAATTTTGGAGAAGTAATTCAATTAGCAACAACTATCAACAAAATTCCGTTAAGAAAAGGTTCAGAGTTTATTGGGAAAAAAGAAAGTTCCACATGTCATGTGAACCTGTTTAGGTGAGGACCAGGCTCTTCAGACCTGCCAGGATATGTGCTTTCTGTCTAGGACAAACTTTCCTGGGAGCCCAGTGTCTATTTTCCCACCACTGAAGGTTAAAAGGGTTTATATTAAGTACACTTTTGTTTATTTGCATAAGATAAGAAATGAGCAAGTTTTGAACAAGGTTCAGATAGAGATAAATGATAAACATACGAAGATATAGGTAGAGACAGAGAAAGAGACAGAGAGCTCAATGTTTTTGTATTATATAATTAAAAATATAATAGCATTTGATTTTACCCCATCTCATTACGTTACCCTCTTCTTGGCTTTAAACTTATACAGAGAGATATCTTTATGGAATTTTACTTAAAAGTACTATGATATGAAGTGTTCATACTCTTACAGTTTGGCCAGTGAAAGATCTCACTTTACATATTGGGTGACGCTGATAAATCTAAAGGAAGGTATAAAATTATACTATTAATAGAAATACTAATAAAATGCAAATGAGTTTCAGAGATTTTCATGTTCTTTAGGGAAATTCTCTTGGAGGTGAAACCTTGATATGTGAAACACGAGTTCCCAAATCTCAGAAAGGACCACCATTCTAGAAAATTCTGATTCCTCATAGGTACTTGAGGGATATAGCAGATTTCCAGATATAATTTTTTATGTCAATTCTTAATCATACCTAGAATGAACTGGAAGACAAGAGTTGCCTCATTAATGCTACAGTCTGTCAATTCCTGATATGCAGCATTGTATAACCTCCTGAACCAAGAGAAAGCTTCCCCAGTCAATGGCCAAGCTTCCTTTCAAATGAACACTGTGCCACGACACTCATACAATAGGGCACAATAGTTCTGTCTGTCTTAGGTATGCCATTCACATATGTTTTACCTTGTAAGCATTGAATTGATTTCTTGATTTTGCTATCATGCTTCTAAAACCAGAAGTTGCAAACTGCCATGACTTGATTTTGAGGTATTTGGCATGCATATTTTCTTAAGGACTCTTCCACTCTCAGAATCTACAGCCTACATTCACAATTCTGCCAAGACAGTCTAAAAGTAACTGTCTAGAGTTTGGAGGTTAGTGGTCTTGGAAAAAAAAAAAAAAACAGCTAAAGGTATTCTGAAAGATAAATTACCTGTTCACTCTTGATTCTGTTATAAGAACACTACATCCTATGCTCTTATACTGTGTTCTGGGTTCCCTATTTCAATTTAAATACTATTGTCTTTTTTTTCTCTAAGTTACTGTTTTCAAACAGTAATACTAACAAGTATCTAATAATGAATTCAGGATAATACGACTTACTACTCACTTAGCCTGCACAATCATTTTCTTACTAGTTTATTTTTCTTCTCTGCAGACCATCTCACATGTAATTTTCAGATTACATGTGACATGACTTTATTCATGATATTTTATTAGGAAAATAAATACAATAATGTATATTGTCATTGAGGAATCTCAATCTGGAGCTTTGAAGTATTTTTCAACTCTGAATTGCATAAGATATCCTGCCCACACTAAAATTCTGTTTTGAGGATATTTCCTATAATTTTATGCTGTACATTTTGCCTGGAATTTCTTTTCCCATCTTTTGCAAATCCAAAATACATTTAAATCCTATACATATCACAAGATACATTTAAAACATCGAATTCTATGTGGATTTTTTTCCCTCTTTTTTCCAAGGTAAAAATAATTTCTTCTTGTGTTTCCTTTCATCTAGCATTTTATCTGTGTTTCATTTCAGCACTTGTTTTCCACCCTGTATTCAAGAACTTTTATTTAATGTCTGTGAAGTGTTAAATGAATATTTTAATACTGGGAATATGGAAGAAAAGACAAACACTCTGTTCTAAAAAATTCAGTTTAGAAAGGAGGATAGATGATTCACAACTGTAGTAAACCTTGGATGTTCAACACTATGGCAGAGGAATACACCTGTGCTAAGAGAAACAAGAAGAGAAAAAGGAAAAAAAAAACAAATGGTTGAACATTAGATATGTTTGATGCATAGATACAAAAGGTGTGAAGGGTACATGGAGGGAAGAGACAAGAAATAAGCTACGGAGGTACAAACCCTCTGACAGGAAGTTTGAAGATCATTCTGTAGAAAACTGAGAACTTTCAAAGAATCCTAAAGTCACTATCACTTTGACAGATGTATGGAAGATTGGTTGAAAAAAAATTAAATGCTGAGAAACCAAATTAAAGTATTTTGAAGTAATTTTGTACAAAAATACTAAATCATTAAACTCAATAGTGATAGAGTAGTTGGAACTTAGTTCACCAGGACTGCTTAATGACTGGATGCTTCAGTGAAGAAGAAGAGACTCAGATGACCTTCAGTTTTATGTCCTTGTTTGATGGATAGACAGTGATGCCTTCTATTTAAGTAAGTAAAATAACTATATGGTTTATCATCCAAACCAACACAGATTTAAGAGCTAAATAATTTTTTAATAATAGAAATTGCTTTTATTTAAAATTAATTTCCAAAGCAAGATGTTTTTATTTTATTTGTAGAACTATAAAATAGCTCTATTCAAAAATAGAATTATTTCTAAAAGTCTACCACTTATATTTTAGTTTGTATGATATATCAGATTGTTTGGACATAGCTATGAACCATGAGTACACCATGATCAATTCCAAGTATATTTCTGATTTATGGTTTTTTAAATTTGTTAGGAACTACTCCAAATTTGTTTTCTTATGAATATGGCATTGCAAAACTATACCCTTGTTTTTTGTTGTTGTTGTTGTTGATGATGATGATGATGTTTCATTTTTACATCTACATCTTCATTTGCAGGAAGAATTAAAACAAATTTTAAGGACTTGAAACAATTTTTTTTTGTTTTCTCTAAACCTGAATCATTCAAATAAAACCAACTTAACCACAGAAATGTAGCAAATTAAGGAGAAAGTAGCACAACAACCCAAGAGGCAATGTTGGAGGCGAAGCAGAGGGTGTATGCAGTCTAATATAACATATGCACAAATGTCCTATGATTCCCCTCCTCAGGTCCCCAGAAGGCAAACACAAGGACCCATTTTAAAAGGTTGCTTTCCTCTAAAATATCTGAGAATGCTTCAACTTAAAGTTTAAGGGTCAAAAAGAGAAAAGGAAAACACACACACACACACACACACACACCCATTCTCAGCCCAAACCACCTTCTTTAATCATAGGAATTTCATTTTATAAAATGATTGATAAAAAATATTGAAAAATTATTTTCTCATCATATATTTGTAAAGATACTAGAATTCAGAAATTTCTTAGAAAACAGACCAGAAACTGACCTCCAGTTTCCACCCCTGTGGCTGAGGATCAGCAGGACTAGAAAGTTTGGAATACTGGAACCACAGGTGGAAAATGGGAGGCCCAACCCAGAAGAAATCAGAAAATGTAGCCCCAAAGGGGCCCATGACAGGTTCAGTGGGGAGGAAGGGAAGATTGAAGATGACACGAGTAGGACAAAGAACTGAGAAGAAAAGGGCAATTTGCAGCCACGACTGAGTAGTGGTAACTTTTGATAGGAGCCCTTGCCCAGGAGAGAGAGGTGCTGGGAAGAGGGCTGGTAAAGAGCGAGATAGAGGAGCCTCAAAGATTCTCAAAATTCCTTCCAAACCCACCAGCCATACAGAATCCTACTGCAGCAGAATGTATCACTGGTGCAGTACCCCTGGACAGAGGAGGCTACCTCAGAGCTTTGGGGTCAGCCGGGCTGTCCAGCAGAACACAACACACTGGGCTCTAGCTGAGTTTCATTTGTTCGTGATGTGTGGGTGGGTCTGGGGGAAGGAGGGAGAGCGAGGCTTGGATTTTGGTTTGTTCTCTATTAGAAACCATCAATTTTGTACTTAACTTCATTTCATTTGGAGCTGAGAGGACTAATCTGATGATTTTTCATCTCTTCTTCCTTGTCCTGATTTTGTAAGTGTTCCCCACCCCAACCACCCAGGCACATTTAGTAATATTAGCAGAAAGATTTAATTTGGGCAACTTTGATTCTTAAAAGAGAAAACAAAGCATGTGAACAAACAGTGAAGTGTTCACCCTATTTGGAGGCTAAACTGCTTGAATCTTTGTAAAATCCAATTTCGTATGTCAAGGAGGAGTCAAGGTCTCTCTGATCACCTTGTCTTCCCCTTTTCTGTGCAGCCATGTATCACATGGAGTTGCTTATAACCACTCCTCATGTACCCCCTGCTCCTTTATTTCAAAAACAGTTTTGCCTTCATTGTTACCCTTTTTAAAAAATTTACAATTGCATTTCCAAAGGTCATATGTTTTATCCATGATTAAATGTACTTTCAAAAGCTTTACTTGGATTTCATGGGTTGGATGAAAAACAGAGAGAGAAAGCCACTTTTGGAATTAATTTTCTGTTTGAAGTATCTGATGACATTGACATAAAATTGACATCATTTAGCTGTTTGTAGAGTTTTTCTTCTACTAATTAGTAAAAGATAATAGCTATCACTTCATTTTTATATGCAAAGGAAGTCTGGGAATCAAAATAAGTGAAATTGAGATGAGTAGTCATCTGATCTAAATGAAACATTGTGTTTCAAAGAGTGATATATAAACACACTTGACTACATCTGCAAGTGTTAAATAGTTTTCTTTGGACCCAGTCTCCAAAAAAGATCTATTACATTTTGTAGTACACATTGATGCTGCTGTAGCAGATTTTTCTTCTTCAATTTACATGTGCTCAGTTATGTCCCCTGACAAACATTTTGTGCAACAAAATCAAAATATCTTGAGATATGGAAAAATCAGTAATTGTTCAATAAACAAATGCTTTTGTTTTCTCAATTTAATTTTTTGCTTAAAAAAGAATGTACTGCAAAATTTAAAAGCATTGTCCCAAATAAAACAACTGAATAGTTATACATTTTTACCATACAATATATACCAAAATCTTCCTAGCAAGAGTATTTAAATTTGGAGATGTGACCACTTGCCCCAACACAGGCTCCTGGCATTGCCATCCAGCATCCACCAGGTGTCCTTCATCAGAACTGAGTTGATGCAGGTGCCATGCCTTTGAGCCTCCCAAACTATAAGCTAGATAATTTTTTTTTCAGAAAAAAAGAGTATTTAAATTATTCTTTATGTCTTCCAAGTCTGAGTTGCTGGGCCTTTATTAACTGCCTATGTTTCATTTACAACCAACTTATAATTTCCCATGGTTTTGTTTATTTCACTGATGGGTGACCTTGTGTATCTTCCAGGCCATTGTAAGGATTCTGGGACAACTTGCTAATATGGCAAGGGTCATTGGGAGGATCATGGTAGAATACACATCTAATTGCCACCTGATACCATGTGGAGTTAGCTGCCCTTGGATGAAATGGCAGTGTAGCTACCTTGTGTTTAGAAATGTTTAATTGGCTACCACTAGCCATATTACTACCATGCATTAGAGTGAGAACTCTATTCACCCTACATATATCTCATACATGCCAGAAGTTGAGAGAAAAGAATAGAGTTCTGCCAAATCCATCTATGACTACCTTAATTAGACTGCTAGTAATGCTTCAGTAAAAATGAAATATGGAAAAATTATGAAACCAAAGAGGATGCTGGTTCAACAGGAATGAACTGGAAATATTTGAGGCAAATTGGGACATATAATCGCCCTACTAATAAATCTTACTCCAATGGCCAAACAATTGATTTGAAATCCCAAATCACATATTACTTTCAGACTACATGTGGACACATACTTTTTTTAGTATGTGATATTACTGGCAGCTTTCAGTTTATAATTTTCTTTTCCAACTTCTAAGATGCCCTTTTTGAACCTTCTTGTGTATGCTTTCTAATGAGAGGGATTTGTCAACATCCACCATGACCTTTTGATATGTGTTCAAAATATATTTATTTTTACATGCTAAAAAGAGAGAATACAAGAGGCAGTGCAAATTTTGGAAGAAAGATGATTTATTTTCTATTTTAAACTGGAATCAGTTTTGAACTGAACTTTGAGAGGTCTAAGAGACATGCATAAGAAATTGATTAAAAGTTGGATATATGGATTCAAGCTCAGAAGAGAGCACTATGCTGAAAATACAAATTTGAGAATCATTAAATTATAATAGGTTATTGAAAGTATGCATGGAAGTAGCATTTTTGTAAGGAGAATGAATACAATGAGAGGAGATTATATATGTAATTGTTTTTTTTTTTTTTTTTACGGCAGGATCCATTTTTAGTTTGACATAAACACTTCTTGACTTATTTGCCAAGTCTGCAATGAACATCATCATCAGAATTACTCATTCATGGTCAAGATAGTTAGACTTCTTGTGGGTTGGCATCTTCTCTGAGCCAAAATAACAAGCTAAGAAATCCAGGTGGATAGTGATGTCTGAACTCTTAATGTTAGAGCATTCATAATATCTGCTAAGTGGCCAAAAGAATGCAAAGGCAAAGGCAAAAAAAAAAAATGAGACAAAGAAATTGAAAACTTTTCGGGTTTCCTGCTGCAGACTTTTCCACTCCTTGTTCAGTCCTTACTTTATTTTACAACTGTTAATCAAGTATCAGTGACTGGGTTGGTAGTCATGGGTATGATAATAATAGGAGAAGTTCCACAGCCCCTTGGAACATACCTGCTTTAGGTTTCATAATACATAAAGTCTGAGCTTACAATAGTTAAACATACAATGGTTCACTTAAGGTTTTTCTGTTTTACCATTGGAACACATTATGTCTTCATTTGACAACATACTTGAAATTTTTATCTTTCATGGGGCTAGTTATATGTAGTGTGATCCTTCTCAATGCTGGGAAGCAGCAGCAAACTATAGCTTCTAGACAGCCAATGGTCACCAAGGTAAATACGCTAGACCTCTATAGTATGTGATGTTGCTGAATTGATGTGCAGTTAAATTAGGAATATTCAGTGCACTTCCACTTAGAATATTTTCAATTTAGAATTGATTTATCAGAATGTAATCCCATCATAAGTTGAGTAGCATCTATACTTTTCCTTAGAACTTCATTTATTGTTATGGTAAATCCTGCTTAATTCAATATTAATTTTTCCTGATTGATGCAACAAAAAACCCTGGCCTTTACATGGGTAAAATCTGTGTCTTCCATAGAACGAAGCACAGTAGCTTGTACATTAGCACTCATTGATATTCAGTAAATGTTTGTGTAATAACAGTTAACGAATTGATGAGATTATCTATTTTTCAATACTCCTATATTGTCCACTATAACTCTAGTGTTAACCAAAGTTTTAGGCAGTAAAGCATCTTGTGGCAAAAATGTTGTTCCCCAAAATATTTTATCTGAAGTCTAGAGAAATTCCAATCAGAGCCTTTTACCTTCTTTCTCAGGAAGAACAAAATGGTTTAAGTGGGAAAATCTGAAAAGCAAGACTTTCTTGTATGCTCCAAACTAGGCATTTCAAACATGGGGTTCCACTTGGTTTCCTATGGTAAGGCCACATTCAGCATCTTGCTATATTCATGTATTGCTAGCCATCTTTAAGAATGGTTCTGCACAATTTTTTAAATACCATTTACTGAACAATTTTGTCAGCTGCAAACATGTCCTTCTGGGTTTCTGTGTTAGCTTTTTGAACTCAGGGCCTCACACATGCTAGGCAATGTGGATTTACCATAACAATAAATGAAGTTCTAAGGAAAAGTATAGATGCTACTCAACTTATGATAGGATTACATTCTGATAGATCCATTTTACCACTGAGCCACATCCCTAGCCCCCTGGGGTTAGCTTTTCATTGTTACAACATACCTGAGATACTCAACTTATAAGAAAAGATTTATGTTTTAATAGTCTGTTATTAAACATTAAATTTATTAATCATTAAAACATGATTGCATCACTGATTAAAGATCTTTATTTTTGAATTCAATGTTCTAAGGGCGGCATTTTGTAATCTTCCACACTCACCCAGGTGAGTGAATCCATGAAGTTTTCAGTGTTGTCATCTATGTTTCCAACCTTCCATTTATGTTGCTCTTTCATCATCTTAATAGTTATTTCTCCCACCTATACAGAAACATCAATTTTGTAAGTTCCTTTCCACTATCTCCCTTCTCTCCATCAAAACTGGAAGGATTCTAATGCAGTATCTGCCATGTACAGGTGTCAACTGATTGATTGACTGATAACACTTGAGAGTAAATGAGTTTCTGTAAATGCCTACCACAGTCAGCCCTCTGTATTTTTTGTGCCTTTTGTATCTAATTATGGAATAAAAGGCTCTATTCCCATTACAGAAATTACAGGCATCTCCAAGAAGAAAGACAAGAATGCTGTAAGGCCTACATGTGAGGTGAAGTCTGCTTGATAATGTTAGGATAACCATACATATATTCAGAAGGAACAGAGAGGCCTTTGAAACTGCCTCTTTTTTGTTGTTGTTGTTCTAATTAGTTATACATGACAGTAGAATGTATTTTGATACATTATACATAAATGGAATATAACTTCTAATTCTTCTGGTTGTACATGATGTAGAATCTCACAGGTCATTTAATCATATATACACATAGGGTAATAATAGTTGATTCATTCTATCATCCTTCTACCCCATAACCCCTCCCCTCCCTTAACTCCCCTCTGTCTAATCCAAAGTACCTCTATTCTTCCCTAGACCCCACCCTTTTATTGTAATTAACATCCACATATTAGAGAAAACATTCAGCCTTTGGATTTGGGGGATTGGCTTGTTTTGCTTAGCATGTTCTCTAGTTCCATCCATTTAGCAACAAATGCCATAATTTCATTCTTCCTTAAGGCTGAATAATATTCCTTTGTATATGTATCTCATATTTTTTAAGTCATTCATCTGTTGAAGGGTGCCTAGGTTGTTTCTATACTTTAGCTACTGTGAGTTGAGCTGCTATACACATTGATGTGGCTGTGTCACTATATGCTAATTTTAAGTCTTTTGGATATGTACCAAGGCATAGGACAACTGGGTCAAATGGTGGTTTAATTCTGAGTTTTCTGAGGAATCTCCATACTGCTTTCCATAATGGTTGTACCAATTTGCAGTTCTATCAGCAATGTATTAGTATATGTTTTCCCCCACATGCTTGCTAACATTTCTTGTTGCTTATATTCTTATTAAAATATCAATGGCATTCTTTATAAAATTAGAAAAGCAAACATGAAATCACTTGGAAAAACAAGAGAACCAGAATAACCAAAGCAATATTTAGCAAGAAGAGTGATGCAGAAGGCACCACAATACCAGACTTTAAACTATACTACAGAGCCATAGTAACAAAAATGGTGTGGTATTGCACCAAAACAGACATGTAGACCAATGGTAGAGAATTGAAATTGCCTCTTAATTACCAAGGTAAAATGGACTCAAAAGGGGTTGTTAAATCCAGGCCATATTCCCAAGAATGTGGAGACATAACTCTTCCAATTAGAGTCCCAGTCAGATTGGGCCTTTGGGGAGTATGTAACAGAACATAAATAAATGCTGGTTTGACTGGATGCATCACCAAGATTCTAGTTACTGGAAACAAGAAAACAACTGAAGCCAAAAAGGGGGCCTGCTCTGATGCCTATGCCTTAGAGAATCCTCCTTATTTCTTCCTCCAGCCATGCTGCTTACACTAGGCTAAGAAGACAGGCTATCTGATGTCTGTGTCTAATCTTCTAGATCATGCCAAGACGACATGCCCATTTAGAGCCTGCACCCATCTTTTCACAATCTCCCCCAAATGACCCTGACAGAACCCTGGGGCCTGAATAATCATTTCCTTGGTGTATCCTCTCAGTTACTGACAATATCATCTGTGTGGGCATCACTAGTCCTGAGCCATAGTTACAAAGTGACAGTTGGAGAAAGATGAAAGATCCACAAAGCTTAAATGTGAATGTGTCGCTATAATATCTATCCATGGGTACACAAAAACAGTCAAGGTGAAAAGTAAACTGGGAATGGGAAAAGAAGGGAGGAAGCCAGGAGCTTCCATTTGTGCTTTTTACCTCATCTTCCTGAAACTCTCCTGATGAGAGAGAAATTGATCCCAAAGCCAAGCTCTCCTTGAACTTTCAGGTAGAAATTAAGAAGTTATATATCACAAGGTTAGAAGGTGCCAAAGGGAAAGATTGTATACAGGACTCATTACTCTTCCTTTCATACCTGAAGGATAGATTCTCTTCCCTCTTTCTTTCTAATCATAGAATTCTCAAAAGAATAAGCAGAATTATCAAATGTATATGATTTTCTTGTTAAATTAGTGCTTAATGTTTTGGGAATATTCTGACTTGAGAATGGCAAACCTAAAGAACTTAGGGCCCGGGGTGAGTAAGGGTTCTGTCATGGCTTCAGGGCACAGGGTTCCCCCGTGGCATTTATTTATTTATTTATTTATTTATTTAATGCCTGTTATATTTTATTTTATTTATTTTTAATGTAAATTTTTATTTATATGACAGCAGAATGCATTACAATTCTTATTACATATATAGAGCACATTTATATTGAAGAAAAAATAATGTAAGTGAATAGGAAGCACTTTGGTTCACTAGTTTGTCATCTCCAGATAAAACTATTTCTTCTTTAACCTAGAATAAATCTCTATTATTTGGTATTTCTGGAAATGACCCTTCTGTTTCATAAAAGGTATTATTTGACAATATGTATATTAAAATTTGCATAATATATTATTTGTGTCCTAAGTTTACTATTTTTGCCTATTAAATCCACCAAAAAAGAATATATATGTAATAAGAACGTTGACCATAGTCTATATTTGTAAGATATAATGTTATATATATCCAATAATTAATTTGGCTAAAACACACCCATGCACACAGCTCTACTTTGACAAATATATTTTTTCTTTTTTTCTCACAAATACATTAACATGTTGAAATCATACAAGAAATATTTAATACAGAAGAATGGTTTTTTAGCAGATCAATTATTTAAAAATATGAAATGTAAAATTAGTAGATGATGAAAACAAAATTTAAACAACTACATCAAACTGAACTATCAAAATGAGTCTTCCAATTTCAAATTAGTCACCTTAGAAGGACAGACTTGTGTTTCACTGCTCAGGGTATTTTTGGAAATACTCTTTTAGGAGTTTTTGGGTATCTTTGGTGCAGACTCTTTGAAACATTCCTAGTGATGGTGCATCTTCATCAATTGAGGTCAGATTTTATTTTTAGAGAGAGCAAAAAGCCAATCAAAGCCAAGTGTGTTGAATGAGATAAGTGATCAAGCTGAGTCCTTCCACTTCTGATCAAAATCAAAGCATGGTTACAAATCCCAGAGTGCTGTGTTTATGTGGCTTTGTAAGTTTCTATGGGCATTGAAGACAGTTTTAGATAAAAGTTTAAAAAATGCTCTGAGTTTCATTAGAATATGTGATTAACATCCTAAGATAATGACTTTGAATAAAAATTACATTTGGATGTCTAATTTTGAATATACTTTTTATAAAGTAGAAAAATTTAGAATTTTTTTCTCACATTATCCATCAATAGGAATTCTAGATGAACTAAATGTCCTTTTTAAATTAAATCAGAAAAATTAGAAGACATGTCAGCTGATTTTGCATAACAACAAAGTGAGAACTTTTAAGGAACATACTGATATAATTGATAGATAAAAATAATATATCAGTAGAAAATACATTTAGAAAATTGAAAGATAATATATGGAAGAAAGAGATTAGTACGTCCACACTTTTTCAAAATGATGTGTTTTTTCACATTATAACAGAAACTGAAACCTTAAATTTTTGCACTCAGTGAAAAGAAACATGCACTGTCCTTTTCTATGGGAAAGCTCTGTTCTGGGGCAAATTGACAGTATGTAACAAATGCCTTGCAAATGTGTATTTGACCCAGTAAGCTAATTTATTAGCTTGTATTTGAGGAAAGTATTACAAATGTACAAAAAGATTTATATTCAAGTAAGTTCATTCTTTCTATTTAAAGAAAGGAAAATAAGCTGATGCCAAACTGATAGAAGATTAAAATAGTGAATTTTGTTATTTTCATATAATAGAATAAATAATGATAGAAAGCTGTATTTAATATATATACATCAAACAATTACAAAACTATAACTCTTTTACTTCTTTTGACAAACATTTCATCAATTTTTCAGTACTATTAATTCAATATGTAATGCCATAGATTTTAGGCAATATGTGTGTATTACAAATTTCTACTTCTGAAACACCTTTACTCTGGCTATTTTTGAGTTATCTTCATATCTCCCGGATAAAGTGTTATTGCTATTCATGAGATATTTCTCGCCAACAATGACATGTACTCTAGTCCACATTAGAAAGAAGGTGCCAAGGAACCTCTTCATCCTTCTGCTTATACAGAGCTGCCTCTCAGTGAGCAGATTTTACTCGGTCCCCTTTTTCTTCTTGAGAGAGGTGGTTTCTATTTTTGAGACACTCAGAGTAAGGGATTTAAAGTTTGTGATTATCACTTCAGAATTGAGACCATTTTTAATAACAATTTAAAATGTGGAGAACAACTTGCCCTACCTACTGATATCCATTATCTATCAAGAGACCACTTCAACCTATCTTTCTGCAGAACTTTGCACCTTTTCACATGTGTTTTCTTTTAGTTAAAACTAAGAATATGATTTTAATTATTCATTTATTTTAGTGCATTAAAGCTTAAGCTCCTTTAACTTATTTCATGTTTGGTCAATGCTTATAAGGATTAAATACTTTGAATGAAATAGCAAAACCTGTATTCTGCCTCATAACAGAACATATTTTCTTAGGACTTGTAAAGAAAATCCCCCAAAGAGGACCTTTTAGAAACGTCAGTGTGTCTCAATTAGAAGAAAAAAATTAAAAAGAAAAGCTAGAATCAGGCAATTGAGAGAGGGATTTTATTGGAAAACAGAGCATTGTCCAAAGTTCTATGCTATTTATATTTTTTTCAAAAATATCATTAAAAATTTCACTACCAGATTTATATTGTGGACTCTAAGAGGAAGTAAAATATGTGCCATCTTTGTTTTACTTACTAAAGGTTTAGAAAATTAAAGAATTTATTTTGCATCTTGTTAATATAAATCAGGTTCTATGTAAGCTATAGGTATAGCACAGTTATATTTCTAATTTTGGTGAAAGATGATTTTGGAAGCACACTGTGACCAGTGGATATCGTCCTGGGCTTTAGGATCAGACACAGCTCTGAGCCATGGTCTCACTACCTCCTGCCGGTGTTATCTGGGTAAAAGGGGCCTATTTCCTCCGGGGTGCAAAAGGTAGTTTTTAAAGTCCACAAAAATATAAATGAAATAACATGAAGGCTTTGGTAGAGTTGACATAAAGCAGTAAACTAAATGGTGTTGTCATTATTAATACCGATAATATTAGGTTTGAAGGTTGCTAAATATGACATTGCTCCTTCCTAAATTGCCCACTCACTGAAGCATGTTACCTCTCCAAGATCCATTTCAATTTTGACTTTCTTCTAAGACTTTCTTAACTTTTCTGGCTTTTGCCAATCTCTCTAACAGCTTCACATGTGATTCTCGTCTCTTATCCCAAGTGAAATTAAAATTGTGTAGTGATCTGGGATCCTGTCTTTTATTATTTCTATTGCTTCTGAATTACTATATAATAAACTATCCCAGAACTTAGTTGCTGAAAAAAATATCCATCTTTATATCTCACAATACTTGTGAGTCAGGAATTTGGACAGGGTTTGGCCAAATGATTCTTCTGTTCCAGGTCACAGACAAGTAAGAGTTATTTGGGGCATTCAGCTGGTAGAAGAACTGTTTTGGAGAGTCAAAGATAATTTTACTGACATGGTTGGTGTCTTCACAAGGCCAATGGGAGGACTGAACTGAGCTGGGACTGTCAAGAGGGTAGTGCTTATCTGTAAGTAGGGGTATTATCTCTCTGGCCAGGTGGCTTCATGGTAATTGGGCTTCTTTCCTGGAGAGGTCATATAACTGCATTTACCAGTGTTGTTTCTTTCCTCGTAACTTCCCTCTTCACAGTACAGACCTCCTCATCTTGGTGACTGCCAGCTCAGTCATCAAGTACATTGCCTTATCTGGTTTTGCCTCAGAAGTTGTCCAGCCTCACCATTACCGTTGAGGTAGTCCACCCAAATTCATGAAGAGTGGGCATATTTCCATCTTTTGATGGGAGAAATATCAAATAATTTGTGGCTATCGTTTTTAAGCTTCCATGTTCCCCTATGACTTATTGGTTTGTCTAAGCCTTATTAGTTTGTTTCAATCTCTCTTATGTTTCTCTTCTACCACATATGTGTGTGAGATCTGAAGTTAGATGATGTGATATTTTTCACCAATTATTCTGTGTAAATCACTTCTTTTCTTTGGAGCCAAATTGTCTCTTTAATAATAATAATGTGGTTAAGTTAGATAATGTTTTCAATTTCATACAGCTCTAAAACTAAAACTGCAAACATGAGTGTATTATTCTTATAAAAATAAGGAGAAAGACATAGCATAATATTTAAAAAGTACTGATATTAGAAATATGGAGCAGAGATTTTTTTGTCAAGAACTGGCATCTGATAATGGTATAACTTTTAGCGGTAATAATTTTATAGTTAGCTCCCAAGATTGTGGTATGTCTAATAAAATAATGTGTTTTTAAAGAAAATCTTGATGAACTACAAAGAATTGTGTGGAAGGGCTGAGAAATATTTCTCTGTGTTTCTAAGGGAGGCAAGGTGGAAGGAGAAGGTTATACAGGGCTGAAGAGCATCCGTCCTCATTCTAAGCAGAAATTTTGAGCCTTTCTTGAAAAAATCATCTACACTGGAATATCTCCAGATCTTGAGCTTGCAACCAAGCTGAGCCCATGTAAACAGCATTGCCTTTTCTTACTTTGGGGCTGCATCTCTAATCATTGAAAACATGCGCATTGTCAGGCAAACGACTGATAATTCAGCCACTGAGCCAGTATAGAGAAGTTATTCATCACTGGGTTCAACCCAAGGTCAAAAACATCAAACCCCAACCATTAAGCAAAATGGTGACGGCATGGTAGTGAGGACCCAGAGTGAATATATTGCACATGAGAAGCAAGGTCAGGAATAAAGCAGTCCTCAAAGAAAGTTGCCAAGTCAAAGTCAGGAAAGCCAGCCTAGAGTTCAGAGGCATGAGATGAACCACCCTAGAGTTCAGACACATGAGCAGAACATTCCAGCTGGGTGAGGAGAGAGGCTGTGGAAATCCCCAGCATATAACTGCATTTACCAGGTTTTTTTCTTTCCTCCCAACTTCCCTCTTCATAATCCAGACCTCCTCATCTAGACAAATGCACTGAAGACATGGAAATGAATGTGTGTTATCTTTCCTGTTGATGAAGGTGGTTTATTTTGGCCTTCTAGGTTTAGAGTAGGAATGGGGTTCACTTCTTAAAACATGTCTCCTCAGCTTCATCTCCACCACAGTTCTAGATACATGAAATTTTAACATCCCATTAGAAGGGTGATAAAGGACTCTAATTTAAGGACTCAGATTCTGTTTTAAGAATTTCTTCTTTTGTCCCCAGCAAGGAGAATTTGTTCCTAACTTATTTTTTTTTTCAATTTGTTCAGGCTAAACATTAAACATCACTTGCATCAGAGCAACATATAAAATGTACAACTCTGTGCCTGGTGCCTAGGTGTGAATGGCATGATAATGATTTGGTTGCAGTGTTGTAATGTGTGATAATTTATGAAACTATGAAAGGAACAGCCAATTTCTGCATCCTATTGTCCATATGGTAAAAGTCAGGAAGGGTCAAGCTCGCCTTGCCTTTGTTGGAAACACCTTTTTGAAGCCCAGTTCTTGGCATGCCACCATGGAGGACCTCTTCTGCAACTGTGTGTGTCTGGGAAATGCCTGTTCCATTAGGGCTCCTGACCCTATCGTGTTACACTTCAGAAGGAGTGACCAGCTTACTTAAAACAAAGGAGCTTTGACCTTTCTCCCCTTCTGAAACCAAAAACAGATGAAGCTAAAGTGACTCATTTCCGGCTCTAAATATGCTCTAAGAAATATGTTTTCAAGAAGAGTGGGACCTCAGGTTTTCCGATTACTTTTTTCTCCCTCTTAACTTTTATTTCGTATTTTTACATATATATCTCATTCCCTTCCTGTCAAGGGCAACATATTTATTACTTATTTTCATGGTGCAGCTCTCTAAACTTTTTTTTTTCCCTTCCAGCTTTCTTACTTTCTTCCCCTTTTTTTATCTGCGTTGTTTATAACCATGACCCTTGATCCTCCAAGTCTTAAAACAGCTTGGCTTTCAGCAGCTAAATCTGACAAGGTCAGCATTTTTCTGTTTATTCTGAGAATACTATTTACCCTCTGGGGTTTTTAAAAGCAATTCTGTAAAACATCACTTGGCAAAAGTTTGTAGCATTCATACAGACTTCCATAAATTCAGAACACCAGAAATGATAACTTCTTGCTCTGATTTTTGAAGTCTAAGACAATGATCATGCCCTGAACATCTGGTGCCAAAATAGCTGCAATGACCAACAGTTTTAAAATAAAATCATTAGATTTTTAAAAGACTAAATTATCTAAACATAACTTATTTTACTTCAGTAGAATGCCAATGGAAATGTTAATTAAAAAATCAAATAATTCTTAAGATTGTCCTAGAAAATATTTCCATTAGAAATGGCATAATATGTACATTAGATCATTTGTTTTAAGGAAGCAAAAGTGAAGCTACAATTCTACTTTTGATCAGAAAATAAGCTGAGACAATTGAGGATCATAACGACATAATGACACAAAAACCGTTTCTGAACTGCTGATACTGAAGATATTGTTTGAAAAAAGACTAACACGTTTGTCAAAGGTTCAAAGATAATCCACCAGGCTGGGGTACAGGTTGGCATTCGTGAGAGCTACTGAGTATACCTCTGCTTGGTTGTGAACACACCAGTTTACAAACTTCAGGATCAAACAGAAAACTGCACTCTCTGGATGTGCAGTTTCAGTACGGAATGACTCTTTACAGCAGACAGAATTCCCTCCAATAGGCTCGATGGTAAAGCCCAAGTATGTAACATGTTTGAATCCTAATAACAAGTTTATTCATTAGACTATAAGAACAAAACAACAACATTAGCTGTAGCAAATGCACTGCAGTAGCAAACAGCTGTCTTTCTGGTGGTGGATGAGGGTTGAAGAGGGTAGGAAATCATTCAGGACACTGAAATACGCTGTGGAGTCTTCAGGAAGAGAAAGGGCTTTTGAATCCCTAGCTCAGGAGAATCACGGAGCAGGTGGTGCCTGGCAGGCTAAACACTGCTAAGTCTGCATTTATTCCTTTAGCTCTAACTGTACATTAATTCAATAAGATGGTCTAATAAAATAATGTGTTTTCAAAATGCTTAGCTGGCATTTGGGGAGGGGTGAGCATTTTTATTATTTACTGAGGAATGAATCTTGAAGGAATCTGTGACTGAAGCCAGCTCCCGCTGTAGGCCACTCTGGCCTCCAGGGGTCACCCTTCCCTTTAATGACTACACAACAATAGTCTGAGACCCCACCCTGAGGGACTTGAGTTTTTCAGCAATTTCTTGTGCCCAGGAACTTTGAGAATCCCATAGATTGTTTATATGTCCCAGAACCTGTGCCTGCTGACACCTTCCCCTCCCCAGACATCTGTCTGCAGCGTGCTGCTACACCCTCTGCCGGCATCCTCTTGCTTCCAGAGTCTGACTTTCCTAAAGCCATGTTCACTCCACTCTTGCCATTTTGTGCTTAGCGTGGAGACCAGTCTGTCTTGGTATTCCCCTTAGCACAGTCAACAGCAGGCTGAAATATTTAACAAACCTCTGCTGCAGGCTTAGGGATGACAATAAGAACAAAACTATAAGTTCAAATAAAGAAAAGAAATAGAGAATGGGATACTACATTGCATGACTTCCCCAGAATGTGTACCCTCCATAGGGGTTCCCTGCCAAGCATCTCTTTCTTTACTTGGGCTTGCGTGCATGTACACACACACACACACACATTCTTCTTACTTCATGTTGTACTGACTCACTTACTTCTCTCTCATCTGGAATCAAGACCCTCAAATCCTTTGTGACCCCTACAGAGGGGAATATTTATGTTCCTGAAAGGAACATGATGTGATCTGTAAAGAATATAACCCTTTATATTCTCATATGTAGCAGCTTTTCTCTTCCATCTCAAATCTTCTCATTTGCAACGAAATCCATGCACTTTAAAGAGCTGTGCATTTCTTGCTTTGAATCCTAATTTTTCAGACAAATATTGGTGTCTGCCTGACCACCCTATTTCACTGATGAGTCGATGTCTAAAATGAAGTACCCACTGTGATTTGCAAAGTGGTTACAGAACCTTAAGAGCACTCTGAAATATGTGAATACCAAAATCACAAGTACAAAGGGAGAGAGCAAGAACTATAATTCTTCTGGGACTTAAACACAGAGGCATTTGGGTGGGAAAATAATTTGGAATACCTACAAACCACTTTATTAAAATATTTGTTCACATTAATTCAGAGCAATATTTCATGATGGGAAGACTAAGTAGGAAGATGCCCGTTCCTGGCAGTTTTAACTTCTGATGAAACTTCAAATACTGCATGCACTTAATCAAAGGTTTTTCTGAAAAGATATTCTTGTGACCACTATTGCCATTGTCATTCATCCTCACTCCCAGGAGGGGTCCAAAGAATCTCACCTGAAAGAATATATAACTTTCCTTGGAAGTTTTCTTATTAATATAACTATTCCATCTTGTTAATTTATCAATGATAGGCTAATGCCCTTTAGAGACTGGAGTCCTGGGCATTGCCTAGCTAGTCTACTCCTCATTGTGAGTTGGCCAGTCTAATCTCGCTATAATCTGAAGTTATTAGTGTTAACACTACCGAACTCATGTCTCTTCTTTCTGACTTACCCACATGATAGAAAACAAAAAGTACATGTCAGATCACAGGATCTTTCCTCCTTTTAACTCCTGCAAAACACTGTCAAAATGAATACAAAAATGGATTAATCTGGACAGTGGCACTTGCCTGTAATCCTACCAGCTCAGGAGGCTGAAGAAGGAGGACACAAGTTCAAAGCCAGCCTCAACAACTTAACAAGGTCCTAAGCAACTTAGCAAGACCCAGTCTCAAAATTTAAAAAAAATATATAATAATTTTTAAAAAGGCCTGGAAATGTGGCTCAGTGGTTAAATGCTTCTGGGTTCAATCTCTGGTGCCCAATAAATAAATAAATACAAGTTTGTGGACTTCTCAATCCTGCCACTTCATTAACATGTTTTGCATGTAAACTTCTAATTGGTTTCTTTATACTCACTTTTAAAATGAATATATTCCACTGTGTTAACATTTTATATAAAATGGTCTAGACATGTACATGTACAGCTAAAATTAAATCATCAATAATCACTATCTAAAATAAATTGCATTCCAAAAGCTCTGGTTAATGATTTATCTCTTCTTCATGGAACCGATCTCTATCAGATTGATTTATGTAGCAGCCAATCATGTTTCAGTAAACTGCAGCATGCACATGCATCTTTAAGTGATGATAAGCTGTGACTGTCCATTTATTTGTTGCAACACTAGCAACAAAAAAAGAAAGAAGGAAGAAGAAAGTCCCAACCTCTTTAAAAAAACAAGGCACAATTACCAAATCCTCCAAGAAATGATAATGGCCAATTCTATATCAATTTTCAAAATAACTGATATCCCAATGATATAGTATCATGCATAGGCAAAAACATATGCAAAAATAGTGAACATTGAAATGATAACATTTGATACAGAGAATTCTTTGCCTTTGCATGTTTACATTATTTGCTTTGATAGCAAGGTAACTTTTTGCACATTTACATTATTTGCTTTGATAGTAGATGCTTTTGTTAGTTGTTGAGGTGATTGACAACCTCATGCTGTTCTATTTAATTGCCTTTTCTGCAATGCAAGGTTCTGTGTTTAGAAGACGCTGTTTCACAAATAAATCCAGTGTGTGTGTGTGTGTGTGTGTGTGTGTGTGTACCTGCAAACTACAGAGGTTTCGTTTCTCAAGCCAATTCTGTTACTATTCAGCTACAGTTGTTGCCATGTTTATCTGTATTTACATTGGGGCTCATTCTGATCTTTCATGTTTTTTGCCTTTTCTATGTTTAAGGAAAATCATGAATGTCCTTCAGAGAAGGAAAGCTTTTCATACAACTTGTCATGTTAGAAGTAAGGGTAGAGGTACTGGACATAGAATAGTTTATCAAAATATGTAGTAGGTTCAGACTTTAAAGACCTACATAATGATTCTACCCAAGATTATTTATAAGATTTAACTTCTAAGGGTTTTCCATTCCACCTGAGTTTACATTCTAGTTTTTGCACTTTTTCTGTGAATTAATAAAATAGAAGGCTTCATCTTTCTTCTAGATAAAATATAATTTATAAATATTGCTGTTAAAGGGTGTGTCAACTGATGATTTTAAAAATCTTCTCAATCAGAGTTTGGCCAATATTACGGTGGATAATAAACATAATTCATTATTGTTAAGATCTTTAGCAATTTTTTATATAACCTAAACATTCCATTCAAATAACTCCTGAAACATAAATTATTACTATTATGCCATTATTATGTTTGTCTTCAGGATATATTTTAAGATAACTGTTACTTTTTCTTGAAAATTTCTTCAACCTTTGATTATTTGTGATTGATCTAGATGATTTCTTACATACTGGATAAAAAAAATTGTATAAGGTTCTACAGCTCAACAGGCACAATATCAATTCCATGGTGACCTTTTTTTCCACCCTGTGTTGTAAATGTAAGTCAACACGACAGTGAGTTTAGAGGCAGAGAGAAAGAAAAGTGAAGCTCAGACTAATGCTTTCAACAGGCCTGAGAAACAAAAGTTGGATCAAGTATGATCGTTCACTTGTTAAATGAGGCAGAGTAATATAGAAAAAAAATGCTTAAATTTAAATCTTGACAGTAGCACTTAGTAACTGTCTAATTGTATAAATCTCAACCATTCTTTCAGTTTCTTAATCTATAAAATGGAAATAAGCAATGTCTACTTTACAGGAAAGAGCCAATGCTGGATGACCTGGAAGGTACAGCAGGGAGAATAAATATTCAGCTCTTGGACCCCTCTTTTCATATTTCCCCTGGCATTGGACAAGCCCACTCCTCATCCTGAGGGCAGAGAGCACAGTTTATAGGACAAGATTCCAGGGCAGGGAGCAAGGTGGAGAATGGTGGAAAGTCCATTTTTAGAGGTTAATACAAAATAGCAGCATATATATAAAAGAAATGAATAAAACCATAAGATAAAGAACCTAGAGAGAATTATGTTTGGTAATAAAGTCAGAGCAAGATGCTGGAGGAAGTAACATATAAGTGCTGTATTAAAGGGTGATGAGTCAACCAACTAGAGAGAATTGGAGAAAAGCTGAAGCTGAAAGAACAGTATTGGCACAGGTCCTAAGGCAGGGAAGAGTTTGTTGCATTTTATAATTTGAAATAAGACTCATGTGGCTTTATAAATCAAGGTAAAAAATTTAGGCCTCATTGGGACTGCAGAGGTACACAAGCAGAAAAGTGATATTTAGAATTATCCTTCTGGGAGCTATGTGAAGAATGAGTTGAACAAGAAAAACAGGCAGAAATAAAGAGAAGAAAAGAAACAAACAAACTAAAAAAGAGAACAATTAAAAACCAAGCGTATAATAGATTCACAAGACAAAACCAAATGATTACATACCAAATGAGTCCTATAAACCACAACACTTGTAAGAGTTCAGAGAAAAGACAGTGCCTTTCAACTTGAGTTAGTAATAAAAGTTTTATGGAAGATGGGCTTTAAGCTGAACTTTAAAGGCTGATGTAGAATTATAATGAGTAGAGAGAAAAGGGGAGCCAATTCCAGAATAGGAAGAAATGAGAGTAGGGTAGTTATAAGACTATTTCATAAAGAATGAAGGAAGCTTTTTCTGAAAAGGAGCACAGGGAGATGGGGTCAGAGGAAGAGGGGAGACAAACCTATTTCTAGTCATCAGTGATTTATCTTCCTGCTCGTCTCAATTAATGTTTTAATTCAAAACTAGGTATTTCAATAAATTTGTTGAGATTTTCAGGAACGCTGGACACTGGGTAGATATTTCTGATTTGCCCTCTCAAATTAAACCACATAACCGAATGATTAACTTCGAATCCAACTTATGCAGGACTGGTTGTTCACTAATAATTCCTCAAAGATCTAACACACCTGAGTTCAAATGTGCTTAAAGCAAGACTTGCCAAGCCAATAACACTCATAAAATTTATATTGCCTTCATCACCTACTGTTTTAGACTACCCATACCATAGTTTTTTTGTTTGTTTGTTTGTTTGTTTGTTTGGGTGCAGATAACAGAAAGATATTTGTTCTCACTATATTTTTAATTTAAGAAATCTGATATTATTCATGATATAAAATTAGCTGTATTTTTATTGGCTTACAAGAGACTAGGAAAATCAAAAGTGGCATTTATACAATTTTGTAAGAAGAGTTTTAGTTTTAAAAGAATAGTGACAGTTATATCTGGAGACATCAGAACTTCAACTTCATTCTTCTTGTGCATGCATATTTCATATTGAACAAGTTAGATGGTTTTCCCCTAGAAAATGGCATGGAATTCTTAAGTTGTAGAGGTTTTAATTTCAGAGTGCATTTATTTCTCTCTTTAAGCTTAATGTAAAGGATGTAGTCTGCAGTGTTCTTAGTTCTACAGATACTTTAAAATGTCTTATATATAAGTTTTAAATAATCAATGTTACAAATATTATATATTTACATTATGGTACTCAGCTCAGAATTTAAGAAATCTGTTCAAGTTCACATGGCAAATAAAGGGCACAACTGAAATTGTAATTGAGCAATGATTGGGGAAAATCACCATATCACAAACCTTATTTGTACCTCCCTTTGTACCTTCTTCTGAGAGCATCAGAGTCATAATTAAATTTACAGTTGTCTCAATTCCCTTGCAAGGAAGGTGAAAAAATTGTGCATGTTAGTATTTCACAAGAAAGCTAATAATGACCAAGTGAAATTCAGGTAAAAATAGAGTCAACAGACACCTAGGCCAAGACTCATTGTCCAGAGTGGCTTCACTTAGCTGACTCAGTACACTCCTCCTCATAGCTCATAGTGCTGCTGCCTATAAACTGTGATTATTGAATCTGCACTGTTTCTCTCCATAGACAATAGGAACATGAATGACTGAACATTAATAATACAAACTGATTCATTCCAGAGTTATCTTGGCTGTCTTTCTAGGCCCATTGAACCCAACACTTTCTTTAAGGCTGTGCTCTATTGCCACATGCTCCATGTATGCTTCCTGATTACGAAACCCATCATTTGTTCCTCTTTGCTTAACACACTCCATCTTACTTTTAGATATTTTTCCACAAAAAAGCAAAAAGTGAACTTATAAGAATAAATTCCAGTTCCTATATTACGTGCAAGAAAATTAAGAAGTCCTCCAGATTCCTTCTCCAAACTTTCCTCTTATCACTGTGTTAAAGCTGTTCATTTAAACTCGGTTGATTGGATCCCCTTTATTGGGAGTTTGAGTTTTAAGCAGAGTAATACAAGAAGAGAATGCAAGAATAACTGCAGAAGAAAAGACTAAACACAATACTGTAAAGAACCACCTCAGGAATATAGGGATTCAATTAATATCTGTTGAGTTAATTTCCAATAAGAGAAGCACATCAGAAAAATTGGAAACTCTTAAAAGAGTTAGACCTTCTTAACAAGATCTGAAGACATCAAAATGTGGATTATCCATTAACCACAAGATCCCTATAAAATGAAGCTTCATTCATGTTGAAATTCTACCATCTTTTTTTTTTTTTTTTTTTTTTTTTTTTTTTTGCTAAACACTAGACTGAAGACTTTCATCTCATTGTTAAAGTCCATTAATAAGAAGAACAGAAGAGAGTGGAATGTAGAATTAATAGGCAAAGGAAAGAGAAGTAATAAAATGAAGTTTGTCATGACCCATGGCCTTTTCTGCAATATTTTAGTGCATTCCTTTGATAAGCAAATACCAAGATCACATTGCATTCATAACACTCTGGGAACTTGCACAAATAGAGAATGCTTTCACTTTTTATTTTCCAAAAATTCTAAATATTTCTCTCAGAGGGCATGTATGTATCATAGTTTGTGGAATCTGGAAATTTCATTATGTTATCAACAATTTTCAAAAATAAAAAATTACATAAAATACAGAAAGCAGTGGATAAGAATATAAATAAACTGTAGAAGTAATAATAACACAGCCTACTTTAATAGAACTTCACTGTTTAAAAGCACCTTAGTGATTGTGGTTTCAATGGTTTATATTATGTGAAAGAAATTACTATGAATGAATTATATAAGTGGTCTTTAAATACCACTCACACATCTAACATTTAGAGTAACAATATTTTAGTAAAAAAATTCAATTTGTTAGAAATACATATATATGGAACAAATAATATATACAACTTTTTAAAAAATAATTTGCTTAAGGATATATTTCACTTTTTCCCAAAATAAATAAATTTTGACTTTTTATACACAAAGGAGGATAAGGATATGTTGAAATACTATTTTTCATAGTAACATGTGAAGCATCTGGATTTCCTAAATAATTCATGTAATTTTTCCTCTGTTAATACTCATTTGTTTAACTATGCATAATGAGAGTTAAGAAGTGCCCCATCAGGAGGGGATGGAAGACTGGCAAAACTTGAAAAATTATAAGCTAAACAGAAATGATGTTTATAGTCCCTCTCCCACATACAAAATCATAAAGTATTTCCTGTTTTGTCCCATTTCTCAGTAGGAACGTACTCTCATGGAGGGAGCATGAATATATTAAAAACTAACTTTTCTCTTCTTTAAGAAAACATAAGCATATCACTTTTGATTTCTTTTAAGTAGTTCAATAAACAATGAGTACTATTTCAAAACTGCATGCATTCCATGGGAATCTCTCTCAAAAGAAATGATTCATATGGAATGTCAATATATAAGTTAACAAAGTTATTCATTTTTTGCTATGTAGAGTACAGTATAAACCATTTCAAACATGTCTCTTTTTATCTGAAATAAAATGGAAACCTAAATTGTATGTGTCAGAAATGACCTAGAATGATTTTATTTTTCCTGTGAGAAACAAAGGGATATTAAAGTACAGGTATTGCCAGGAGTTTCTTTAACTTGTAAAGGATCTTCTTGACTCTGAGTGTACTGAGCTGTCTTATTTTTTTCCTAATATTTTTTAAAGTTATCTTCCATAATAAGAGGGTCCTACACTAAAGACAGGGTGTTGGGACAGGGAGAGGAGGACTACTAGGAGATCTCTCAAACTAGATACTTTTCTTCAAGAACAGAAGAACTTTCATTGAGATGTTTAGGAGATTCAAGCCCAGAAATCAGGGAATGAAATATTAACAGTATAATAACATGCCTCTGATCTTTTAAAGTTAGAGAAGAAATCATGAAAAATCATGAAGCAAGCTTCACAGACAGTTCTAAGTAGCTTTGGACCAATGTCCCGAAACTTTAGTGATGTATCTTCTCCAATGAATTATTTTCCTTCACAGTATTTATTTCCAGCAATTTTTAGTGTAAGACCCCAAAACAAAAGTGTCTTATACATTTACTTCAGGTTCATGTAGGAAGAGAGAAAGAGGCCCTATTATATTTGGAGCTGTGTAAGGGAGGATCCTCAGAGAATCTAGATGTACTGGGAAGTTGGAGGAAAAAATATTAAGTGATTTTCATGATCTTCCAAAAGGAATAATAAAGGAAAGAACAGAAAAATTTCAAATGAAATAATATCCCTTTGTTAATATTTATTAATATGTGTCTTATTTTGTCTCTCTTTCTACAAGTCTAGGTTTCACAATGAACAAGACTATATGGACAATAAGTCACTCATAAATTCACACTGGAACTGTGCTTTGCTTTGGTACTGGATGCATTTATATATGGCAGCTTATTTGATATTCATATCAATCTACCATATCTTATTAATCATAAAAATTAGACATAGACCTACTAGGCTACAGAACTATTAACTATAGAAGCAAAGATTAGAACTTGTTTATAATTCTCTACTTTGCTTTGAGTTGAAGAAATATACCTCTTTTCCTCAGAGTTTGAGTAGAGAGCCAGAATAATTCCAAAAGCAAAGTTAAATTCAAACTATTTTAATCAATGTGTATTATATCATGAATATTTAAGCACAAATAATTACCAACTGTCTTGTTGAGATCTGCTTGTGATCCTTCAAACAACCATTGGACATTTATTTTTAGTTTCCTTGAAATATAGGATACAGATATTTGTTCAGTGCTCATGCATCTTGAAAATGTTCTTACACTAAATTTAGATCTCCTCTCTCTCCATAACCCATTTAGAAGACAGATACCAAGACTGCTTTGCCTCTCTTTCTGTCTTTCTGTCTCTCCTCCCTCTCCCCCAGAGGCCTCCCCTCTCTCTTTCTCCCATATACACACACATTTCACTTTGTCCTCTTTTTAATTTCTTCCTTCTAGATATTTGCTGCTCATACTCTACCCTTCCAAAAACCATACTTCCCCTATGTGTGACTTTCCCTGTTCTCTTATCTTCAGGAATTAGACCCTGGTATTCCCCTTTGAATTCCCTTAGCTCTGGGAGCAGGATCCCAGAATTCTGGTAGAAAAAAATTCCCTGTCCTCACTGTGAATTTGTCAGTAAATCTTCTGCACCCTTTTCCTGAATCCTCAGATTATCCTTTTAAATTAATTTTTATTTTTAATTGTATAAATTTATGAGGTATAGTGTGATGATTTGATACAGGTATAAAAGTATATGATGATCAAGTTAGGGTAGTTAACATCAAATGATTTTCGTTAAGGGAACAGTACATCCTTCTTGGGGACAAAGCACCTGATTAGCAATGATTCTTCCTTTCCAAAAATCGTTCTTGATTTGTGACTATAAAGCCAGAACTTTCCTCTGGAATATAAATGACTGACTGACGATGAGGGATTGATTCAAGGGTACCCAATCTGAGCTGGTAGAATCAGCTTCTCTTTATGAGGAACTTGAAACTTCTAATCTAGGCATGTAGACTGAGACATGCCAACATGAGCAAAGATGAAATGAGAATAGCCACAAACTCCCACTTCTGAGCTTCCCAGAGCTTTCCTACTTCTTCCCTTCCAGGATCTTGGTTCAGTTCATTCTTGGATTCAGTACAAAACTAGGTGTTATTTCAGCAAATCTTCTAGCCAGAGTCAGTTCTTGCTACCATAGAGACCTATTTTCCAAAGGATCTTGACCAGCAATGGTTGGTTAATCAAAAAGAAAATGCATTTCAATTGGAAAATCATAAAAATGATGGAAGTACAAACACTTTATTTTTACTTAAAATGTAAAGCTCATACATATTTTCAAATTATTTTTGTATCTGCTAATTGGAGTTTCCACTGTTATTCTTATATAAACCATAGCCAAAATTCAATAAGCATGATTTCTAGTTTAACCTTCTTTGAAATGTGATGAGTCTTAAGCCAATTGTAAAACAATCTGCATATAGAGTTCTTCCAAATGGTAAGGATTATTTCCAGACTCCTACTTGTCTTACACACACCTGATTCCTGAACAATTTTGTTTCAATGATTTGCGTTTACTAAGTTTTTCCAAGTATTTCATTTAGTTTAACAACTCTCACAGATGATTCATCAGGAAGCAGACATTACATTAAATTACTTAGTTATGATACTATAATAGATATAAATGGATTTGTAAAAAAAAATAATAATAATAATAATAAAGCTGACTCTTATTTACCATTCAGCTGATAGGAGAAAAAGTGCTTCAGGTTGTGAAGTCCTAAAGTTCAATGACCATCAAAGCATATGGATTAATATCCAGAGAAAGAAGAATCCATTGGTGATTATAGATTGTTTGTAAAGTCTACATGGTGTTTTTTCATAAACCCCAAATGTGAATTATATACATATTAGAGGATTAGCAGATATTCAAAATATGTATACACAATTCAAAGAATATGGGATTCTTTCAAAAGTTAGTACCAAGACACACCCCCCAACCTCTTGATTGTCTCCAGCTCTGCAGAGAATGGCACTTGCAGAGTCACCACCTAGTTCAGGATATCTTGTATCCATTTAGTTAGTAACTGTGTCACCTCGAATGACATGAAGAGGTCATCAGTACTGAGTTCCTACTCTGCAAGGCAACTGGCATCAAAGCCAAGCCCATTGCCACCAAAGACTGCTGAGATGAGAGTGTCAAGAGGATCAGCAGAGACAGATGCTGAAGAACAGTGGGAAGGGGAGTTAAGCTGTTGATCACAAGCAACAGGGATGCTGTGAAGCACCACTAGAGGCAACAAGGAAAGGCCATCATTTTGTGGGCAGCAAAGCAAGTGCACGCTAGCATATAACAGTCAAAAATGGGGTGACTCACACTAGAGAAATAATTGTATATTTCCTAAGTGTAAACACACAAGAAGCGTTCTTAACAGCAAAAGGATTCCCCACAGTAGCTCCCAGGCTAGGAAAGGACTAAGTCATGCATACTGTGCTGTGGAACTCTCTGCAGGGTTCCATTGATCTTGTGGTCTGTACTCACACACATGGCTTGAAATACCTTCAACTCTGTTATCTGTAAATAGGAGCCAAGAGTGCTCCCTCTCCCTCTTGTTAGGAAGAACACTAACAGTGACTGCATAGGCTCTGCAGGTGGGTGCAAGTTGGAGTGGTAATTGAGTATCATCTTTTAAATAACTCCCCCTTCACTTCATGATGTATTTGGATGACTGAAGTGTTAGACTGTTTGGGAATGAAAGGTAAGATTGGGTATCTCGATATGATCAACTCTCTCTCTGTGTAACAAAAAAATTAATGTATATCTCAAATAACACAGTCACAAATTCACAGATTTCTCTTGCTATAACCAAGTACCTGAGACAATCAACTTAAGAATAGGAAAGGTTTATTTTGGCCCAAAGATTTAAAGATTTTAGTCCATGGTTGACTGGCCCTGTTGTTTTGGGCCTGTGGCAGGGCAGCACATCATGACAGTAAGTATGAAGCAGAGCAAAACCATGGGACATGAAGGAGAAAGAGAAAAAGGAGGTTTGGGGATCCCAGAATCCCCTTCAAGAGCATGTCACAATGACAGGAAGCCCTACCACAAGGTCCTACTTCTTCAAGTTTCTACCACTTCCCAATAGTGATAGCTGGTGACTAAGCCTTTAACATATGGGCTTTGGGGGACATTCCAGATAGAAATCCATCTCCTTTGAATCCCAGTACTTAATAGTTCTCTTATGTAGTGCTTCTATTACTCATCTTTGAAATACAGTGATTTGTTCAACTATTAAATTATCCAAAATGCAACAGATATTTCTTGAACTTTCATCATGTACCAATCACTGTGCTAGCTATTGGCTTGGGGCTTGGTATTATCTTCTTGGTAAACATAGCAGAAAAGATTTCTGCTTTCTTGGAGGCACAGATCACACTGATGACCATTTTAAAAATTAGGTGTCTCAGGCAGAAAGCTGGATGTCAATAAACAATAGTCTCTTATGTTGAGCTAATGAGTATGTGAATAATTTCTTGTGATATGGGTAATGCAATTGCAAGAATGATTTGATTTGATTTGTGAAATTTTTAAAGTAATGTCTTTTGCCTCCCACCACTATACTTGTTTGCATTCCTTAAATAGTATTTCAAAAGTTTTTTAATCTGATATTTCTACAAACTGTTTTTAGTGTGCTAGATTTTCAGATTTGAGCTATATATTTTAGAAATCTATGGCAAATATTTATTTTATTGTAATATTGATCTTAATTCGGAGGCCTCTTTTTTGTGGTTCAAAGGCCATACTTCTGTCCTTCTTCCTTCAGATGAGGTGCTTATTAAATCTGCATTTTATTATTTAAAACTCTCCAGCATACTTTTGAACATGGTGCTATAGGAGAGATATATAAAGTCACTGTTGAAAAGTCCTGACATCACTTAAGATTCGACTGACCTGAAGCCATAAGTTGCTGATCTGAAGGGCCCCAGAACCCCAAGTGTGAATATCCATTGTAAGCTGAGCATAGCAGAACTCTGCATTCTGGATTTTTGTCTTAATTGGTACATAGGGTGCTGGTTATGATCTCTAGACAAGCTAAAGTCTAGAAAGAGGTGGTGAATATCTTGCAGACAGGCATTAAAATCCACAAGTGGTTGCCCCATTTGTTCTTCATGAAGGTGTGATCATTCTATCAATGCTTACTATAATCAAGGATACCAGAATACAAAAACATGTTGATCCTCAAGGAGCCCACATCTCAGTGAGAGGGAACAAATATTACCCAACCAATGTTGATACAAGGTAGAAGCTAACCCCCGCAGCAGAAATATGAAAGCACAGCCTGGAGAAATTGAGGATTTAAGGCGGGGGCCAGGGTTGGAGACGATGGAACAAGTCCAGTGTCAGAGGGGAGTGGTAGGTACTGGAGATCTGAGCTCCTTAGTCTGTGATGCCAGAATGAAGGGTTGGGGACTGAAACCACAGAGAAGCAGAAACCAAGCAATGATGTGTTTTGTTGCATGTATGTGTGACAGTAATGAGATGATCCAAGGGCAGTGTGGAGTTCTGCAGCCTGTTCAGCCGCATCAAACACAAAGTCCAGCATTCCACGCATCTAACCTTTGTCAAGCTGTGTCTGCGGGGATTATTTATTTAGTTTAGATTTGGGACATTATCCTTGTGAGAATCCAGATGCTTTGGTACATTTTATCTTCAGAATTGAACAGAAGAGTCTATCCTTGCCTAGGGTGGCATTTGCTGCTATAAATCATGACATGCTGTGTTTTAGCTGTGGCTGTAAGCTGAAATATGTCTCCTTTTAACTTCTACCCAGTGGTCCTAGTTCTGCCCTTAGGAACTAACACAGATTAAGCTGAATCCGTTTTCTGTGTTGCAGCCCTTGAACTGTCATTACGAGGGCTGCCTTCACTTGAGTTGCTCAGCTTGTCAGTTCCTTCAGCTATGGATGCTGATATGGAGGCTGCTCCTCACACTGTCCTGCTTGTCTTCCTCTGCCCATACCCAAATTTATCAGCATCACTCCCCAAATAGAAAACCTCCCAGAATAAGAGGTTCCAGAGTGCTATGCTTGCTAGAGAGTAGACAAGAACTACCACCTTTCTTATTCTGTGAACTCTATGAAAACAACCTCAAGTCGCTAGCAGTCTTTTAAAGCAACCCTTTGTCCTTTGGGTGTCTCTGTAGTTTGGTAATGTATAGTTTGTAATGTACCCACATTTGGAGACATTTGTCAAATGGACTTTGTAAATCTATCTGTTCCTGTGCAACTTTCTTACTTAACTTCAAAATCAAACTTAACATTACTTATTGAAGCAGCAGCAAAGATGTCTATCACATTTCACTGGGGAAAGGGAGCATTTATTATTGGCATTATACAAACAGCCAACATTTATTGAGCTCTAGCTATATGCCAGACAATGTGTTAATCTTTTTAATAAATTATATCCTTTAAAAATTAAACTATTAAATTTGTTATAAAAGTAATAAAAAGAAATAGCCAGACCTAAAATAGTATCAAAGGACAATATGAAAAGTAAATCTTATTCTACTATCCTATGAAAATTCAAATTTCCATGTTTCAAGTATCCTGCCAAATATTTTTGTGCATATGTATTATACATCATGTTTATATATTTAACATTATTCGTGTGTGTGTGTGTGTGTGTGTGTGTGTATAACAGTAGTCTGGTCTTAGATATTTGAATCTATGTAGTTTTTGATAATTGTTTTTCAATATCACATATAGAGTCATCTTAACCTTTCAAACTGCATATATATATATATATATATATATATATATATATATATATATATATAATGGAATGGGTGTAACACAATTTAAAGTTCATTTAATTATGAGAACAAGCCTCTGGATTGGGTCTTATTATCTTCATTAACCATATGAACAGCATAAAAAATCATTGCCTTGCCTGATGCCATAAGTTTGAAAAGTAACTCCATAAGGGTTCAAACATGTCTATGTAAACTATTGATAACACTTCTAGAAAAATTACTTGCATTGTGGATTTCACAGTGCCTCATAAGCAGACATTTGTCAGTGCATAACAGATATTTCTGCATATTTTATAATTGGTATGATGAGATTTTTAAAGTGGACCCCGTGTTTTATTGGGGCCAGAATTATTAAAATAGTTCAGATTGACCTGATCTAGTTAAGTCTCTGGAATCCATGGACACAGTGATTTGCCAGATTTTATTGCAGAAAGAAGTAATGTCCATATTCATTAGCCTAGTCAATTTCTATAAAATCCCAAATTTTTGTTGCACAGGTGCCCTTTGTTTTTGTTTATTTTTAACAGAAATTGTTACAACATCCAGAAATATCTCAAGTTATGTATTGAAAATCTGTGTTTCATTTAATAAGGTTTCAACATTTTTATTTACCCTATTTCAGAAAGCCATAGTTGGTCCTATCTCCTGGACTCCTATGCCACCATTGTCTCTTGATAAAAGCTGCTAATTGAATGCAGAAAATATTAAAATATGATTATGAGTCTGCTAAAAGAATAAACATGCCAAGTGTCAACAAAATATTGTAAGTCTGCTATGTTTCAAACTGAGTCAAAATAGATTGCTTAAATTTGTTCTTTTCAGTGCCTATTTGAGAAAGTGGAAGAGATACACCTGTTATGTTAACACATTCACTGTGCACCAAGGCTGTTCATCTCTACAATAAATAAATTAAGAGTTTGGGTCCTCTTGCAATTCTCAGTTCAATCTGACTGACTCTGGCACATCTCTAATCAAATATATCCACATGATATTGTAAGCGGCTTTATAGTACATTAATAGCTTGTAAAATGAAATTGATGCAGCATGATGGACTATATTCCTGAAGCAGTGACAAATTTATCAATGATAGATGCACTAATGGATATGTTGAATTGCAATAAATATAAATGCAGAATAGCAATTGCAGAGCATTAAAAATGTCATCTGTGAGTTTAGGTATTTATGAGGCTGAGCCAGCTGGAAACACGAGTGGTGCGTTCCTATGAGCTACTGCAACTCTGGGGTTCCAAGGAAAGCGGAGGCCCTTTCATCACACAGGTCAGGCGGCCGGCAAATTGTTGTCACAGCTGTGCCATTGTCAATTAGGCTTCCAATGACTCAGCCTTTGTTTTTCCTGCTCGCACATCTCACCGCACCTTTCCTCTAGGCGTGGGTGCTTCACTCCTACAACCTCCCACCACCTTTCCCCTTGGTGACTCTCCTCACATGTTCCGATTCATCTTCCAGGCATTGATCTAAAACTTAGAGACGTGACATGGGGGGGGGGGGAAGCATCTCAGCCACTTCAAAAGGTACTGCTATTCCTCCTGGGCTATTTTGGCATGTCAAACCCAACAGGCTTAGCAGAAATGCTCCAATGCTACACACTTGCCTCTGATGTGTCTGGTGCACCTGCCCAGCCTTCCTGAACCCTAAAGATTTTGTTTAATGTCAGCCAAATCTGGCAGGACACCAGGGGCAGAGGGCAGTGGAGGACAGAAGCACGCTCATGTTGTTTGTTTCCCCATGCTCAAGCAGGAACAGCAGCATCAGAATTGAGTTGCAGGCACATGTGCTAGAGGCAGCAAGGGAATGGACCAAGAAGAGTGTTTATCCTGAGCTAGTGACTGGTTATGCAATACTTTGATTGTGATAACATAGTAAATTAAGAGTTAGCCACATATTTTAGTATGTGTCCATCTCAGTCTCAGGTCTGATAATGAGGTGTGCCATAGTTACCCAAAAATGATCTCTCCATTCTGGAGTTTTCATCTACTACCAGTGTTTTCAGCAATTGGTACATATTTGTTGTCAGCATATTAAGTAAATTACTCAACATGGTTTGGAATTAGATGTCACAATGTGTCCTCGATCAAACTGAGGTTATTTTAGGTTACTGAATTTGCCCAAAAAATAAATATTTGGCAATTCAAATTCAGTTAACTAAGAAAATAAGCTGGTTTGCTCATCATTGACACTGCTTCTCACAAAGCCATGATAGCTCAACTCTGTATTAAATTTGGTGACATTCCTTTGTCATTGTTATTCAGTAAAAGAAAACACCATCAATAACAAACCAAAGAGAAAAACAATACATCACCAAACAAAATTAACATAACACGATGGTTTAAGTCTATGTGTGACATTCCCAGTCTGAAAACCTGGACATATAAAATAAAATGTAAAGAAGTCTTATAAACCTGACCCTTCAGTGTATTTCTGGCTTATTTGTTATCAATTTAAAAATATATAAAAAACCATGTCTGCTTTAAAATCAACTTTGAAATATGGCTGTTATTTACTAAGACTTGTATGAATTGTTTTGTTTTTAAACGGCTAGGTCCACAAATCAAGGCCAATTTATACAAATTAATAAATGGGAAGACAATTATGAGATAAAAGCAGATAAACCTAGTGAAATTCTACCCACTATTATGAGTCTTCAAATCCAGTTAAACAATTTTCTATTAAGTGCCAGTTATAATCCAAGCAACTTTTAAACTTCTAGTAATGAAAGAGTTAATTGAGTAAATATTCACTGAGAATCTGTAATGTGTCAATGAAAGGATACAAAGGAATAAGCAAGACCTTAAACTCATAGGATCTTATTTGGGGGTGGGGTAAGAGAAAAGAATATTACTGTTCTTAAACAATAAAAAACTATTAGACATTAAAGACTATAGTACAATGGAAAGAATCACAGTGGTGTGGAGTCAGGGGAGTGATCAGTATCCCATTTTAGGACGGGCATGAAAAGCTGCTCTGAGAAGGCTGATATTTTAGTTGAAAATCATAAATGACAGAACGAAATTGGTCATCTGAAAATAGAGGAAGAGTATTTCAAGCAGCAGAGCAGTTGGTGCCTAAAGCCCTTGTGGCAAAGACAAGTTCCGCAAGTTGGAGGCACAAGAAGAAATCCACTTCCACAAAATCATAGATGGGAAGAGAAAGAACCACTGAGGTGAGGTTAAAGCCATAAAGGGGACCAAGATTACCTAGAGCTTTTAAATTCAGAGTAGAGTTTGGATCTAACAAAAGAAAGCCACTGGAGGATTTAATCCAGGTTATGACATGATTTAAACTATTCTAAAAAAAAAACTAAAATTGTTCCACATGCTCCATGCAGAACAGATTGAAGGTAGGCAGGAGGAATCATTTCAGAGACTATTGCCAAAGTGGCTTGGACTGTGGTCATAGTAGTAGAGACAGAAATAAATGGGAGGATTCAAGATATTTTAGAAATGTTTTAAAAGCAGGGTTGCTATCAATTACTGATGAAACCGGTATAAAGAATGAGAGGAAGAAATTGATAAGAAGGGTTCTTAGATTTGTTTTTGTGTTGGTTACTTATTTGAGTCACTTAGTGGATTCCAATACCATGTACCTAATTAGGTAAGACTTATGTAAGAAACAGGTTTTGGGGGAAATGAGATGCACCAATTTAGTCATGTAAAGTTTGAGATACTATGCAGTGAAGGTCAACTCAGTCTTAGGATGTTCGATCCTTTCACGTTCCAAAGAAAGGTCTGACTTGTGACCAGCTTCTTGTAGACAACCTATAGGCTTTTGGACTGTCCTGCCTGGTTAGAGTGCCCTTGTATACATGGGACCTTGGTTAATCCTAGATAATTTATGCTAACAATGTGATTTACAGTGAACACCTGTTTCTCTTCACTGGGGCCCTCAGTCTGTGTCAGTTTGGTCTCTGGCAAGGCTGGAAACCAAGTAGCAAAAATTTGTCTCATAGGAACTTGGTGCCTGTGTGAGTGACCCACAGACAAAAAAAAAAAAAAAATCCTAGATATCAAGGCTCAAGTGAGCTTCCCTGGTGGCCAATTCCTTGCATGTGTTGTCACACATCTTTACTGGGAGCATTAGGTATTGACCACACAACTTCATCATTCAGGACAACTAGAAGCTAGCCATCTGATTTCTCCTGGACTTTGTCCTCTGTGCATGTTTTCCTTTGCCTAGTTTAACCTGTATCTTTTTGCTGTAATAAAATGTCACAGTGACTATAAGCTTTTCTGAGTTCTATGAGTCCTTCCAGCAAATCATTGAACCTGAGATTAGGCATGGGGGCCCCAACACAGATGTTTATTAGGCATCAAAGAGGAAATATTTGAGAGGCTGTTGGCTAAGTTAATTGTATTATAGGAGGAATTCAAACTGAAGATAACGACTTAGGAGTCATTGCCATATAGGTCACAGTTTAAAATACAGGAGGGTCACCTAAGACATGTCTCTAGAAATATTGCCTAGGTAAACTTTTATTTAAAAAACAACTTATTGGATTGAGTCCCTGCTTTTAGAAATTCACATCACTGGCAACAACCCAAGAGGATGCAGATGTTGATGGACACAGAAATTACTACCTATAAATAGAGAAGATACCCAGAAGGAGAAGCAATCAGATGCAGTGGGAAAAGGTTTCCCAGAGTAGTGGGTCAGCAGCCCAGGACCTTGAAAGATGAGAAGTATTTTCCTCTCATTTGGAGAACAGCCCACATGCAAACATGAAAAAAGATTTGTGTTAAACTTAATTTTGTGAAACTGTAATATATATATATATATATATATATATATATATATATATATATATACACACATATATATATGTGTGTATATATATATATATTCTTTATATGTATGAATATATACTCATATACATATATTTATATATAGGTTTATATGTATATTTTTATATATTTATATTTATAAACCTACATTAAAATATATGTATATAAGTATATACATATACATATATAGATAGATACAGATATATGTTAGGGATATAGCATTTGGGGAAAAGACATAAAATACTCTGATAAGCAGACAAATGGATTCCCAAAGGTGATTTTATCCTAATCACAGATATCTGTGAATATGTTGCCTTGCTTGACAGAGAGAACTTTACACATATGATTAAAGACATAGACCTTGAGGTGAGGGGATCATGAAGGGTTACATAGGTGACCTCATGTAAAAAAGAAGAAAAAGACAAACACAACAAGGTGTTTTATGAAGATAAGTCAAGCCCTCATTTTCAGGTGCTGTTTTAACCAAATTTTAAAATTCATAATGTTGCCTTACTAGGAGTTTGATAAATATTTATTAAGGGTGACTTTATTCCATTTTCTTCTTATTTCTGCCATTCAAATATACAAGTCACAGACCACTGTAGAAGCCACCCCCAGCAATCAAGTCAATCAATCTGCCTTATATGTATTTTATATATTGAATATCTATAGAAAAGTATGCTTAAAATAAAACTCTATTGCTACTTTAAAGCTGTAAAATAAATAACCTAAATCATATCAGTTCTGAACAAATCATTTGAACTCTGGTGTTCTCTTCTGAATAAACATGGTGGTCAATGGTGCTGTCACAGCCATTAAATTTACAAATTAGGACTCTCTTTTATGGTACTTAAATACAAGTTTCACACAAGATGAAAAAAAATATCTTGGTTACTCCCAATGCCCAATGCCTTGTGAAATGATGGAAGTCACAACTTTCCAAATATATTTCACAGAACATTGATATCATGAGATTCTTCAAATCAAAAAAGTTGCTGCAGTCAGATAGATTTGAAAACTCTGCATCTTAAATAATTCCTTTGGAAATTTACAAAGATTTTTTTATATATGTATAACACAAGGAAGACTTTTTTATTTTAATTTTATATTTTTGTGGTGCTGGAGATAGAACCCAGGGACTTGGGCATTTGAGGCAAGCACTCTACCAACTGAGCTATATCCCCAGCCCCCAAAGATATTTTTTAAGCCTTGAAATAAAGATGATTATGTATTTATGTTCAAACCAAAATTTCCAAGAATTGTGTGATCACCAAATTTTTAGAAGATCTCGGAGTGGGTGGGTTACATAGTGATAGGACATTCCATGGGACTTGTGGTTCCAGAGAACATACATTCAGAAATACATTTTGAAACTGTTTCTGAGAAACAAAATATATTCAAACACTGTTATTATTTGAGTTATGATATTTTTATTCTAATCGTGTTCTATTTCTTTTAAAAACTTAGAATTTCATTAACAATATGGGATATCATTTTCTCTCTATAAATGGTGTCTCTGTGTCTTTGTATGTGCATGTATGTGCTGCTCTTCTTTCAGTGGCTGTCTATCCGTACCTTGCTTACTGTCGTCTTGTGCTTAATTCTGCTATTTCTTTTAAGCCTGGGGTTTAAAGCCATCATAGCAGTTGACTCTGCTCCAAAGGCCAGTTCTCAGATTTAGGGATACCTAGAAGGATAGACAGCCTTAAGGATTTCCAGAAACATTGACTGCAGAGTTCAGAAACCCAGCTCAGGACAGACATGCCAGGATGCTGAAAGTATATTCGCTATTTAATGCAGAGGAAGTCCTTAACTCTGTCCCTCTTCTGGGAAGCTTCAATACTTTTGAGCTGGGACATAAGCAGTCCTCTTTCAGCCACGTAATGGAATAAGTTGTCAGAAGTTTCATCAAGGGCATGACGGGTGATACGACCCTCATGTTCTTTGAATACAGGACTGTTCTGCTCTTTTGGAAAGAATTTGTAACTTGATGAATTCCTTGTTTGAAATTATGATAAGTAAATCTCTGTTAACTGAGTGATAGCATTGCTGCCTTTATATAACCCTAGATTTTAATGAAGTCATTAAATTCATTTTTAAAAGAAGATAAAGCCAGATATCAACCCTGACCTTGAGTGTCTCATTGATAACCACTTTTCATATAACAAAAAAACATAACTTTGAATGACAATTTTGGTTAATTTTTTCAAAAAAAAAAACCAATAAGTTAACCTTTATATGATTCAGTTCCCTCATATGTAAAATGATAGAATTTGTTTAGAGTGCTGCTAAGGTCCCCTACATTGCTAACATTTATGACTAATAAAAAATTAAATAAATGCAGACTTCTATTGTGTTCATTGCTAGTGATAATAATAATAATAATAAAGTAATTCTATGCAACATGCACCACAAAATAGTATTGAATATAATTTTGTGCAACTCAGACAACGGAAAGGTGTTTATCTCAGCAATTTTGTAAAGAAGGGCAGCAAGGAAACTGCTATTACAACAAAAAAATAAATAAAATTGGAATTTAAATATATACATAGATAAAATTTTTCACTTGATTTCTCAGTTTGCCAATTTAATTGTTATTCTCTTAATTTGGACTTCTGAATTTTATAAAATAATTTCAAATTGATATTTTTATTTTATGCTAGATATTTTCCTTGGTATTTTTTTCCTTGCTTCCTATGGAAACAAATGGGATTTTATGTTGCTCCTTCATAGTTGTATTCTTGTACAACCTTAGAGGAAGACTTTAAAAAAGCTCCTGTGGTTTTCCTTCCTTGAAAATGTCCCAAAGAAACCCAGAGTTCTGAAGAATGACCTCTTATTTATTTTCAAATGCTGTTAAACTTTCTTCCTAAAAATGAAATAGGCTCTACACAATTTCTCCAATTTGCCTACACAGAGAACATACAGCAACTCTGTTTAAGGCATTCAAAGTTTAAGTGTCTGCTATGTGCCAAAGATTATGCCAGATCCAAGGACCACCAAGAAGCAATTAGTGAACTCATGACATAGATTCATTTACCAAGTAAGTATAGTTTAACTCAAAAAAAGCTGGAACACAGTAGATGTTCATTAAATATTGTTGAAAGAAAAAAATTTTTTTAAAAGTCCTTGGCATCTGTCTGAATAATCATAAAGAATTGAGTATAGAAGGTAAACTAGACACCTACTTAGAAAATATCATAATTTTTGTATAGCAGCCTATCATTCTGGTGTTAGGTACATGCATTGTGGTTAAGTTGTGTGTTCTTCTTCTATTTTCATCTAAAACCAGTTCATGCACATTTTTTTTATCATGTTAAGTAAACGACAAGAAAATCCATGCAAACAACACAGCTGGCAGAAAAGTTTTGTGCTACAATAAGACCTGTGCAACTAACTGGGGCTGAGTCTTGGTTAAGTGCACTGTGCTGAGGATACAGAACCTCAATGCTGAGACAAGAAAGGTCATATCAACTTGGAAGCAAGAGAAAGCAGAGGCAGTTGACCTGAAGCTGGCATGAGAATGAGCAATGCAGCAAGGGGGAAAGACTAGTAGTGAGATTCTTTTTCTTTTCTGCTTCTCCACTTACATATAGCAGCAGGAAACCCCAAGGGATCTCTTCTCACAAGAAAAGGCAGGACAAAATCTGGAAGAATATGCTCTTGCTATACTTAGGGAATATTATTTTTGGAGTGCAAGAAACTCAAGATTAAAGATTCTTGAAGCAGCTCACTATTGGTGGAGAAGGGACAGAGATCAGATCTCAGCCATCTACATTTGCTTATTCAAAAATATGCAAACCACATTAAAATTCCAATTCATATTCAAAATGTCAGCATAATGTGAGCAATTTAAGAGAAGTCTCATAACACAGCTCAATTATTTCCAAAAACACTTTGAATTTATTCATAACAACACTAATAGTATTTGGAGGTTATTAATCTTATTTTCTAATATCATGTCTTTACACCCAAGCTGATATCATTATTCTAAGAACCATTATAATGATAACTTCCAAGCACAAGATTTAACATAACCCCTCTACAAGAAAGAGTGATCATCAAAGATCCGAAGTTTGTTACCACCACTTTGGTGATATAAAAAGACAACTCATTTGGTCAAAAATTTCAACAAACAAATTCATTCTCTATGTTACTATGTTGTTTTCAAAGTTATTTAAAAATAAAAACCACTATAGCAGAATATCTTATTCCAGGTCAGCACCATGAAAGACAAAAATAGAAGACTTCTTTGTGCATAAAGGAGCAAAAGCTATACCTATTGAGTTTACTTAAGGCCATTCTGCTTGCCTTCCATGGATCCATGTGTTAATGTTGTATCTTTGCATGACATCAGTACCCAGAGTACAAACACAGAGGTGTAAAGTAAAGGAATCACTTCCCCAATCAGCTCACTAGAACAATCACTCATCTATTAACATTATTATGCCCCTCTATGTGGCAAAAAGTGAACTACATTCTGAGCTAATGAAAAAAGATATAGCCTCCATTTTCAAATACTTCACAGCTTTTTAAATGGTAATGACAAGCTGACAGACTAAAATTTGGAGCCAAGAGACTTCTGCACAGTCCTGGGTATGGAGAAGGGTGGGTAACGCTGGGATCATAAATGCCTCTTGGCAGCTTGAGCTAAGCGTTAAAGGTTAAATTTGAATGAAACAGGTGGGGAAGAAGAATAGGTGTTCAAGGCAGAGGAACAGATATATGCCAGGACTCAGAGACGTGAGAAACTCTAGGCAGAGCAAGAGCCTTGTAATCTACACCAAAAAGTTTGTAGCCAAAGGTAATGGAGAGCCACTTTGGAAATGTAACTGCATCATATTTTATCATTATAAAGATGACTTTGGTGGCTTGCTTGGGATGCAATAAAGAAATTCCAAACTGGACACAGGTAAGTGCTGATACAAGAATCTAGTCAGGATTGGAAAGGTCTGAATTTCTCCAGACTCTTATCATTATTTCCACCCCCACCATCATCACCACCACAAGAAGATAAACATCAAGCATAAACCATCTCATTTTACTCTCACAATAACAATGGTGCCTTTATTATTCTTATTTTATATTTGGGAAAGTAGGTAAGAGACCAGTCCTCAAAAAATGGTAAACCACAGAGTTATTACTGAGCTCAGGAGTTTTGGCATTGGTACTTCACTCTTGGCTGTGTCTCCTCACCACTTCAGGTGATTCACTGAATCTGAACAGTGATCCAGAGACTGTTTTGATTAGAGATCTGCCATCTTCTGAACATACATTGCCAGGCATTAGGCAGAGAGCAGACTGCAACAACTTTTACTTATCTGGAAATCTCAAAAATAATGTATGCTTGTAACTGGAAGACCTTATATAGAACTGGAGGACAACATGTTAAGTGAAAGAATCCAGACACAGAGAGACAAATGCCTTATATTCTCACTTATATATGGAAGCTGAAACAGTCGGCCTCACAGAAGAGATTGAATAACAGTTAAGAAGGCAGAAAGCGGAGAAAGGAATGGGGTACAGGGAAGCTGAATAATGGGTACCAAAATAATGTTAAATAGGAGAAAAATAAGTACCAATGTTGGCAGCTGCTTAGCCATAGTTTCCAAAATATTGTTTTATATTTTATTAACAACTGAAGGTTATCAATATAAAGAAATGATGAATGTTCAAGCAAATGGAAATGCTAACTAGCCTGATTTGATCTTTGCACATTGTATACACCTATCAAAGTAACACACCATACTCCATTTATATGTACAATTAACAATAAACTGAAGAAATATTTTCCATCCATCCCTGTGTACACAAAAAAAAAAGGGATTCAAAAATCCAAACTATATAGTATAAGAAAATATTCTGTGGCCAATAAGTATTCTCTGATTGAAAAATAAAAACATCAAACTTTACCTAGAAGCCTAATAGATACTTTATCTAAAAAAGAGTCAAAAGTTGCTCTTTTTATTTGTATGCCCTTAAACTACTGCTCCAGACTTTAGCCTAATAATTGTGTGTGTGAGTGTGTGTGTGAGTGTGTGTGTTTTGTTAACAACTGGAAATTGTGTGTATGTGTGTGTGTGTATATAGTGTGTGTGTGTACATATATACACACAAAGTTTTATATATATAATATATATGCACACACACACATATATATAGTTATATATATGTATATATATGGAAGTTATTCTGTTTTGATTAATGCATTATGAAAATAATATTACATTAATATTATGAATTTATATTATTGAAATGTTGGCTACTCAATTTAATATTTCATTATTTTGAATAGATGTAAAGGTGGTTAGGTCCCTTTCATAAACATATTTTAATCAACAGTTTCCAGATCCACTCATCCAAGAAAGAACATCATTATTTCTGGCAATGATCCCAGAGAGCATGTCCATAACTCAAAAAATTAAATATCATTTTGTTTAGGAAAAACCATGGTAATACTGCCAAAAATCCTAAATATGCACATGACCCCAAATCAATATCAGGAACAAGAATGGATATAGCAGGTAACAATCTATTTTCCAATTTAAAATAGACATAATATTTAGAAATGTATTCATACATCAGTAGAGGAGATAAGACCAACCACAGATAATACATGCTATTTGCACATCTTTTGTAGAACTTAAATTTGCCTTTTATTGCACAGTAATTCTTTGACCTCTTCTATGTTAAAGAAAAATCCTGTTACGTGTTTTTTAAAGAACCAAAAAACTAGATTTAATGAGAATCCAAAAGAAGAGTAAATAATTATCATTTCAGTCCTTGTTAATGTAAACAATTTTTTAAATGCTGAAGTACAAATAAAATAAATGTACTGAAAGTTTTAAATTAGGTAACACGGATATTTCCTATTGTCATCACTTAATTGTGTCAACCTTACATTCATGCAGGAGAAATCAGATTTAAACTTTATATTTTAAGTGACTTTGACGCTAAAGGGTGATAGTGCTGTGTTAATGGAGTGCAAGCCCACTGAGAGCAGGAAGCAGAGCCACGGGTCATCCAATGCCTGGACCAACAGCCCCTCCACCTGGCCGTTACTCACTTGGTGCTAGTCAATGAAGAAGTGCACCAAGAACGGGTGAAAATGAAATAGAAGGTAGAATATAAGCAATATCCTAGTAATTTAGGCAAAGCTGTTCATTTGTAAGACAGAAAGGAAGCAATATTCAAAAGTCTGGGTTATTAAAATTAATTGTCCCCTCTAATTGAATTCACAGAATAACTTGACTTAGATTTGTGGAATAATTTCTCTCCAATTACAGACACAATAATCTGATATGGGCACAGTGCCAGAGCATACACTGAGTCACTGTGATCGTTCAGACTTAGCAGTGTATTGTTTGACTTTGTGTTTATTCCCAACACATAAGATTACTTTTCCCCTTTTAGAAACTGTATTTGCTCATCCCCATTTTTTTCTAAGCAACAAATGAGTTAAACATTATGTCCCTAATTTGATCAAGACAAAGTATAAATATAATTAGGAGGAATAAGTTCAAGAGATTCAGTTAATGTGATATATTAACACATTTATTAATTAGTTTGATTTGGCTATTCCACAATGTATATAAATATATTTCAAAACATCATATTGCACATGATAAATACATACAAATTTATAGTCAATTAAAATAAATATACGTAAAATTGAAGTTTGTTTTAGTCCTAATTTCTGGCTAGCAGTTATCTTACCAATGTCACAGGTTTAAAAACATTTGCTAAATTAGTACAAGCCATAACTTAAATGCATTTTTTTATACTTATAGAGTTCTCTTTTTTGCCTTAAACTGAAGAAAAAATGCATAATTTTATCTAGTAGTCAAGATAATAGTTCTGTGATATTTTATTCTACCTCATAATCAACACTTTTTTGTCTTAAATAAAGACTAAAAATTATCACCAAACAAAATGAGGAATAATTGTATCCTAAAAAATACAAAATATTACAATATAGAAACACAATTCAGGGAATGTAAACTGAGATCTATTTGGAATTGCTAAATTAAAGTATCTTTCCTCAAATGACTCTAGGAACTTTCTGAAATGTGTGTCCTTATTATTAACTCTTGTAACTTTCATGGTCATATGGTTTTTAATTATTTCACAGCATGGAATGAACTTAATTCTCTAGAGGCAAATACTCATGAGTTTATCTTGATTACTTTATAACCAGCATGTACTTTGAAGAAAATAGCATATTAGTGGAACATTTCATCTAAATAATATCTCGAGTATTTTCACAAATGCTAAAGATTCAAGTTTCAAATAAATGACATTTAACTTTTTCTCAAGTACTTTTGATCTTCTTCTGCAATTTGACTCAAACTTAACATCCATTTTTTATTGGTGCTCTTAGTCTGAAAAGTTCAATAAATTACTTTATTGTCTTTGAATTATGGAAAATTTTAAGAGTTGAATGCAACAAAGTTTAACTTACCTTAAGGAGGAATTTGTTGTCATAAACTCTTCTCAGCACGACCTCACTTCTCTGGTCAAAAGCAATGCAGAGACTACCCTGTCTTCCCTTCCTCTTCCCTGAGTGCCACTGGGTTGATGGTCCCTCTCTGCCTGTGATAAGCGCTGCAGAAGACGCTCAGAGTTTGTCCTCACTCCTGATGCCACACACCTTTTCTTGGCACTTCATTTAGTCCCAGGGGAAAATTCCTGCAGAAATTTCCTTCTCCATAATCTCTTGACAGATGGCTCTGCTGGCAAGATCCTTAACTCTTATGAGCGTTGTAATAGGCTTTTATCCTCCCGCATTGCCTTCTCACAGGTTCATTTTTAATTGCACATTGGTTGATGCCTCATGTCTTAACAAGCCAGAACATCATTGCCCCTTGTAACATTCCCAGAGAATCTGCTTTTCTGTTCTTTTGATTTCTATAATTTTGCAAAGCTAGTTTTCTTTTAATGTTTCATTATTTTCTTCCATCTATTTCCAGAGGCATTTAGAAAAAAAGGCTTGAGTATTACTTTAAAGCACACACTAAATAAATATTGAATTGTTCAAATATAAATAAAGTGTTTTTATGGATATTGAAAAACAAAATCTTTTAATTGCCTTTTTTTTTTACTTTACATATAGTCCTCTGATAATGCCTTTCTTATATTGTTCTCCCCCACCTCTTCTCTCTTTTACCATCCACTCACCTTTTTATATTTGGGGAGAAATGAAGTAGAAATGTACTTTGAAATTAAAGAGTCGTTCTTCAGCATTTATTCTAAAGAATTAAAGTCATGAAACTTTAGTGATACCTGCTACATTTATAGCAGCAAAATTCATAATAGCCAAACTATGGAAACAGCTTAGTTGTCCATCAACAGATGAATGGATAACGAAAATGTGGTCTATATACACAATGGAGTTTTATTCAACCATAAAGAAGAATGAAATTAAGTCATTTGAAGAAAAATGAGTGGAACTTGAGAGCATTATATTGAGTGAAAGCAGCCAAACTCAGAAATTCAAGGGTTGTATTTTTTCTCTCACATGTGAAAAGCAGAGAGAATAAAAGGAAAAAGGGGGGAGAAAAAGATCTCATGAAAACAGAACAGAGAATAGTAGAGTAGAGAAAGGACCAGGGGAGAGAAGAGGGAAGGGAAAGGGGAGGCATTGGCAAATGAAATTGGCAGAATTATGTGTCTGTACATATGTACAGATATGTAACAATGAATCACACCATTGTATGTTATTATAGTGCAGATAAATAAATAGATTTTTTTTTTAAATTAGAGGGTGATTTTTCACTTGAATGGTGTTACTTAAAATGACAAAAGAATATTCATTTATTAGTTATTTTTATCCTTAAATATAGTGAATATAGGGATGATTCAAAAAGGGATAGAAAACAAAAATGTCTATGAGTTTAAACAAGAACTTTGAGCCAAATGTAAGAGAAAATAAGGGGTGATGGAAACCATGGCTAACTGGAGCATGTCTGCCTGGTGACAAAGGACAGTGGCTGCTCATGTCTTGCCAGTCACTACTTGGTAAGAATTCAGTTCTTTGTTGTAAGACCTCCATATATAAGAGGAATTCTTATATGTGGATTTTTATCTGAAAAAAAAAAAAAAACCTCAAGCTTTTTAAATATTTGAGGATACTATGGGAGTTAAGCCCAGCTTCTGTGGTGCGGTCTCAGCCTAGGCATTGCCACATAATGATTCTGATGTATAATAAAAATATAATAAAATAATGACAGTGCAGAAACATTAGCTTTCATTAATTGTGAGAAATAAGCTATTTTATTATACGTGGAAATGATAACATAGGGCAGCCAAGTAAAACAAAACCTACCCTAACCCTTAATAAAGACCCTAGGGAGGACATTAGTTAAAGTATAGGTAACTGGTGGGGCAAAGTGCAGATCACATGTGAATGAGAAGGAGCAGGTTTGCTTAAAAATAACAACAATAATAATATTTCATGAGGAAATAGTGAGATATTTTATTTTATCTAAATTTCTTACTATCAACCTTGTACAAATCTATGTACTTGCTTTTTTCCTAATTACCCAATGCATGTTAAATGCAGAAAAGAGATTTTTTAAAATTCCAATAATCTCACCACTCATAAAATGTTAGTCTTTAATCCCTGTAATGTGGCTATATATAAACATGCATGTGTATTTATTTATATGTATATATATACAATTTTACGTGCATGCACTTTTGTGTTATATACATATTTATGATTATCTTTCTTCATAAAAATGATATGCTGAATAGATTACTTGATAGCCTATTTTCCATTCATTTAATACTAAATATATTATCAACATTTCCCCATTTCTTTAAAACATCTTCCATAAAGTTATTTTCAGTGGCTGCATACTATTCCATTGTTTGGAGATAACAAAATTGATGAGGCTATACCCCTAGTATGGGGTAAACTTTTCTAATTTTTCAGTTTTTGTTGTTGTTTTATTACAATAAACAAAAAGAATTGTCCTTAATGAACATCTGTTCACTTGTCTTGGTGCATATCTATTATATCTTATCATGTGAAAATATATTCACATTTCCTTCCCCCAAGGCTGTGCCAGCTTACAACCCTACAACTGGAATAGGTGAACCAATTCTTGCATTCTCAACAATATTGGGCTTAATCATTCTAATTATTTTAGATGAAAAGACAGTTTTCATGGTATTTTAAAACTTAAAAATTTATATTATTTTCACATATGCCAGATAAAATTTCACATATACAAGCTAAATAACAATTTTCTTTATTTTTTTTTATCTTGAGTGAATTGCAAGACAGGTTTCTCCACCAATGCATACATCAGAAACTGGCAGGTTGTGATGGGAGCCATCCAGAGATGTCTGTGGCCTGTCCACTGAAGGACCTGGACATCTCCTGGCAGTTCTGGATTTCTCCCTCTTTGTGTTCCCTGTATGTGATACGCCCATAGATCTTCATGCTTTGGTATTTACTAAGGTGAGAAAGTAGAGAAATTTGTCAGCTGTAAAACTGTTTTCAAGATATAGACTTTAAAAATTAGTGACTGATTGTGACATATATGTAACTGGGAAGAGAAATATGAGGCTAAGACTATTGTTCATTGAAACCTTCCTCAGAAGGACACGTGATATCCTGAATAAAAATGTCCTTCTATAAGCACATGCCTGAGAAGGACCTGCTTCAGACTAGCTGCACACATCTTCCATAATTATACTCAGGAGCTAATCTCTCTTCTCTGGCAGATATCAGTCCCCTTCACGAAAAGTGATTTCTCTCAATGGACCCAGAATGCACTCAGTGATAATAGACAAGTAAGCTCCTATACTTCAGCTTTACATGTGTAAGGTGGGAATTATAATAATTGTAGTACTTGCATCATACTTGCTCTTGTCAAGACTGAATGTAAATCACTTAAAAGATAGCCTTGGCATAGATAAGATCTATACAGATTTTTGTTACTGTTACCACCACTTTCCCCTATATTTCTCTAATTTGAGGATATTGATTATATTATAATAATTTATATATTTTGTTTCTCTCCAAAGATGAATTCCTGGGGATAGAGTTCTGTTTTCCTTCATTTTATGCTTCTCAAAATTTAGTACATTTTCCAGAAAGTATTAGGCCCTGGATATTTCTTTCAGACTATAAGAATGAGTAAATAGAAGAACAAATAAATACATTTGCAGCTCCATCACCAGACTTAACCTTTTCCTGCCATCATTTCTCTTTCTAGTTTATACTTCTATTTCTCTAACTGGTTATATAGTCTTTAATATACATATACTTCATTTAAATTGAAACCAACAAAGCTTTCACAAAAAAAATCAATAAAAATATACTGAACCCCACACATAGATAAGACACTCATTGTTTTAGGGCTGGTTCCCTCACTGAAGGCATGTTTGTTCCAAAGGCTCTATTACCATCTTACCTGATACGCTAACTAGAACAGGCAAAATATTGATCTTCAGCTTTGTGTGAAAGCTCATGATTTAGCTTCTGGATAAGAGAATTATCAAAATGTGTTCATGACGGACTAAAGATACTGTTTGTAAAATTCTAAAACCATGTAACCTAAACAATTTATTTGCTGTGCTTCACAGACCCGATGAATTGGCAAAAGCTAAGAAAATTCTGGTGTGTACTAGATTAATTGCAGAGTGACTTAAGTTTTGAGGAAAAAATCACTTCTTGTTTCCTTCTAGAATCTAAGTGGTAAGGACTATTTGCATCACATAGTACAAGTAGTTCTGACTTACTACATAGGTGTCATTAATGTGAAAAACAGCTTTGTTTCTATGGTTCTAAAAATGACAAATACTGTTTCAACAATAAAGAAAATTCAATAAACAAAGTTTTACACAGTTCAACTCAATCTCAAATTGAAATAAACTTTGAAAATTCTCTCTTCCATTTAAGACAGAGAGAAGAATTTGGTGCCACCACACCCACATTGCACTAGACTTTAGTGATACTCAGAATGTGATGGAATGCTAAGTGTATACTATATGGAGCAAAGGCAAAGCAGTTCTTTTTTAAACAATTACTATTTGCCTTTGTATACAAATCCACGGAGAAAAAGAAAATGTTAGCCAGGTAGTCTTTAAACAGAAGGTTGAAAGCCTATAGAAACAAATGAGTAAGTAGTTTTCAGCAATGCATTTTTATGCCTCCAAATTATGTCATTCTATGCCTTTTATCACATATTATCAAATGTAATTTGTTTTTATCTTAAACTCTATTAAATTTCAGGTAAAATAATTCTTCTTGTTGGTGTTTAACTAGAATTAGAGGATTGTAGATATTGAAAGAACTTGGACTGCATCTGATTCAATTTCCTCCTTTTAATTGATGAAGAAAGAGGGTGAAAACCAAAATTATTAAGCAATTTATCCAAAAATGCCCATCACTAAATGGTACAATTAATATTCAACTATTCAAGTTCAATGCATCTGAAATGTATATCAAAAGTTTTTTCCATAAACAGAGATAGGCTTTGATTTCATAGACTTGAAAAACTCAATTCATAAAGACCTAAACTTGACCTGCACATGGCATTTTTTTTAGAAACCACTATGGAAAATCATATACCATCCCAACATCTCTAGGGATCTATCTGCCACACTGTATAAATTATAAAGGGGTAACTGAATTTGAATTGAAAATATATCAAATGAGCACACTTTGATCCAAGACTACCATGCAACCACTTATTAAAGTATTAAAATAATCCCATACTAACTCAAGTTCCCACAGCACACCCTACGCCTCTGCTGAGAACTAGGCCTCCCAGTAATTCAGTAATCCAGGTGTTGAATACTGGCCTGACAGACCCAAATCTTTCTCCAAGTGTGGTTTCCATTCTGATTGTCGGTGTTTGTGGTTGTTAAATATGTTAGTATTACCCCCCAACAAACCTGTCTTCTTTATCCTCCATAAATGCTAAACAGCAGAATTTGCCTTGAGTACACCATCAAAACCCTATTTACCTGAAAGTATATTATGCATAATAAATAATTGTTCCATTAATTAATAAAAACTGAATAATTAATTTGCTAATGGTACCATTGAGAAGTCAATGGAAGTGCTTCTCTAAAAAAGCCTATGATAACTATTAAAAGATGGGGAGTCAATTCCACTTAGAAATAACATTTAAAATCCAGTAGTGCTGGATTTATGCTGTAAAAAAAAATTCTCATGGGCTCAATTTTGTGCCCCTAATAGTGATATCAACCCAAATTGACCCTGATTCAAACTAAGAGTGCAGGGAACAAGCCAGAGTCATCAAAGGCTAAGCAAAAGTCCTACTCCAGGCTCTAAAATTGCCCCTACACCCTGTAAAAACAGCCCATCAAAATGAAGAAAGATGTAGTTTAAAAGGCAATCAAAGCTTGTGGTGGAAAGTAGTTGATGAACCCCCACACCCTGAAAAAAAAAAGAAAGATAACAGTTGAACCAAGTCCGTGTTGAAGATTAGACAGAAACAGGAAATTAGAACTCTTAACAAAATCTTAACATAAAAGGCAAACAAGCACAGAACAAATAAAATAATGCACAACAGGAAAGGATCTGAACCAACACAAACAACTGCAAAGGGTCTTATTGGCAGACTTTCAGACACAGAATCTGAAGAGGACAGAAACATTTAATTGTTGAGTAATACTCCTTAAATGATGTTTTACCTCAAGAAATCATATCAGTGAAGAATGTGCAAATGGTTGGGCAGCTGCGTCCATCCCTTCTAACCAAAGCCCAGCTGCAGGAAGAAAAGCCAGAAGCACAGAAGAGACAAAGAATAATGAATGAGAGGATGAAATCCAGAAAAAAAAAAGAGGAAAATTAAAATGAGACAGTGAAAAATTAAGCTGCAACTCAGAAAGATAGCCCAGGAAAAAAAAAAGCTTTAAACAAACTGTAGTAAATGTAATTTAGAATGTTTTTCAACTCAACTATTGAAAACAAGTCTTTCTGAAACTAATTTGTGAGACTGGCAGATCCTTGAAATTCTTGTCCCAGTGGTGGGATGACTGAAAGTTTGCACCATGCGCTGGCCATGTGGGCCCTGGGCTGCCAAGTGCTGTTTTCAAAGAGGGCATAACAGAAAACAGGTGAGTATTCTACCATGTTCCTCTCTGATATTTGGCAGAAATCTACAGAAAGTACAAAATCTCTATGGTGCTCTGATTCAGGAAAATGGAAAATACATTATTTGTATTCAGGAAAGCATATAGAGAAATTTAAGATTTTATAGCAAACAAATGTAGACTATGAGGCAATCCAGCACAGTGGATAGGCTCAGCTATCAGACTTCCTACATTTGAAACCCAATCTCTACTCCTGGCTTTGACATTTAAGGGTGTTCCCTGGAACTTCAGGCTACTTATAGCTAAAATGATAATTCAACTCATGATGGTTCAACTGCGAATTGTTTTTACTATAATGGTGTCTAACTCAAAGAGTGATTGTGAAGACTAAATGACTAAATGACTAAATGATCTAACCCATGTGAAACCATTGTGGAGTGCTTGGCAAGTACTCAGTAATTGATAACTCTCTTTTTCTCCTGTGTCTTGAATGTTCTCTCTAGTACCATTCTACTTTGATTTGTTTTATGTTTGTGCTTTATTGATAACATTTATAATGTGTTTAATAAATCAGCAACTATTAATAACCTATGATCCTGTCTACCATCAGTCAATAAATTACTGTATGTTGAGAACTTTTGCTGGCTCAGATTATAATGGATAATCAAATAGAAAAAAAAAAAAAACAGTGGACATTGCCCCAAAGTGATTATTAAGTGAAATAATCTGTGATCAATTCCACAGACATCTTTGTGTTGTATGGGTAGTACAAAAACCTAGATTCAACCAATGTTGAAGTGTAGGTGAATCTTTGAGGACTGGGATAGTCAGAAAAGGCTCTGGGGAAGACATAACACATACATGGTGGACATAACACGTATAGGCACAGAGTAATGGGGCATGCTTTCTGTTAAAGCAAATAAAGTTCACAGAATTATGGGTGAATATGGAGTAAAATTGGGACTGGTTTGACTAACATGAAGCTTCTTAGAGAAAAAAAATGATAACGCACTTGTTTCATCAAGATCTTTAAGAACTAGATGAGTGTTTACTCGAAATAGTATCAGATATTGATTGTGAAGTGAAATGATGATACCAGTATTGAGTAATTATGGGCCTTGCTGAGGTGTGCAGGCAGATCAAAGTCAAAAGAGTGGTATAGGAGGCTTGGAGGATGCTGCAGTTATCTAGTTTGACATGATGATGTACCAAGTAGGATTAAAAAAAGAGATGGGTGTTTCATTTCTGGCAAAACAGGAGTCACTGGAGGGTTTAAGGAGAGTGATAAGACCTGTCAAGTGGCACTGACTGTTCATTTAAGAACAAATTTATAAGATTAGCACGGGCAATAGGGACACATAGTAGGACATTATTTTAAAAGTTCAGGATGAGGGTTGGGGTTGTGGCTCAGCAGTAGAGTGCTCACCTAGCATGTGCGAGGCCCTGGGTTCAATCCTCAGCAACACATAAAAATAAATAAATAAAATAAAGGTATTATGTCCAAATACAACTAAAAAGTAAATATTAAAAAAAAATGTTCAGGATGAAATGATACTGGCTACTGACCTTGCAATAATGGAAGAGGTGAGAAGTACAAATGGTCCCCAACTTAATCATGCTTCTACTTAGAATCCCTTTGATGAAGATGGTACAAACGTGATAGGTATTCGCTAGAAACTGTGCTTCAAAGTTTTAATTTTGATCTTTTCCTGGGCTGGAGATATGCAGTCTGAAACTCTTTGAAGATGCTGGGCTAGGCAGCAGCAGGGAGTCACAGCTCCCAATCAGCCACAGAATCCTACCCAATACCTCTGATGAGCTATGATGTTCTGTAGATGAAGTGTCTCAAACACATTTTCAACTCCAGATATGCAGCTGTAATCAGTATGTTGTGAACAGGCTCCTTAGGAGAATATCTGAGTCAGTTGCACCAGACTCTGCCTGGTTTAATCCTCTAAGGTCACAGTCTTGAAATTCTCAATGAGTTTTAAACAAATGATCTCACATTTTTATTTTGCACCAGGCCCCACAAGTTATATGGGCAGTCCTGATTATGAACATAGAGCTGACAGGATTTGAATTTGAGGTGTAAGAGAAAAGAGACAAGTCAATGATTACTCCCAGGTGTTTGTCCTGAGCACTTGGAAGACTGAATTTAGTGGGATGGAAAAGGTTAGAAGGCACAGAATTATGAAGAAAGTATAGGAAGCTCAATTTGGAATATATAAAGTTTGAGGTGCCTATTAGGCATTCAAGTAGCGATGTGTGGGGTTTAAAGAAGCATTTTGAATTGGAGATATCATTCTGGAGTACTCAACATTTTGGTGGCATTTGAAGCCACAAAACTGAAAGAGAACAGAAACAAGGTATAAGCATGAAAAACCCTAAGCACTGAGCCCTGAGGGTTTCCAATCTGTAGGTATCAGGCAGTGGGGTAACAGCAAAGGATGCTAAACAGGATCAGACAATATCAAGTCATGACAAAGAATGTGCTGAAAACCAAAAAATGCAAAGTATCAAGAAAATGCTGATGATAGCTCAAATAAAATGGGATTTGAGCACTGAATTTACAACATGGAGGTCAAACGTGATAAGGGCTGTTTCCACGGAGGAGTTGGATTCAAAAAGAGGAAGAAAGATGACTTGAAAACTATACACATGAGCAATTCTTTAAGGAACTTCACTTAAAGGAATACAAGAGGAAGGAGTTGTAGCTGCAAAGAAAAAAATGAAGGTTGGTACTAGAAGGAGGGTAGGAAAGTTAGAAGGTTTGAGGTCACAAAATGTAAGTGTGATTGTAGATTATAAGCGTGATCTCAAGTACATGGAATTTGAGATTGTGATGAGCCATTTAAATGGAAATGTCCAGTAGGCATCTAGAAAGATGGGAGTTGATGTCTGAGAAGACAGAATTGAAATTATCCATAGTTTAGATGTTATTCACACAGAGGTGCAATTTGGGGCTGTAAAAATAAATTAGCCTGGAAGAGAAGTGTAGAGAACAATAGCAGATTGAACAAACCAATGTTCTGAGGAAGGTAATAAAACAAAATCAAAAGCACTGGGTTATATTCTCGACCTTAACTCCATTTAGGTAACTGTATTTCCATTTGCAAATTAAAGTAATTATCTGAATAATTAAATAAGCACACAAAACCTTTAGTCCAAATTAGCTAGATATCTTACACAAAAGAGCTTCTATTATATATGAGAAAGTCTATTATTGGGCTCATTTTGTCAGCTTTTCTCAGTCTAAACAGACTGGTTACAGATGATTTACATTCTTTAAAGGAGATTATTTAAGAAATAAAACAAACTAGGAATTGCTACCTGCTAACTGATATAGAGACCTTCACCTTTTTCTTAGATTTCCTTAGACCTAAAATTGAGATTTTTAGCATAAGATGAAAAATCAAGCAAGGCAACATAGTTTGGGCTAAAGTGTCCAATCTGTTAAAATGTATGTAAGTTCCAATGAAGGAAACTGAGCAGCAATGATTGCCTTTCACCAAGGATTCAGCAAACTCCACACAGCTCTCACCTAATGGGCCTTGTAACCTTTAAAATAAAATTAAAGGGGTAATATCTTTCTGAGCAAAAACTTGCCACACACATGCACACACAAGAGAAAATGAAGGCCGGTCTAACAGCCCTAGAAGTGGAATGAAAACAGGGCCTTGTGCATTGCGAGAAGCAAGTCAATCACGAAAGTCATTGAAAGGACGTGTATGACAGCGATTCACACCTCAGCGGTCGCACACTGCTTAGAGCAAACGGTACAGTTCAGATTTGGGGCGTTGGATGCTCATGTTTTCCTTTGTTTTCAAAGATGATCATGCTGACAATGATTGCTATCTAAGGATCGTAATCTAAGAAGCATTATATAGAAACATAAGAAATGTCACATTGGAACTGACAAACGAGCCTTATTACGGCTCTGACAGTGGCACCAAGGGACATTTTGTGGCATAGCATGAATGTTACTCTAGCAAACAAAAGAATATTACTACTCTTCACCTGCAAGTTCTCCCCCGACTTTTTGAGGCATTTCAATAAAGAGCTCCAGAAGCGGACTTGGGAAGCCAGCCAGAATTATAGATGGCATAACCTATCCCCCCTGTGCCTTTGAAGGTAGAAACAACAACAGCTTCCCCTCCGTGTCTGGTGGAAATGGGGACTCTTCACCAGGATATCAGTGGTCTTCTAGGCACAGAGACAATGTCTCTGTAATGTTATCATTCAAGCCTAGGTGAATTCAAGTCATTTTTAGATAGCCATTATTTTCCAAACCTGTATTTCTAGTCTATTTATAGCCAACTTTTTGACCTTTACCTGGGCATCCATATAGCATTGGTATCCAGCCTTCCTCAACCAGAATTCCTCAGTTAAGCCACAGAAAACAATGCAAGTGACAAAATGATGAGTTGTGGTTAGGGGTGAAGGGGTAAAGCCCAACAGATTAAATCATGGATGTTAGGAGCCCAGAAGCACCCTTCCCCTGTTTCAGTTGGAGTGATGAAAGCCTGGAACCACTGGTGAGTTCTTTAGTCACAAAGAGGGTGTCTGTCTTACAGGAGGGATGGAGACCACTTTAAAATTGAGAGAGCAGAACAAGTGAGAACAAGGCTAGAACCAGAGCAGCAGAGTTGGAGAGACCTGGCAAACATCACTGGAATATTCACATTCATGGAATTAACTGTTACTCGTGCCAGTGGGTTTTATTTTTTCTAAAACTTCTCTTTATTAGTTTCTATCACGTTCAAATGAAGAGTCCTGAATAATATCATTGAAGTGTGTGGTTTCAGTTAATCGATATATAATAAAAATTTAACCTTTAGATACTAAAACTATCAGGTTAAAACAAAAGAAAGATGCCAATTTTCTTCTTATCCTAACTTTTTTTCATTAATAATAGTAGCTCCCGATAAATTAATGCAGACTCTTCTAGGAGCTTTACAATAATTCAGCTGTAGAAATCAAAAAGTAATAATTTTTCTTTTTAATTTTTTTTTGGTTGTTGCTAGACCATTATTTTATTTATGTATACATGATGCTGAGAATTGAACCCAGTGCTTCACACATGCCAGGCAAGTGTGCTGCTACTGCTGAGCCCCAACTCCAGCTTCCAAAATAAGTTTTTCATCCATTTTAGCAAACAAAGACTCAAAGAAATTATATAATTTGTATAAAATTAAAGTTCTAACAGATGCTAAGAAAAGGTGACATATGGCTCTAGCTTTATCTGAAATCTAGGTTTTTAGTCATTAAATTATATTACTGGGCCAATGAATACCAGAAATAAGTAAGTAAATTTGCCTTTTTTTCTGCCACTGGGTCCTTTCACATTATCTGAAATTCTGCAGGTCTCATGAATTCATTTTATCTCAGGCCCCTTTACCACTGAATCTGCCCAACACCTTTCTATTAAAAAAAAAAAGTGACTACTCAATAGATTGAACCAGAAAACAAAATTCAGCCTCACTCCTCACTGTTGTTTGTTGTTTTGTTCTCTGAGAGAGAAAAATTTCAGGTTTTTATTTCTTTTATAATTTTTTTCCTATATTTTGATTGATACATAATATTTACTATTGGTACAGGTTTATGAGGTATATTTTTTTTATGTTCATAATGGGCGGTGATCAACTCAGAGAAATTAGCATATCTACCACCTCAAACTTTCAGCATTTCTTCATAGTAAGGATGTTTAAATTCCTGTCTTCTAACAACTTTGAGATATATTATGCATTATTTCCAGTTGTATTCACCCTGTTGTGCCACAGAACTCCAGGACTTTTTTTCTTCTATTAAACAAATCATTACATCCATTGATTGACTTCTATTTCTCCCTTCTTTCTACTCTCAGTCTCTGGTAACTATTCTGTTCTCAACCCTATGAGATCAAATTTTTATATTCCACTCTATTGTGAGAATAGAGAGCATATGGTGTTTGTCTTTCTGTGCCTGGCTTATTTCACTTAGCATAATGCCCTCCAGGTTCATCCATGTTGCTACTATGACAGAATTCCATGCTTCTATGACTGAAAAGTATTCCATTCTATGTATGTTCCACATATTTTTATCCATTTATCTATTGGTGAAAATTTAGTTTAATTTTATATCCTGGTTTTGGTGAATAATGGAACAATATACATGCAAATACAGATGTCTTTCCAAGATGTTGATTTCACTTCATTTGGGTACATAGTAGAGGGGTTGCTGGATCATATAATAGTTTTATCTTTAGTTTTAGTTTTTTGAGGAATTGCTATACTCTTCTTCAAAATGACTGTATTAATTTATATTACCACCAGCTTATTTATAATTTATTTATTTAAGTAAAATTTTTATTTCTTACTGACAAGTAGTAACTATATACATGTATAGGGCACACTGGTCTCCTTGTCTCTCAGCCTAATTCCTCCCTATCTAATTCCAACTCTTACCTTCAATGTGTTTCCCAGTATTCAGACCAAACCTGTCTCAAATAGTTCAGAGGCTTACACTGACAGCAGGCTCTGTAACATGCTGGAAACCATGAATGGGCCATGCTCATATCTAATCATCTCCCCTCCCTGTCTTGGCTTCAGCCATGCTGAACCCATTTCCTACACATGTTCTTTTGTATCTCCTATACTGTTGAACATGCTAGAGTGAAATTTTAGGAAAATCCCTTCAACTTGGTATCCTACTGCAGAGAAGCCTTCCCTTCCACTGCCTCTCTTAGAGGTCTTCTCCCAAGCTCCCAATTATTCTTGCCAGCTCACTAAGCCATGAACACTTTGAAAACTGGAGATGTGCCTCTTCTTTGTTTTCTAGAACCACTCTATTTGACACACTTGTAATATTTGAAAATAAGATTTTGAAACCATTAAATTAGTATGCTACTAACACTAAGCTATGAGACTTATTTACCTCAAAAGGAGAGGGTGATCTCAATGTCATGGAAAAAAAATATGAGAAAGTCAAGTTTCCATCAGAAGTTATGACAAAGGACAATATTATTTGGGTTTGAAAGAAAAGAAAAAAATAAGAGATGAGGACTAAAAACAAATCTTCCTACTCCAGGTCAAAATGGCTGGAGGATTACAGAAATATCTAGACAGAGTGAGGAGAAGGTAACCATAGCAACACTGGAAACCCCAGATACTTTGAAGACACTCCCATGAACATTCAAGACAGGGCCTGTCCTCTCTTCAGTATCCATTAGGAGTAAGGAACAGGGCAGTGGAGGAGCAGTGGTACAAGAAAACATCTCAGTAGATGATTCTGAAATGGCAAATTAAATAGTTATATTGAAATTGTCATCATTATAGAGCAACAGAACAGACTGAGATTCATATAGCAGCAGAAATATAAAAGATTTTAGGGGAAAAGTGTTTTGTTTTGTAAATAAAATAAGAATGAATACAGAGAGGTAAAACCCTAGAAGCTTTTGCTGCTGAATGAAACAAATTTTAGTTGAAAAATTCTGGTCACCATTTTTGGCCATGAAGTGTTTGAATTCTGATGTCCAAGCCGACATTTTGGAAAGCGTATTGTAATGGCTGCCAGAAATCCCAGGTATGCTTGCATCATTTTTATACTTACAATTTACCATGTTCCCACTGAATTACCAAAATAACCAAAAGGAACTGGGAAAAAAACAGTCACATTATGCTGTAAAATACCCATGACATTTTCAAATCTCCCTATCTGTTTTAAATGTCCGCTGATCTCAACAAACATTCCTAATTTCCTCTCAGTGATGCCAGTTTAAAATTAAGCTAGGATATTTGTTTCAAGTGTTCCAAAATGATTTCTATAGAATTAGAATGATTTCCTGTTAATATGGAAAATATTTTTCTATCATATTTTCTGCTTGTCTTAAAATGTGTTATCAATTAGAAATAGAAGTTTAATTAAGGAGACTTGGTATAATAAGCAGAAAATGCTTATTATAAGGCATAAGCAGAAAATGCCTTCCCCCTATTTCAACTTATTATTGAAGAAGTTTTTCATTTACTAATTTAAGATATCTAAGTTATTTTAATCAAACATAGACAGTTTTTTAGCCTAAGTCTTACATTAATATCAGCGGTTTTATAAAAAGTTTTTGTACTTTGAAAGCCAACTGGTAACTTAAGAGCTCTCCAGAAAGCTAATGGCCATTTTCTAGTTTTACATTTTAAAAAATGTACCATCCATAAAGCAAAACAATAAAGCCTATTTGTAACACTCTTATTTCCAGTGCTCATTCTTTAGGTATGGCCCGAGGAGGATATATGCAACATCCTCCATTTAAAATATTTTATTATTTATAACTCCCCACCTACATAGTTTAAAGTGTGATAAGAACATTTTTCTTTATAGAACATTTACTAGCTAAAGAGAATTTGGGCTCAGCACAATTTTCTGTCCACTTAAAAAAAATATTATGTACTGATGAGCTGGTCATTCTTGACAACCTCAATCCCATTTACCCATAAAGTCAAAAAGTCAAGAGTCCATGTTTAGTCAACAAATATGGTTGAAGTGGGTATGGATACAAGTATCATTGTTTATCTTTTTTTAAAAGACTTAAATTTCATTTGTGAAAAACACAATTGCCTGGTAGTTAGTGATGGGAACACTGTACCCTCAGATTGCATTATGAATTGAACACTTTATTTTGTTTCAGGAATTAAGAAAAAATTAACAGAACACATAATATTAAAATCATATTTTAAGAATTTATTTTATACAAAATTGTTTTCAATATATTTTTATTTAGCTATTGCTTCTTTTGGTGGTGTATATCTTCATTTTACAATATTGAGTGATTGAATGAGTTGGTTATATAGGACGTTTTGACATATTATTTCAATAAAGAAGATAGAGAACAAAGTTCTCCATTTCATCAAGAATTACCCTTGCTTTATTCCTCCAACAATCTCTGAAGTAGTTAATACTCGATCATCACTGATGCAAAAGGAAAAAACAAAAATAAAGAAAATTTAGAGAAATAGAGTGATTTATCCATACTTACACACACAATAAAAGAAGTACCAGGGGCAAAATTTGAAGCTAGTTGTGTCTAGACCTTCATTGGTGGGAAAAGAAAATATTAAACAATCAAGAAATGCTGACCACATGCCATTCACTAAAAGCTTACAACAGTGCCTGGTATTGAACTTAGCTATTTACTTGCAGTATCTAAATTAATCCTCACAACCACCTTATGAAATAAAACATTATTCTGGTAATTTAATGAGAAAAAACAGACACTTGCAAACATTGAACAATTTATCCAAAGTCATACAATTTAACAGCATAAGTGGAAATTTGGACTCACATTTGATTGATTGCAGAGATTGTGCTACATGAGTCATTTGGTTAAGATTCACAGAGGTCATGCAAGTGGCCTTGAAAGGACATTTTGACTGGAGAGAGACAACAGTAATGTGACTCAAGATCACTTTCTCAGGTGATTACTTTTCACTCCTCACTTCCTAAAAGTATCAAACATCTTTTAAAGTGAGGATGGGCATGGGGGGAAGGAGGGGAGGAAGGAAGAAGAAAATTCCCCCTCACTTCCTGGTTGGTGGTCCAACCTATTGTCTTGGTCTGGAAGCACAGGCAAATTGTCCAATCACAGCAGAAATTTTCTTTTCACTACAGTGGAAAGTATTGTCTCACCAATCATTTTTATGCTTCTGCATTATTTCTGTCAGTTCAGTCACCAAACCACCACTCAAAGCAGAAGCTGAAGTTAGGGGAGACTCTAAAGGCAAGGGCCACTTTGCAGTGACAAAGAGTTTCAAGTGGCAACTTGCCTTCTCTTGCCAACCACAGCTGGGCCCCATGCCAGGAAAGCACTCTTAGATCCTCAGGAAGGCAGCTGAGCCCGAACAAGAGGTTGAAAGCTTTCACTTATCCTATCATTCTGGATGGCAAGCTTCTACTCTGAGTATAGTCAAGAGGGAAAGCATAATAAGTGCAGCCAAATGCCTGAAATCTTTCGTTGGTTCAGTGCATAGCCATTTTCAGCAGGATGACTTTTATTTTTCCATTTTTAATTGCTTCATTTGTATTGCCCCTTTTCTCATGGCTGTTTCTAAATACCACTTCAAAAAGCTGTTTTGTCCAGAATAGGGACAGTCTCATAGGGATCTCAAGCTAAACATGAAAACTTGATCTAATATCTCTGTATGTGTTAGTTTCATTCTATGAAGAGTCCTGCTTGGGTATGTTGCTGCTATGATATTAGGACCTATGTCCTGAAGACAAACATGGAGTGCAGAATAGAAGTCAGGAACGCTTCCTTGTCAGGTGTCTCATGTGAGGACTTATAAACTGCAAACACATTCTGCTACCAGATGGCCCACAGTGGCGACAGTTGTAGTCAAGAAAATGAGGGTTGAAGAATAGTGGCTCCTGAGCAGGTTGGCCAGCTATGTCATGCTCTCTAACAGGAAAAAGGAAGAAATAACAACTACTCACATTTTATTCACACAGGTATAAGAATGGATTTGACCATGACTGTAAAGTGCTTTGAGGCATTCTACCAATATATATTTTTGTGTAGATATGTGTGTGTGCACACACACACACAAACAGACACATGCACCGTTTCTCTTGAGTAATACAAGGGAGAATTTCCTACAGAGCATGCCGAAGCACATTTCATAGTCTTAATGTGTTGTAGGCCCATATATCTGAACATTTTTACAGGTAAGTTACTTTCTGTCTTATGAAAAATGTCATTTGGCTGTACTGGGGTCTTCAATATCCATGGTACAAGCTGGCAGCTTAGAGCTTTTCATTCAATATCCAGCAGACAAGCAAATCCCAGGGCTGAGCTATTGATCCAGCTGAACTCACAAGCAGTATGTCCTTATTCTTCTGGTTCAGTAGCCTTGGATGTAGTATACAAAATAATTTGCTGCATTCTTCAAAGTGATTTTCCCCTGGGGGAGGAAGAACAGAGTCAGAAGGATGCAAACATATTTCACTGCATTCAACAATAAAAGGAACATTTTTAAATGTTTACTGATATCAAAAAGCCTACTTGTTTGATGTTCAAGATTGTATTTGTTTTATTCTGTGACTATTGCCATGAAAAAGCCAAAAGAGTTTAAAACTGTTTTAAAACAATTTTAATCTGCCTACTGTAATTTAACATTTTACTTTAGGGAGAACAATCTTCAGATTAGTTTTTATGAATGTTTATTATCACTATTGTTTGTATTATTTTTTTCTTTTTCTAACTTAACTATCAAATCACTCTCAAGATGTGAAATGTAATTTTTCTGATTTATTTGAAAAACAAAGAAGAGGAGAATGGAAAAACAGCATGTGATGACCATGGCAAACCACACTATATCACTATATCGAGGTTTTTATTCATTATCCCACTCTCTTCTTAGGTACTGTACATAGGTTTCTTTGACATTGTGCTGGGAACTAGGGGATACCAAATAAGAAGAATAAGAAATAACTCTCTAGTTAAAATGATACGTGAGAAATATATTTAACACGAGACAATTAAGTATCAAACTAATAATAAAAACAATCAAATAGAGAGCTTAGAGAAGATAGAATTCATAGAATGGGATAGAAATAACATTCATTATCTGATAAAAATGCAGAGCTAGGATATATGTATTTGTGTGTGTGTGTGTGTGTGTGCATGTGCGCATGCATACACATGTGTGCAAACTTGTAAAGACAAAAAGGAAGAGAGAGATGATTCCTTCTGTATTTTTAATATCTCACACCCATATATAAATGGTAAATTGTCAGAAAACAGAGCCATTTCTCCATTATCTAAATATTCAGTAATTTTAAGAATCAATTTTTTGATGAGATGAAAATGACAATATTAGTTCAAACAAGAATTTGAGTAAACTCAGAAGCCCAATGTTAAGTATTAGTTTAAAGTTTGCTTCTGTGAAACTAATTGGTCAACATAGCTTATACCAATAAGAAATGAGAAAAGTGGAACTCATTTTAGACAAAATTAATAATTTGGTTATAATTGCATACTCAATAGCTTCTTTTAAGGAGTATATAGGTAGTACTCAGCATTGAACTAATAAAGAGTTTAGGCACATGAGAATGGAAGAATTACTTGCTAAAATTATCTTGGTGATCATATCAAGTCAGTATTAATGAATTATTAATATTACTTATCATTAGCACTAATTATTATGTTTAATTTTATTATTATATTTTATTATTGTGAGTAACTGGATGAGTTTTAGGGAACCAAGTTAAATTTATATTCAGTATGGCCATACTTCTTGCTTAGTCTTCTATTGTGTTGATATTATCTCAAATTGGTGAAATTTGAAGTTACAGATTATAAAAAGAAAAAAATTCTGTGTGGAATTTAGCTTCATCACTTTAGGCATACCCATGTGTTTATTAATCAACTAATGTTCTAGTATCTGGAAGCATTACCATGAATGCAATATAGAGAGGCAAATAAATGCATATGTTACAGATTATATAGAATATTGTGAAAAATGAATCAGAAATATGTAAAAATAGATAAATTAGATAAATGACTCTTTTAAAACTTTCTTAAGCCAGATGCGGTGGTGCATGCCTGAATTCCCAACAGCTTAGGAGGCTGAGGCAAGAGGATCACAAGTTCAAAGTCAGCCTCAGTAATTTAGCAAAGCCTTAAGCAACTCAGCAAGACCCTGTCTCTAAATAAAATATAAAAAAGGACTGGGAATGTGGCTCAGGGGTTAATTGCTCCTGGGTTCAATCCCGAGTACAAAAAAAAAGCTTTCAAATTTGAGCAGAAATTTCAGTGAAGTGATAGGGTTATTTCTTCAGGAAGAAGAAATAAAAAGTGCAAAAGTCCTGAAGCTGAAGTGGATTGGGGTGATTTTAAGGAACAGTAGGAAGGACAATTGGTCTAAAGAAGAATGTAAAGCAGGAGTCATGAAACTTAACATCATCTATGGCCATGTTGAAAGAATGTTATTCTAAGTATAATGGGAATTATCTGTTTTGGAATAGGAAAAGTCCATAGGATTATATGGTTTTCTAAAGGACCATTCTAGTTGCTTGAGTAGAATTGACAGCAGTGTGCCATGAGTGGTAGCACTAAGAGAGTTAAGAGGGTATTACCACAATCAAGATCAGAGAGTTACATTGGAGAAAAACTTACCAGGGAGATGATGAGTGTCAAATTCAACCTTGGTCTTCTCTAAGAGGCACAAAAACAAGCCCAGCCTCACATAAAGTCAGAGAAGGGATTTCATGTTATCTTGACAAAATATTTTCTAAACATGACTGCAGTACCTCCCATCCCACATGTTTTTCAGCCGTGGACATTGCCAATTCCCCATTGAGGGGCCAGTTCTGGTTCTCTGGTCCCTTGGATCTGAGCAGGCCCTGTGACTACTTTAACCAATGGAACACACCAGCACGGAGGTTGTTCCTATCCTCTGTGAGGCCTTGGCTAGTTGGGAAGCTTTTGCTCATAGTGTTTTGGAAAACAGATGCCAGTAAAGATGGGAAACTACCCTTGAGACATCGCTATGGGAAGTAAAAAACACATGGAGAGGTTCTAGAATTTCACAGCAATTAAAAGGGGAGAGAGAGAAAGAGAGAGAGAGCACAAGCGAGCTAAGCAACACCATGGCATCAGGCATGTGAAGAAAAAAAAATATCTTGGATGTGGATTTTCCTGCTTTGGCTGCCCTAGATAATATCATGTGAATCAGAGGCCAACTACCCATCTAAGCCTTTCCTGAATTGCTAATCAACAAATTTATGAGCAAAATAAAAATTTTGTTTTAAGTTACTTTAGGTTTGGAAGTCGTTTTTGATAGATGGAACATTTTGTATAAATTCGTGTTCCCTTCTGAAAAAGAAGGTCAAAGATTATTTTAGTGGCGTCCCAGGAAGATAGCACTGTGAAAACAGGAACAAACAGTAGTCAACAAAAACACCCATCTGTAGATGTAGACCTGCAAAACCTTAAGCTACGGTAATTATTGGAGAAGGAATGTATATATATTTTTGCAAAGATTCCAGGGCCAGAATTATTTTCAAAGAGTTCTTTAAACTTTAAAAAGAGATAATTCACCAGGCTCAGTGGCACACACCTGTAATCCCAGCAGCTCTAGAGGCTTAGACAGGAGGATTCAGAGTTCAGAGTCAGTCTCAGCAATTTATTGAGGCACTAAGCGACTCAGTGAAACCCCATCTCTAAATAAAATACAAAAAAGGTCTGGGGGTGTGGCTCAATGGTTAAATGCCCCTGAGTTCAATCCCCATACCAAAATAAGTAAATAAATAAATTAATTAAAATAAAAAAAGAGGTAATCCCTATATTAGCAAAATTGTTTCAAAGCCCATTATAATGCTATTTAATTATGAATCCAATAAAAATAGCACAAAGAAAAAAACCATGGAATAGGCTATTAAGTGGTTGTATCCGTTTGTATAAAAATTTAATTCTTGGTAGTTGCTGCTTGATTGATGTATTGAAAATGATTCCAAATCTTTATCTTGGTTTGTTGGCAATATCTTCAATGCACTTATAAAATATAAGTTTAACAAAATTTTCTTAAATGAAAATAAAAAGTAAATAAAATGGTTAATATCCTTAATATACTGAGGCATTTTTCAAATCAATATTCAAAACATTAACACCTGTGTGGGAAAGAAAAAGAAAGAGGAAAAAGTGGGCAAATGATATATAATAAAATTTAAATAAGCAGAAATATAAATGATAAATCAGGAAATAAATAATTTGTCTAATAATAGAAGAAATAAAACTTAAATCCACCATGAAATCCTGTATGAGCATAGTGGATAAACAAATGAATAAACATAAAAAATCATTATTTGTAGGTATTGGTGAGTAATTAGTAAGGTAGTCACAATCTGGCAACATAGAAATTGTTTCTTTGGATGGCCTTTACCAAATCAGGATTCCCTTTTTAATAAAGAGAAATTCTCTCCAATCTTATCACTATGCAGAACAAAAATGATTTAATGTGACTTCCATCAGCATTTTAATAAAATAGTTAAAGATTTAAATATTATGGTTCATTTTCCAATAATACATTCCATCAAATAATTGCTGCTACTTCTCACAAACTCCTTTGAAAAAAAAATCCAAAATAATTCTATATTTCTTTATCATAACTGGCATCAATGTTCAGCATGGTAATTTACAAAATGAAGTCTAATTATGACTTAGGTCACAACCAGGCCTATATGAGCCTAGGAACCTGAATTTGTAACCAACTTTCAGGAGTTGCGGACATACTCAAGTTTGAGACTCACCAATCTAGATGAAGCAAACAGAAAAATAAAATCATGACTGACACATATCAGGAGTCATGGGCATGCCTCCAGAACATAGAGCTATAAAAAAAAGCAAGCACATGAAGTGAGACATTGCCACTTAAAGGTCTCTGGAAAATCAGCTTAGAGTCCAAAGTACCCTCCGCCACCCAGAAAATGGACCTTATGTTTAACCTTGGCATCTGACTTCCAGGGCAGCTCTATGCACTGAGGCTGAAGTGAATGTAGTCAGACAACTCCAGGGGTAGAACTAGTCACCAGGCAAATCTAGTAGGGACAGTAGGAAACCAGCTGTGCCCTTCCCCTATGGGCAATTCAGTCATGGCTGTCCCTTTATGTGGCACAGACACACTTTGGCTTCAGCCTTTTGCCTTATTCTCTTAGAAGTTACAGTACATCCATTTTTCTAAACCTCTGCTACTTAACTATATCTTCCTGCCATCCTCTGTGACCATGAATTGTATTTCAATAAAAGATGAGTATATATTTAGTCTCTATGGTGCAGAATAAAGAATGTATTCAGACTTTTATTTTTTTATTTTTAAAAAAACCTCACTATACCTAAGAATCCTTTTCTTGCAGATATAGACAGGTGAATGGAGGATATAGCATCTGACATGATGGTGGGACACTGAGGGCAATAAAGTATAACTGAGTATCTGTCAGCCTGGTTGTGGCTTGTTTGTTCACACATCGGGCTAGTTTCATGAAAGGGAATAATAGAACTGTATTTTTCCATTTGTAGAGCTGTAAAAAGGAAATGACATTTTTATTTGTTATATGAATAGTTTCCAATTGTTTCTCAGTTTCTTCTGTAGCCAATTTTAAAAAGTATTTCTGAGAACTTTAATATATTTTCTTAAGTAACACATTGTGCTTTTATCTACATTTTCAGTTTTTCAATATACAAAGAGGACTTGCAACATCACTTTAGGGTTTCTCTAAAAGCCCAAATGTAAACAAAGAATAAATACAAATGCCAGGAGTCTGTTAAAATTCTACAAATGTGTCCACTACCCACTATGCTTTGCTTGAATTGGGCTCTTTGTGTCCCCGTTTCCCCCAGCCTTGGCCAAGTGCATTCTGTCTCTCACCAGTGCCCTGACGATGATGGTACAATGGTGTGCATTCATTGCAGTGGCATGTACAGAGCTGTGCTTCAAGATCTCTTCATTGTTCCCTTGGTATAACCATTCCTGAGAGTGAGTTGCTCTTGTCCTTAAGGATAGTCATCACTGAAATTTTGACTCTCGCAGTGGCAAAAATATATTTCATCTACAAGATTTCTAATGTAACCTTTTCCTAAACCTTGTAGCATAGAAATTGTGATTGTGAATAAAACACATTTTAAATAGTACACTAGAAAAAAAAAAAGAGGATCATATTATCTTTGCCTTTCCTTAATACGTTCATAGCTTTGAAAAGTTTGGCTGGTATTTGCTTTTATTATAATTGTTGCAAAGGGGAAATTGAATTCAGAATCTGTATAGAATGATAAAGTAATTCCAAATAGCAGTTGTATCCATATTCATCACTGATCACCAAATGGGACTGCTTATAAATGTACTAGGAGACTATCAGAAAGGCACTGTTGATTTACTTTACATAGATAAACAAGCCACATAAAAAAATGAAAGCACAATGCTTTCGGAATTGTAAGTGATTAAACATTAATGACTGTAAAGCTTAGTCAAACACTGAAAGTCTTAAAGTCTTCCACAGTACATCATGTTGAGTGTCAACAGATAAAACAGAATGCCAATATTAGTTGGAATCTTCTTGAAAAGAGTTAAGCTCTGTCAATAGCTATAAATGTACATGTGCCAATATCTAAAAATCTATCAATCTCTACACACTGTTTACAAACTTGATTAGTCTGACCATACCAAAAATATTCTAGTACTACCTGGCCTTGAATATAAACAATTCTGAAGTTCACAATTCACTTTAATTTTTTTGTATGTGTGTGCAATGTGTATGGATTTGGATATTGATATAATCAAGTAATTTTCTACAGGAAAAAAGGTATAAATAGAATAAATAAATTGAATCTTTCCTTCCAATTACTATTGTCAGTTGCCTGTAGATGTATTTTGGTGACATTATATAAATACTCATTTATCCAGATAACATTAATTTTGGTGTGATAAAGAGAACACAGTGTACTGGACATGCAAGACCTGAATTCTAATCTTCACTCAGCTGTTGATAAGTCATAAGACCTTGTAAAAACTATCACTTAACCTGTTCAGGGCGGTTACTATTGCTTTAAAGTAGGAAGGCCCTTGTCAAATCCTTAGTTAATTTGAAGGACCAAAGGAGGCAGTACATTCAAAAACATAACTGTAATTGTTGTTCCACTTGAGATAGTATTGAGAAGCTCTGTATAAAACCATGAGAAGTTTGCAGACAAGAAATGGAACAAAGGGTAAAGTTTATGTGCATGGTGCTAAAAGTATAATGAATGATTTTAATTACTAACACCCAATTTTTCTGAGGAACAGTATTGCATTTTTCTAGAAAAATGCATTGATTAGGTGTTATAGACGTAAGATATAGCTGGAAAAATGACTGGGAGGAAATGAAGCCTCCTCTATTTAATAGATGAGAAGATGCATAACTGGGGGTGTAGAAAATCCTCAAGGAAGGCAAAGAGGAACAGAAATTCAAGTAAACATTTATAATAGAGGAATTAGGAAAGAAGACCACTTCTCAATAATCTTAACTTGTCTGTGAAATCTTTTCAAATCACAAAAAGCTATATGTGTGTAGATTTTTTCAGAAACCAGTAGAAGAACTAAATTTCAAGTTCATTTTGGCTAAGGATAGAAAAGAGATACCACATGCCAAGATAAAGAAGGCAGTATTTATTGTCTTATAAAGTAGAAATCCATAAAAGTTGAATTGACTTGACCAATCATAGGCTCAGAAATTTAGAGTTCTAGTCAAATTTACCAAGATGGTTGAGAGAACAGAAGACTTCAGCCATCCCAGCTGCATGCGGAGTTAAGCGTAATGCATGATAAGTAATGAAAAATGCAGTGAGAGATTCATGATATTACATGATATTAAAAGAAGAGTATCACTTTCAGTGGATGCTGAAAGTATAATGACTCTAATAACTAACACCAGAATTTTTCTGAGGAACAGGGATGTATTTTTCTGGGGAGAAAATGCAATGGGAAGATTTCAAAAAGTGGGGAGGAATTTGATATTTTTTGTTTTATTTCCATTTGGTTTTTTCCCTTGTTTTATCTTAATGTATGAGTAGAATTTTTAAAGATAAAAACTCCAGAATATGTATTCCCCTTAAAATGAATATCCAAATTTCACTCTAGGAACTTAAAATTCACCCATACACTCCATCCAATTTTTTTCTTTAGTCAGAACATCTTCATTCATTCTGTTATTCAATAAGTCAAAAGAATTTTACTTTGTTCCCACTGTATGATAAATACAGTGCTGGATACTGAGTATGCAAAAATATTCCCCTCAGATCTTACTCTTCAGTGAGAGGGCTTGCAGTCTTGCTTTCCAATGTATACTGAGCTCAAAGCATTATTTTTAGAAAGCACCCATGGGTGAAAATACCCTCTGTCTTATGTTGAATGTTTATAATGAATAGTGAAGGTTTTAATTTAATAGCATTCTCATAAATACTTCTTGAGCATTCAAAAATGATCACCCTTCAACATAATTAATCTGATACCATTTTCCCACTTTTGTTAGTAAAATACAATTTGAGATAATCCTACAAAACATCAGAAATCTTATCTAAATCATTAAGACTTTGGAAAGAGATTGCTTGGACATAAAAGTTTATAGAGAGGATGTTTATAATTTTGATGCCTTGGCTGGTAATACCTACAGTGTAAGAATGTGGCTAACTATGAACTCAAAACTTTGGTCAACTGGTACATAAGTAAATTGGCATTCTATTTTTTTTTTTTTTGTAAGAGAGTCCCTGCCTTTAAGAAATATATAATCTAATTCAGTGTTTTTTAATCCGTCTTGGATCAAGGAATTCTGAGGCAAAGAAGAAAGCTATGGGTCTCTCTATTGAATGGGCCACACAGGAATATACACAGAGAATGTTTCATATAGATAAATGGATCTTTCCACTCCTATGCTATCTAATCAAGTTCACTATGATTACCAAAAAAAAAAAAGTATACTAAGTTCTATTATTTGCAAAATCATGATATTTAGAAGACTTAGAATTTATCACATAATTTAGGATCATGGATCACTTATAGAGATGATTTTTAAAGATATTTTACTAAAAAACAATGAAAAGAAGAAGATTCTGAGATACCTGAGGGCAAGAACAGTCTTTTTCATTTTGATATCCCTGAGGTCAAATGCAATCCCTGCCATATATATGGTAGGTACAAAATAACCTTTGGTGAAAAAAATAAAGATACTCAATAAAACACCAACTAAATATGCATCCCTACAGTTTTTTTGCCTGCTGCTCAATGGGTCTTATAATACTTTAAGGTAAAGACTCCCCATTAGATTCATATCCTTCCTTTCCCAGCTGCCTCTGGCAGAGTCTGAATAATCTTCAAATTGCTGCTGTTGGTAGGGCTCAACCCTCTGGCCATCAGACCATGCTCTCTTTTGTTTTAAGATAAAATGTTAGAGCTTAAGTATTGCTGTAAAATGAAATAATATCTTTGGCACTGCATTTAAAATAGCAACCTGCCTAAAGGCAAAATTCTCTTCCCTTCACCACACTGTGTCTATTTCACATTCAGCACTTGCTCACTGAGCATCCATCTCCAGACACTGGGAGAGAGCATGGTGTGAGCAGAGCAAGCACAGAACCTGAGAGGGACAGGCAATGCAATGAAGATCACAGCTCTGCAGATCTGAAGGAAATCTGGCCCAAAAGCACAGTCATGAAACATACACTGTATTGACAATGATGGTGGGGAAGGTAAGCTGAATGATATGTTTTGGTATTTTATAGATAATCTTCACTTTGTCAAAATGTTTTTATTTAAAGAAAGCCACCCATACAGAGATATGTCAGAGGCAATGCTGATCATATTAGTCTGAAGATTAAAAAAAACAATATTTTAATGATATGTTAAAAATAATTATGGCAAAAATATCCTAAGTTCTTCTAAATATTGTTTTTATTTATAATTAAAAGAATATGGAATTTTATCTTAAAATGCATTAAATATCTCCAATGGTTTACATAGTCTCTTTCACTTTGTAGCAACATGGAAAAGATAATCCTCTGTGAAAGACACCCAGCCCCCTCCTCCACCATTATCACCCCAACAGCAGCAAAATTCATTTTCCAATAAAAGAATATCATGTACAGAAAGATGTGTTTGTGTGTGTGTGTATGTGTAATAGTTTGAGTGATGTTGGGTTGTTATGCATAAGTACTGAAATTTGTTTTTTTAAGTCAACCAATTATAGTATCTATATAGATAGATCAGATTATTTTATAGGTCAGGTAATTTTGTATGACTCATAGCATAATATAAAATAAACCAAGAAAGAAACCTTAAGCTTGAAATGAGCTTCTGTATAATGATATATGAGTATAAGCAGATGTTTTGCTCCATTAAACAAGGCCTTAAAAGCCTAAACTAAGGGTTGACAAACTAGGCAACCAGCAATCTAAATTCAGCCTGTGGTCTGTTTTTGAATGGCCCTCAAACTAAGGATGGTTTTTAAAATTTTAAAGAGTTGTAAAACAAAACAAAGAGGGATATGTGACAGAGACCATACGTGGCCCATAAAGTCTAAAATATTGATTATCTGGCCATATGCAGAAATCTTCCGCCAACCCCATGTTTAGATTCTAATGGACTAGTGGTGAGCTTGAATGTGCATTTGGATTAAGTTGGAAATACCACATTATTACACTAGGTGCTTTTCTTCTGATGTAGGCATTTGTATTGAAAACGTAAAAATTTTCCTAGAAACAAATCAAATGCTTAATTTTTTACTTAAATCACATGAAATAAAGCTTGCTCCCTTATGAAAATTTACTTATTAGGAATGAATCTGTTTAGTGATCATTCTAGCAAATTATTTGACATATTTAGATGAAACTTGGATCTGAAGTACAAAACTAAGACTTACTCAAGACAATGTCAAATTCTTATACCCAACTGTAATATTCTTTTCCATTAATTCTTCTTTAGGAAAAGCCTTATCTCGCCATGATTTTTAATATGTAGTTTTATATAAAGACACTTAAATATTTTGAATCTAAGAAATTTTAAATGTTTGGTCAATAAAATAAAATCCTTTAATATGCTTCTTTATCTTGTGAACTAACTTCATATAGTTCAGAATTCAAGTTCAATTAATGCAGTGGTATCATTACTATTATATAATTCATATTAATATTTAAGTATATGCACAGAAAAGCAACTATTATTATATAGAACCAAAAAATAAGATTGCTCTGTTTAGTATTATTCCCAGATAGGTTTTTACATTGAATATGAAGCAATAAAATAATGTTAACAAAATTATTTTCTTTTTTAAACATCAAATTGTGCCATGATATAATATCAAGGATAAATCTTATATCTTATAATGTGGAATTGTCACTGAACTCTAAATATTAAATAGATGTAGAGATATAAGTACCATGAGAGAAAATTTAAATAGAATGTGTACTCACAACCATAAGAAAAAGAAGTCATTTTTCCTTAAAGTGCATTAAAAACTATTACAAGAATTAAATAAACAATGAATTTTGATGTCCATTTACTGGAAAAAGAAACTTTCCTTTATTTAAGCCTTTTTTTCAATAAATAGACGGTTTTTCTTACTAGCCATAATTTTAGTTTGAGCCTTGTTCTGATATTTGAGATACCTTAAGACATTGTTACAATGTCTAGATCAAACACTTAAATATATTTAATTTTTGAGTTACGTATTAATGCTATTTTAGTAAGGAAAAGATGTGTTGTTGGTTGTTTAAAATAGTTGACAACTCTGCACATTAAACAAGGTAAATTTACAAATAATACCCAAGATAAACTAAAAATAAAGATCAATGACTTGTAGTATGGATTTGAAAGGATATAGGTCAATGTAGAAGCTTCAAGATTTTTTTTCTTCCTTATTTTAAAACGAATGCACATCTTCTGTGGGTAAAACAGCCCAAAGCCTTCTCTTTTAAACCATCCTTTCTCGGAAACAACAAGCCTTTGACATCTGTGACACAGGAGACATGCAGAAGTCATTAAGGGTATCCCGAGGGGGTTCCAACAGTTGCTTCACTTTAGGGTGGGTGTGAGAAGGCTTAAAATTAAATTACTCTAAAATAAAGTTAGAGCACTAAGCAATTTCCTGCTTTCGACTCAGTAGGGTTTCCCGTGAGAAAAGAAAGTGGGCAAAAAGCTCAGACAGACAGACAAACATATTTACCCCTAGGTGGAAGGTACAAATTAAATTAGCCTGCTACAAAAGGGAGATGTTTTCTCCTTCTGTTCAGATGTCATGGTAGTGAGGAAACATAGTCTGGGGCCAAGAAAAATGGCACAAATGAATTCATCTGAGCTACCATTCATCCTGATCCAAGGTCTAAACAGAACACATAAAAGAACAGCACTGTGGAAGGACTTCCTCTCCCTAGTTACCAAGTTGAGATTTGCAAGGGAACATGGGAGCAGGGGGTGGGGATCTTTCCAGAATGTTTCAATGTTGATGGAACTGTCAGAGGATGTTATGGAGTTAATGGCTGAATCTGAAATCACATCAGTGTAATTTGATTCCATATTTCATAGAAAGAGCTGTATTTTATGGTGCACAGTATGGTATGTTTAAAGGTACATTGTGAACTTTCTTTCCCTCTGTAGCTGGAAACCAATATAGGCACTTCCAAAGAGTCAAGTATCTATTATAGTGCCTCATTAATATGCATGTTTTTGGCACTCAGTTTGGTTCAGCTGGTATGCTTTCCAGTATCTCATTCTTTATTTATATGAGACTGGGAGGTGTGACCTATGGAGCCAGTTGGCTGTCATGAATTGGAATATTCATTAAGCCTCATGAATTATGCATTAGCCTGCTTATAATACTGAGATCCACATTTGATCTAGCCAGAACTCTCAACTGCTTCCCATTTGATGGAATGATCCACATTTTGGTCAAACTATGCATGTGTTCTATACACTGCAGAAGGAGTGTGTGTATATTTGCTACCCAGAAAGACCTAGAGATTTGCAACTCACATCTGACTAAGTGAGTTTCCTATTTTTTGCATGTTTGAAAGGCACAGCAGACATGGTTCTCCCCTGGAAAACTAGGTTAGAGTAGCATTCTTCTCTAGCCTGATTACTATTTCCATCCATTACTGCCCTTGCTTATAAAAGTCACCAGTGACTGGTAAGCAGCCTGGATTACAAAAGATATGTAGCTATCTCCTGGTGATCCACACATAAAAGCAAAGCCAAACATAAAGGACATGGAAAATGCTGTTAAGAATTTAGGTTCTCTTATCTAAAACAAGGAAACCCTTTTACTGATAGTCTTATCATTTTTGTTGCCTTTTTATGGATAAGAATATCCAGACTACATAAGATCTAATTTTCAGATTTGCTGATGTTATAAGATTTTATCAAAATTCAGAAACAATTTTTGTATTAATTACTCATGAAATATTTTAATTTTTAAATTAAGTGTATCAATATTAAATTCAGGCCTTGCTGAAATCTATACCTCTAGAAATAGATTTTAAAAAGTTGAAAAGATCAACTGGAAAACATTAATGTAATCTCTAATGCACATCAACAAATTCAAGTGCTAAAGGTATTTCACTTTTTACATTTTACTTCAAGCAGCTCAAGTTAAAATCCCCCCCAAAAATATTTTCCATAAGTAAAACTATGTTTCATAAAGAATTCTTTTCAAATACTTGATTACCATCCACTTTAGAAAGTTCCTACCCTTTCTTTCTCAATATAGAACTGCCCTAGAAGGAGCTCTTATTCAGGGAAGTAATTATTATCAGTTAAAGACTAAAACATAATTTAAATTTAGTCCATTCCATTTGCTATATTCTGGCAGAGTGGACTAAAGAATCTATAGCCAGCTCTACGAAAGGTCATGGGTAAGTCCTGGGTAAAATGGCATTGTTTACAGATTTTTTAGTGAAGAGATTAGCTGTCATTTATTTTCACATACCTAACTGAGGAGCTTTAGTGGTTCCCAGCAAGAATGTGTTCTCTTCTCTTTCTTAGCCTGTCACATCGTTGTCAGTTTCAATAAAATTACTTACCTGAATTATGCAAATGAGGCTTTGTTATGTCCAGCTCCCATCATTGTTCATCTCCACTACAGCTGAAAATTCTAGCAGACCCCTTGCTTACACTGTCTGATTCCAGGACTCCTTAGGTCAAGACCTTTCAACCTCAGAGCTTGACTTATGCCACAACCATTTGACAAATCGCCCAGACCCTCACAAAAGCTGGTTGAGCTCCAGAGTGGCTGCTCTCTCTATACACCGCTGTTTCTCTGTTTTGACATTTCCTTCTCACTTTTCCTCTCAGTAATTAGACAAAAGGAGAAAAAGACATTTGTGTTTAAAGAATGCTTTCATTTAGGACTGTGATAAATGGCTCCCCTTTCCAAGAAGCTGCAATCCCACTGAAGGACAGAAGGTTCCTTCACAAGGGGCCTGGACAGAGAAGGCCGCCCACCAGAACCTTCCCGGACTTCAGCTTTGCCTCTAAATAGCCTGCAGAGAGTGTCCACTGATCTCTTCTGTGTTTTCAGTAACACTGAAAAATGGGAAAACAAAGCATGAACTTCCATGTTAAAAGTATCATCATTGTAAATATAAGTATGTCGAGTTTATAATTTAAATGTTTCTAAGAATTTTTGGTGTTAAAAAACAAATTTGGAACAAAAGGCATTGTGATTATTCTAAGATTATTTTAATATTATTCAAAATCAACCGCTCAAGTATTAAGATTAGAATATATCCTGCTCCCCTGTAAAAGAAGGAATTGACACAACTATCATTTTAGCCACTCATGAAAAATTTGAGATATTTGTGGGAAGTTTGATCATCCTACATTTAAAATAAAATACAATCTATCATGTTGCAAAAGGGAAATCTGGTATTGTAATGAAAGAAAAAAGTTTTAATAGGGAGTAACTTATGTCAACCATGTTTTCATAAGCCTCTTTCAGAATAGTGAGTTAATGTTTATTGTTCTGTTGGGGAAGAAAGATTGCCAAACAGGTAAACTAATTTAAACAGCATGTGACTCGACTGTTGAGAGTTTCAGTGAGGAATTAGTGTGTTACCATTTTTGCTATGGTTAATCTGTCGTCTTTGCTCATGGTAGTGCATTAATCAGGGCACCACCAAATGATATTCTCAAACCAGACCAATTGCCTCCAATATGATATCATGCTTTAGTTAGTAAACCCATAAATTTGTCTTTAAAGTTTAAAGCATGATACATGATTTTATTCACAAATTAAGGAAGGAAAAGAATAGGAAAATATAACTATCTTTTAAATACCCACTTAAATTGGCATATGCCATTTATCTGATTTATAGAGCACTATATTTATGCTGATTTAAGTTAATCTCATGAAATTATGGAAGTTTAAGTGCTTGCAAGATAGCCTTACTTTTACTTTATATTATTTCTAATAATTATAGCTCCTGCTAATAGATTTACAATAACATTTATTTTAATAAAAATGAAACCTGCACATGATTTTTAAAAGCCTGGGTTGATTTATGTGGTCCCTTCTTCTCTTTCTTGTGTTTAGTTGTAAGAGCTAAAACAATATAAATGAATAAACATGTCAGAGTTTCTATCCCTCCAAATCAAAACAAAGCTAAAGGAGGAATCAATTTTATTTGGATTTTTAGTAAAATCTTGGTGAGGGAACAGGGACTTTAGATGTTTCCCATGTAAAAGGCACTAGACCAGGCAGCCTGATATACTTGAAATAACACACCCCCAGAACTAAACGCCAGGGTGGATTCTGCTTCAGAGATCTTTTCCAGCATATGGGCATGCATTTAGTGGGGAAAGGAAACCATGAGAACCCATTTGGTAAATCTTTAACTGGTACAGTGTATGTTTAGCTGTTAGTTTCCATTTATTCTATGAATTGAACAGAACAGGGTGAACCTGCTGATGCATAATTAAAAATGAATATCAGTAAAGCCTCACAACTCCAACATTTAAAGGAGCCATAGTTTATTGTAAAAGGAAGCTAATATTATACCAAAAAAACCTATAACTTTAAGCATATCCCTAACTGAAACTGTGTTTTTATATTAATATATGACTTTGAAGATTTGTGGGACTTCTTTGAGGCTTTGTGAGCTCCAATATGAACACCCTCATGTTTTTTAAAAGTTGATTTTATTTCTTTTTAGTGACCTATCTGCTTCCATATGCATTTCGTCAACAAAAATCTCTCTCTGTTTATTTAAAGCAAAAATGCCTGCTTTCTCTGGTGAATCATAATCAAATGATGCCTTTAGTGGTTTCAGATAATGAGAACTGACTCAGTTATTCATATAAGAACTAAAAAAAATTAATATGAGCGCCTTTAAAAGATGGTCCTGATTATTTAGAAAAGTCACAGACTAAATTTGCTTACTCACTAACATGCCATTCCCTTAAAAGACAAAGATATTTCTAAATTTCATATCAAAATACATTATAAATTTCATATTTCTAAAGCATACCATAACACTCAGTAAATTTTTGTCCCTGTCCATTCACTTATCCTACCACTTTTTTGTTTACAATACTACGCTTTGAACCCTTCAAGTATAAAAAAAAATATTATTCTAGTTTGTTTCTCTCAATTGTTCAGAATTTATTCAATGTTTGATAAGTATCTATCAAATGAAGAGACCAAAACAGAGGAATTTAGTCTTAAGGATTTGTTATGGGACATATTTTGTTTCCAAAAAAGGCAAGGGACAAAAAGCAAGAAAAATCGCAATAATACGTGTAATAAATCCAACATGTATCATTTTGATTCTGCATTGCTTATAGAAAAAAAATTAAATTAATAGATACAGACTTTCAGTGTCAGCTTCAATATGTAAAAAATCTTAAAAGTAATCACCTCATCCATTCAACAGGAAAAATATTTAGCCAATATGAAAAATAATCAGACTTTTCAGGAACTGATGTTGTAGGGGAAATTACCACCCTAAACTCTAGAAAAGAGGAACAACCTGAGATACAACAACCGAGATGTGTTTATGCAGAGCAAAAGCTCCTGGGACCATATACTAGTTGGATATTTAAAGGATAATTTTTACAAATTTAATTTGGGCTGTAGGAGAATAAGAAACTCCTGGGGACCACAGTCTCAGGAGGGCACCACACTTTCATGGGCTTTACTTCCAGGACATCACCAGGTTCTCAAGTTAAAGATTTGGGAAAGATATCCATATAGGTCTGGCAGAAGCTATGGAAGAGTAACCATTGTCAAATACTCTGAGAGTCTTCTCTGTAACAAAGGCTTGGACCCCTGGTAAAAAGAATTTGCCTGAGCCATATCCCAGTTGTAAACATAATATGAATTCATTCACACCAGGCCCAGTGTCACACACCTGAAATTCCAGAGACTCAGGAGGCTGAGGCTTGAGGAACGCAAGTTCAAAGCCAGACTCAGCAAAAACAAGGCACTAAGCAACTCAGTGAGACCCTGTCTCAAAATAAACAATAGGACTGGGAAATGTGGTTCAGTGGTCAAATACCCCTGAGTTCAATCCCTGGTACAAAAGAAGAAGGAGGAGGAGGAGGAAGAGGAGGAGGAGGAGGAGGAGGAGGAGGAGGAGGAGGAGGAGAGAAAAACCATTAATTCAATTACTCTAAGACATATAGCTTCCTTATTTTACTCAAGGGTTGTGGCTCAGTGGTAGAGTGCTTGCCTGGCACGTGTGAGGCACTAGGTTCAATCCTCAGCATCACATAAAAATAAATAAATAAAATAAAATAAAAATATTATGCCCATCTACAACTTAAAATATATATATATATATATATATATATATATTTTTTTTTTTTAAAGAGAGAGCTTCAAGGAAATAGATTAGGAATTCTGTGGTCAATGAGCTCAGAGTGGGGGACAGGTAAGGAAATTAGACCACCAGAAGCACATTCTGAAGGTAGTGTGCTTAATGGACCCAAGAATTAGGTCCACTAAAACACCAATAATTAATTGAAGACAACAGAATTTTTCACCTCCCCCATATTTTATCACCACAGCAACCAGTATGATAACCTTAGATTGCAGTTGAAAACTGCAAGACACAGACTTTCTCTGAGGAAGAGTATAGGGAAATCCAATGTTGAGGGGAGAAAAAAAATTAATAGAAGAATTTAAATCCTCTGATCTTATAGCTACAGCACATATTAAACACAAACTCACAGTCAGATTTTCTAAATCTTAGTTATGAAGGCAGATTGATCTCAGTTGTCATTACCCAATAAAATATGTCCAGCTTTCTATGAAAATATTAAACATTATGCCAAAATCAAGAAAAAAATACCTAAAGAGAAAAAAATCAGTCATCTTAACTATATTTAGGAATGGCAAAGATATTGGAATTATCAATCAAGAAATTTAAAATAAGTGGGATTAATTAGGTAAGAGGCTTAATGGGAAAAACAGTTGGTGTAGGAAAATAAATGGATTGTGTAAGTAAATAAATGAAAATTCTAAGTAAGAAAAAATGCTAGAAACTAAAAACACAGTAATAGAAGTAAGGCAGGCCTTCAGTTGACTCCTAGGTAGACTATACACAATGTCAAATAAAGTGTTCGTGAATGTGAAGATAGGTTAATAGAAACTATCAAACTGAAATTTAAAGAGAAAGGGAGATAAAAAAAAATATATACAAGAACTGTGGGATAATTTTTAAAAAGCATAACAAATGCATAATTAGAATACCTCTGAATAAGAAAGAAAAAAAAGAGCAATAGAAACATTTGAAGTAAATCTTCCAAAATGATAGACTTTAAATCACAGATTTAAAAACTTTCACTCAGTCATATTATATTCAAATATCAGAAAGTGGAAGACAAAAAAAATCTGGAAAGAAGTAAAAAAAAAAAAAAATCTTTTTTTAATGCTAAAACTAGTATAAGAATTACAGTGGACTTCTCACCAGAAACCACAGAAGCAAGATGAGAATGGAGTCAAATACTTAAAAGTATTGAAAAAAATTGGCAATCTAGAGTCTAGAACCAGTGAAATTTTCCTTTAAAACTGAATCAGAAATAATGATTTTCTCAGAAAATTCAAAGTTGAAGAAATTCATTGTCAAGACACCTACAGTGCCAGTAAACTTTAATATACTTCATAGGCAGAAGAAAAATTTTACAGAAAGAAATTTTCTATATAAAGAAAAGAAGAACAATAGATAAGGGAAAAAATGTTAAAATATTTTGTTTTAAGAAAGAAATTATGGCATTTGTTGGTAAATAGATGGAACTATAGAACAATGATAATTGAAATAAGCTAGACTCAGAAAACCAAGTATTGAATGTTTTCTCTTATTTGTGGAAGCTAGAGAAAAACAAGGGGCGAAAAGGAGGTAGCTGGATGTGGTGGCAAGCACCTTTAATCCCAGTCACTCAGGAAGCTGAGACAGGAGGATCACAAGCCTTGGCAACTTATCCTGGCCCTAAGCAACTTAACAAGACTCTGTCTCAAAAGTTTTTAAAAAATTTAAAAGAGCCACAGATATGGCTCAATGATTAATCACTCCTGAGTTCAATCCTTGGTACCAAATAAAATAAAATAAAAAATGGAAGTGAAATCCCATGGAAATAGAAGGGATATCAATATAATAGAGGAGAACAGAGGTGGGATAGAAAATGGGAGAAAATGAAGAATGAAATTAACCAAATTATGCTCTGTAACTATATAAATATTCCAAAATGTGAGTTTCACCTTTTTGTATATAAAGAACCAATTAAAAAAAAGAAAGAAAGAAAAGAAAAAGAAACAACAAATAAATACAAGGAAGACCAGTACAGTACAGGAAGGGGAACAGGGAGAGGGAGGAGGGGAGAAAGAGGAAGTACTGGGGCCTGAAATGAAGCAAATACATGATTATTCATGCATATAGGATTATGTCAGAATGAACCCAATTACATAGAACTATAATACATTAATAAAGCCATTTTACAATTTTAATATTTTTTCTTATTTTAACTTATTTAATTAAGACAAATGCTACTTAATATAATAATAGTAAGAATGTGTTTGTAAACACATGGGTAAATAAAATGAATGAAAATAATGTAAGAAAAATTGAAGTATATAACCTCAAAATATATATTGTAATTTTAAGATGAAGATTATCAATTGTCTTATGTATGAAAAATGGAGATGAACAATTATAAAACAAGGGGAAAATTTAAAAAGTGGTAAAATCAAATGTAATCAACAGAAATTGCGAAAGAAAGGATTTTGCTAGTTACCTATGACTGTATAATCACTTTATCACTTTAAATGCCAATACTCTACATATACCAATTAAAAGGCAGAAATTTTCAGAGTGGATAAGAAAACAAGGCAGTTAGACAATTTTTTTTTCTACAAAAAAAGAAAAATACCACATTTCTAAAAGACTTAGATTAGGAGTAAAGGGAGAATAAAAATATACTAACATCAAAATAAATTCGGAGTAGCTATATTAATTTCAAAAAATTTAATTTAAAACAAGGAAGATTATCAATGATAAAATGGGCATTATATAATGATAAAAGAGGCCAATTCTCCTAGAAGACACAACAATCTTTAATATGTATATAACTAATGCCAGAGTGTCAAAACACATGAGGCAAAAACTGACAGAAATGTGGAAGAGTAATAGATAAATTCACTACTATGGTTGGAAATATCAATGATTTTTAAGTAATTGATAGATCTAGCAGGTAGAGAATTAGCAAGAATAATGATGACATAAACAATGTTATCAATCAAGCTGATCTAGTAGTCATTTGTAGAATTCTCCATCTCACAGCAACAGAATACATATTCTTCACAAGCATAGATGGAACTTTAATCTAGATCAGGTACACATAAGATCAAAACCATATTTTGAAAAGTTTAAAAGAATAAAAATTATACTAAGTACACCTATAGATCACAAAAGAATTAATCTAATTGGAAATCAATAACATAAAGATAAATGTAAATCCCTATACATCTAGAACTATATAAAACATACCCAAATAACCCAAGGTAAAAGAGTAAATCTCAAAATAAATTTAGAAATATTTTGAAATAAACGAAAACAAAAAATCAATTGTCAAAATTTGTGGGCAGCACCAAAAGCAATATACTGAGGAAAATTTATAATATTGAATGCATATATTAAAAATAAATAAAACCTAAAATCAATAAACTAAGCTTCCTCTTCAGTGAATTAAATAAAGAAAATTCATTTAAACCCAAACAGAGCAGAAGAAAAGAAATTTAAAATTTAGAGCAGAAATTAGTGGATTTGAAAATAGGAAAATATCAGAGAACAATAAAAATGTCAACTTTTCAAAAGACTAGCAAAATTATTATAATTCTAACTAATCCAAAAAAGAAAAAAAAAAAACAAAAGTAAAATAAATAATCTAGAGATACCAAAGAGTGGTTATAACTATTGGATCCCATGAATAGTGGAAAAAGTAGTAAAGGAACACTATGAAAAACTCTATGCTCATAAATTTGATCTTTTAGATAAAATGAACCAATTTCTTGAAAGATACAAACTACTATAAATTACACAAGGGAAAGTACATAATCTAAATAGACTATATCAATTTTAGAAGTTGAATCATAATTAATCCTTCCAAATAAAAAGAAAAAAGCCAATCCAACTGGCTCTACCAATGAACTCTACCAAATAATTAAGGACTAGAACAAATTACCCATAATTTCTTCCAGAAATAGAAGCAGAAGGAAAACTTCCTAATTCATTCAACACAAGAGAAATTAAAAGTAGTTAGATTGGAAAGGAAAACCAAAGATAAACCAAAGATATTACCAAAGAGGAAAGTACACTACAATGTATCTTACAATAAATAAGGTAAAACTAAATAATAAAACCCCACCTAAATAACTTTTAATTTACTTTTTGTTGTAGATGGGCACAATACCTTTATTTTATTAATTTATTTATTTTTATGTGGTACTGATGATACAACCCAGTGCTTCACACATGCTAGGCAAGTGCTCTACCACTGATCCACAACCCCAGTCCCCCCTACCAAATCTTAATGTTAGAACTTGTAAGTGTGCTATATTACATGGTAAAACAGACTTCATAGATGTAAATAAGTTTTCAATTCTGAGATGGAAGTTGATCCTGGATTATTCATATGACTTAATGTAATCACAGGTGTTCTTTTAGGAGGGAAGCAGAAAGGGAGGCTTGACTACAGCAGAAGCTTATGTAACATAGGAAGCAGAGATTGGACTAAAAATGAAGAAATGCATGTAGTCTCTAAACCTGAAAGAGGTGGGAATTGAATTCTTCTTTGTAGCTTCTGAAAACAGCCATCTCTTTCAAAACCTTCATTTTAGCCTCATAAAACTCATTTCAGATCTCTGACCTCTAATTCTATAAGAAAATACATTTGTGTTGTTTTAAGTTATTAAGTCTGTGGCATTTGTTACAGCCACAATAAAGAATTATGTACACAAAGATCCAGAAATTCTCAGCAAGAACAATAGCAAATCAAATTCAACAATGCATAAAATAATTATAAAAACTCCTCCAGTGGAATTTATTCTTAGGTATGCAAGTCTGATTCAACATTCTAAAATCAGTGTAATCCACCACATCAACAGATTAAGAAAAAAATATATGATCACATCAATTAATGTGGAAAAGGAATTTAATATAATCCAATACCTACACATCACAAAAATTCTCAGAAAACTAGGGACAGAGAGGATGTTCCTCAATTTGATTAAAAAAAAAAATTACAAAACACCTATACCTAACATAGTAGATAATGGCAAAAGACTGGATGCTTTCCCCTTAAGATCTGGAGCAAGGTAAGGAAGCTCTTTGTCACTAATCCTATTTAACATTACACTGGAGTATAATGAGCTAGTGTGATAAGGCAAGAAAAGGAAATTAAAAGTAGTTAGATTGGAAAGGAAAAAAGCAACTGTCCTTCCTTGTTCATATCTGAAATATTGTTTACATGGAAAATCCTAAAGAATCTACAAACACACACCAAAAGGGGGAAAAAAAAACTCTTGGAACTAGTAAGCAAGTATAGTTGAGTCTCAACATATGGGGTCAAACATCAAGGGAAAATGCTTTTCAATATAGTATCAATAAAACAATTAGAAATGAAATGTTTTAAAATACCCTTTGCAATCACAAAAAAGGTGAAATATTTTGGCATATAAATATAACAAAATTTATACAGCATTTATATGACTACAAAACTCTAATGAAATAAATTATAGGAGATCTAAATAAATGGATATTCCATGATCATCTAGAGGAATACTTAATATGATAAAGATATAAGTTCTAGACAAATGTATTTACAGTTTCAAAGAAATTCCAGTCAGAATTCTAGCCAGCTATTTACTAGATATTGGCAATTTGATTCTAAAGTTTATGTGTAAAGGCAAAGACCTAGAATAATTGATACGACTGAGGAAGAACAGTGAAGTCAGAAGACTCATGACCTGATATCAAGACTTACAATTATGGTACAGAAACACATAGATTAATAGAATAAAATAGAGAGTCCAGAAATGAACCCATACAAATATGGTCAACTGATCTTTGACAAGGATAATCTTCATGGAGAAAAGATAGTCTTTTCAACAAATGGTGCTAGAACAGAGGGCATCCATATATAAACAAATTGAACCAAGACCCAGACTTATACTCTTACCATTATTGGTTCAGGATGGTTGATAGATTTAAATGGAAAATCCAAGAATTCTGGAAGAAACATGGGAGAAATTCTTGGTGGTCTTAGATTTGGTGGTATTTTAGAATACATCAAATTATAATTCATGAAAAAAGAAAAAAATTGATGGATTATATTTTATTAAAACTGAAACCTACTCTCTGAAGAATAATATTGAGATTATCTGGAATAAGGCCACATCTTGAAAAAATATTTACTACACACTTAGTTGATAGGGAAATTATACCAAAATATACAAAAGACACTTAGGGTTCAACAACTCCGGGGGTGGGGGGAAACAATCCAATTGAAGGACAACAGGGCAACTCAGTAGACACCTTATTAGAGAAAAAATAGAGAAGGCAAGTAAGAATATCTAAGGATTAATCACATTATTGTCATTGGAAAATGCAAATTACAGCAACAATAGTATACCACTGCATACCTTTTATAATAATCATGAAATCCAAGAAAATCTTAAAAGTAATTCATGATGAGTATATAGAGCAAACAGAATTCTGATTCATTTCTGGTAGAAATATCAAACAATCAATTCAGAAAACAATTAGCAATTTCTTGCAAAGGTAAATGTAGTTTTACTGTGCAATTGTGCTCCTAGGTAGTTACACAGTGAATTTGAAGGCATGCATGCAACAAAAGAGATGCCCTGATGCCTTAAAACTGTCAGGGCCATCAAAATCAAGGAATGTCTGATAACCAATCACAGCCAAGAAGAGCCCAAGGAGATATGACTAAATGCAATATGGTTGCCTGGATTGGTTCCTGGAATAGAAAAAAAAAAGATGATAAGTAAAAATCAAGAGAATCCAAATAAAGTCATAGTTTAGGTAATGATATATCAATACTGTGCATTAAGGTATTGTGACAAAAATATTACCCTAATGTAAGTTAGTAATAATAGGGGAAATTGGTCTGTGGTACATGGAAATAAACTCTCTGTATTGGCTTTGTTATGTTTTTAAAAAATATGTAACTACCCTAAAACCAAAAAAAAAAAAATTATTAGAAATATGTTTTAAAATGAATAGATAACATGTCTTTCTATGATTGCATGATATATGAATAAGGAGAATTTTCAAAGTCACTTTCAACTCCATGTATTGCCCTATTTTTAAACATAATCATTTTTAACATATACTATAATTCATGATTCAGTTAGCAAATGCTTCAAAGCTTCTCAACAATTCCTAGCATACAGCTTGACCTTTAAGATTTTCATACATTTTGCCATAAGAAAAAATGTTTCCATGTAATGAGCTTGATCTTCTGCCATACAGGCTCTGTCTGTGCCTAACAAGGGCTGACAAGGAATCGTTCTCCTTACTGCCTTGCCTTTCTCTTCCTAGCACCTGCCTTCCCCACCCAGTAGACTTCTCTCCCCAGTTCTCACCCTCCTGATGTTCAAAGGTGAAATGGTACAAGTAAGTTCCCAAATGCATGTGGCTGAAAGCCTGGGATAAGACAAGAAATGAAAATCACTATCCTGGCACACTTGCCTCTATTCTGTGTTCCTGAGAAAACAAGTCTATAGTTGTCAGCATGGACAATTATGGCTTTAGATTTCAGAGAGGGAACTCTTGGAAAAATTGAAGTGGAATAAGTTATCTCTGAGCATATCTATTCCTCAGTTTTCCCATTTGTTACATGATAAAACTTGAAATCATACCTCACTTCATCTCCTAATGAGAACAAACCCTAAGGTAAGGACCAAGTAAGGTGTTCATCATAGACCCCATTCGGCAAGGTCAGTATGATCCAGGTGCTAAATTACTCCCATGAGATGCAGGTGCTGAAGGACTCCCAGAGTCACAGACTCCTGGAGCTAAATGTTCTTAGCCATATTCATACCCTCTGTTCTCTCTCTCAACAGGGACAAAGGGAGGTCAGAACAGGCCCCTGGAGGGCAAGAGTGGGAAAAAGACGTGTGCAGCCTTTCCTTGGCAGACAAATATTCATTTTTACGAGTTGAAAGCCTCCGGCTCCCTCCCTTGAATCAGAGACTGCAGCAGCTCAGGCTGCTGCAGGATGTATTTGTCTTTCTTTGCACATTATTATTTTATTGTTATTACTCTCATTCCTTCCTAACTGTGAGCCAATGAGCAGAATTATTTTTATTTACTCTGATTTTTTGGATGCTTGAATATATTACTTCAATATAGTTTATAATCCCTATAATAGCACGTAATGGTTATACTTTAGACATTTAAAGGCAATTGGGCACATTCAATATGCTCATGACATATAACTTTATAATGTCCTATCTCTTTCTGTATTAAATGTTTCATGTTAATAAATTCTAGCCTATTTTGCGTTTTTATATTTGTGTGTATAAACTCATAAAAATAATAATAACTGGCATGAATTTTTCTGGTAAACTTATAGTGTGAAAATATAATTGAGAATAGTTGATACCAGAGGTAAAGCTTTATAATTGAAGAAATCAACTAGAACATAAAGATGTCCTAAAATTCAATTTTAATAGGATTCTGACCAGATCCAAAAATAACATCCTGGCAATCCATTTGAATAAAATTTTTCCTAGCATCAAGCATGCGATATACTCGACTTTATGGCCAAAAGTAGTCTGTGTGCAGATGAATCATACTCTGTCTGACCCAGACTCCTGACAAAGAATGATTTTCATTGTAAACTAATTTTTATAATGTCCTAGTTTCAATGTCATCTGTGTCACTAACACAACGTTTTTCCAAAATGCTGGCTCTGCCTTGCAGAAGCTCTTCAGCCTCTCTGACAGGTCTGAAGAGGAGGATTAATAACCAGATATGATGGAGCATGATGACATGACATCATCCTCAAAGGTGACCCAGGGCCAGACCAGAGCCCACACCCCCAGAGCACATTATTGTTGACTGTTGCAGCTGTCCCTATTGTCCTGTCAGACGTGTGCAGGGTGATGGAGGGAATACATGCTGGTGGCCAGAAGAAGGGGCTAATCATCTTTGGAAGTGGCAATGAGTAGGTTAGACTTCTCTTTATTTTTTAGAAGAGATGCATGTCTCATTGCACACATGTAAGAAAAGTAGAGTGTGAAACTAAGGGAGAAGGCACTTAAATAAACCTGCCAGCAGGGTTTCAGGAATTTAATAAGCATAATTCCAGTAGCTTTAGGTTTAATCCTTTGTGCCTGCACAAGTTAATCCTTTATTTTTGTGCTGGAAGAAATTTAGCAGCTTTTCTTTCTGGTCCCTCATTATTTATATTCATCCCATAACAACATTCTTTTGCTCTAAAGCTATGCTGATTCATTATGAAAAAAAAAAAAAAAAAAAAAGCAAAACTATTCTCTATCAAGTTCCTCCGTAGGTAATAGCTAACTTTAGTCTAATGTAAGATCTTTAATTATGACCCAGAATTTTTTCTCTCCCCTGGAAGAACTCCACTACTTTTCAGTTTTTGCTTTCACTTACATGTAAATTATACAGCATCAGGTTCAAAAAAAAATGCTAATTGAAATTATACCTATTACCAATTACAAAAGAGTAGTTAAAGCATTAAATTTTGGTAGATCTTCAAAAATGTTTGTTCTGTTAGATAACAGGAATTTAATTTTCAATGATTTGATGTGATAACTGGACTTTCAAAATTACAAAGCTAAAATCTTTGGGTAACATGAAGAGGAGTAAAATGATTATAGAACTTTAATAATGTATTATCACTTATTTTAATAGATCACTGAAGATTCATTTTTCCTTTTTTTCTTTTCTCTTGAAAAGGGAGGCTAATTTATATTGCTTCTGGAGTATTTGGGTCAGAGAATAAACGTGGGACAAAGGAAAGCTACTCAAGCAAGAGAATCTTTCTAGATTATATATTTATGCCTTTTTTTTTCAGCTTTCAATTTATTTGCTTGGATACCATAAATCAATTAATTAAGAAAATCATATTTTACTCTTTGAATTTATGTTACAAAGGAAGAAATAATTTGAAACATAAATTTTCCTCAGGAATATTCATGTGATAGAAATAAATTACTTTAAAATATAGAGAATGCGTGCCTACTTTTTTAAAATAATGTCCATTTTGGGGGTGATTTTAATAAAAGCAGCAATCCTTTCCTATTTAACACAGTTTTTATAATGCATGGACTTTTTACAAATTTAAATTATGGATAATATTTTTAAAGCACGCTATCATTTAGAGATAAACATGCTAACAATTATCTATAAAGTATAAATGGGGATGCTAAAGAAACACTAAAATGTGAGTCAGTAATAACAACTGTAACATACACATGTGAAATGAGGAGATAAATATAGTAAATATTTTTAAAATATTGACTTGAAATTTAAATTTGTGGGACAGACTATCACACTAGAGTCATATCAGACTTAATTAAAAGTCCAATTTTAGTCTTAATTCCAGCTGGTTCACAGTATAAATTAGGCAAGTTAATTTCTCTAGATTTGATTTTTAATTCTTACAAAATTGATAAAAAAATTTCTGAACCCTTTTGTTCATCTACACTTTTGGAAATTATACATCACTTTCTGTTATCTTAATGGCATCCTTTGGCTGTTACAAGTGAGAATGTCAGTCCTTTGCTTGGCAGCCTCCTGCCCTTTTGATTAGTCAGTGGTTCTATATAATGAGTTGTTGCCCAGAAAATATTAATTGTTAAACACTTTGAATAGTTCTGCCTTAAATATTTTTCATGCACTTTTACCCCAAATTCCTTTTAAGATAGTTGACCTCTTTGCAAATATTACCAAGAACTTGGAAAATTCTACAACAATTATCTCCTTCTACCTCCCACATTATTATTTCTCACTTAGGTCCCTCATTCATTTGATCTCTAATCCTCCAAAAATATATTTTTCTTCTGACTTGATTGCCATCATATGTTAGTTAAACTCCCTTTTTTTTCCTCCTTGTTTTCTTGCCAGGTATTTTTGTTTGATTTTCTTCTTATGAAAATTCATTGTTTCAAAATTTTTTTTAGAAAATATCTGTCAGTAATAAAGATGGATAATATTTAAATTATGGATAATTTTTGTCTTTCTTGTCTGAAATTGCTTTTGTCTCAACCTTAATCAGGAGTGATAACCTGGCTAGACATTAAAATTCATGCAAAATACTACCACTAATAATTTTCCTAAGTTCATTAAAGACAGTAATAAAATACCTTCTGAAGAAATATTTGTCAATCATTTATTATCTATCTTTTCTATTGCCATTTAAGATTCTTTATACAGCTTTACCAGTATGTGTCTTAATGTGGGCTTATTTCTATTTATTATGATTTGGATTCACTAAATCTATGAATTGCAGATTTGAGTATTCTTTCATTCAAGAAAAAATTTTCAGAAGTTATTATTTTAAATATTTTCTTACTCCATTTTTTCTCTTTGCTCTGAATAAATGCTCTCTGTACAAATTGTGTTCAGTTCATGTTCCATCTCTCTTTTTCTTTCTCATTATTTATATTTTCTTTTCTCTATGTCTTGATTTGGATGACTTATTCAAATATACCTTCCAAGTCACTAAATTTTTCTTCATCTATGTCTATATCCATCCACAGTGTTTTATATTCAACAATCAAGTTGTCAAATTTTAGAAATTCCATTTGATTCTTTTCCAAAATGTTCTTTTTATATATATACATTCTGGGTAAGATTGTCTGATATTGGAGTTCAGTAAGAGGAAGCCCATTATTGTCCTACACCTAGAACTCATCTTCCTATAGCTCTATCAGTAATAAAGACTATTTTAACCTCTTACCTTGCTCCTAAATTATGCTCCAGTATTTTTTTTCCTGAGGTTAAATGGGTTAGCATTTTAGAAAAAAAGAAATAACAGTGATACCTAAAACTCAACTGTCTACAGGAATGACACAAACAGCAATGACCAGTGGAGCTAACCTATGAAAACTATATCAGACCCAGAGAGGAACTGACAGTAGTTGTTATTCAGCAGTATCCAATTATTGCCAGGTGGAATGTAGACCTATTATTGCCAGATTTTTTGGGTTTTCAAAGGAATCCAAATATCTCTATTATCTGTGAAATATCTCAAATTCTGAGTGTTGGAAAAGTACCAATTACTGGTGAAATGGTTTGGATCTTTAATGTCCCTCAAGAAGCTCATCTCTTAGGCAATGTAGAAATTTTCAGAGATGAAAAGATTAGATTATGAGAGGTGTAAACACATCAGCTATAACCTCATTATTAATCCAGTTCATGGATTAATAATTAGAATGGACTGCTGGGTGGTAACTGTAGGCAGGTGGAATGTGGCTGGAGGAAGTAGATGACTGGGAAAATGGCCTTGATTTTATCTGTCTCTGGCTCCATACTCTTTCTCTCTGTGTTTCCAGCTGCCATGTGCTAAGTAGCTTTCCTCTCCATGCCCTTCTGCTATGATGTTATACCTTAACTCTGGCCTAAAATAATGGAGTTGGCTGACTGGGGACTGAGTCCTCTGAAACCATGAACCCCAATTCAACTTTTCCTCCTCTAATGTTTTTTGCCAGGTATTTTTGTAAGAGTGACAAAAAGGTGACTAACACACAATAAAAGCCTATCTGCTGGCCATATATGCAAGCCAAAATTTTTGAATCATACAAACCTTGAATGCAAGTTTAGATTTTGAAAACCAGTTTACTTGGGGCTGAGGCTATAGCTCAGTGGTAGAGCACTTTCCTAACTGTGTAAGGACCGGGTTTGATTCTTAGCACCACATAAAAATAAATAAATAAAGCAAAGGTATTTTTTTAAAAAAACAGTTTACTTAACTTCTGTAAGCATTAGTTTCATATCTATAAAATGGAAACCATAAACTTTTGTGTTAATTAAATGAGAAAAGGCAGGTAATACATCTTCAGTAATACTCTATATACAGGAGGTATTTAATAAAGTTTTAGAGAATTATCTCTTTATGGATTGTAAATATTAGGCTTTATTCCCAGTGTTCAATATATAATTGTACCTAGCATGGACCTATTAATAATTCAACAACTGTTAATTGAATAAATAATTAATGTTTGTTGAATATGGCTTAGTTTACAAACGTGGTCATATTTCCTATATTTAATATATGATGATATAGAGCTAATTATATTTTTGTAAAGTTTGTGAATTTAGTGTAAAACATTAATAGCTATAAATTCGTTCATTCAACTAGCTAAGCTATTCTCTGAAAAAAGTTGGAAAAATTTTGCAGAAAATCTTTCAGATCCCAAGAGTGCTACTTAATAGTGTCCTTCCATATAAGCACAATTGTTAAAGAGCTAATGTGTACAAAGATCCCAGAATCTAGATTCTGTACCAGGAACAAAAACAGAAACAGAGCTGATGTTGTAGACATTTTCCAGGTTCAATAGCACTTAAAGTTTTCAGATGAAAAAAAAATACACATATAAGTAAAGGAAGAAAAGGAAAGTGTGTGTAGTGAGAGGAAAAGGGTTGTGTATAGCATAAATTGTGTTCAGTAGATCCTTCCATGTTTCCACATAATGCACTGGTTTTTTGATATGAGCCCTTTTAAATCCTCCATATGCATTTGTTGGCAACATTTATGAAGAACAAGTTGTATGGGAGGAATCTTTTAAATCCTATCTTAACTACATAGTTGAAAGTTCTAAGTTCATGAAAGTTTGGAATTCAGAAATATTTTGAGGCTCACTCTTTTAGTTTGGCTCTATCTTGAATTAATTTTCATTGTGTTATAGTAAAAGAAGTACATTCTAGGTGTGGTTCTAGTCTCAGTAACATTGTACACTTCAATGTCAAATTATCTGGTTTCTTCATGTGATTTGGCTCATATTTGGGTAAACTCAGATATACAAGCACCCTTGGATTATCCATGACTCACTTTCCTTTGTCTAGCCTTCTCTGATCTCAGAGATCCATCAGGTGGATGGTTTTGGTGAATTCTCTAAGAGGAATTGGGCACACTTGGCATGTCTTCTTTAAAGTCAAGAACTAAAATTAATGAATTTTCTTTTATGAAGTTTCTATGAGATTTTCTTAATTTTTGGAAATTAGTCTGAGTAATTTTGCCAGTAACATAACTGGCAAAATTTTTATAACATAAATTGCTAACTGAAAATAAAAGTTATGTATTTTCTGTCCCCCATAGCTTTTCTCATGCATGTTCTGCTTCCATCTGTTTGCCTCTTGTTTTTGTTTATGTGAAGCTTTACATTTTGCCATCAATATGTTATGTTGTGTTATGTTAAGTTGTAAGCTGAAACATAAAAAATAATAAATTATACACATTCACCAATGTTTTAGTTGACTAACTAGTAAAATCCGATCTGAAAATTTAGTGAGAAATTTAATAAGACTGCATTGAGAGCACATGCTGAAGACAGACCCCTACAGGAATAGGGTAAGTGATTTCTTAAATGATAAACATGTAAAGGACGTTGTCTCCAAATCCAGGTGAGAAGTACATACACTTATAACATGTGTCCAACTTCCATAGAAGACACTTCCAGAATCACTGTTCATTACCCTATTTGTGGAAAAAGCTTCCAACTGGTAATTCTCTAAGGATTTTAGTTATTTGATGCGTTTTCTGTGTATTTATTTATTTATTTACTTACTAACTTACTTATTGTAATACTGATGATTGAACCCAGGGGCACTCTACCAATGAACTACATCCCCAGATGTCTTCTTCTTCTTCTTCTTCTTCTTATTATTATTATTATTATTATTATTATTATTTTATATTGCAACAGGATCTCACTAAGTTCCTGAGGCTGGTATCAAACTTGCAATCCTCCAGCCATAACCTCCTTTCACTGTCATTGCAGGCATGTACCACCGTGTCCCACTCTATATCTTGATTTTAATGTAGACCATCAAAGGAGTATATTAAATACAGTGAGTAATACAGATAGAATGAAAAGTTTGTGCATACAATAGTAAGTAGATTTGCAGGATTAGAGATTTATGAGGCAACGAGTTCTGCATGTAAATATTATTTGAATAGTATAGTAGGTAACAAACTCAATCAACAATATTATTGTGGATGTATTAGTTGCTACATTTATAAAGACATATTTTGTTCAGTTTCTATCATCATCTGTTTGTTCTGCAGGAAAGAGGGCAGCTTTGGTTCTAAGAATGAGTAATTTTAAAAATCAAAGTTAGAAAAGAGTTTAACTCTACTGTAACCAAGGGATGGTATTATCAAAGTACTGGTTGAATCTCTTTAGTGCTGTAGGCAATGAAGTACATTTTCCCAGAGCAGATGGCATCTATTATTTTGACTGTTTTTCAGCCTTTGCAACTACGAGTTCTCCTTTTTTTCTTTTTTGGATGATATTTGTGTACTACATACATTGTACTTACTAAGTAAAAGTCAATTCATGCTTATTTTATTAATAGTCATATATAAAGATACTTTCCATGATTCTGATCATTGAGCTGCACTAAATTACTACAATTTCAGCTGACATGTCATTTAGCTATCTCAAAACATCTTAAATAATTTAGATATGTATATGATTTTAAATATCTAGGTATATATGTGTGTGATATGTATTTTTAATACAGATCTCCTAAGGGATCTTTTTAAAATAGTTTTTAAAAAATATTTTTTAGTAGTTGATGGAACTTTATTTTATATTTATTTATATATGGTGCTAAGAATCGAACCCAGTGCCTCACACATGCTAGGGAAGTGCTTTACCATTGAGCCACAACCCCAGGCCTCTCCTAAGGGATCTTAATTCCAAGCTTCTTTAAAATAAATTTAGATTCATAAAAGTCCACAGAACATATATAAAGAAAACATCACTTAGGTGGGGAGGATCTACAGAAGAGAATGACACTTATGGCAATGTTATTGAATACATTTAGAAACTGTGTTTATTCCATACCAAAAGTAACCAAAATCTATGGGTAATCCAAAAATAATAACAAGTGAGACAAAATTGACTATGGCTTAAAACATTTTACAACAATCAAAGATAAATATCTAGAAAGGGAATGACCTCACAAAAATCAACTCCTATGATTCTAAAACTAGCTTGGATACTATTTTTCACCAAGGAAATAAACGCTTGTCTTTGGACTGACTCCCATGTGGCAGAACTAAGGAAAGTCATTTATTGCTACTCTGCAGTTCTTTGAAAAGTCAGTCTAAAAAAGAAACTCTGGAAGACCCATCTTCTTGTCTTTCTGATACTCTGCGCTCTGAAGATGAACTAAAGCTAAAAAGAAAGGAAGGGAAAAAAGGAAAGACAGAAAATGAGAGGCATGTGGAAAAGCAAAACAAATGGTGGAGAAAGCAAAACCAGTGTTTCCAAACTTCAAATCAGAGTGTTGCTCTTGTCCTGGAATTCCCCTAGTGTTACTTAGGACAGGAATCTGGTTCACTGAGATCAAAGCCAGGAAGAACAAAGAAAGTCAGAGTGATAAACAGTCTACTAGGAAGAAATCTCAAACAAACACTGGCAGTTTGTGGAGTGACTAGGATAAAAATCAGCTGTTCATACTACTCTCTCATTTCTTCCATCAAAATAAAGATGAACTTGCTGTGTTACTGACAAGAACTAGGCGTCTTGAGCCTAAGTACTTTCTTAAAGTGGAGGAGATCTCATTTTTCAGCACATTTGTACTCTCAGTCAAGCCAGGTCTTTCTTGCTTTCCCGGTCAGGGGTTATTCTGGAATGAGAAGCTGTGTCCACTTTCACTGTCCGCCTCCTAAAACCATGAATGGGCTAGAAATTTCAAACAGCATCAACCATACTAATTGTTCCGCAATGAAATGTGCATAATGTCAATAAAAAACAGCCCTATTTCCTGATTCTCTGGACAAAGATGAAATACAGCTAAGAACGGGGTCTCTGATATGCTTTCATCCCAAATGCAGTTATTTTTTTCTGTAGCTGACCCAATCTTCTTTAACAATTCTTCATTCTTCTGGGCAACAGGGATATGGTTAGATACGACTGCAATGTGATACAACTAGGTTACCTTAATCCAATCTAATAATTTAAATGATATTTGTAAGTATCTGTGTTTGTGTCTGGATAATTCAAGATAAGGTACCATGGTGAAAAAAATATCCTACTCCCTACCCCTACTCTTAAATCCAGAAGGGCATCTTGGTGAATAAGGAAGTGTTGCCAGGTGGCCTTGTCCTGGGTAGAGAAGAAGAGCTTTCCAATGAGCATGTTCATTCTGAATTCTTACAAGTCTCTCGCTGAAAACTGGCTGTATTGCCTGCTTCCTGAGCTGGTGACACTCCAGAAGGTCCTATAACCATTTATTTCTCTCACTGGGTTGTGCTGGCACCTATAACTGTGGTGTCAAAACCCTCCACAGACGTCTCTGCTCTGACCCAAGACCTGATGAGCCACCAGCAACATCAACAGCCATTTCCCCTCACTGGGACACAGACTCATGGATCACAGCCTCCTACTCACATGCTGGGGGGAGGCAGTATGTCAACCCCAGCTAGTAAACCAAGCACTCCTCTATTCCCTCAGTGGCCTGGTTTGAGGCTTCTTCTTGATGTACCAGTTAGCACCTTATAAGTTCCTATGTATGCTAAGGCTCCCAATAACTCAGTTTCTAAACTCCCTCCCCTAGAGCCCAACCCTGATTGAGGTAGGGATGGAGGAGTCTTGAAAATCAAAATGTAAATATTTTACCATATTTTTCTCTCAAAATGTTTCTTCTTCCCTTCCATATAATTGCCAAAGACCATAGAAGCAATATTTTGGTTCTATCATATCTTCTTCTTTTCATTCTAGGTCAGCCAAGCTCATGATCTAAAATCCTAGCCAAAAGACTAAAATTTCTACATCAAGTAGCATACGGATACGTTATGATTTGGATTCAGAAGATTGAGTTCATTTACCAAAAAAAAAAAAAAAAATCAGAACTATAAATTTTCTCAGAAAACTGGCTTCTTAAAATATGTTGTCGAATAAAAATTTAAGTGGATAATAAATTCTGAACAAAGAGTTTCTTGTTTTAGAGTTATGCATTCCCCTTGCCTTTGTTTTGGTTACAAAATGTCCCAAGACTGGATATTTTATAAAGTAAAAAAGTTAATTTGGCTTATGATTTTCATGACTGGAAGGAAGGTCTTCACGATGCACCAGCATCTTTCAAGGGCCCCTATGATGCCAGCACAACAAAGCAGTGAAAGGGAAAGGGAAGAGTAAAGGGCAGAAGGGGTCAAGGCATGAGATTGACTCATTTCATAACTCACTTTCATGAGAAATAATCCAGTCACAGCAGTCCTGACCCAACCCTGAGGGATAGTATTAATGCCTTCATAAGGGTAGTACCTTCTTATTAAGTTATTATAGTCTTATTTTCTTCCAGTAGGCACCATCTCTTAAAGGTTCTACCACCTCCACACTACCACACTTGGGACCAAGCTTCCAGTATGTGATCCTTTGGGGAACAAATCATTTCCAAATCATAGCATCCCCTGCAACAAAATAACTCAAAGCATTATTGGGAGTATGATTTAAAAAGTTACTGAATTTTTAAAAATATTACCAACATTATACTTTGGAGTAAGATTTTTAGGCACAGAAGAGTGTTTGAAGATTTATACCATGGATTTATCTTCTTCATCCCACCTTTTAGACTGAAGAGAATCATGATGCTCATGATAACTCAGACTCTTATCCCATCATATTACACAATAGAGAACAGGTATGAGAAAAGTCTTACAGAGCAAGCTGTGACTCCCAGTAAGGGGCAGTGAAACCTAATTAATGACACAAACCAATGTGAAGTTCAGAAAGAAACTGGACTACCCAAAAGAATGAACCATAGATTTTTTTCTTCCTTTTTTAATATTTAGTTTTTAGTTGTAATTGGACACAATACTTTTATTCCACTTATTTACTTTTATGTGGTGCTGAGGATCAAACCCAGGGTCTCACATGTACGAGGTGAGTGCTCTACCGCTGAGTCACAACCCCAGCCCCAGATTTTTTCTTCTTTAAATCAATAATTATACAAAATGGTCCCATGAAAAACCACTTGGTAATCAGAGTTACCTTCTCTCCTTGCTCTATTGCTTCAGGTGCACCATAAGTCAAGGGCATGGGGTTGAATAGAGGCAGACAGAAAAGAATCACAGCAGATGTTCAGGCCTACAGATGCAAAGCTTGGTGAGGATGAAACAAAGAGGAAATTCTCCCCTGTGTTATTGCTAAACCCTCTATTTCATTATCGGGTAGGCACCTACTTCCTGGAAAAAAACGATTTGCAAACTTCTGAAATTGCAGAGAGATATTGTCACTGTGTAGAAAGGATGCCAAAGGAAGGACCTGGGATTCAAGGACACTTTTTAAAAAATGGCTGGCATAGATCTCTTGTATTTATGACTGAAGAAGTCTTAGTAGCTTTTTCACTCCTTTTCTTTAAAAGTTTTTGGCATGTATTACAAATTATAGTACTGTCTTTTCTCTCTTCTTAAATCAAGACACTCCAAGGTTGTACATACAATCATGATTTATTTTATTGCTCTCAATGAGTTCTGGATCTAACTAGCCCCTAGCCATTATTGGCTGAATTTGGTTTCCTCTGTGTATATCCAGGAATCTCAGAGTTATATAGGTGCGTGCATGTTCACAGGAAACAGAAAAAATGATGTAGCTGGAGCAGGTTTTGCCTAGATGAGGAGGATTGAAACTCCCACACATTAAAGGAAACAAGATGAATTGTCTTCTTATTCTCAGTGTGAGCTTGATAAGAACATGCACCTTCCTTTGAGAATATTTCCAAAGTCATTCATGAAGCATCATAAGGCCCCCTGAGCAAATCTTTTCTGGAATGTCTAGGAACAGGCCTATATTAAGTATAAACTAATTTTAGGCCAGGCACTGTGGCACATGCCTGTAATCCCAGTGGCTCGGGAGGCTGAGGCAGGAGCATCACAAGTTCAAAGCCAGTCTCAGCAACTCAATGAGACCCTAAGCAATTTAGATGTGGCTCAGTGTTTAAGTGCCCTCTGGTTCAATCCCTGGTTAAAAAAAAAAAAAAAGGAAAATCCAGATCCTTTCAGTCCATCCACAAAGTAAAAATGAAATTGATTCCTTGTAGACAATTGAATTAGTCAAACATTAATGTCCTTGGAAAAAAAAGATCTACAAACCTATCTCCAATACCTGAGTATTTTTGCCTAAGGCAAATAATCATTGCCAATGAAAATCATTTAAGAATCTACAATTTACTTCATGCATTTGCTCAAGAAGTATCAATGAGCAATGACTACATGGCAGACATTCTTCCATGTGAAAAAGATACCACAATTAACAAAATGTCAACAAACAGCAAAACAATAAATAGCAAAACAGCTGTGTTGTGCTGCAGCTGGGCCCTTGTGGGATGCTGCCACTACCTTCTTTAGACTTGAAAGAAACAAACATTATCTTCAGTTCTTTTCTGTATTTCTATGACATGTTCCACCACAGTTTTTATTTGTTTTCTTGCTTATTTCTTTTTTCAGTACTTGGGATTGATCCCAGAGTTACTCTTCCACTGAGCCACATCTCCATCCCTTTTAATTTTTATGTTTAAACAGGGTCTTATCAAATGCTAAGGTTGTCCTTGAACTTTTGATCTTCCTCTCTCAGTCTCCCAAGTTGCTGGAATTACAGAAACTCAACCATAGTTTTGACTCCTTCCTCTGTCTTTTTATTAATTTCTTATATTTAATTTTTAATTCACAGATATTGAAAATTCCGCTTTTAATAAAGTGAGGAAAAAGTTGAACAATATGTAATCACATATTTTCCCAAGATTTGAATCTACTATGTCTAGAGGTTCATCATTTGATGGACCACAACACCTCTAATTGCAACCATAAAGCCAACCATCTATTTTTGCAAAATTCTGTTAATTCATCTCTTGTACTTTCTAGACTATTAAAGCCTACTAGACTTTCTAGACTATTAAATCATTTACTAAATTGACCAATACAGAAATTTACATCTTATCTCAGCACCTTCCCTTTCCTCAGCCAATATATAATATCAATTCTACATTCTAGACTTCTTTTTAAATCTATCTCAATTTATTTAATTATTTTTAGCAGTGTCTAGTTGAGAGAAAATTAGACCCTAATTATTTAGATTTCTGCATTATCCTTCTTATTTTTCTTCATTGTTTAAAATGATAAATCTTCAAAATAGACACATACAATCTTATCATATCATTTTACTACTCAATAATTCGGTAAACATGCCCCACCTGTCTACCACTGAGCTCCATCTTTTCATCTAGTGAAATAGATAGGATAATGGTTTGAGACTAATGTATTACCTCAAACATAAATTTTATAGTGTATTTTATACTTTCACTGTTAACACTTTCAACTAAAATCTCATAAATTCATTAGAGAAGTGAAGAATCAAAGAGACAGAGAGGTGTCAGGGGAGAAAAGAATATTTTTAAACTTGCCAATGCATGAGTCATGGTACCTTCCCCCCACAAAAAAAATAATAACTGCAACTAAATTAGATCAATTTCTACTGGTGATAGTCAACTCTAACAAATCACTTTTAAGCCAACCAGGCTTTTGTTTCATATCAAAGCTAAAAGTAGGGTTGAAGAATCAATATTATAGGAGAAAAAGAAAAAAGATAAAAATTAAGAAAATAATAGATTGTGTCAGAGAAATGAGAAGGAGCTACTTTTTTAAAGAGGAAAAAGCCATGAAGAAAATAATTAAGATTTGAAGAAAATAGCCTTCTCTTCTGTTCTTTAGTTTGTTTTTCATTTTGCACTTGCAATTATCATTCTGATTCTTCAAAATTATAACTATATTTGGTAGTATACACCCCATTTTGTGTGTTACCCCACTAATTTCATACAAGTTCTCTCTTGTATCCCACGCAGGCGAGGAAAATGGATTTCCCCTCAGTGGAATGGGCTGGCTGAGAAATAAAAGCTCAGAAAAATAGAAAAAGGGAAAAACCAAAGGACACAGAAAGCAGTTTCAAAAGCAGGGGAAGGACAGGAAAACGGATCAGATGAATTTAACTTCTTTACTCTGACAAATTGAGCCTGCCCTTGCTTTATTTAAATCGGGGACATCGAAAGCAGGGATAAGGTTTCAAGTGCGGAGTCGGAGTCTTGCTTCCCAGAGTTTGATTGACATCTTGGCAGGTCACACCCATCTCAGTGCTGTGTGGGATCTCCCACAGAGCTTGAGGGGGGAGTTCACCTGCAACAGGTGATCAATCCCTGTTGGGTTGCCACCAGAGGTTCCCAATGCTAGAGGAATCCCCTCTTTAGGCTACAATGCACAACATAGTCCACACACAGCCCATGGACACTGATGACACAAGTAGTTTATTAGATAAATTATTATGTAAGATAGTTTCCCCAGGGTGTTTTAACCAACAGAAGCCATATTTAAAACACGCAGGAACAACACAGGATAACAACAGAGACTGGATGGCACTTCCAGGAGGTCGGAAGTGACTAGAAATGCGGGCAATCCCAGAAGCCTAGAGTGGGAGCAGAGTCTTTCGCTAAGGCTGCAGAGGGAGTCCCGCCCAGATGGCTTCAGGAACTGAAAGTACCTCAATTTCTGTTGTTTTGAGCTGCCTAGTCTGTGTTAAAGAGATACAGCACATCTAGGAGGTTAGAACAATTTTTTTGTTGTTTTAATTAGTTACACATGACAGTACAATAATCTTGACATATCATACATTTGAATCAGATGGGGTATAATTTCTCATTTTTCTGAGTGTACAGGTTGCAGAATCACATTGGTCATGCAGTCACACACACACACACACACACACACACACATATATATATATATATATATATATATATATATATATATACAGCAATAATAAAGTCAATTTTATTCTGCTGTCCTTTCTTTCCCCCCTTCCCCTCCCCTCCCCTCCTGTCACTTCTCTCTACCCAATCTAATGTGACACACTTCTTTTTCTATAACAATTTATAATGACTTTGGTCATAAAAATTAGATAAACAGATTATCTTTAAAAGTTTTTAATTAGGGACTAGGATTGTGGCTCTGTGGTAGAGCATTTGCTTAGCACATGTAAGGCACTAAGTTTGATCTTCAGCACCACATAAAAAATTAATTAATTAATTAATTAATTAATTAAAGGGATTGTGTTCATCTACAACTAAAGAAATTCCTCTTAAAGTTTTTAATTACAGTATGATTTTATTCATCACCAACACCATCCAATTTACCCTTTCTCTGCCTTAAATGTGCATAAATAAATAAATAAATTCAAACAGTGATTTTAGCATACTTATGTAATTGAAACTGGAGATTTGGATAAAGTAAATCATTCTGGAATATTAGATGATCCCTTTCCTGTATCCCAGTCCCAGCCCTGACCCCAAGGGAAGGGGCAAAAACTATAAATATTTTAAACCAGATTGGACTCAATCCCAAGTCATTACATCACCAAAGGCTTTTTACCACTATCCATGAAAAGGCATTCAACTTCTCTGCAGTGAACTTACCTTGGAAATAGTTCAAAATAGACCTTAAAAATAGGCTAGTTTTTCTTTTTCTTTTTATTTATTTATTTTTTATTTATTTATTTTTTTATTGGTTGTTCAAAACATTACAAAGCTCTTGACATATCATATTTCATACATTAGATTCAAGTGGGTTATGAACTCCCATTTTTACCCCAAATACAGATTGCAGAATCACATCGGTTACACATCACATTTTTACATAATGCCATATTAGTAACTGTTGTATTCTGCTACCTTTCCTATCCTCTACTATCCCCCTCCCCTCCCCTCCCATCTTCTCTCTCTACCCCATCTACTGTAATTCATTTCTCTCCTTGTTTTTTTCCCATTCCCCTCACAACCTCTTATATGTAATTTTGTGTAACAATGAGGGTCTCCTTCCATTTCCATGCAATTTCCCTTTTCTCTCCCTTTCCCTCCCACCTCATGTCTCTGTTTAATGTTAATCTTTTCCTCCTGCTCTTCCTCCCTGCTCTGTTCTTAGTTGCTCTCATTATGTCAAAGAAGACATTTGGCATTTGTTTTTTTAGGGATTGGCTTCACTTAGCATAATCTGCTCTAATGCCATCCATTTCCCTGCAAATTTCAAAGGAAGTAGGGACCTTGGAAAACATTTGTTTTGTTCCTTTCATTTAAATAATAAAACTAAGATCAAAAGAGCACAAGTGTCTTTCTTCAATTGTACAAAGCATGGGTAGTAGAACCACTCCTTGAACCCAGACCTCCCAATTTTCCTGAGCCAGAGCACTTTCCTATGCAGAGCCCCATCTAGAGTGCCCAGCTTTGACCAATACAAGGGACCCTTCCCTCTTCTTCTCATGTTGCCATGGGTAAAGTGTTTTTAATGGTTTTACTTTTAATGAAATCTCTATTTTAAGAGTCTACCAATTACATTTCTATATGATAAAATGTATCTTTAGATAAATAATACATTCAGCATAATAACTCTTCTTTTTCTTGAGAACATTTTAGTATTTGTGGCAGATGCTAGATTGACAGGCTTGAAAACTTGCTTTCAAATTCCTATGAGAATATTTGTGTCAGAAAAAAATATATCAAAAATATATCAAATAGTCATGTTTATGCTTTCCATCCTGAAACAGTTTCTTTATATATCAATGGATTGAAAGTAGCTTCTAAGATAGATATTGGAGATAATTACAACCCATGTCTATTGTCCAACACACACACACACACACACACACACACACAAATGATAGAAGAAACAAAACTGATTTGAGAAACAAAAAGTCTGCTTAGAAACCTACCATAAATTTGAAGTTGTGTTCAATGGCCAAGAACCAAGTATGGGCCCATTTGATGCCAAGAAGAAAAATAATGGCTAAGTGAATACAATTAATCACTATATTTACATAACTATCATTTTCCTATGTAAAGAGCTACCCTGGTGAGTGCTATAACACTTGTCAATTAGTTCTAATTAGTGTTTCTGCCTCTAAATTCTTGACTCCACTTTCAATTACAATTGTTTGCCTATCCTAACAACTACTGTACTAGATATGCTGGCATAAAGCCTGACATATTTGAAGTTTAAACTACCCAGCCACAACACCCCTACACAGGTAAACAGTACCATGCTGTTTTCTGGGTAAGTGTAGTAATTTCTTGGATTTGATGCATGCATTTATGGGTGATCCAATTATTGGTTGCTCTCAAGAAGATAAATTAAACTTTTTTTTCCCAGACAGAATAACTAAATGCCCCATTGTAATAAATCATCCTTTGGCTTGGTCATTCCTTGAAATATCTACCAACAACTCCTAGAATCGACATTTTAAAAGATGACTATATGAACACATCCGATAGCAATTCTACATACAAGGTGAAAAACACTTTCTCACACATGAGTATATTAGCAGTCACTGGTGAAGATCTAGAGAGGCAAATACCATACTTACTAAACTTTTTCTATATTTCCCTGACAACAGAATTCAAAGTGGCACTGAAACAAATTTTTAAAAGTTTTTTTTTTTTATAAGTACAAATGTTTAGGTAGCTTCTTATGAGATACATGGAAAAAGACAAATTATTCAGAATAATCTTACTAAACCTTACTAAACAGTAATAACCTTACTAAACAGTAATTTTCTTCTGATTTAGTTGCATCTTCTACAAAAATGATCCTCTGCCCATACTATGCTCATTTAGTAGTTGGAAGTAAAAAGGATGGTGTGGCAAATAAATGGTGGTGAACAATAGTTCATTCATTTTCTCAAGGATCTCAGAGTGAAGCACTACCAGCCCTGTAATTGGGCCTGGAATTCTTGGTGGAGTAGATACATCTGGTTCTGGGTGCATGGCCCACAGCAAAGTCTCAACACATATCTGCCAAGAGAATCTGTAAAACCTGTGCTTCTAGTGATTTTAAATATTAGGAAATGTTACCTTATAAAGAAATAAAAGAGAAACCAATCCATCAATCTATTTTTTTGTGGGAACAAAACTAAAATTTATTCAGTAGTACCTTTTTGTATCTGAAATGAGAGCCATTTGTATATTCTCAATTAATTATAAACAAAAAAAAATGTGTAGAAAGTTTAAAAGATTCAGGATCTCTCAGCATTTTCTTGTGCCTATATAACCATTTTTAGGTTCAAACAATAAGTTAGGAAATCAGGAACTCCTGAAATTTAGTTCTTTATAATAATAATATGATCTCAAGTAAAAGAAGACTCATGAGAAAACAACAGAAAGTTTTGTTATCATTTTATAGGAACTTCTTTTATTTCTCTGATTTTTGCTTGGAGCAGTTAATGCTTCTATATTTAAAATGAGAAAGTGACTAGAGAGTAACAATTCCAATATCTAAATGTCAAAGTATAATATCAAGTTTCATTGATGAGGAAGCTAAAACAATAAAGAACCAAGTTCTAAAAACAAAACAAAACAGAAAAATTGTATTTCATGAAAAACAGGTTTAGTTTCAGGTACACAAAAAACATTGTGAATTTGGTTATGTAGTATGTTTCTACTACTTTCAAAAACTTTGCATACAAAAAGTTCTTTAAATAGTTTCTTAATCTTTAAAATGTAATCCACCTATTGAATAATTATTACAAGCTAGAAGTCAAAATAATCATTGGTGAAGGTACAATTACATTCCTATAGTGAATGTCAAAATTTTAAAATATCTGTTTCAGAAAATAAAAGGTACAATTAAGTGATTGTGGGATGATGTGACAAGTATTTTTGACATTATAGACTTTTAGCAAACTTAACTCTCTTTTAGTTGCACCAAAGATGTGTGGTCATATATGATAGCTTTGAAATAATAATTTTGTTTTCTTTGATGAAGAATTATACTAAATTATATTTTAGGTTATAAATTACTGTAATAAAATTGTTAAATTAGGGTAGTAAATTGGTTTACCCTTTTTGGAGGAAAATTTGCAGCTTCTATTAAATATTTTTAATAACTATAATTTATCAAATACTTATCACATGCTAGGCACTGTTCTAAGAATTTACAGTGATTTCTACAACCCTATAAAATAAGTACTAATAATTTTATGGAATTGAAAAAGCCACCAATTGTGAGAAGCACCTTTATATTATGTATTATTAAAAAAAAAGAAAAACAAAACTATTGTGAGTTATACTATACACAATATTTTCTTGTCATTTATTATTTTTTATTTTTAGTTACCCAAAAAGGTCTTTTACATTTAGAACTGGTTTTCATCAGGTATCACTTACATGTAAAATCAAATATAAAAATTAAGCCCCTGTTTGAGATCTGCTGTATATTGAATAGTTGTCTCCCAAAATTCATATGTTGAAACCCAACCACCAGTGTGATGATATTTGCAGGTAGGACCTCCATTAGATTGAAAAAGCAGAACTCATTATGAGTGGGATTAGGGCCCTTAAAAGAGGGAACCAGAGAAATCTTTTGTGCTTTCTGTCACGGCCTTCACTAGACATTAAATCTGCCAGAGACTTCATCTTGAACCTCCCAGCCTTCAGAATTGTGAGAAATAAATTCCTGTTGTTTACAAACCACTCAATCTATGGCAGTTGGTTATAGAAACTGGAATGAAATAAAGCACATTTTTTTTTTACATTTGGGGTCTTCTTGAACATTTTTGACCCAGAAATAGCAATATTTATATTTTTATTTTGGCCAAATGTTATCCAGTATGCCTTTAAAATAGTTGGTAATTTAAAGAACTAAAGTCGGCATACTAGAATGATAGAGCCACTTTAATGTTTATAAGTAGCACAATTCACAATAACCAAATTATGGAATAAGTACAGATGCCTGCCAATAGATAAATGGATCAAGAGAATGTGATAAATATACACAATGCAGTTTTATTCAGCCGTGAAGGAGAATGAAATAATGGCATTTGCAGGTACATGGATGAAAATGGAGAACATCATGCTAAAGGAAATAAGCCAGACTCAGAAAATCAAGAGTTGAATGTTTTCTCTCATATACGAAAGCTGGAGCGAAATAAGGGAAAAAGGGCCATAGGAGGGATAAAATATCATAAATATATAAAGAAGATCAGTGGAGTAGAAAGAGAACAAGACAGAGAGAGGAAGGAAGGGAAAGGGGAAGAAATATAGAATGAATTTAACAAAATCATGTTGCCTTTATGCATATATAAATGTACCAAAGGGAATTTCATCTTTATGTATATATACCGATCAAAAATAAATAAATAAAGAAGCAAAAGATAGATCAATAGAGCAGAGGAAAGAGAACAGAGGGAAGGAATAGGGGAGGAAAATCGATGGGGTAGGAAGGCGGGGATTGAAATAAAATCCTTTGTACCTATGATATTGTCAAAATGAATCCAACTATTATGTATAATTATAGTGCTCTCAAAAAATATATTGTTGGTATGGAACATTACTCAGCATTAAAAGAGAATAAAATCATGGCATTTTCAGGAAAATGGATGGAGCTGGAGAATATAATGTTAAGTAAAGTAAGCCAAATCCCAAAAAAACAAAGGCCAAATGTTTTCTTTGATATGAGGATGTTTATAGTAGCACAATTCACAATAACCAAATTATGGAATAAGTCCAAATGCCTTCCAATAGATAAATGGATCAAGAGAATGTGATAGATATACACAATGCAGTTTTATTCAGCCGTAAAGGAGAATGGCGATGGGTCAGGGGGAACATGGGAGGAATGGAGGAACTTTGGATAGGGCAAAGGAGAAGGAGGGGAAGTGGGGGGAAAGGGGGTAGGAAAGAAGGTGGAATGGGGTAGATATCATAAGTACATGTATAAAAACATGAATGGTGTGAAAATACTTTGTGTACAACCAGTGACTTGAAAAATTGTGCTCCATATGTGTAATATAAAATGAATTGCATTCTGCCATCATGTATAACAAATTAGAATAAGTAACTAATTTAATAAAGAAAAAAAATATTGTTGGTGATGCAATACTTTTTTATAGAATTCTCTTCTATCATCTCTAGTATTGCTTCCAGATTTTGGCACCCTTTTGACAAGTTTTGTTACTACCAATTTATTTTGTTTGTTTAAATTAAAAAGTCTACAAGAGGTTTTCAAAAAACCATGAGGATACATGTTCCCACTTTTAAAGGTCCTTTAACACCCTGTGTAATAGTCATAGTGTCTAACCATAGAATCAGTAATAAAAACTGAATATTTCATACATCAGCAATGGCATCTATGTCCCACTGTTTTCTGGATAACAGTTGTAAGATGGCATCAATGGAGAGATGGATTCCATTTCATAAATGTTAAAATATGAGAGTATAGGAGTCCCTCCTTATCTGTGGTATCACTTCATGTGGTTTTAGTAATCCATGGTCAATGGTGAACTGAAATATTAAATAGAAAATTCCAGAAATAAATAATTCGTGCATTTTAAATTGTATGCATGTCTGAATAGTATGACGAAATCTCACACTATCCTACTCCACCCAGCCCACACAAGAAACATTCCTTTGTCCAGTGTGTCCATGCTATGTACACCACTCACCCATTATTCATTTGGTAGCTGCCTTGGTGAGCAGATCTACTGTCATAGTATTGTGGTGCTTCTAATGCTTACTTTACTTAAAAAATACCCCAAAGTACAAGAGTAGTGATACTGACAATCCAAATATACTAAAGAGAAGCCATAAAGTGCTTCCTTTAAGTGAAAAGTGAAAGTTCTTGATTTAGTAACGAAAAATCATCAGAGGCTGAGGATGCTAAGATCCATAGTAAGAAAAATCATATATCTATAAATTTATAGAGAAGGAAAAAGAAATCCATGGTGGCTTTTTGTTGCACCTCAAACTATAAAGTTTTGGCCTCTGTACATAATAATTGCTTAGTTGAGATTGAAAAGAGTAGATTTGTGTATATATCTATATGAAAAAAACAATGTATATGAAGTTCAGTACTATTCACAATTTCAAGTATCCACTGAAGGTCTTAAAACAAATTCCCTTTACATAAAGAGGACTACTGTAAGTGAAATACAAACAGGTAGAAATACTAGAATAGCTTACTATAGTGCTCTATAGTGAGTGCAGTTTCCCAACCCTGATTTGCTACTAACTAGCTGCATGACCTTGAATAGGCAATTTAACCTTTTTGCTCTTTAGTTAACTCAGTAATAAAATGAATGCCATAATTGTAATTTTACCTTGAACTATTATTTTGAAAAATTGAAATGGTAATAAACTATTTACTTATGAGTTTTTAGTCTATAGAAATATGTATAAACATACAATTACTTAGAGAAATGATAAGGATATACATATGAATGGTCATTTATGTGTAAGCGCCTAAATTTTTTAATCAATGACTAGGTATAAAAATTAGGATACATGCAAGAAGTATAATTAAATATAAATGCTAAAAATAATGAATTTAGGTTTATATCTGCTAACATAGAACAATAACCAAGCTATATTAAATGAAAAAGCAAATTTTAGAACAAGATGATCTGTATTTCAAATAAACATAGATATGCCACATGTAAGATTGTATTCAAACTTTTTGGTTTTTAGTATTGTTTTTTAAAAAACCTAAATAATCATTATCCAAAATTTCACAATAGTTATATCAGGGGAATGAAATAATCAACACTATATATTTCTCTATTTCTTGAATTTTTACATTGAGTTATAAAGCACTTTTAATCAAAAAATACTATGAGAATATATTATATATTTATTTAATTGATTCAGTAGGCATATTTTATAAAATTAAATCATATGCACCAAGAAAATATTATAAAAATAAGGGAAATGTAACTAGATCTGAGCAATAAACTTTCCTAAAAATTTATTAAAAAATAGAATTGCCTTGGACTGGGGTTAAAGCTCAGTGGGTGAGCACTTTACTTGCCTAGCATGCATGAAGCCCTAGGTTCAATCGCCAGGAGCCCCCACACACACAAAAAAAAAAATAGAAAAGAAAAAGAAAGAAATAGTTGCTTTGATGAAAACTTATTTTTCTGTCATTCACTATTGACCATAAATGTGTAAGGCTTCAAGGCTTTCCAATATTCCTTACTTGTTCTCTATATTCTTTCCCTCGTTACAGATCTAAGTGTGAAGTCTTCTACACTGAACCCCTGCTATCTGGCTGCAACAGACTCCCTCACCTTCCTAGTATAAGCATCCCTACTGAAAATTGCCTATTTCTGAGTTGGAGGCTGAAATGTGATTTGAACAGTTGCCTGAACAAGTAAGGTTTGGGCAACTCTCCCCTATGCCTAGAATCCCACTTTTCCTATTCCAGATCAAGTGGCAGACCAAGCTTTAAAGGTATTTGATATATGGGTATTTGCTTCAGAACCAAACCATGGATTCTATCATTAAAAATACATTGTAAATTTGTATGTGCTGTTTCAACCACTGCACTTCCAGATAAGCAAATTTCATTTCATAGAAAATATATAAGAAATCAAGATTAACAAAAGAACAAAAAGATTTGATGTGGTACACGATGCTTGGAAATATTTAATTTTATTATTAAGTCAGATTAATTCATGAAAGGTTCGTTAACTGTGACTAAAGAAAAAACAAAATGAGATCCTTACAATAACCTGTTACCAACACCATTTCTCTCTCTCCACTTCATTAAAGCACCTTGGCTCTGTGAGAAGTTTTCTCCCATGAAACTGCATATTCCTCAAACTTATACTATTGAGTGAGTACTGAAAGGCAGATTTCTTAACAAGAATATCTTTATTTGTTAGCATAAAGATATAAATTGGCACAAACCTTTGGAGAAATGACCAAGAAAAACACAGCTATGTGGATTTCTGAATTAACATCAACTAAGAATATTTTATTCTTAATATATACATGGAACTTTAAAAAATGGTTTAGAAGGGTTATCCAGTGATGTGCTAGTAATCCTACTGTCTGGGAAGGAAAATGAAATTCTAATTCACAGGCATTTCTCAATTTCCATAGTGTAAATATTACCCCCATGACCAATTTTAAACTTACCAAGGTTGTAGCAACCAGTTCACAAAATTCCTGAATCATTAACAGCACATCATAATATTTTATCTTCAAAACAGTTTTAAAACAGGAATTATTATTCCCTCTTACAGATATTTAAAGTGAGACTGAAATTGGTGATTTGTCCAAGGTCATACTCTTACCTGGGTGAGGGGTATTAGTTTGGGGGATTTTTTGCCTTATTCCTTTGCTTATGTATTATAATTCTAATCTTCTTCACAGAAAAATGCAAATTAGCAACCAAAGAATAAACTAAATCAGAAAGAAGAAAACTCAAAGCCAAACTTCCCTCTGGTGTGCTATTTGCCTAGAAAAACCTGCCACGGTAATGGATTCCAATGGAGTGTATAACTTAGCAGTTAAAAAATACTCTAGCCTGAAAACAGAAGTAACAAAGCTTTCATGTTTAACATCTTTTTAAAAAGATGTTTTTTTTAAAGAAATTATATTTAGTGGTTTTAAAATAAGGGTTAGTCAGAGGTCTTAAAGGTGATGGGTTCATTATGTGAGGAATAATTGGTAGGAAAAAAGTGAATAAATTGTCCTATAATTATTGATCTTATTAATCATTATTTAGTAACAAGTATCATGCTATAATAAATAAACATTTTTGTAAAAGAGTTAAAATATTATAAAAAGATTTATCAAATCAGGCCACAGAAAATGAAATTTAGAAAGAACTGCATGGATGATTTTCTCACAATATCCTCTTATGGAATTCATGGAAATTAAGCTACTTCAGAAAAACTATAATGTAGTAGAAAGAAAAATACAGAATATGTAAATTACTCAGAACTGAAACCTGAGTTTGGATTTCAGTAGTTTTACCTATGATTTATAAGTTCATAAATAAATTACTTAGTGTTTTTATGAACAGAAAGAGAAGTAGATTCTTGCTCAGGTTCCAATAATATAATAATAATAATAGTTACAATTTTTGAGCAATTAGAGTGTGCCAGGCAGTGTACTAAGTAATTCACATGCATTAGTTCATGTAATCCTCTTAACTCAATGAGGATTAAGTGAGTTACTTTTTATTTTATTGATAAGAATCTGCTTTGCTTAGAACATAGATATTAACTGGTAGAAGATGAACTCAGAGCCAAGACTTTTACCCACCAAACCTTATCTACCACTTCCCACTTGTATACATATAATAAAAGGAGTGTGAACTCCCAAAACTATGATAACTTCATCTTTTTCAGAAAGTGTAAGGTCTGGAATTGAGCCATACTCCTATCTATATCCCAAGCATGGACCTGTACTAAATGCATGAATGACACAGTAATGAATTAATGTGTTATTGATGATAGTTGAGCAGCCTCACTGCTGTTCCGTGGATACAATCAAAAACCCAGAATCTCAAATATGTGTGTACTTTGTTCAAGGTTTTAAGAAAACCTTGCAAGTTCCAAAGAATTAGATTTAGGCAGTGCTTGGTAAGGTGATGAATAACATTTACCACCTAAACTGAATATACTAATGTATCTGTAAGAGATTGGTTAGAAACTATTCTTCTGTTGAATTGCAATTGAAAGATCTTGGAATATTTTTCTTTTTAAAAAACATTTTTTCACAATGTCTGTCTTTTTCAAATCTCAAGAAGTATAAAACTTTGACTTATTTCTATCTCTGACTACTTATAGGTATTTACCCTGACAAGGCATCACTTTGTAGCATTTGATAGATATAAATACTGTTCATTATGGCTTCCCAAATTAATATTAGTCATCAAAAGCACCATATCTGAATAGACTTTTGCTGGGTTTAATTTCCTTGTTTGATTTTCCACTATTTCTAGAATTGGAATTTTCAGCTAATCAGACCAACATTGCTAGAATGATCTCTATTTAGAACAGTTAATATTTCTACTCCACTGTTACATCCCACATATATGAAACCTTATGTTTCAAATCACAAGGGGGATGAGTACAATTCATTATCTTATAAAAACAAAAACAAAAGCTAACAAACAACACATGTCCTGCTATAATGGATTAGACTGTCAAGCTTCTTTTTCATAGGGCAAAAAAAATGTAATTTCCCATTTATAAATTGTTCATTGCTGTATGTTTTGTATGTCTTTCTGTCTGTCTATCTGTCTGTCTGTCGTTGAGGATTGAACCAGGAGTGTTCTACCACTGAGTGTTCCCAGCACTTTGTACTTTTTTATAATTTTCACACAAGGTCCAGCTAAGTGGCTGGGACTGGCCTTAAGTTTGAGATCCTTCTATCCTAGCCTCCTAAGCAGCTGGCATTATAGTCCAGCTGTTTTAAACTTTAAATAATAAGTTTTTTATAAGTGTGTCCAATGTTTTGTGAAAACTTCTGTATCTTCTACATTAGATTGCTTTTCCCTGGTGATTTCTGATTCATCATTTCTTTGCTCTTCATATTTATAACATTTCCCATGCATTCTCTTTTTCCTTCTATCCATTTCATTAGGTTTTTCCATGCCCAGTACCTCACTTTTCATTTTTTCCCCCTTTGGCTCCTTACACACAACCTGGCATATATTAGATATGTTTAATATGCATCACTGCTAAAAGTTAAAAGTCATTTTCTCTGTGCAACTCTTCACTGTATCATCTGTCATCGATAGAAAAGAAAAGGCTGACTGAAGGGGACGGGGAGTGTATGCGTTCTTCTTTTCCTCCCATTAGCATTTGTCTGATTTTTAAGCATTAACCCAAGCACTGTCAGATAGAAAACTATTGGTTAAGTCAAATAGAGGAGGCATTTCAAAATGATAGATATGTAAATTTGCTTCACTATAGTAACCAGTTTACTCTCAGTATGTATACCTTAACATCATGTTGTAAACCTTAAATATATACAATACTTTTTAAAAACTAGATTTTTGAAGAGGGAGGCTATAAAGGATAATTTTCTTCTCTCAATATCTATCCACTGGAGAGATAATGAGTTCTTTGTATTTTGTAGAGCCAACAACATATAAATTCTCCCCCCAACCCCCTTCCCCCGTGTCTCCCTCTCTTTAACATTTAAACAAGTGGCCATGTTCATCATCCATGTTAATGCGAACAGCTAACAAGTACAGTTTCTTAAACTTCTTATACTTCCCTTTATAGATGGATTGTGAAATAAAGATTTTGGCTATAATCTTTCTTAGTAAATTAGATTATGAGCAATCTCTCTAAAACTTGTTCACAGTTTGTACACCTAGAGTACTAGAGTACTAGCCTTCACTGAAAATGTCATGAGATTTCATTGCAGTACACTATGCCCATCATGTAGGTACTCCCAGAGAAAGGGACTCACTTTAGTAACCCCAACCCAAGAATAATATAATTGCAATTTTATGTTTTTTGTATAAGCCTAGTTTGCTAGATTAAGAATTCTGAACTCTAGTTTGTTCTAGGACTCCTTCCTCAAAGATTTGGGGCAGTTTAGAAAAGATAGTTGGTAGAGAGTGGACACAACATGATTTCTTTGTGAAGTCATTTGACTGTCCACACAATAAATAACAGTGATCGAAAATAATTGGAATAGTTTTACAGCCCCTTAGAGCCTTCTAGACTGTAGCTGCTATCAAAAAGAATCCAAAGAAAACTGAAAATACTGTAAGGAGGTTTCAGTCCTTTTATTCATCAGTTAAAATGACTATCCTACAAGCCAGTCTTACGGGGGCCTCCAGAAAATAGAAAGGTCTCACCTGTTCATAGGTTCTCTGGCTGTGGGTATGGTCTACAATCCAAATAATGAAACTGTAGTCTGATGAGAAAGTTGCAAAAGAATGATTTCCATTTTGGCAGCTTTGTAAAGATCATAAAATATTGTTGTAAGGAAAACATCCTGGCTGGCTGGTTGGTTCCTTTCCAGTCTCTCTTTGTAAGATACTATTCACCAGACTAAAAAGGATATAAAACTGTGAAAAGAGCTGATCAGAGTAAAACAAGAAGTAGCCCAGCAAAATACTGAAGAACATTATTCTGGAAGCCAGTTCTATCAGAAGTTTGCATCAGCGGGGGAGTAGTACAATAGATTTCATCTGGCCCCTCTGGCTAAAAATGCAAGTAGCAATAGAACCACCAGAAGCAACAGTACATCAGACATAGGAACAAGGGAGCAATGAAGTATGAATGACAGGAGTATGCATGACACTTTCTATATGCCTTGTGTGTGTAACACTGAAGAGAAACACCTTTTAAATTGCTACAATCAAGCTTGGTGCCATGGCACACAACTGTAATCCCAGCGGCTTAGGAGGCTGAGGCAGGAGGGTGTTGAGTTCAAAGCCAGCTTCAGCAATAATGAGGTGCTAAGCCCCTCCGTGAGACTCTGTCTCTCGAATAAAATACAAAAAAAGACTGAGGGTATGGCTCAGTGGTTGAATGCCCTTGAGTTCAATCCCTGCTAACCACCCCCACTCAAAAAAAAAATTGCTACAATCAAGAAAAAACAATTTTGTGGAACGGTATATTTCACAAAATAGTATTTAGTGAATAAGTAGTATTTAGTGAACAAGAATAAAAGTAATGATATATGACAGTAGGGAGACATAATTTCCATCAAGGGTCATCAGAGAATAACTCAGGGGTAAAGTAGAATTCAAGCTGTTCCTCATACATAGACATAAAAATGAGAAAATGCATTGAGTATGCCATGAAGAAAACAGGAGAAGCAGGGGCGCATAAGGTATATTTAGAGTGTGGTGTGAGGATGGCCAGATGGCGAGGACATGTATAATCACATATGCATCTTTTCCTTTACTCTCACCTTTTTATTTTATTTTTTTTATTTTTGGCTGTGGCACCACTGGACTACCTTTGAGATCTTGAGTAAGCTACTTTTACTCTCCTCGTCTCAGTTCTCTTCATTGAAAAGGAAAAAAAAATGGATTTTCCTAATTTATTGAATTAATTCATAATAAGAAATTGATGTTAATAGGCTTAAAAACAGTGATTGGGTCTTTGTAAGTGCTAAAATAAAAATAACTTTCCTGACAATTATTTTATTATCAACTCTTTGAGGCCACATTTTTCATATTCCTATGGTTTCTTCACAAGACTTTGTTTTCTTTAAGCAAAAGACTCTGTCTAATTTATATTTGTCTCTCAGCATCTAGCACTGAACCTGGTATATGTAGTTGGTGCTCATAAATGTCTTTGGAATGTTGAACTGGTCTCCAGCTATATGTACCAATATTCACATTTCTGTATCATGGAGTCTTCAAGTTCACATGCTGAAACACCAGGCTTTCTCTTTCTGGACTACTCTATTTCTCTCTCTCTCTCTCTCTCTCTCTCTCTCTCTCTCTCTCTCTCTCTCTCTCTCTCTCTCTCTTCTCTCTTTCTCTCTCTCTCTCTCTCTCTTTTAATCCTGGTGCCACAGGGATTGTCTCTTTATTATTGTGCTTAATCTAATTTCTACCATGGCTTCTGATATTATATTTTACCCATAGAAATTCAGATTGGTAGAAATAGTAACCTGTACTCAGTAACCCATAGGTTTGGCTTCTGATCTCTCAGTTCCGTGTAACAAGTTAGGCCTACTCAAATGTGAACTCAAAAAGAAAAAAAAAAAAACCTACTTAACATACCCTGCAAGTTCCACTCCCAGTAATTTGTATTTCTACATTAAAACAATTTGTTGCCTATAGGATGTAAAATACCACTATGCCAGCTTACATCCTGAGAAAGATCTATTAACATCCACATACTCTGGAGGGTTAAGGCTAATTTAAAAGATTATTTCCTTCTCCAGCTACTTAGATTACCAAAAAAGATAGCCATGTAACATTCCTTGCCTTTTCTGACTTTAAAAAGTTGCCTGCTTGTTACCTTTTTTTATCTGAAGCCTGTAGGCAGATTCTAATTTGGCCCTGCAAAAAAATCTGTTTGGCCCTGGGCTGAGGGAAGATGTTAATTTTCATGACTGTTTTAGAACACATCAAAATTCAGTATGCATCTTTTTCAGGATTTCAAAGCAATATGCTTAAAACATGCAATTTAGAGCTAGAACATATAGAGCATTTAAAAATATTCAGGTTTTACCAAGAATCCATCCGGTCTATTATTACAATAAGTAGGATACAAAGATATCTTTATCTGGTTGTGAATGAAACTATCTACATAGAAAAAAAGTTTGAAGTTAAATTGTAGCTCTTCTAATTCTACAGAGGTTTTCTAGCTTTGACACTAGAAATTGATAGAGTTGAAAAGAAAGGAGTTACAAAATTGAATGTGCGTTAAACATTTCTCCAAAATATTTACCAGAAAATTATGTCTAGCCTCTAATGTTCGTCTTTAATACATCTTACATAACACTTAGCTTGGTTCAATAAATTTAACTAAAAATGAGTGAGAATGTGACTCATTTCATCATGAAGATCTGTTAAAATATGTTGAGCATTTCCACAATCTTCATCCACACAGCATGTGTGTTTGCTTATGTCAAGAAATGGTGACTCCTGCTTGAAGTCTGTAGTAAGAAGAATTTTTTAAAATGATCCAAAGAAATGAATTTGTAATTCTCCCCCTCATAGATGCCAGATGTATCTTTAGTTTTAATGACGTATTCTTTTGGGATTTACATTGTCCTCTTCTTTGGGAATTCCAGAAGTTGGAGGTGAAATGGAAGTGTGGCTACCAAATGGTAAGTTGGTTTTAGCTGAACCAAATTAAAGTGGTTAAAACCCAGCCAGTTATCCTGTAATCCTCCCACTCAAAGTCAACATACTTCTATTATCAAAATCAGATCAAATGAAAAGTTGATTAGCCTCCAATTCATGTAAAAACTTCAGAGAATTCAGTTTGAAAAAACAAAAAGTAGTCATGAAATATGCAATCATAATTTTCAGGGTGACTTTCTTAGGTACCGGTAGCAGCTTGTTCTGGCCTTCTTCAAAAAATAAGGAATACTAAAGTAACAACTCATAGCTTTTCAGAGACAACTACATTTTTATCATATAGTTTTTGCATGGACACAAGCCACTGATGAAATGTATTGGTATTTCTTGGAAATAGATGCTTTATGATTGCAACCGTGTATATTCCGTAAAAACCTCCTGTGTGCCAGGCTTTCTGTTAAAAGCTTTGCACATATTATCTCATTTAATGCTGCAATGATATTTATGGAGTTACAATCAAAACCTCTACTTTAAGAAGAAAGAACCTGAGGCTCTGAGAGATGAAAATCAAATGATTCACAGGCAATAACAGGCATCACTGAAATTTAAACGCAGGTAGTCCAATCTGAGTTCCTCACCAACTACCATGTTCTGTTGCCTCCCTTCCATTGCGTTGAAATGATCAGAAACTAGACCACTTAACTGGCTGAATCAACAGAATCCTATCTATTGAAGTAATATTTGAATATACATATGTGGATGTAACAACCAAAGTTGGATGAGGATGAGGAAGTTTAGCAACAGCTGCACATGGAAGTTCAGCTGACAGTCAGCTAAAGTGAGGCACACCAAAACAGGGTCAGCCAAAGCAAATATTTTAAGACATTTGAAAAGCAAAAATCAAATAATGTCATAAGTCTGTGAACCCTGGGAAACACAGCAGCAGAGAGATGCACCTAGCATGCTACCAAAGAAAATAGAACAGAATCAGGGAGGCCTGTGCAGGGGCTTCTGCCAGTGGTTGTAAAAGCTTCAGATTGCAGGAGGTCAAACATCAAGGTGCCCATGGGATTGACATCGATCCTAAGCACTCAAAACCCTTTTGAAGTTTTCTTTGGAACAGCTTTCAAAGTTTATGGTAGAAAGTCATCATTCCTTGAAAGTAGATTCAATACTTGAAAACAACAAAACTTGTAGCAAAGGTAGTAGAAAATTTTTAAGCAACCAAGCATAATTTCACAAACAAGAGTAGTTTTCATGTAGTCACACTGATTTTCTCATGTGCCTAATTAACTAAGTATGAAAATAGGTCCCAAAATATTTCAAGCATCAGCTTCATTGTTGAAATGAGGAAAGAGCCTTCCTAAGTAACAGGTTCAACGAAAATAAAATTTATTAGAATATCTAAGGTCTAGCACACTTATTTAAAAATCAATTTCTTTTCTTGTTTGGGGGTTGAACAAATTTCATTTAATTTTTTTTATTTATTGGTTCTAAAATTACATATGACAGTAGTAGAATCCATTTGACATAATTATAAAAGCATGAAATATATTTTGTTCTAATTCAGTCCCAGTACCTCTCCTTACTATGTCATGTCCCAATCCAGTTCTAATTCAAAGTAGTTTACCAAATAAAGTTTTTAAAAATTATTTGTTTGATTCAGTTCCTATAAAATTCAAATGCAAATGAATGTGGCTTAGTGTTTTCCACACTTTTATTAGTTTGTTAGGACTGCCATATCCAAATACAACAGACTGGATAGCTTAAGTAGCTGAGATTTATTCTTTATTGTTCTAGAAGCTAAAAGTCCAAGATTAGCCTTCTATTTTCCAGGCAAAAAGGCAAGTGCCAGAGCTGGTTGCTTTTGGGGACTCCCCCTGGCTTGCCAATGCCACCTTCTCATTGTGTCTTCACAGATCTGTTTCTCTGTGTGCCCACATCTCTGGTGTCTCTTCTAGATCTGCTAATCTCCTCTTCTTATGAGGACACTGAACAGCCTCATTTTAACTTAAGCACTTTTGCACAAGTCCTATCTCTGAATACTGTCACTTTCAAAGACATGGGGATTAGGCTTCAACATGTGAATTTTGAGTAGATACAACTCATTCCAAAACAACGCCATTCACCAAACCATGAAATGTTTTCTGATTTAATTTTCGTTTTTTTTTTCAGTTTATCTAACAAGCTACTAGTGTTAAATATTTATATATTAAAGACATAAAAATGAAAAGAGGTCATGCTAAAAGAAATACTAATGAAAGTCATCTTGATTAAACAAATAATCCCCCTGGATTATGCTTTCAGGATATTTTCATTATTTTTTCTTCCCTTTTTGCCACATATTGCTCAATTATATAATCTAATTAAATATACATGTTATATTAAGTACATATCTCTTAAATATATCTAATTAAATATATATTAAATATATACATACATAAATAAATACATAAAATTAAATATATATTAAATATTTATTTTTTAATGATATATTCTAATTAAAAGATTAATTCATTGGATAGCTTTTTAAAATAGTTCAAATTATTTTTGTCTCTGATATAAAGAAGTAATTGCTGTCATTTAGAATATGCTGCTCTGCTCACTATGACAGACCTTTTATTTATTCATTGTTAATTTGTTTTAATTAGTTATGAATTACAGTAGAATGCATTTATGCACTTTGATATATCATACATAGATGGAATATAATTTCTCATTTTTCTGAGTGTACATATTGCAGAATCATAGTGGTCATACAGTCACATATATACATACAGTAATAATGTCAGTTTCATTCTATTGTCTTTTCCTATCCCCACATCCTGTCCCCTTCCCTCTCATCATTTCCCTCTACCTAATCAAAGTAATGCTATTCTTCCCTAGTGCCCCCTGCCTTATTGTGAATTAACATCTAACATATTAGAGAAAGCATTGGGCCTTTGGTTTTCTGGAATTGGCTTATTTGCTTATCACAATATTCTCCAACTCCAACCAATTACTTGCAAATACCATAATTTTACTCTTCTTTAAAGCTGAGTAATATTCCATTGAGTATATATACAACCTTTTCTTTATCCATTCATCTATTGAGGGACACCTAGGTTGGTTCCATAGTCTAACTATTGTGAATTTATGTGGCTGTGTCACTGTAGTGTGCTGATTTCAAGTCCTTTGGGTATAAACCAACAAGTGGGATAGCTGGGTCGAATGGTGGTTCCATTCCCACTTTTCCAAGGAATCTCCATACTGCTTTCCAAAGTGGTTGCACTAATTTGCAGTTCCACCATACATTTATGAGTGTATATTTTTCATCATATCCTTGCCAACATTTATTGTTGCCTGTATTCTTGATGATTGCCATTCTGACAGGAGTGAAATGAAATTTTAGAGTAGTTTTAATTTGCATTTCTCTAATTGCTAGAGATGTTGAACACTTTTTCATATATTTTTTGATCAGTTGTATTTCTTCTTCTGTGACATGTCTGATCAGTTCCTTAGCCCATTTATTGACTGAGTTATTTGGTTTTTTTGGTGTTAAATTTTTTGAGTTCTTTCTTTTAATTTTTTTTATATATGACAGCAGAATGCATTACAATTCATAGTACACATATAAAGCACATTTTTCATATTTCTGCTGCGATGGAGAAGATAATGCTTGGTGAAGTTAGGCAGTCCCAAAAAAACAAATGCTAATTGTTTTCTCTGATATAAGAAGTCTGATTCATAGTGGGTTAGGAGAGGGAGCATGGGAGGAATAGACCAACTCTAGATAGGGCAGAGAGGTGGGAGCTATCAGGGGGTTAGAAATGATGGTGGAATGTGATCAACATCATTATCCAAAGTACATGTATGAAGACACAAATTGATGTTTTTTGAGTTCTTTATATATCCTAGACATTAGTGCTTTATCAGAGGTGGATGTGGTAAAGATTTTCTCCCAATCTGTAGGCTCTCTCCTCACTTTATTGTTTCCTTTGCTGAAAAAAAAAGCTTTTTAATTTGAATCCATCCCATTTATTAATTTTTTATTTTACTTCTTGAGCTTCAGGAGTCTTGTTAAGGAAGTCAGATCCTAGGCTGACGTGGTGAAGATTTGGACCTATTTTTTCTTCTATTAGGTGCAGGATCTCTGTTCTAGTGCCTAAGTCTCTCATCCACTTTGAGTTGATTTTTGTGCAGGGTGAGAGATAGAGGTTTTATTTTATTTTGCTACATATGGATTTTCAGTTTTGCCAGCACCATGTATTGAATAGACTATCTTGTCTCCAGGGAATGTTTTTGGCACCTTTGTCTAGTATGACATAACCATATTTGTGTGGGTTTGTCTCTGTGTCCTCTATTCTGTACCATTGTTCTACATGTCTATTCTTCTAGAACTAATAAATGAATTCAGCAAAGTAGCTGAAAAATCAACACCCATAAATGAAATGCATTCCTATATATAAGCAAAGAATCCACTGAAAGAGAAATTAGGAAAACTATTCCATTCACAATAGCTTCAAAAAAAAAAAAACTGGGAATCAATCTAACAAAAGAGGAGAAATACCTCTACAATGAAAACTACAGAACACTAAAAGCTGAAATTGAAGAAAATCTCAGAAGATGGAAAGATTTCCCATGCTCCTGGATAGGAAGAATTAATATTGTCAAAATGGCCATACTACCCAAAGCATTATACAGATTTAATGAAATTCCTATTAAAATCCCAATGACACTCTTCAAAGAATTAGAAAATGAAATCATGAAATTTATTTGGAAAAATAAGAGACCAGAATATCATTGTACTGTCATGTGTAACTAATTAAAACAAAAAAAGAAAGAAAGAAAAGAAAAGAGAAGAAAGAAGCAGACACAATGGGGCACAAAACAAAACAAAACAAAAAGAATGTAAGAAATAGGGGCAGGGGTTGTGGCTCAGTGATAGAGCACTTGCCTCACATGTGTGAAGCCCTGGGTTCGCTCCTCAGAACCACATAAAAATAAATAAATAAAGGTATCCTGTCCAAAAAAAAAATGACCCAGAATAGCTAAAGCAATCCTTAGCAAGAAGAGTGAAGCAGGAGGCATCACAATACCAGACCTTAAACTATACTACAGAGCTATAATAATAAAAGTGGCATGGTATTGGCACCATAGTAGACATGTTGACCAATGGCAGAGAATAGAGGACACAGAGACAAACCCATATCTCTTAAATACATTATTTCACTCAATTTTCAAAACAGCTCTATAAAGTAGATATTATTATCCTCATTTTACTAATAAAAAGTCTAAGGGTTAGAAATTTTAGATAATCTCTCCAAAATGACCTGTTAGTAAGTGATTTAGTTTACATCCAAATGCAAGTCTGCTGGTCACCAATGTCAAAGATTTTACCAATAATCTAAACTAGGTCCTGAGGGTCCAACATAGGCATTCGAAACTAGTAATGTTTGATTCCATCAGATGTAATACTCCTGTAAGTGCATGTTATGCTTGGGTTTAAGGTGTCCTCCAAAAATCCCTGAATCATTGCAAGAATGGTCAGAGGTGAAATGATTAGATTATGAGAGTTATGAGCTAATCAGTCCATTCTAGTTTGAATGAACTAATTAGATGATAAATACAGGCAAGTGGAGTGTGACTGGAGGAGGTGGGTCACTGGAAGCATGCCCTGTAAGTCTTCATCTTCCCAGTGACCTCTTCTTCTCTCTATTTTTCTCTCTCACTGCTTCCCAGGCATCATGGGACAAGTAGCTTTCCTGCTCCACACCCTTCAGCCATGATGCTCCAACTCACCTGTGGCCCAGAGCAATATAACTGACCAACCCCAGATTGTACATTTGAAACCATGAATCAAAAATAAACTTGTCTTCTTCTAAGTTGGTCTTATAGGGTACTTTGGTAACAATGAAAATTTGACTAACACAGTGGGTAAGAATAACAAGCATAAGAATGGGGTTGAAAACATACAATACATTTCTACTTATATTTGTTGATTGTCTAGGGTACGTTAAGCACTATTCTAGGCACTGAGGTAAAGATGATGAGCAGCACATAATCCTTCAATAAAATTCACACTCTGATCATGAAGACAGATACTTAATAGGACAAGCTCCTGTGGGAGAGTGTTAATTAAATCCTTGAGACTTTTACTTAACGAGCAGGTCCACCTAAGGCATTATTTGGTAAAAGAATAAGAAATCGTACAGATAATAAAATACACTAAGCTCAATCCCAGCTCTTTCCTTACCACATGTGAATGTCATTTTAAAATAAAAAAATAATTCAACAAATGGGAAGAAATCATGCTTACCTGTTCATAATATACAGTTCTACCACATTCTATTCCAGTAAATTTCAACAAGGCTCAGTTGAACTGTTTCATTTAACTTTTACTATAACATTTTTACAAACCACACTTCTTTCTGATCAATGATGCTTTGGTGATGGAGCTAAGCACATGGTAATACTTATTCTTCTGTACTTTGAAATCTAGCCTTCTATTTACCAGCCATAAAGGCAAATGCCAGTTAAACTACTTTTAGTTCCATCTTTCTGATGTTCAAGTGCAGGAACAATTATCTCCATCAATATTTAATGGCCTAATCCTAAGCAGACAGTGCCACAAGTGTAGGCAATAGTCCTGTTAACATGCTGTTAATTTTCAAGCATAAAAGCAGAAATGGACTATACAGTCAGTGAAAATGCACAGCAGTACATTTCCCCAAGGTAAAATTCTCTCTGCATTCTCTGATCTACCTTCATTGATAATAAGGGAATTAGAACCATTTCAGAGTTGTGTTCAGTGGGTTAAGCTTGTGCTGTCTTTAAAATTCATGGAGAGAAGGAAGCTTTCCCAGCTTTTATAGTTTCTTGAATAACAAGGTTTGTGGTTCTCTAACTCAAGCCAAACATGTTATGACCCCACCACCACCTTCCCTCAATTTCATTTAGTTTGGTTTGATCCTTTTCTGATATAATGCTTTAAATAGTCATTGTTACATAACAGCAGTCATTGCCTAGATACTTGAAATTTAAACCATCAGGCATTAATTAGAATTATTTTCTATAAAACATGAGATATGAATACCAATGAAACGAAAATCAGTCATAAGAAATTTTAATGAAATACAATTTGCTTTTACAAGTATAACATTAATAGATAATTTTAGTTGCCTAAACTATTTCATTGAGAAGACCAAAGTACAGAAAGGAAATGATTGGTTCTTTTCCTTCTTTTTCTCTTAAAATGTCTGAAGACTGAAACTTGAAGATAGTGGTGGGTGTGTAGAAGGCAAGCTGCTATCATTGAGGAGAAAAACAAAGAAAGTCTAAGAGGATAAGTTATGTAAAGATTCAAAAAGCACTGGTAGAAGAAACAAAAAAGTCCTTCTTTAATTGTTTATTCATAGGCTAAATACATTTCTGGCAGCAATACCTGAGAATAAAATCTGTATTAATCTTTTATGTCCTCAAATGTTACTCAAATGATATAGCCATCTGTGAGTCTGATACAACTTAGTTTTAAATCAAATTCAGTTAATACTTTCACTGAGTAGATGAATTTAGCAAATTTCTCTCTTAAATATGGTGTATTATGGTCCCCCATTATTCAGTTGGATTTTCTACAGTTTCACTTGCTCTGCCTGAAAATATTAAATGGAAAAATCATAGAAAAAAAACAATTTATAAGTTTTAAATTTCATGTCATTCTGAACAATGTGATGAAATCTTGCTCTATTCTGCTCCATTCAGGCTGACCTGTGAATCTTCTCCTCATTCAGTACATGTACATGCATAAGCTACCTGCTCACCAGGGCACTTAGATGCCTCTCAGTTTTCACAAGACCATCATACTATTGCTGTGCTTGTGTTTGAGTAACCCTTAATTTACTCAATAAAGGCCCTATAATACAAGAGCAGTGATGTTGAAAATTCATATATATGAAAGAGAAGAACTTTATGAAGCATAAGTGGAAAAGTGAAAGTTCTCAATAAGGACAGAAAAAATGTATTTTGCTAAGATCATTGGTAAGCATGAATCTATTGATGAAATTGTGAAAAAGTAAAAGGAAATTTCTGCTAGTTTTGTTTTCACACCTCAAACAGCAAAAGTTACAGTCATAGTGCATGATAAGTGCATATATATATATATATATATATACACAATATATAATTATATAACTATATAACTCTCTCTCCATATATATATTTGTAAAAGCAAATTGTATTTTATTAAAATTTCTTATGATTGATTTTTGTTTCATTGGTATTCATATCTCATGTTTTATACATATATATTTAGTTTAGTACTATTCAGTTTCAGGGACCCACCAGGGGTCTTGGAATGTAGCTTCCATAGACAAGGAGGAGATAATCATATATGCTTCCAGGATACTTTTGTTGTTTTTTCCTTCCTTTTTTATACTTTGTGAATCTACAAATTTTCAAGAATTAAATGTTAAAGAACTAAATTTAAAAATATTTTTCCTACACATCAAATTTTTAGTCAATGCTGTCCAACTGGAATAAGAGCAAGAAATTTTGATCAGTTTGGAAATCTGGTTGACTTAAGTGAACTTTTTACAGATTTGAGGGGAAAGGGCTTCTTGTCTTTATACAATTCCCTAGTTCTTGTAAGGGAAGTGCAAAATGTTATCATAAGAATATTTCTTGTTCCTTTGCCAAATACAGTTCTTAAGCACTATGTTTATATAGCCATCTGTCATGTTTACATAGCAGACCTCAAAGGCAGAAATCTCTCATTTGTCAGAAACATGGCCACGCACATAAGCCTATCTATTATATAAATTATTTTGGGATAGATTAGAATCTTTCTCCATAAATGTTCATTAACTAAAAGCACGGTTGAGCCTAATGCAAAATGGAGTAGTAGATGACTTTCTTTTTAAAACCCTGCCTCCCTCCTGCTGCCCTCCATCTGGATTGCTTATTGCCTGGTATTTTTCATGGTACACTTCATCCAAACAATGTTCCTTCCCATATCCTTCCTTTCATTCATTCAACAAGTATTTGTGGAACATCTCCCACATGTTTTTAGGCCACGCTCCAGGTAGATTTATCAATGAACCAAATTGCCTTCCATTCTAAGAAAAGAAACAGAAAATAAATAACAAATATAATAAGTCAATCACACTGGATGTTAGAAGATCAAATAGCTATGAGGGAAAAAAGAAAAAGTTAATCATGGTAAATACGATGAGTTATAGGCAAGGAATGGGAGATGTCAAGGAGAGGACTGTTCTTTCAAAGAGGGCAGTCAAGATGGGCCTAATTGAAAAGTTGGCTTGTGAGTGAAGAAATGTGCTACTCAGAAGTCCTGGAGCAGAGTGAGTAGGAAGGAGATCAACAGAAGAATAGGTGAGAGAAGAAAGAGGCTGAGAGAAGAATGGAGATCCTGAAAGGCCACTGGGAGGACTGGCTGTTAATGTCTTCATTCTCACTCCACAGAGCTGGGTGCCATAAGTCTCAGAGCAGACTAGACTGATGACGTACTGATTCATTCAGTCAGTCCTTATTTATCAATTCATTTAACAAATATTTATTAAGGGCAAAAGCATCCTGATTGGCACTATGAATATAATAGCAAGGAAAATGGACCTGATTCCTGTCCTCAAGGGGTTTACAGTCTAGTGAGGAAGACAGTGAGCAATCTGAGAATTACAGGAGACATGTGCTAAAGCCAATGAAAGCAGGACAGGGCATCATGGAAGTCTGGAACAGGAGAAATTGACTTGGTCATGAAGGACAGGGAATACCATCCTGAGAAGGCAGCAATTAAAAGAAAAGTGAAGGATACATAGGTACTAAGTATAAGTAGACTAAAGTACTGCAGCCAAAAGGAACCACAGGAGCCAGGTGACTGCAGGAGACTCGAAAGAAAGAAGGGTGGCCAAAGCTCAGACAGCAGGAGGAGGGCAGCGGAATGTATCTGGAGAGGTGCGTGAGGAGTTAGCATTTAGTGCGCTGAGGCCCGGGGGCTGCATTAAGCAGTTTGTCTTTATCCTAAGCCCACTGGGAAGCCGCTGAAAGATTTTAAGTCAGGTAGTGACCTGATCAGATTTAAGTTTTAAAGATCGCTAATCCATATTGAATATGTATTAATGAGTTTATGTGTCTATCCTCTAGATAATTTGTTTGCATTTTAAAGGGAGCCTTCTGGAGGTAATCCTGAACTCAAGGAGGCTCTGGTGGGAATTTTAAATATTGTAGCAAGCTGATAAGAAAAAACAAGTTGGGGAGGGAGATTATTGAGCAACCATCAATTAAGTCAGGGAACAAAGTCATTTTATAGGTGTTAGGCCTGTAAAATATGGATTTTTATTAATCTATTAAGATGTCAGTGAAGAACAAAATATTTATTGTTTTAGTGTGACTACTCAATCCCTTTCATTTCTTGAATAAGCATTTTGAAGCTTGGACATGTTTCCCAAGGTAGCAGAGACCTTCTTCCAACTTCAATTGCCTTTTTAAATTTTTTTTTGACAAAAAAAGGGGCAAGTTAATTTAAGATTCAAATTTAAGGATGTGGACATCTTAGAGACTCCCACTTCTTTTGTTTTCACTTCTAAAACATTATGGAACATTTAGGTCCATACAGCCTTAAAAATCCTGCTGCTCTCTGGGCACAGTTCATAAATCTCAGTCAATAGTCTCATCCGCAGTCTTTGTCACAGTTGTGTATTGAGTCTTCTCAAATTAGTCCTCAGAGGGAAAGCTGTTTGCTGTGTACCTTTCCTCTCCCTCAAGTTGAACACAACCCCCTCTAGTTACTGCAGATACATATATCAGTATGTATCAAAAAATACATCAGTCAAAAAATACTTATTATGCATCTACTATATACCAGGCAGTCTTATGTGATCAGAAGATTCAACAATATTCTCCAAAACTGCACAATAATTGGGAGCAACTGGCAAGTAAATGAATGGTTCAAAACAATGTTGCAGTTCATCTTTGGAGCTGGGCACAAAATGCTGTACATCTAACTCTGAGAAGAAGGACACTTTGAAGAAATGACATAAGTGAGAAATTTTGATGGACTTTTGAAAGCTTGTCAGGAACACACAAACAGGAATGTTTCAGGCAAACAGAACTACACATATGAGCAGCTTTCCCAAAGTGTGCCAGCAATTGCAGCATGGGGTATATGTATGGAAGTAAGGAATGATTAGACTTAAGAGAAACCAGGGCACATGTGCAAGAGGGGATTATATGCCATCCTAAGGATTGAGAATTTTCTTCTCAGAATAATAGGAAAACACTGATGGTTTCTTCAACAGTTATAAAGTTTTTTTTTAAAAGTAACTGATCAGATTTGTCCTTTGATACAATTACAAATAAGATTATATTTCCAGCTTAGACACCATATTGCTTTACATATTTCTGAGACTATACTCATTATGTTTCTCAAATTTGACAACTATTTTGGCATTCACCTTTAATTGTCATTGTCCTAAAATATGAAAACAGTTATCATTTTCCTACTGGCCCACACTAAATCACAGAAAATATTCTCCAAGACTCAGGACTACAGTTTTTCTTCTGAGGATCAGAAGGTACATATGTAAACTGAAAAAATGTCCAATTTCCTCTCAGAGAACTGCCTAACTATAAGAAAAGATGTCAATAAGATAAAATATTATGATGTTTTTTAAGGGATGTTAACAATGCATATGGTTAGACTCCCCCTACCAAAAAAAAATCAATAAAGTTTAAGTTTAAAAAAATAATAAGCCTTAAACAAAAGAACATTCAGTATGTAGACCTTCCAAGTCATTAGAATGAGAATTATCTATGAGTTAAATTGCTGTCTACAAAAGTTTGACATAATGGAAAGAATTCACTTTGAGAAAGAATACTCCATCATAGATATAATAACTGACACATACAGAAACATTCAAAGAATAACACTTAAACATTTTAAGATATTTTTAAATAACAAAAGAAATTTCTTGAATGTTTCTTGAACTACTCATAGTTACAAAAATTTTAATATGATTCCTCTGTGTGTGTGTGTGTGTGTGTGTGTGTGTGAGAGAGAGAGAGAGAGAGAGAGAGAGAGAGAGAGAGAGAGTTTTGATTTTGGACTATAGCATACCTCTTCTGATTTTCCCATTATTTCTTTGATAATTCCTAGAGATTTGGTATAGACTATGTAATTTTCTTCCAATTATTTATAGTCTAAAGCAAAACTATTTCTACCAATATCAGTGAAGTGAATTTCCCTAGGCATGCCAACAGGCAAATATGCACACTTACATGTCATTAAATCTTAGACATTCAAGACTAAGTTAATGTCAAAGATTAACCAGAGAGATTTTCTTTTACATCTAATATAACCAAACCACAATAAAAAGTGCTTAATATGGAAAGTTACTATATTTTGTTGTTATGTTTTTCAGGACTAAATTTGTAAATTAAGCTTTTCTGAAGAGAAGCAAGTGAATAGGAAATTTAAATTCTTAAGTTTGATTAAACATTTATTGCTTATATAGAAATAATACTCTTATTTAAAACTTGTGAAATTAAAATTCTATTGAAAATTGATATTTTATACCTACTCAGACATCATAGGTTACAATAAAATGATACTGATGCCATGAAATTGTCATTACATCTTATTTCCCATACCTTGCTTCTTCCTCCCTTGCTTCACATTGTTTTATGCTTATAATAATTAGAAGTAGTATTTAGAAGCAAATATTATTGGACAGCTAAGCTAATATATTTAATTTATGTTATATATATATATATATATATTAGTTTAATACATATAGTTTATTTTATATATTTATTTTTTATAAATAAGTACATATTGAAGAAAGAATCATTGAGGGATATGTTCAAATCCACCCCTAGATTGAGCAATCTGAGGATCTTTTTTAAGATTGCATGCATTTGACACACTTCAAGCTAATGTTATTCAATATGTCTTAACGTGATGCCATCTTTCCATACTAAGGAACAAAAAGAAACATTTCAATGAAAGTCACTGGTGTTCATTTAATATCTTATCTTTGGGATAACCATTGTCATCTTTGTGAAAGTATATCTGGCACCAAAATATATAGTAGTTTAACTTCCTCTGAGTTACCAGTGGGTTTTTTTCTCCATTATATATTTTATAAATTGTGTAATAACTGAACAAATTTCTTTTTTTCCTTTTAAAACAAAAGCCAGATTGAAATCTTAAAATGTCAGTCTTTTGACTATTTGGTATACAATTTAATGTGTTTTAACATTTTTATTGCTTTATGTAACCATCACCAAAAGCCAAATATAAACTACTTCTGTCATCTCCAAAACCCCTTCATCCTTTCCTTTCTGGTTACACCTTCCTTCCATTTCCACTCCTGGAAACCTCTGCTATTCTCCTTCATGCATCTTTCTTTTCAAGAATGCCACAAAAATGAACTCATACAATAGGTAAACTTTATTCTTTCACTTCTTTCACAATTTTGATGACCAATTTTAAATTTATGATATCATGCTGTTATCTCTAAGATTCAGTCAAGTTATTGTATATATTGTATGTTTCCTTTTATTGCTCAGTGGAATTCCAAGATATGGGTGCACCACGACTTGCTGACTTGTGGACCTATTGGAAGACAAAGGTTGCTTTCAGTTCGGGACAGTAAGGAAGATAACTGATATAAACATTTATGAATAGGCATTGCATTAATATGGGTTTTCACTTCTATAGAATAAGGTCAGGAGTGACATTGTTCACTCATATGGTAGATACACATTTAACTTTGTAAGCAACTGCCAAACTGTAAGTACCATTTCTACCAGCAAAGTACCATTTCTACCAGCAATGTACATGGGTTCATTTTACCCCACATTCTCACCAACACTTTTTATTGTCATATTTTTTTGAAGTCATTTTAATAGGTGTATGTCAGGATCTCACTGAGATTTTGATTTAAATTTCCCTAAAGGTCATTGTACATCTTTTCAAGTGTTCATTGTCTTGGCTATTTTTATTCTGTTTTATGTCCAGTTATTACTACTTCTTTTTTTGTTACCACATTCAAATTATAAAATCATACTATGTTTTTCTCTTTGGTACTAGAAATAAATGTTTCTGTAATATGTGTGGGTATAAATCCATAGGTTAAATACAAAAAGTCACAAATGAATCATTTCAATAAATTACAATTTTGATTGTTTTTAAATTAATTTAGCCTTTCTCCCTGGATGAGTTTTGACAATCTAAGATACACATACAGCATTGCATTTTTTCTTCTTGGTTTTAAATCTGATATTTACTAAGCTCTGGTATGAAATCTTAAAAAAAAAAAAAACTCACTAAATCACTGAAAGGAGACAACATAATACTTTCAACACAGAACCCCATGGAATTGTTCTTTTGAAATGTTATTATATTGTCATTGTGTCTATTTGGCTCTGCCAATTTTATTCTGGAATTCCTGCTTACTGCCAGCTCTAGAGAGAAATAGAGCCAAATAACTGTGGGGTTTTTTGATCTAGTTGTCACCAAAAAATTTGACAAAAGTCCCTTAAGCATTGGAACTATAAAAAAATCATTTACAACAAGGCCAAAGAAAGCATGAAGACGGACTGACTCTGTCCTGCAGTAAACACATGGTTTAGCCTAGGTTCATTAAAAGTATACCTCTTGTTGCAAACCTGAGTTTCTTGCAAATGAATTGATTCCTGCTCTGGAAAGTTGCCACAAAAGTTTTGGTAAAATGCGATGGTTTCAGTTAATTTTTCACTTGAAATCATGACTGTTAAAAGCAAAACTACAAGCAAAATTCAAAGCATACTACATCACATCAACCAGAAAAGCCCCTGTTGCCTTTTCCCAGAGAGTTGAGGGCAAACACTCTGCCAGTTCCTGACTGGATTCGATTTATCTTGGTGCATTCTGAATGAAATACTTGCTTGCCTGCCCAAGTCCATGAATCTTAGCCTCTAAACTTCAGGAGACTTAGCAAAAGCTTCAGAGTCTGTGTATATTTTTTAAAGCTTCTCCAGGGGATTAAGGCTACCCAATCTTGGAGGGATGACCTGCTGACTCTGCTGGCCTCACTCTTTCCAAAATGGTTGAAGAAGATTTACCTGGAAGCCATCCTGTGGTTTATCAGGATTTCAAATACAATGAGAAAACTTTCCATTGCTCCACTTGTTTGTAGAGGCCTGGACTTCTTCAGGAAAATGGAAGAGAGTTGAGACAGAGAAAAGGAATAAGAGAAAAGGGTAAGAAGGAGGAAAGAGAGAAGAAAGGAAGAAGAATGTGAACAAGGGAGAGAGGAAGGGAGGATAAGAGAAAAAAAGAAAGAAAGAAGGAGAGACAAAGAAGTAGGTTTTGAAACGAAGGCTCAATAAATATGTGGACTGAATGAATAAATATATAAATTACTTAGAAAAAGTTATTACACTAATATGAATGGATTTTACCAATGGAAAAATGAGGAATACTACATTCTTTCTTGATAGATAAAGTAAAAAATGATGGCAGAAAAGTAGATAGAGAAAATACTGCTCCAGAATGTAAGGGAGAATACTGGAAGAGGACACTAATGATGTCAAGGAGTTTTCTACTATAGGATTTTTCCCAGAATTGATGCAGTTTAACTTGATCTATACATTAATTAGTTGATTAGTTAATAGCAGGTTTATAAGCACAGGTTACAAAGGTAAATTTCCTGGGTTGTAATCCCAGCACCAAATGCTGACATCTATCCTTGAGTCTTACCATCTCTATGCCTCAATTTTCTCATCTGTACAGAAGAGATAATAGTGGTACCTATCTAATGGCATTGCTATGAGTTCAAGTGTTTCAAGTCTGCAAGCATAGTGAAGCCTTAATATGTTGGTTCTTAAGATTCCATGAAAGAGATAGAAACCTATTGTCTGGGTTAGATAAAGAAACAATGTAGTTACCTTCATTGTGATTATAGGTTCTCGAAATGTTGAACTGAACATATTAATAGAAATATTCCATTTTAATTTATTTAATTGCTTTCTAGGAAAATTAACCTTTATTTTGTTTTAATACTCTTCCCTTTATTAGACAAAAGCCCCTGAGATAAGTTAAATATGAGGTTCTAGAACAGTAGAGCTAATACATACATAAGGGTTAAAATTATTCTTAAGTTGTCAAGAAAGGTAATACTCCCAGTCCATGTTGGTGACCTGCAGTTGTTAAATAAAACCAACAGCTGGGCATAGGAGTAAACAATGTGCTGTGTCTGAGGCATGGAACACAATTGCCAATTATTTATTGCCAGTAGTGTCTCAGGGCAGACTAAGAAGACAACTGTCTCTCTCAGTAAACTTTTATTGAATTTTGGATACACACACACACACACACACATATACACACACAGTTGTTTGAGTTGGAATTTGGCCACAATACCTAGCTAAAATGCTTGAAGTTGCAAAAATTATTTGTGATAATAAGAATTTGAAACTATATTTTTATACTTTAATTTTAACCCAAAGAGAGAAAACCCCAACAGAGTTGGCAGTAAAAGTAACTTGAAAGGATTCAATCAACTCTTTCAAATATTCATCATTATAGCTTTTGATTAAAAGTGATGAGAAAATTCCACAGACTGAGTTTTCATGGATTAAGGTAATAACACAAAAAGTTGAGGAATTTTAGTCCATGCAGAATGGGAAGGATTGAACTCTAAAATGATTGTATTATATATGCTAAAGTAAATTCTTAATTTGTTACTAACCAATTTTCAAATTAATCTATTTTTTAAACAAGGTCATCCATGAATCAATCAAGTACCAAGGGCAAAAGAAAAATTTTTCATTGACTACTCCAAGAGTGTTCAAAACTACCAATCAATCAGTAGTGACCATTGGTTCCATGAACTTTCCTTCTTTTAAGGATCTGCTCAACCACAGACTTTCTCTGAAACCATTCTCATAATGCGGCATCCCTTTGGATTTTCAGTCACCTCATTAATGGCTGCCCTGTGCTCCCTGTCTACTTTTAATTTCTTCTAGTAATAGAAAATACTTCATAATGGAAGATTTAATTAACTAAGTTTCCAAAAAGCTATTTACAGTGAACTGGGAACATTAGCTTTAATTTTTATTGTTCAAGAATGAAGATACCCTTTTTACAACAGATTAAATGCAGCAGGAAAACAACATTTTAACCACACTAAAGTGCAGGAACCCACTGGTAGAAGTCAATTGTGCTGCTGAGAAGACAGAGGCTCTGACAGTCTAATCTGAGGGAAAAGGTCCTGCCTGAAGCATCTCTTCCTTTCCTTAACTTTTCTTGAGTGACCCTTAAGAGGCCTCATTTGTAGTTACAGGAGCTCTAACCTGGGTGATGGGGAGACTTCCACCACTAGCAGCAAAGAATTATAGTAAATGGTGCAAAATTGAAAGTTCTTTCCATCCTTCCAAAACAGAATCTTGCAAAGAATATACAAGAAGTTTCTCTAGGCACATCAAAGATGTGCCTTTTATAAGGCAGACTCCTATTTCAAAGAAAATACATTATTGGGTAGAGATAGAAAGGGGGAAAGAAAAATCAATGTGTCCATGACAAAACAGAGGTGTTGAGGTCAATCAGGTAAATAATATTTTTGCAAAAAAAAAAAAAATCTGAAGCATTTATTGATTTATATCCTTCAAGTTTAATCAGTCATAAGTTGTTTTATATTTTTGGTTTTGTTATTTTTATTTTGAGATGGGATCTCACCATGTTGCCCAGGCTTATCTTGAATGTATGAGAGCTCAAGTGATCCTCATGTCTCAGCCTCCCAAGTATATGGGAGTACAAGTGCACACCACCATGCCTGGCTGTCATAAGCTTTTTATACACACAATTTGATCAGTTTTTATTTACCATGTAAACTGATAGGGCACTAAGTCAGTCACCCCAATCTTGCATTTACAAATCCATATTTAGGGCATGCACATACCATTTTCAAGTGTGTCTTTAAAATCTTTATGGAAATCAGCTGCTGAATATTACAGACTAGCCATTTTTCAAAGTGAATATCTTTCACAGTTTTACCTTTTTCTCTCATTTACCAAATGAAATTAGACCATGTTATAGACTAATACCTTGTGAATTGCATTTATTAGATCAGAGCCAATTTGAGTTATGGAGGCACATGCACCCAGAAGCACTAAATGCCCTGTGAAAAGGCAGAGAGGTGGCTTAAAGGTTTATAGCACAAAGTAGCTTTTCATCCATAAAAGACTTGGGTTCCATTTTTTTTTTTCTCTCAGCCTGAGTGAAACTGACATTCATGGCTATACCATGACTTGTATCACAAAAACCAGGTACTCATTGTTGCTTTGCTGTGTGTGTGGAAGCTGAACAAAGAATGGCAGCCACATTTTATACATTTCTATAAAAGCAGAAATCGTGATATGATTCTGACTTTATCATATGAAGACTAGGAAAAGAAACTTATTATTAAGACTCTTCAAATGTATTCTTTAATAAAAACAGAATAATTTTCATCTGTATTATACCAAAAAAAAAAAAAGACTTCATAATGTATCAAGCCATAAGAATTAAATTTTAAGAACAAATCCAAATCCCAAAATCTTTTATTCGGAATAGTTTAAATGTTGAGCTTTTAGTATGTTTTGATCCCCAAGGCAACTGATTTAAAAGTTGACTTTTGAAGAAGTATACTGCTCCCCCAAATAATTCATTACCAATAGTTATTCCGCCTTCACAATTAATCAGGTTTAAAAGTGTTTCATTTGGTGCATTTGTATTGTTTAAATAAATCTGGGAACATTAACCCTGTCACGTTCAGGGGTTGAGTGTGGGAATGAATCTGTAGACACAGAGGGTAAAATACTTCAAGGCATATCCCCAAGAGATTTTGACTGGACAATCAGAATTTATTTTCAAAGAGGAGGGTGTCCACAGGCAAGTGAGCCCTGTGGTGTGTTTTAAGGTCTCCTTAACCTGTCTCGGCAAATTGCATAAATCACAGCCATAAAGTCTTCCTATTCAGCATGTTGGGGATAGAGAAAGCTGACCAGCTTCTGACCTCCAATTCTGGGCCCCCACTGACCCTAACTTAGAAGTTCAGGCGGTCAATTGCAGGTCACTGAGGGCAGTCTCAGAGTCTTTTTAATTCCACTTGGACTGCAAGGTTAAATTTATGCAGCACAGGTATTTTCCTAGGTTTTCTGGATGTGTTACTCATAGCATCCACAGCTAGATGAACAAAAGAGAAGGGGGAAAAAAAGAAGAAGAGGAAGAAGGAAAAGGAAATGAAAAGAAACAAGAAGAGAGAAAGGAAAAAAAAAAAAACTTTAAGTTGGTATCCTCCCAACCAGCTCCACTTTAGTATACACCAAGTTGGTCGTTTATCAGTATAATGGATCTACAGACAGCCTTAAACAATTGTCAAACATTCTTTTAAAAGCCATTAGTTTTTCAACTAATATATATCTGTTTTGTGCATTTGTTGAACCCTTCACTTGTCACTGAGAGCGGCCTGTTAAGCTAAGCAGAGGCCTGATCAGTTTTCAGTGAGCGTTGAGCCTCAGGGTTCACCTGGGTCATCCACAAGATTTATGAGACCCAGTGCCAGTATCTGATTGGGACCGTTAGTGCTAAAGAAAGCTGACACTTCCTCCCTTTCCCTCCTCCTCAAGCCTGACACACAAAGTCCGGTGACTTAACTTGTACATTCCCACTGGCTGCCTAAGAGGCAGCAAAATTGATGACCTGTACAGACACCAAAGTGGACATCAATAAAAAAAGATGGATGTGAACAAGTGGAGTGACATGCCTCATTGCTGAGGGACTGGGGAGGGGAGAGAAAAGGTTAAAAAAACACTGGAAAGTTATTTATATAAGCTTCAAGGACAAGGATTTTGTCACTACTTGCCTAAGGATTTTCTCTTAAACTATTCTTTCTTCTGGCTTCTATTCTTCTCTCATTGGTGGAAAAAAAAAAGAAAAAGGTCTACAGAAACTCTGATAATTACTAAATATTTTCGTTAAGCATGGAAATTTTTATTAATCTTTTGTTACAAATGAGTAATACCATGAAATACTGAAAACTGTTGAAACAGATACAAGAAAGACGTAGGACACATTTTAAAAAGAAGTCATGATTATTTAAGCATTACTACAGTGCTGCCTAATTAATAAGGATGGTTAAAACCTTGAGCAGATTATACTTCTCTAAAATGGTTAATATACATGCTCTTAAACAACATGCTCATTTTGAAGCATCTCTCAAAGAAACTGACTTGACATACTTCAAATCACACTCTTGAAGGTGAATCCATGGAATAGTTGAAAATTGGGCAATGACAGAGAGTAACTGTATTAGCCATTAGAAAATGAAATACTGTGTGTATTTCATTTTTCTTTCTTTCTTTTTTGGGTGTGTGTGTGTGTGTGTGTGTGTGTGGTGGCAGATTGGTACTAAGGTTGAACCTAGGGTCTTGCACAGCTAGGCAAATGCTCCACCATCAAGCCATGTTCTAAGTCTTTAGATGTGTTTGTATTTTAAAGTGCTGTTGAGGAAAATCATATGGTAGTTTAGCTAGCACTCCAAATTAGATCCAAAGAAGACAAGTAAAATGAATTTAAAAAAATAACTTTTAAGGTTTCTCCTATTTTATTCTTGATATGTTTATTTTACATTTGCATAGTATATAAGTATACAGAAAACATAGGGATGTTTTCTGTATACTTATATATTATGCAAATGATATCTAAATCTAAACTGTGATCAGTACAATGGGGAGTTGATTATATACTCAGTCATGTCAGAAGAGACAGCAGACTCCCCAGATCATAATATTTACCAGTAATTGTTCCACACCAAATCTTGCCTTGATTTTGATGTCTTCTTCAAAAAATATTACCTGATGATCTGTCATCAAATAGCAGAAGAAGTCTGCAAAATAAAAAAAGTTTATTTTTAATAATTTCAGGTGTTCCAGATAATAGCATCTATTATGTTTACATAAGTTGTTTTCTGGTTAAAAAATGAAGACAATAACAGTTAATACTATTGCATTGTCCTATTTGTGTGCTGAGACTTAGCTTGACATCTTCTGAAAAAGATGAACTTGAAGTCTAAATTCTGCAACATTTTGGCAATGATAAAATAGCTCAATTCAAAGTCTACAGTCTAATGTCTCTCATTGCTCTTGACCATGGCAACAACATTGTCGGTAGAATAGCCTTTGCACTTGTACTACAACAGAACTTGTAACAAATTGGAGGGAGAGAGGTCTTTTCTGGTGAGTTTGCCAGCTCAGTATGGACATCCAACCCAGAATCAAAATCTAAAGCAGGACTGTCTGTGAAGTTACGCTCCCTTTTGCCCAGGGCCCGGTTCAGTCTACCTACCTATCCATGCTATATCCAGGAAACACAGAGCCACTTTTGAACATGAAGTTTTACTAATTAACAGTAGATCATGTCAGGAAGTTTGGTTAGTCATCATATTCATTTTCAAATATCATGCAGTACTCAAATAATGCCAAAAGAGGCTTCCTCTAACCTTGCTACTTTGATACAAGCTCAGTTTTTAAAGTTCACTAATCTTGCCAGGCATGGTGTCTCATACCTGTTAATTCCAGCAACTTGGGAGAACTGAGGCAAGAAAATTGCAAATTTGAGGCCTGCCTAGGTAACTTAGCAAAACCCTATGTCAAAATAAGATTTTAAGAAATGTTGGGGATATAGCTCAGTGATAGCACAATTCTCAAGAGCGCGCTCGCACACACACACACACACACACACACACACAAATGTATATATTTGGAACTACCCCATTCTCCTCTCCCAGTTCCCCATGTAAGACTTCATGTATTTGCCTTGGGGATTCTAACAGACTTCTGACACAAAACTGGCTTTTCTCTAGGCTCAGCAAGTTACCCTTATTGCCATAAAATGAGCAGAGTCTACATGGGGATTTCAACAGTATCAGCCAGAAGGATTTACATAGGTAGTCTCAAGCTCAACTTAAGACCTAAAGCAACTGCCAGCAGAAAAATGATATAAATTTATAAAATCCCTGATCCAACAGCACATTAAAAAGTGTTTTAAAATGTTGAGGGTGATACACTTGAATTGATCTCCTTTAACATCATGTATGGTTTTGTTATTATCATTATTATAATAAACTGCTATTTTGCACTTCAGGTTTTCTTTTTTTTTATAATGAAGATTTCACAGAGTGGTGAGACTTACCTAGCACAGTACTTGGCAGCAAGTATGTATTTAATACATTTAAATTGACTTGCTCAATTCCCTTTTGCCTTGTTTGTAACTTGGCATTGTTTCCCTAAAATGCAAACCACCAGGGGACCTTAGCCAAAATAAATTCAGTATTTTGACTGAAATTTAGGAAGTTAATAAGAAAAACCCAGGTAATAAGGTAACAATCGTTACTTTCTCCACAATATTTTTAAAAAAAAGGAAAAAAAAAAGAACTCCCAAATATCTCAATTCTGTTCATATTTATTTAACTGCCCAAGTATCATTAGAGACTTTATCCAAAGATAGCCTGGCACTACCCATAAGGTCCTTCCAAGACTGGCTGGAGATCCACTAATGACACTTCCAAGAAGCTCAGTACCATCTGCCTGCGAGAAGATTTCAGGTCCTTGATGCTTATGTTAACTCTTTCTCTATGAGGTAACTGTGGATCCCCTACCAACTCATCCCCTACCATCCCCTTGTGTTATCTTTTCCCAACAAACTGGGAACATGGATCACCCTTTAGCATCAGGAAGCAGTATTTGAAAGCTTCCCCAAGCTGCTCAAAATCAACTCTAGAGTTCTCTTTACTAGATGCCAGACACATATCTCCTCTGGGACCTATTAAGTGACAGAGTCCCAAGAAGATATGATTCAGATTCATCTGAGTAACACTGAAGAATTTTTAAATTCTTAACTCAGGGTCTATAATATATAAGAAAACTCTCAGAGACTTGGGGCAAGAATGACTATATCCTGTTGGCCAGATAAACCTATAAATTTGTAGCATCATCCCGGAATGCAGTATACCTGATATCAGGTAGCTCTGGGGGCTGACCTAGGCCTTCTCCAGGTTGAAAGTTGATGCACAGGGGAAACTCCTTCTTCTGTCATCATGGGATTCTGGGAAGTGATAGAGCAGGATTTTCCTGACTTGAGGCACAGTTACTTTCATCTCACTGGATCTAGAAAAAGTAAAGTTACAAAGTCTTTTTGGTGTCACTTTATATTTTCTTGAGTTTGAAATTTGTGCTGTTATTCTTAAAAATAATGGATTTTTCCAAAGAATGAATATTCCCAGAATGTGTAATAAAAAGTTTTAAAACAACAAATAAACATGAATATTTTGCCAATCCTCATATTGTTTTTACTAGTAGCTCTCTCCCCAGAAAAGAGATAGTAAAGTAATTTGAATTACTTCCCCTTTCTCTTTTGTTGATATTTAGTGTAATTTTTTAGTTTTAAAAAATAAAATATGATAACAATAGTGCAATACAATAACTAAAAAATGTAGTGAGAATTAGAGAACCAATCAATATTGGAAGGTTAGTAGAATGATATCAAGTGATTCTCTTTAATTCATTGTGTAGCATGGATGTCTCAACTGAAAGATTGAGCTGTAAAGTTAATATCTCTACCAAGTCTCTATCTTACACACAAAAAAATATAGCCACATACTTCATACTTCCTTTCTAAAGATAAATCATAAAATGACCAAATATCAATACCAATATAATTTCAGATATGATGTCTAGGTGTTTCTCCAAGATCAAAGTGTTCCAGAAATCTTAATGATTTAGCAATCCAGGTCTTTCATAATTCAAACAGTAAAAAATGCTATAACCAAACTATGTTTAATTTAGAAAACATGACTTTATTAGTTCTTAGTCATTGACAAACAGTGCATCATTAGGATGGATCAGCAAAGAATGTTTTTGAGAGTTTCTGTATTTCTAGTATTTGTTTACTTCTTACTAAGCAAATTTATACTACATATCTGTTCAATTTATACTAACTGGGCCCTCCTGGAACATAAGAACTTCACAGGGACTGTGAAATTAGTCATAAATATCAATGGACTATTTACAGTGCTTCCACAGCAAGAAAGTCTTTTGCCACAATGATCAAAAATCTTTATCTCCACTCAAAACATGTCTCAATAAAACATACATTTGCTTTTGAAGTTCCTTTGTAAGCCATCCAAACTCTATCAAGTAAAATATGTGTTTGGCAAAATCACTATTTTATAAAGAAAATATTTGCTAAAGTAGATGTAATTGAATATACCATATATCAAATTTTAAATGGAAATAGAATTTCTATTACTTTAAAAAATAAATCATCATCGTTGTGGATTATCACTATTAGTGTTGTAGGAAGGAAAAGAAGAAGGAGGAAGAAGAAAAAGAAAAAATGACATCTGACTCTTTCAGGGTGCTGTAACAGAGTGCCATAGTGGGTGGCATATCAGCAACTACTCTATATTTTTATTTTATTTTTTAGTTTTAGGTGGACAAGATGCCTTTATTTTATTTATTTATTTTTATGTGGTACTAAGGATCAAACCCAGCACCTCACACATGCTAGGCAAGTGCTCTACCACTGAGCAACAACTGCAGACCCAGCAACTAATATTTATTTCTCACAGTTCAGGGTTCTAGCAAGGGTTCTGGTGAGGGTTCCCCAGGATGCAAATTACCTACATCTCTCTGTATATTCACATGGTAAGAAGAGCTAACTAGCTCACTGGGCTCACCTTACAATGGCACTAATCCAATTCATAAAGGCTCTACCCTGATGACCTAATTACCTCCAAAAGATGCCACCAAAAAAAAAAAAAAAAAACACCTTCACATTAGGGGTTAAATATTACCATATGGACTTAGGGGCAAAACAAATTTTCAGTCCTTCATGACTATCTTTTCATTTTTTCCCATCACTACCAATGGTTTTTCATCAATAGTTTCATCACAATTTGCATTTTACCTCTTCACAGGACTCTAAATAATTCATTGAAGCCATCTGTTAATAATTTTGGACAAATAGTACAAAGTGAAAGATGATGGTTAAGTTCTTAATTTATTGAAATGACTACCTACATTGATTCAGTAAGGAGATGCATACAACATTAATAAAACAATAGAATGCCACCCTCTGTTCACATAATCCACACGACCATCTTCATGATTCATGTGGACCATCACACCTAAATTTAATGTTCAGACGCTCATAATCATTAAGACCTCTGGTGGTTACAACAGGCTTCTTTGCCATGCTGACATCCAATTTGTATTTTCCCTCCAGACATAGTCAACATTCAAAAGCACAGAAATTTTTCTTTTTTTAAAATTACTTTCTACTACTTATTCTATTCTGCTGTAATAAAAAAAATTCTATATTGCAAACTGTGGATAATACTTTGTATCATCTATTCCCATGATAACTTTTTAAACTATGTTGTGGCTCCCGATTGTGCTGATACTCATTCGACAAACAAAACTTACACCTCAATAAACAGCAAGTCTGCATATTAGATGAGAAAAAGGATATGCAGTAAAAAAAAAAAAACCCAGTTTCTAAAAAACAAAAAAGAAAGAAAGAAAAACCTGCAGCGCAAATTGGAGAATGGGATTTTGCCCCCTGTTCCAGAGGGTTATTTCTGTCACCAAGTTGTTTCTCATTTCCATGAATTGTTTTTTCGATTAAGATCTGCTGGGGAAATAAAAGCATAGGGTTTAGTAGAACTTGCTGGAGATGACAAATGGTTCTTCTTAATGACTTATAAAAGAAAAGTGGCATCACGAGTTTTACTTTCTGTAACACAAAAGGAAAATGCTAAGCAATGTTATATTTTATCTAACATGCTTATTTTACTTATTTTTTAAAATAGTTATCATTTTACCGTTATAACTTTTGAAACATTGCTAGGGAACATATCTATCAATCTTTAAAAGATTAAGTTGAAATACAAGCTTGTTTCTTTTTTCTAACTTATTATTAAGGATGATATCCTTAATGTGAATCCTCTAGTCAGTAAAAGGAGAAAATTGCATCTAAATCAACAGTAAAGTAAGTAAGGGAGTTTACTTCAGACAAATAAATTTCCACTAACAGTAAAAATCTTAAGTTGGCTACTTTATAGCAAATATTTCATGAAATATTTCTTATGAAAGTTAAGCAATGAATATTTATCTTTATGAAATTTAGGTGAAAAACACCTGTTATCCTACCATCTAAAAAAACATGGGAAAGTCCAAGATGAACCATCATCAATATTCTGGGGAATATTCTTTCAATATATAGATATATCTATACAAAAAATATATAAAATATGTTTAAGATATATTTAATTCATAATATATACACACATATATGTATTATACATGCATGCATATGATAATTCATTCTTTTAATAAGTAAGTTTATATTATTCCATAAGTTATATTCAAATTCAATAATACATCAAGGATATAGTTCTTGCCAACAAATATAATTCTCTGTCATCATTTTTAATATCTACATAGCAGTTCATTGGGTATATACAAAATAAAAGTACTTTAGCATCTTCCCATTGATAAATTTCTTAGTTATTTCCAAATTTTAGCATTATTGACAATGCTGCAAAGAATATAGTTTGTTTTACATCTTTTGGCACCACTTTAGCATGTACTACTAGAAGAAAAGAAACATACATTTTAAGCATTGCTATATATTACCAAACATGTATACACACAAGTGAAATATATTTACATTTTTCTCAATTTTTATAATTAATTTCCTCATACCTTAAAATAGACCAGATTGTGTATACTGTGCCAAATTAGGTAAAAAAAAATGATAGTTCATTGATTTTATTATTTCTATGTCTTTAATCCTTGAGGACCACTCTCATTTCTCCTTTACAACCATTGCTATTGTGATATTCATTTATTCTTAAATAGCTTGAAAATGTCTTTTTTTAATACTGAATTTTTACTTTTCATTTGTCACATATATGATGTTTATTTTCCCCAGATTATGATGTGTCTTTTCAATCTTATTTGTGATGAATTTTGGTCATTAGATATTTTTATTGGGAAGTGGTCAAATGTTCTTTTATGACTTCTGAACCACATGACATTTTACAAAATATTTCCCATAAGCATTCTTCCAAAATTTTGTAACTTCCTATTTAACATTAAAATCCCTGTGTCTTTAATGGATGGCTTCTACAGGAAGCTTCATTTTCATAACAAGCATGTATTTGATGCCTATTTCACCAATTTTCAAAGCAGGTGGCATTATTCTAACATAACATAGGATGTACAGTTATTGTTACTCAATTATTTGAATGTATTTTAAATAGATTGTTCATTAAAATATCATTTCTTACCCTCAAAAACTTATTCATATTCTTCTTTTCTTTCTATGCCCTGTGTATTTAATATTAAGCGTTTTAAAATGCTGTACAGCTCAAATAAGAAGATGACCAAATTTTACTTAAGATAGGCAAAGTCCCTCAGCAGTGACTTCTTCATCTATTATATTATGTATGATTTTCCTTCCTGAAATAATCCATTAAATGAGCTGTCCTCTTCATATATATATATATATATATATATATATATATATATATACCAAATTTTAATCCCTCTTGTGTTAATAAAGAATTTAAGATCAAAAGAAAAAAAAAGACCCTACAACAATAAAACAACTTAAAATGCAAAATTATTATACCATTCTGGTCTTCTCGGAAATCCTAAGATCCTGGAGTCAGTCAAACTGAAACGCTTTAAGAATGCCAAACAGATTTTTAATTATAAGGGCTAAACAGGTTGGGTGCAGTGGTTCATACCTGTAATTCCGGTAACTCAGGAGGCTGAGGCAAGAATACTACAAGGTTGAGGCCAGCCTGAGCAATTTAATGAGATCCTGTCTTAAAATAAAATTTCATAAAAGGACTGGGGATGTAACTCAGTGGCAGAGTGCCCCTGGATTCAATCCCTATATTATCAATCTACATATTACCAAACATGGATACACACTAGTAAAATCCAGTAACAACAATAAAGGTCTTAACAACCCCAATTATATTTTCTTATTCAGCTGAACTGCTCAACTTTTATATAGCACTTGAAAAGCTCAACGATTTTTGTTTTTAGAAAAATAATTTTAAAATTGTTCTAATTCTATGTGGTCTGTTTTGTCTGAGACAAAGACCAGAAGACTCTTTTTCTGTGTCTTTAAACTAGTACATAACTTCTGTTTAAGGGCCTAGTGACACCTGTAATGGACAATTTACAACCTACAGGGCTTCTGGATTAAATAACAGAGGTTCTGTAAACCAACAGGCTTCAGCCTTCAGTGAAAGCACCAGTAATTTGTTTATTGCCCTTTCTCAGTTCCTCAATTACAATTGATCTCTGCTAAACAGTCTAGTGTTGCTAATTGTTGGGGAAGGGTGGGCGATAACTTAATCTTTATAGACATCTTCTAGCCTAGGATTTCTCCTTACAATTCAGTGCCATAATCTCACCTAAGCACACATAAATGGAATCCATACCCAGAACCATAACAAGTACTTTCAAAATTAATTTATAAACAATCAAAGTTGAAGGGCTTGTATTTGGAACAGAGAAACATACTAACTGATTGTATCTGATACCAAGCCAATGACAGACAAAAAAGAGCACTTGATTAGTGCTCTTGTCTTGCCAGATCACGTATTTGAATTCTACTGATAGGAGTTTAATCAGCACTTAATCTCCTTATCGTGTCTAGGGTGTTGATCAACTTTAAGTACTTAACATAATACAGAACCCCTACAGGCATTTCCACTTCAAAGCCTGAAGTGCACTGGTTAGGTGGCTTCTAATCTTATTTTTTTTTCTCCACTAATAGTGTTAAAAGAAATGCTTGTCATCAACTAAGCATGTCCTAATTTAGTCTGTTTAAACTTGTAAATTGTTTATTCTAGAAACATTTGGGTTATTTATTCTAAACCTTCATTTTTTTGACCACCATTTTAAAGACTGAAAATATACCCTATTATTCATGTGTTTGTATAAAATGGGTTCTATTTACCATTAAACTTTTGAACTGTTTGTTTTAGACAGGTTTGATTTATTTATTCTAACCCTTTATTTTCTTGGCACAGTATGTTAGAAATTAGAGCTGTATATACATAGGTATGTGTGTATGTACTTTAAGCACAAGCTTCTAATTTTAATAAACTATGTCAACAAAATGTCCCTCTGAACACTTAGCACATTAAAATACAGCCTTACAATTGTTTCAATGTTATGCTATAGGTAAAATGCATTGAAAACCTCAATCATATACTGACTTTGTAATTATTCTACATTTCCCCATTAAAGTTTTTCCTTTAATCTTTACAGCAGCTTAACAAAAGTATATTTGTTATGTATTAAAGCCACTTTTGAATTGCATTTATGCCTCCAATAGATTAAAGTTACTTCTTTTACGAAAATGAAATAAAATGATGGAAACTAATAATCAACATAATTAAAAATACAAAAAACCCATACATATATAAAAATTATCATGTTGCACTTGGTGTTTAATATACTTTTGTTAGTATTTCAGTTGTTTCAAATATTTAATTTTGTACTTAATTTTATGTCAGCACATATCCAAAACAACAAATGATATCCCTATTTTGTCTAACCCATGTGAATTGCAAGATAGAAATCATAAGAGTAAAGATATTGGGCTGGGGATGTGGCTCAAGCAGTAGTGTACTCGCCTGGCATGTGTGGGGCACTGGGTTCTATCCTCCGCACCACATAAAAATAAAATAAAGATGTTGTGTCCACCAAAAACTATATATATATATATATATATATATATATATATATATATATATATATATATAAATTCTCTCTCTCTTTAAAAAAAGTAAAGATATTTTATTATTTGGGAAGTTCAATCAATTCAAACTTTCAGTTCAGTTCTTCATAAAAGGAATTATTTAGAATTATTACTTAGACTTATTATTGCCTCAATTGTTTCATTATCTTTTGCTCAATTCAAAATACTATGCTTTGGGTTCCTAATTTTTATTTTATCCTATATTAAATAAGTTTTCTTATTTCTACTTTTAAATGCTACCACATATCTAACTCTCCATGTTGCAACCAAATATGATAGATGAATGATTTCATTAGGATATTCCCACTTGAAAGAGAAGTTTGAGACCCACTACATAAATAAAAGATAAAGGGGGCAAAGAATTTTAAATACTATTTCAGTTTTCATAGAAGGATCTTCAGTAATTTTATTGGACCAAAGATTTCTACAAATATCCATAAACATTACTTTATTGTATTTCAGTTAATTCAAAAAGAAGGGGATCTATGATAACTTCTCCTATACTGTCAAATAAATAAAATTTTAGAGCTAAATTAAATATATTGTAAATAAAACTAGCACTTTAAAAAAAACTGTTAAAGGCATTTTAAAAGTCTATTTTAATAATGTCAAATAAATACGTGACAGAATACTTGATTTATGTGAATAATGTTCTACTAATCTTGGAATTACCGATAGCATTCATTGAGTTCAAATTTGGAACAATCATGCATTTTATAGATGGGTAATACTGAGCAAAATAATAATATTGGCTAAGTAGCACTGAGGAATAAACAATGAAAAATAAAATAAAACTCTATTAGTTCTTGACTATGAATGCTTTCTCGAGTAACTCAGATGCTTCCATATTATTTGAATATTGCTTTTTGTTTCCTCTATTAAGTAGTGCTTAAAAACCACAACTTCAGTCAATCAGTAAACAGGATCATTACTTCTAAGTGTTTCAGATTCTAAATCAAGGGTTTCATTTAATTTTCCTAGCAGAATAATGCATATAGATGAGGATGTCAAATTGCAAATAACCTGTATTAGAATAGCGTTTACAGTGCTTATGGTAAGTAATCAACATTATTGACTTAGCTCAGGGATTTAAAATGCTGAAAAACACTAACAGAATAAATTGATTGGAAGAATAGAGAAGTACATCACTGTGTTAAAGATTTGAAATGAAAGTGAAACGCATTATATGATTTTGTAGTTTAAAAGTACATGTACATATATAGATATGCACGTAGATGGATAATATGGGCATTATTGATTTAAATTCCCTATTGGGATTAAAGAGAGAATGCCTAGTTTCGCTTCAATGGTAATGTTGGTATTCATTATCAATATGATAAAATACAAATTGGTGGTTCTGTAAGACAGATTTAATGCCCCTGCTGAACTTTTTTCCATTAGTAGCTAATGGCTACTCCTGTTTACCTTCTATGACTCCAAATGTTCATTGCATCTTTTTTTCTGTGATCATCATCGTTATACAGGAAATGATTTTGCTAAAAATGAAAATATTCTACTTTATTTTAAAAATTATAGAGCTTGCATCTGTAAACATGACTTTAATCTATGCCTTCTATGATGTGTCAGCATTCTCCAAAAGAATCTTGTTCTGAGTTTATAAAATAGAAGTGAAAATGTTCATAACTTGGAATAGTAAGAAAAAAATCTTGTTGCAATTTGGGAAAAAAAAGCTTGTTGCAGTTCTTAAAGTGAAACATTTGCTCTCAGAATAGTTAATAGTTTTAACATTTATACATAAGGTGAGCATTTTATTTCCATTATTAAAAATCTTTTATTATGATAAACAAATCAATTCATGGAATTGCTTTTCTATTCTACATAGCAATGTTTTATTTTTAGAATGGCTTTCAACTACTAAGTTGGATTTATTTTAAAGAAAGAAAAGTACAAAAACTCTTATTAATTTATTTTAATTAAACCCATTACAATAATCCCTGGGGAGAAAACAATTAAACACTGAATAAGAGACTATAAAAAATAAAGTTCATTTCCTCTCTGCATTTGAGTTCCCTTAGTCATCTCTTTTTCTCAAAATAAAGCCTTTAGGTTTTGTAGATTTTTAAGTGAAATAATATAATTTTAAATGAGGTTATATTACTAATACTTAATATTATTATACATCTACCGTATACCAGAAACTATTCTAAGCACTTAATCTACACACTTAATTCTCAGGAAACAACTTATTAGATAGATGTTCACCATTACTCTTATTTTACATTAAGAACCCTTCAAAGGATACCATCAATAAAGCAAAAAGATAAATCATTGAGTAGAAAAAATATTTGCAAATCAGACATGCATATTAAAACCACAATGAGATACCACTTCACAACCACAAGTAGGTCTATAGAAAAAAGACAGTAATAGCAGGTGGTGGCCAGGATGTGAAGAAATTAAAAACCCCATATACTGTTGTTAGAATAAAACAGTGCCACTCCTTTGGATAAGAGTTTGACACTTCCTTTCAGATCACAAGAGTTACCATAGACATAGAAATTCTCCTAGGTACATACAAAAATAAATAAATAAATAAATAAGAACACATGTCTACACAAAAAATTATATAGGCATTCATATAAGCATTACTGTTAGCAGATATATATATATCTATATATATATATCTATCTATATATATATATATATATATATATATATATCCCAAATTTCTATAAACAAATAAATAGCATCTAATGTATTTATACAATGAGACATTATTTGAAAATAAAAATGAATAAAGTGCTGATACTTTCTACAATATGGAAAAACCTTGTAAATATAATGCTAAGTGAAAAAAGCTACACATAAAAATATGATCCACTTTCACAATATTTCCAGAATAGACAAATCCACAACCACAAATACAAGTAAAGTACTGGCTGTCTAAGATTGAGAGGGTTTGGGGGAATTAAAAGGTGATAAAAAAAATGTTCCAAAATTGATTGTGATGATGATTGTTTAACTCTGTGAAGATACTAAAAACCATGGAATTGTATACACTTTAGATGGGCAAATCATATGGTATATGCATTGTATATTAATAAAGGATGTGTGCTTGTGTGTGTGTATATACATATGTATTTTTTTCAATGTTAAAGAAGGTGTAGAGAAGTTAAACAAATCACCCTAGGAGATAGTAAGAGGTAATCTGTAATAAATGCCTGGAGTCTGGCTCCTGGATCCACACATGCAATTCCTAAGCTTACTAACTCTACTAATGGTAGTTTTGCTCTTTAAAGTGATGAATGAATCCATTTAATCATATATTTTGTTTAAAAAGCCACCTCCCAACCTGGCTCCAAATGTAAGTTTTCTGAGTAGACATAGATGGACGGTTAGTTTTATAATAAAATACATGATACACGGTGAGCAATATTGACTAAGTCATTTCAAGATACTAATGTGGCTAATTTTGAATGTCTAGATTCTTAATAAATCAAAGCAACTTGCAAAAATGGAGCATATTTAGTTGCTAAGGATAACAAAAAAAAAATTCTCCTTGGGTAGAGTTTACATTTTTATTACGTTCTCCCCTAAGAGTTGCATTTATCATCCAATCATTTTCTTAATCTAGAAAAATAAATATCAAAAGATAGCTGTTATATTTTTATGATTATTTTCTCTTTTTCATTTAGTATTTTGTTTAAGACTTGTAGAAATTTCAGAATAGGGTTGCAGAACTTTAATAATGAAGAAAAGCAAGGGACCAAGTACTAAAATTGAACTGAAGAAAATATGACTTAAAGAAGTCAAATAATTTATATAGTTACTAAATTCAACAGAGAATAAAACTGAATTCTTTATCATCAACATCTTCACAACAGTGACAATAGAAATAACCAGAACTTATTGAAAAAAAAAAAAAAACATTATGGAGTCCCTCATGGTGGTGAATGCCTATAATCCCAGCAACTCAGCAGCTGAGGCAGGAGGTTCGCCTGTTCAAGGCCGGTCTTAGCAACTCAGAGAGAATCTGTCTCAAAATAAAAAATAAAAAGGACTGGGGATGTAGCTCAGTGATAAAATGCTTATGGTTTCAATTCTCAGGAGGAAGGAAGGATGGAAGAAAGAAAAGAAGGAAGGAAGTAGGAGAAGGAGAAAGGAAGGATGGGAGGAAGGAAACAAGGAAGGAAGAAAGAAAAAATATCATGGGGCAAGCAGTGCATTATATGAGCCTTATCTCATTTAGCTTTCCTAGCAACCCTAAATAGTATAGATGCTATTAATATGTCCCTTCTACATATGAAAACTAGAAGCATAGAAAGTTAAATAATTTTCCTAAATCAGAGTTGCAAATTGTGAATCTGGGATTCAAATCCAGCTTTCTAACCTATTCTTAAATAACTTACCTTAATACAACCAATAAAGCAATCTCATCATTTTTATTAATAATAAAAATTGGGAAAGACAGCATGTTATCAGAAATACTATGACTGACAACCAGTATAACTCTACATCATGTACAACCAAAAGAATTGGAAGTTATACTCCAAGCATGTATAATATGTCAAAAAACATTCTACTGTCACATATAACTAAAAAGAACAAATAAAAATTTTAGAAAAGAAATGCTATAACTGAAATTAGAATCAAATAACAAAATATAATCAAAATAAACATTTTTCATATTATATGTATATATTCATTTATTACACTTGTGTTTTAAAAAATAAAATACAACTGAAACATAAAATAAAATTTATTATCATAAAAATAATTAATTAGCCAGATTTGGGTCTTGAAAAGATATTGTAACAGGTTGTAACCTTCAGGCCTAGAAATACAAAGACAATGAACTATTTTCTCATTCTGATACATAAATATAAATGGGGAAGATTCATATTAGAAAAAAATCATTTGCAATAGATACTACACATTTAATACCTGTTCTGAAGTTATTGGTGTGCCTTATAAGAATTTGCCTCCAAAAATGACAGAATTAAAACAGTACTTTTGGAAACCCAAAGACACATCAGTTATCAGTCACAGAATCCAGAACTGATGCAGTAGAAGACACAAGAGTGTGGATGTGTTTGTAATGTATGTGCAACTCACTTAGAATCTGAGACCCATGTAGTTACCCAGCATTCATCTTTGCCTGTTGCTCTCTGCCACACTAACGTGTTCTCTCTTTACCCCATACTCCTGTAAATGTTCAACCTCTTCCCTTGAGATTCTCCTCCAACACAGAGACCCTGGCATCAATTATGAACTTTAGCTTATAATTGGTTTTGCTTTGCCTCGATTTCAAAGGTAATTAGCTAAAGTCAACATCATGCATGCTATAACATATATACTAAATATATGTGACTGATCGTATATTCTGTTGACTTGAAGTTATTTGCACATATTTACTTTTTCCACTCTGCCAATATAATCTTCTACATGCTAGAAGAAGGACTCGAAGCTTCTATTGATTTGTCATCTAAATTTTATCAGGAAAGTTACATACTCACGTTGGAAGAGCTTTCAGACTTTGCTGTACATGGTTATAAAAAAAGGCAATTTTTTTTCTTTTCATTACACATGTACCATCCACATGCTTCATGGAACATCTCACCTGTGGCTTTGCCAATTTTTGATTTGACATGAGGTTGCAGATCCATCTCCTTACTGGTCACAACTATTTTGGATGAAAAGCTGCATTTAATATAACAGGATTGTTCTATGTTATATTATAATATATTATAATAAGATAATGGCAGTTAGATTGTTATTTTCCCCTTTAAGAAATGCAACCTGTCCATTTACATTAATATTAATAAGACTTTGTGTTTTATTAACCATGATTCATAAATCTTGATTTGGGCGGGACAAACAGTTCTCTGCCCTAAGAGGTAAGATACTGTTTTTTTCTGTCATGAGACTTTTTAAAAAATGTTTTTAATACCTTTATTTGTCTTATTTTTATGTGATGCTGAGGATAGAACCCAGAGCCTCACAGGTGTCAGGCAAGCTCTCTACCATTGAGATACACCCCCATACCTCATGAGACTTTTTAAGTTCTTAGAAATGCTGATCTTTCAAATTGTAAGAAACAGTGTAGATCCACTTACACTTGTAAGTACAAATCAGTGACCTAAACTTCCCATTCCATATATTTGTAAGGGAAAAAAAGGGTTGTTTGCCCATTTGATCTTTCTTCACTTTATCCCTAGGAGCATTAGGATTTCCATTCATTTCTGTTGGGATTGAAAAACTTGACTGCAGGCTAAACTGGGGATATGCTCCATGAAGCAGCGATTCAGATCCTATTGCTCATCACATGTTATTGCTACTGCTGCAGATGCTCCAAAGAGCTGCACCTTGGGTGTCTTGCTTGTGGTTATAGGCACTTATTTGGGATCATTACCCCAGCAGCTAGAGGTTCCCTCTCTGCATATTCTCCAGCATTGCTCACTAGACACAATTTGGTATGACCACTGGTATTAGCCTCCTGTTAATGATGATGTCTTCATCCATCATGAGAATGGGTGGGGCTCTTTATATGAGTCCTTTTTAGACATGTCACTCTATTGGATTTTCTATTCATCTTTATGTTTTGCTTAGTATCTTTAAACACTGTAATTTCTAATCTGAAAAGTTTATATAATATACAGAATCCCATTATATTAGATTATTGTTAAATGCAGGAAAAATGAAACAGAACAAACAAACTTGCTCCTTAAGCAGCTCAGAAGCTTCTGATTTCATTCACATTTAGAACAGAAAGGATCCTGTGCTTCTTCCTAAGAATATATTAAAGAAAGAAAAAATAAAAGAGGTATTAGATAGATTGTTTTCTCTTCCAGGAATTTGTGATATTGCTTTACTGAAATATGAAAATCAAAAATGTGAAAATGCACTATAGTTTTATCACTTGACTCTTTGCATCAGTCTGCATTTGAAATGCACTTCATCAGTTCTTTGAGTTCACAATACTTTATCCACAATTCTGACACTCAAAGAGATCTGAAAACTAAATATTTCAAAAAGTAATGTCAAAATTCAATCAATAGCAAAGTCTGACCCAAATTAACATGAGATTATGTATATATTTAGTATGGATGCTCATGTATTTTATTTCAGAAGTATTTTTAAGTTTGATTTCAGGGTCCCCACTGGTGATGCGATATAATACGTAGTATATGCGTATGGTATGACATTTCTTGATGATAAAAATTTTAAATTATGAAGACTCATCTGTCCCCAATTGCTTTATCTTTTTTTTTTAATTTTTTATTGTTGGTTGTTCAAAACATTACAAATTTCTTGACATATCATATTCCACACTTTGATTCAAGTAGGTTATGAACTCCCACCTTCACCCCATACACAGATTGCAGAATCACATCAGTTACACATCCATTGATTTACATATTGCCATACTAGTGTCTGTTGTGCTCCGCTGCCTTTCCCATCCTCCCCCCTCCCCCCTCCCCACCTCTCCCCTCCCCTCCCCTCCTCTCTCTCTACCCCCTCCACTGTATAACCCTGAGGGTCTCCTTCCATTTCCATGCAATTTCCCTTCTCTCTCCGTTTCCCTCCCACCTCTCATCCCTGTTAAATGTTAATCTTCTTCTCCTGCTCTTCGTCCCTACTCTGATCTTAGTTACTCTCCTTATATCAAAGAAGACATTTGGCATTTGTTTTTTAGGGATTGGCTAGCTTCACTTAGCATAATCTGCTCTAATGCCATCCATTTCCCTGCAAATTCTATGATTTTGTCATTTTTTAATGCAGAGTAATACTCCATTGTGTATAAATGCCACATTTTTTTTATCCATTCGTCTATTGAAGGGCATCTAGGTTGGTTCCACAGTCTTGCTATTGTGAATTGTGCTGGTATGAACATCGATGTAGCAGTGTCCCTGTAGCATGCTCTTTTTAGGTCTTTAGGGAATAGACCAAGAAGGGGAATAGCTGGGTCAAATGGTGGCTCCATTCCCAGCTTTCCAAGAAATCTCCATACTGCTTTCCAAATTGGCTGCACCAATTTGCAGTCCCACCAGCAATGTACAAGTGTACCCTTTTCCCCACATCCTCGCCAGCACTTGTTGTTGTTTGACTTCATAATGGCTGCCAATCTTACTGGAGTGAGATGGTATCTTAGGGTGGTTTTGATTTGCATTTCTCTGACACCTAGAGATGGTAAGCATTTTTTCATGTACTTGTTGATTGACTGTATGTCCTCCTCTGAGAAGTGTTTGTTCAGGTCCTTGGCCCATTTGTTGATTGGGTTGTTTGTTCTCTTATTGTCTAATTTTTTGAGTTCTTTGTATACTCTGGATATTAGGGCTCTATCTGAAGTGTGAGGAGTAAAGATTTGTTCCCAGGGTGTAGGCTCCCTATTTACCTCTCTTATTGTTTCTTTTGCTGAGAAAAAACTTTTTAGTTTGAGTAAGTCCCATTTGTTGATTCTAGTTATTAACTTTTGTGCTATGGGTGTCCTATTGAGGAATTTGGAGCCCGACCCCACCGACTGTAGATCGTAGCCAACTTTTTCTTCTATCAGACGGCGTGTCTCTGATTTGATATCAAGCTCCTTGATCCATTTTGAATTCACTTTTGTGCATGGCGAGAGAAAGGGATTCAGTTTCATTTTGTTGCATATGGATTTCCAGTTTTCCCAGCACCATTTGTTGAAGATGCTATCCTTCCTCCATTGCATGCTTTTAGCCCCTTTATCAAATATAAGATAGTTGTAGTTTTGTGGATTGGTTTCTGTGTCCTCTATTCTGTACCATTGGTCCACCCGCCTGTTTTGGTACCAGTACCATGCTGTTTTTGTTACTATTGCTCTGTAGTATAGTTTGAAGTCTGGTATCACTATACCGCCTGATTCACACTTCCTGTTTAGCATTGTTTTTGCTATTCTGGGTCTTTTATTTTTCCATATGAATTTCATGATTGCTTTCTCTATTTCTACAAGAAATGCCCTTGGGATTTTGATTGGCATTGCATTAAACCTATAGAGAACTTTTGGTAATATCGCCATTTTGATGATGTTAGTTCTGCCTATCCATGAACAGGGTATATTTTTCCATCTTCTAAGATCTTCTTCTATTTCTCTCTTTAGGGTTCTGTAGTTTTCATTGTATAAGTCTTTCACCTCTTTTGTTAGGTTGATTCCCAAGTATTTTATTTTTTTTGAAGATATTGTGAATGGAGTGGTTGTCCTCATTTCCATTTCAGAGGATTTGTCGCTGATATACAGGAATGCCTTTGATTTATGCGTGTTGATTTTATATCCTGCCACTTTGCTGAATTCATTTATTAGCTCTAATAGTTTCTTTGTAGAGCCTTTTGGGTCTGCTAGGTATAGAATCATGTCATCTGCAAATAGTGATAATTTAAATTCTTCTTTTCCTATTTTGATGCCTTTAATTTCTTTCGTCTGTCTAATTGCTCTGGCCAGTGTTTCGAGAACTATGTTGAACAGAAGTGGTGAGAGAGGGCATCCCTGTCTTGTTCCAGATTTTAGAGGGAATGCCTTCAGTTTTTCTCCATTCAGAATGATGCTAGCCTGAGGCTTAGCATAGATTGCTTTTACAATATTGAGGTATGTTCCTGTTATCCCTAGTTTTTCTAGAGTTTTGAACATAAAGGGATGCTGTACTTTGTCAAATGCTTTTTCCGCATCTATTGAGATGATCATATGGTTCTTATTTTTAAGTCTATTGATGTGGTGAATAACATTTATTGATTTCCGTATATTGAACCAGCCTTGCATCCCAGGGATGAATCCTACTTGATCATGGTGCACAATTTTTTTGATATGTTTTTGTATCCGATTCGCCAGAATTTTATTGAGGATTTTTGCATCTAGGTTCATTAGAGATATTGGTCTGTAGTTTTCTTTCTTTGAAGTGTCTTTGTCTGGTTTAGGTATCAGGGTGATGTTGGCCTCGTAGAATGAATTTGGAAGTTCTCCCTCTTTTTCTATTTCCCGAAGTAGCTTGAAAAGTATTGGTATTAGTTCTTCTTTAAAGGTTTTGTAAAATTCTGCTGTATACCCATCCGGTCCTGGGCTTTTCTTAGTTGGTAGTCTTTTGATGGTTTCTTCTATTTCCTCAATTGATATTGGTCTGTTTAGGTTGTCTATATCCTCCTGAATCAATCTGGGCAGATCATATGACTTAAGAAATTTATCTATGCCTTCACTATCTTCTAATTTATTGGAGTATAAGGATTCAAAATAGTTTTTGATTATCTTCTGTATTTCTGAAGTGTCTGTTGTGATATTGCCTTTTTCATCCCGTATGCTAGTAATTTGAGTTCTCTCTCTTCTTCTCTTCGCTAGCATCGCGAAGGGTCTGTCGATTTTGTTTATTTTTTCAAAGAACCAACTTTTAGTTTTGTCAATTTTTTCAATTGTTTCTTTTGTTTCGATTTCATTAATTTCAGCTCTGATTTTAATTATTTCTTGCCTTCTACTTCTTTTGCTGTTGTTTTGCTCTTCTTTTTCTAGGATTTTGAGATGAAGTATGAGATCATTTATTTGTTGGTTTTTTTCTTTTTTTAAGGAATGAACTCCAAGCAATGAATTTTCCTCTTAGAACTGCTTTCAATGTGTCCCATAGATTCCGATATGTTGTGTCTGTGTTTTCATTTATCTCTAAGAATTTTTTAATTTCCTCCTTGATGTCTTCTATAACCCATTGATCATTCAGTAACCTATTGTTCATTCTCCAAGTGATGTATGCTTTTTCCTTCCTTCTTTTATCGTTGATTTTCAGTTTCATTCCATTATGATCAGATAAGATGCATGGTATTATCTCTACTCCTTTATAGTGTCTAAGAGTTGCCCTGTGACATAATATATGATCTATTTTTGAGAAGGATCCATGTGCTGCTGAGAAAAAAGTATAACTGCTTGATGTTGGGTGGTATACTCTATATATGTCAATTAAGTCTAGGTTATTAATTGTGTTATTGAGTTCTATAGTTTCCTTATTCAACTTTTGTTTGGAAGATCTGTCCAGTGTCGAGAGAGGTGTGTTGAAGTCTCCCATGATTATGGTATGGTGGTCTATTAGACTCTTGAACTTGGGAAGAGTTTGTTTGACGAACATAGCTGCACCATTGTTTGGGGCATAAATATTTGATTGTTATGTCTAGTTGGTGTATGGTTCCCTTAAGCAGTATGTAGTGTCCCTCTTTATCCCTTTTGATTAACTTTGGCTTGAAATCTATTTTATTTGATATGAGTATGGACACTCCTGCTTGTTTCCAAAGTCCATATGAGTGATATGATTTTTCCCAACCTTTCACCTTCAGCCTATGTATGTCTTTTCCTATCAAATGCGTCTCCTGTAGGCAGCATATTGTTGGGTCTTGTTTTGTGATCCATTCTACTAGCCTGTGTCTCTTAATTGGTGAGTTTAAGCCATTAACATTTAGGGTTATTATTGAGATATGGGTTGTTCTTCCGGCCATATTTGTTTATTTCTGTTACTAAACATGGTTTGTTTTCCTCTTTGATTATTTTCCCCCCTTTACTGTCCTACCTCCCACTGTTGGTTTTCATTGTTATTTTCCATTTCCTCTTCCTGTAATGTTTTGCCGAGGATGTTTTGAAGAGATGGTTTTCTAGCTGCGAATTCTTTAAACTTTTGTTTATCGTGGAAGGTTTTAATTTCATCTTCCATCCTGAAGCTTAATTTCGCTGGATACACAATTCTTGGTTGGAACCCATTTTCTTTCAGTGTTTGAAATATGTTATTCCAGGATCTTCTAGCTTTCAGAGTCTGTGTTGAAAGATCAGCTGTTATCCTGATTGGCTTACCCCTAAATGTAATCTGCTTCCTTTCTCTTGTAGCTTTTAAAATTCTCTCCTTATTCTGTATGTTGGGCATCTTCATTATAATGTGTCTAGGTGTGGATCTCTTATGATTTTGCACATTCGGCGTCCTGTAGGCTTCTAGGATTTGGGATTCTGTCTCATTCTTCAAGTCTGGGAAGTTTTCTCGTATTATTTCATTGAATAGACTGCTCATTCCTTTGGTTTGGAGCTCTGTACCTTCCTGTATCCCAATGACTCTTAAGTTTGGTCTCTTAATGTTATCCCATATTTCTTGGATGTTCCGCTCATGGTTTCTTAACAGTCTTGCTGAGCTGTCTATGTTCTTTTCCAGTTGAAATACTTTATCTTCATTGTCTGATGTTCTATCTTCTAAGTGTTCTACTCTGCTGGTAGTATTCTCCATTGAGTTTTTAAGTTGGTTTATTGCTTCCTGCATTTCTAGGATTTCTGTTTGTTTGTTTTTTATAACCTCTATCTCCCTGTATAGTTGATCCTTTGCTTCCTGGATTTGTTTGCGTAATTCATTGTCGAAGTGATCTTTCATTGTCTGATTTTGCTGTCTAATGTCTTCCTTGATACTCCAGATCATCTGAAGCATGTATATCCTGAATTCTTTATCTGACATTCCATCTGCTGCAGCTGTTACCTCTTCTAAAGTTGGGTTGACCTGCATTGCTTGTGGTCCTTTCTTTCCTTGTCTTTTCATACTGCTTGCGTATCTTTCCTGCAGGCGCGGGAGGCGGCTCTGCTCTCTCCTTATTCCAATTGGGGTGTCATGGCTACCACGCCGGCAGGTCACTGGGCCTGTTCTGGGCGCTGGCGGCGGCTCTGTTCTGCCCCTACTCCAATTGGGGTGATGAGTGTACCACGCCGGCAGGCCACCGGGCCTGATCCGCTGGTCGGTTGCAGGTTTGCCTACCCTGCAGGCGCGGGTGGCGGCTCTACACTGCCCCTACTCCAAATGGGGTGACATGTCTGTCGTACCGGCAGGCCACTGGGCCTCTCCTGCTGGTCGGTCGCAAATCTGCCCACCTTTCGGGCACGGGTGGTGGCTCTGCTCTGCCCCTACTCCAATTGGGGTGTCGTGACTACCCCGCCTGCAGGTCGCTGGGCCTGTTCCTGGCACGGGCGGCGACTCTGCTCTGCCCCTACTCCAATTATGGTGGTGTGTGTACCACGCCAGCAGGCTCCTGGGCCTGATCCACCGGTCTGTCGCAGGTCTGCCTACCTTGGAGGCGCGGGCGGCGGATCTGCCCTGCCCCTCCTACCACGCCTGTGGACCCCTGGGCCTGATCTGCAGGTTGGTCATAGGTCTGCTCACCCTGCGGGCACAGGTGGCGGTTCCGCTACGCCCCCACTCCAATTGGGTCACGTGGCCACCACACCGGCAGGGCCTGATCCGGGCGTGGGAGAAGGATCTGCTCTGCCCCTACTCCAGTTGGGGTGATGTGTGTACCACACTGGCAGGCCACTGGGCCTGATCCGCCAGTCTGTGACAGGTGTGTTTACCTTGCAAGCGTGGGCGGCGGCTCTGCCCTGCCCCTCCTACCACGCCCATGTACCACTGGGTCGTGGGTCTGCCCACCTTGCGGGTGCGGGTGGCGGCTCCACTCCGCCCCCTCTCCAATTGGGGTCACGCGGTCACCACGCTGGCGAGCCGCTGGGCCTGCTCCGGGTGCTGGCGGCGGCCCGGTTCCTCCCCTCTGGCTTGACGACAAATTGAGGAGACTCGGGTGTCTGTGCCTCACCCCCCCCTACCAGGAGACCAACTGTTTCTGTCGCCGCTGGTATTGATGAAGTTCTCTCCTCCGCCGCTTTCTGATGACGTCAGATCTCTGCCATGTTGGTATCCTATGCGAATGGCAGCATTTCGTTCCCCTTGCCAGGCAACCAAAGCAACGGGTGAGTCCTGACCGGCCCTCAGCAGGACCCGCCCCGAGAAGCAGTTTCCGTGGGCTCCTAGCCCTGGGCCAGGGCAGTTCCGGGAGCCGGAACTCGGCCGCTCCGTGCTCAGTGTAAGCTCCTATAAGAGTAGGCTCCAAGAAGCAGTCCCCGCGGGCTCAGTTCCAGGAGCGGGAATTCGGCTGCTTAGTGCTTGGTGTATGCTCTGATAGGAGCAGGGTCCAAGAAGCAGCCTCCGCAGGCTCCCCAGCCCTGGGCCAGGGCGGTTCCGGGAGCCGGAACTCGGCCGCCCCGCTCGGTGTTCGCTCCGATAAGATCAGGTTCTAAGAAGCCCCCAGGCACTGAACCCTAGCAATCTGTCTGCAAGCCGCAGGCGAATGGCAGCCTGAAATTACCTGTTCTATGGCTGAATCCCCAATTGCTTTAAATAAAGGATCTCAGAGTAACAGATTTGTATCTGAATGTTAGTATTAATTTAGAAACTATACCTAAAGTATTTACATAGATACGCACTAACATATCCACACAATGCAAATAAGACAAGAATCAGAAGAAAAATTATGAATATATTACACTTCAGGATATATTCATCATTGCACCAAGTAGAATAAAATTGAAAGCACCATACATGGATAAAAATAAGTCATTGGCTAAATATGTTCAGGCATATCTGTCAAAGGGATTCAGGTAGCCATAAAAATTTACAACTACTTTAGAGTAGTTTTGATTTACATTTCTCTAACTGCTAGAGATGTTGAACATTTTTTCATATATTTGTTTTTAATTGTATATCCTTCTGAGAAGTATCTGTTCAGTTCCTTGGCCCATTTGTTGATTGGGTTATTTGAGGTTTTTTTGGAGTTTGGCTTTTTGAGTTCTTTATATTCCCTAGAGATAGTGCTTTATCTGATGTGCAAGTGGTAAAAATTTGCTCACAAGCTATAAGCTCTCTATTCACCTTACTGATTGTTTCTTTTTCTGAGAAGAAGTTTTTTAGTATGAATCCATCCCATTTATTAATTCTTTATTTTAATTCTTGCGCTATGATGTGGGGGAAAAACGCAGACTCATACTTGCTGGTGGGACTGCAAAATTGTGCAGCCAACATGGAAAGCAGTATGGAGATTCCTTGGAAAAATGGGAATAGAACCACCTTTTGACCCAGCTATCCCACTCCTTGGTCTATGCCCAAAGGACTTAAAAACAGCATACTACAGGGACACAGCCACAACTATGTTTATTGCAGCACAATTCACAATAACTAAACTGTGGAACCAACCTAGATACCCTTAAATAGATGAATGGATAAAGAAGATGTGGTATATGTACACAATGGAATATTACCTAGCAATAAAAGAGAGTAAAATCATGGCATTTGCAGGTAAATGGATGGCATTGAAAAAGATGATGCTATATGAAGTAAGTCAATGCCAAAAAACCAAATGCTGAATATTTTTTCTGATATAAGGATGCTGATTCATAGTGGGATTGGGAAGGGAAGAATGGGAAGATTAGACAAACTCTAGACAGGGCAAAGGAGAGAGAGGGAGAGGGAGGGAGCAAGGGAATAAAAAAAAAGATGGTGGTATGAGATGGACATCACTACCCTAAGTACATGTATGGAGAGGACACACATGGTGTGAATATACTTTCTATACAAGCAGAGATATGAAAAACTGTGCTCTATATATGTAATATGAATTGTAATGCATTCTGCTGTCATATATAATAAATTTGAAATAAAAATTTTAAAAAGAGAAATAAACAAAAAATACTACTAATAGACATTTTTTGATGACAAGGGAAATGTCCACAGACAATTATTAACAGAAAAGCAAATCACCAACAACTAAAATAACATGGTTTTATAAACCTACATACACACACACACACACACACACACATGTAATTTAATGTAAACAAGTCTACAAGAGTCTAATGTTTACTTCTGGATGATGATCTTTTCAGTGGTTTTTATTTTCCACAATTATGTTTTCCTCTTTTTTTCTTTAGTTTCTTTTTTTAATCAAAGTTTTCTTTTTCTTTCTTATTTTTTTATCCTATATGTTTTAAGTATTTGTTCTGTTTTCTACAAATTCCTAATGGAGTCAAGAGGGACCAAAAAAAAAAAAAGGAAGAATAAAAAAGGAAAAATAGTGGAATAAATATATTGCAGTGAATCTCACCTTTATGTATATTCACAAGGGACTAATTTAAAAAAAAAACTGTAAATAAGTAGCAGAAAGATCAATAGAGTAGAAGGAAGGGATCACGGAAAGGAGGAGGACAGGGAAATGGAAAGTACTGGGGATTGAATTAGAACAAATTACATTCCAAGCTTTTATAATTATGTCAAAATAAACCCTAATATTATGCATAACTAAAACAAAGTAATAATTTTTTAAAAAAGAAAATATGTGGAAAATATTTCGAAAGAAAAACAGATGATAACTGAGCTTTAAATGCTGAATAATTGCGTGCCCATCCCTTGCTATGTACAAGAAGAGCTGGTGCAGTGTTAGCAGTGTTTGTTTGCTCTGGTGGGAAGAGTTCATTTGATGAAAAGAGAATTACATAGAGAAATCTCTGCACTTATGGGCTGTGCTTTGTATACAAAGATGATGTTATTGACTCCTTGACATTGAGGAAACTTGAGTATTTCTTCATGGCTGCAATTACCCAATTTGGGAAATGAACCAGACACCATAGCTTCATCGAGATGACAGCTTAAATGTAAAGTGCTGCGGCTGCTAATTTTTTTTTTTTTTTTTTTAGTTTCTGTCGCAGGCAGTAAAGCAATAATGTGCAGTCCTAAATGTCCATTCTCTTCAAATTGTTCCTCTTTAAATAAATGGTATTTTAAATTAGAAATGTAAATCTTTCCCCCTCTCAGAACACTGTATGTGGCATCATCTTTGTCATTATAAAATAATATGTTCACAAATATAGAAAATCCTGTTTGATCAGAGTGCTGTGTAACAAGACATATTTTTCAAGTGAAAACAAGCATCAATCTTGGAATTCAAATAGCAGAATTGTGAATGCCTATTGATTAATACAGCTCATACCAATCACCACCAGGTCTCCAAATCATGTAATCCATATGTAGGATAATTCCTTATAGATGCGGGGGGGGGGGGTATGGCAGCTGTTATAAAGTATTGTGTTAATGTATCAGCATGTATCTATTAAAGATCTTTAGTATACATACTTTGCCCTCCCCCCCCCCCTTTTTAAGTCCAAAGTGCAAGTCTTGCCCTGTCCTTGGAAAACTTACATTCTACTTAGGAAAAGACACATATTCACAGATGAAAATAAAATTATAACAAAAAATTCAAGATAATACGTGTCAAGAGATGTCACAAGGCTGCATGTAATCAAATACTAACTACCTACAAATAATTTTAAGTGAGAGCATTGAAGGTTCCTGGAGTATGGAGATGCAAAATACAGGTCTGAGAAGGAAGCAGAGCTTCCTTGAATAAGTTGAAGGATATGAGCAGAAAGAACATTCCAGATGTGGAGAATACTGTGAGGCAAGATTCAGAGAAGTCAAGAATAAGGAAAATATAATAGCTGGTATGCCCTGCATGGTCACTATGAGTCATACACTGTCATCTCATTTAATCCTCCTAAGACTAAGAGATTGGTACAAATATGAACTTGTTCATAATAATCCTGCTTAATCTGGCCTCCCTACCATTCCCATTCTCTATCACTCTCTGTCATATTAGTCTGATTCACTTGCTTTATGACACTTTCATTTTAAAAAATTATATCACTTATTATTTTTTAACTCATTTAACACATTAATGTAAACTTCAAGAGGGCTGGGACTTGTTCAGTCATCATATCACTAGTATCTGAAACAATTCTTGGACAAGAATCACACATGGTGTGTACTTGTACATAGTATCATCCTTTTGTACAAATGAAGACTCTAATGCAGTGAGAGGTTCAATAACTAGCCCAATACCACACAGCCAGGATTTGAACTCAGGGTACTCTTTATTCTAAAATTACATGCACAGCACCCCTCAAAAAACCATTGGAAAACAACAAGTAGCTCCTTTTCAAAAGCACATGAATTTTCATGGTTTTTTATTTCTTTATTATTCATTGCATTCTAATAGAGAATAAAACTGAAATTTTTCCATTTCATTTAGTGTCCATGAAGACACTGATTTTCAGGTTATGATTTCTGAATTTTATTATAAGATATTCTCGCATATAAATAGATTTGGGGAAAATTAATGTTATCTGTTCATGCTGCAGAGGTTAGAATGAAGAACTCTAAGCCTAAAACTAGGCATCTCTGATGAAAGAGATATCTAGAGAAGGATCCAGGGAGAATAACATATACAACTCTGCACACTGAATAAGGAGAAATGATGCTCAGAAAGTCAAGCAAAAATGTAAGCTAAAGCAAGAGATAGGACACTGTAGTTCCAAAGGAGTGGGATTTACTTTTTATGCACATAGAGGAGATAGTTGAAGATGGGAGAGTAGAAGTAGCTCCTAAGTTCACTGCAGCTGTAACAAGAGACCAAAGAACTAAGAGCTAAATCATGCAATAGGTGTGCATAAAGGAAGCAACAAAGAGAGAGAGAGAGAGAAAGAGAGAGAGAGAGAGGCCCTGTGGAGAACCACAGAAGGAATGACACCACCTCATTATCTAATTTTATGCAGATGTATTTTACAAAGCCTCTTTTTTTAAATTTTTAATTGATTTTTTAAAAATAAATGACAGCAGAATGCATTACAATTCTTATTATACATATACAGTACAATTTTTCATGTATCTGGTTGTATATAAAGTATGTTCACACCTATTCGTGTCTTCATTCATGTACTTTGGATAATGATGTCCATTGCATTCCACCATCCTTGCTAAACCCCTATCCCCCTTTTCCCTCCCACTTCTCGACCCTATCTAGAGTTCTTCTATTCCTCCCATGCTCCTGCTCCCTTCCCCACTATGAATCAGCCTCCTTAAAGAAAACATTCGGCATTTGTTGTTTTGGGATTGGCTAACTTCACTTAGCATTATCTTCTCCAATGCAATCCATTCACCTGCAAATGCCATGATTTTATTCTCTTTTATTGCTGAGAAATATTCCATTGAGTATATATGCCACATTTATTTTCATCCATTCATCTATTGAAGGATATCTAGGTTGGTTCCACAATTTAGCTATTGTGAATTGTGCTGCTATAAACATTGATGTGGCTGTGTCCCTGTAGTATGCTGTTTTTAAGTCCCTTGAGTCTAAATCTAGGAGAGGGATAACTGGGGTAAATGGTAGTTCCATTCCCAGTTTTCCAAGGAATCTCCATACTGCTTTCCATATTGGCTGCACCAATTTGCAGTCCCACAGGCAATATATGAGTGTACCTTTTTCCCCATATCCTAGCCAACACTTATTATTGTTTGTCTTCATAATAGCTGCCATTCTGACTGGAGTGAGATGATCTCTTAGAATAGTTTTGATTCGAATTTCTCTAGCAAATAGAGAAATACAAAGCCTTTTTAAACGTAATGTTGTATGTACTTTTTTTCACATTCCAAATCCAGTTTCTTTGGAGATAAATATTGACAGACATTCAGTTTTTCTTGCCCTCTCTGCCATGTTAATAGTAAATAGTGATTATTTGGACATATAATTGTGTGTTGAGTTTAATTATGACACAATTTAAAATTTTTGGATGGTCAAATATCACATATTCACCAAAATTTGCACAGCACATACTGACTAAAAGAAAACTATGCAAGCTCCAATAATTTCTCTTGATAATCGTTAACCATACACATTGCATTTAAAAATTATTTCAGCAGATATTCAGTATCAACAGACTGTAATTCCCTAGCAAGGTATAAAATAGGAATTAATACTATTGCTAAACTATCATCTAGGATGATATATAAAGCACTTTACATAATAGCAGACTAAGTATCATAAAATATTAGTCAAGGACTTACATAGTCATTAATACTACTCTTTAACAAAAGGCAATTTCACAGCCTCATTTACCAACTGGAATATCCTAAGTCTATTTAATAATTATGCTTTTTATTCAGCTCCGTAAATTCCATTTAGTGCTTTTTGGTAATTTCTTAACACTGGTGCCCTGGATGTTGTTAAATTGCATTAGAAGCTTTATAAATATTATAAGAAAGATATATTTTGTGTATATTTTTAACTATAGGTGATTTGACTTGTATTGTGGCAACTGCTTTTTAAATACTTATTATATGTTTAGAATTTATTTTATTGCAATTAATTTTTAACCTCTATGTGTTGCAACATCTCTTATGATGTTAGTTGTATAAATAGAAGGATGTGCGGAACTGAGGTTTGTGGTCAGCCCTAACTCTCCTCACATTGTTTTGGCCCAAGGCAGGCCTGAGGAAGAAATCATTTCAGGTAGATTAGAACCCAGATAAATAGCTATAAAAGTCTTGCAACAGTTTCTCCTCTTTAAAAATATATGTCTCCAATGCTTTTCAATGTGGTAAAGTATCAGAGTAAACAATTTTATTAAGCATGTTCAAGCACATTTTGGAGAAAGTACACTTGGCTGAAAATTATAAGCATGTTTCTGCATCAGCTTTTTTTAAATTTAAGAATAATTTTTCAATTAGCTAAGCCCACTGCTCCATACTAAAATTTAGTTTGGGTGAACAGCAGTTAGATTGGATATTCAGAATTACAGCTCCTGGAAGTTCTTAAAAGGTTACCTACTCCTTCTCCCTGTACTTATGCAATTAAAATTGCACTAATATGGAATGAAAGGACAGAAAGGGGAAAGTAGATTTATTGAAGACAAACAATAGGCCAAGCATGATTGGTACAAAGATTAATAAATCAAGTCCCCTATGTCAATGAGCATACAGACTTATTTCGTTTACAGAAATATGGAAAAAAAATCACTGAAATAATGCATGTAACAGTTTTTGCAGTGTCTGGAACACAAGTGCTCAGTAAATAATAATCCTAATTTTAGCTCCTAATAAATTTCTTACCCTGTGCAAGGAGTCACCAAGCTAACACACATAGTAGTCCAAAGAAAACAAGGCAGGCATCTTGTATTTGCTCACAATTGTAACCCAACTCCAGGTCCAGTTCACATTTTGATGTGAAGGATCTGAAGTCAAGGAAATTTCGTTAATCCCGAAAAAGCATTAATAACCATGTAGTGACTAACAGTGTGGATCCCGTCTCCAAACTGTTTGATTTCCAGTCAATACATTACCAACTAGCTGTGCCTTTATTAGTAAAACAGGGATGTGGTTAGATCATAAGACTGTTTTGAGAGTTGATGAATTTATAAGAATTGATACTTGTAAAGTGTCTGACACAGAGAAAGCCTTTAATAAATCCGGAGATTTATTGTTTTTTATCCTATATGTGTTGAATGTTTATAGGGCAAAGTACTAGGTATTCTGGGAGTATGCTCTTGCTCTCAGCCATATCCACACCATTCTCCTGCATCCTCTCTGTCAGTCACACCAGTTCTCTTTTTCCTCATCTTTTGACCACCATTGTTTGCTTCTCCTACCCCTGCACCCTCACTCACATGGCTCCTTCTCCCCAGAAAACTCTATTCTTTCATCTTCATACAATTCGTATTAATTCCTTATATTCAGGTCAACTAACCCTTTCTCTAAGAAATTCCCTGATTCTTTAGTTCAAACTTTGCTTCTTTGCAACTTGTTCTCATAGAACTGAGTTCCTTCACTGTACTAATCTTGCTTTGCAATTGTTAACATGATGTTTTTGACATTGTCAGTCTTCTCTACTAAAAAATATCATGATGAAGAAAGGCATCTTTATTTGCTCACAACTGTAACCCAACTCCAGGCCCAGTGCACAGTGAAGTGCACAGTAATCCTTTAATATTTACTAAAAGAATGTGTGATGGTACTTACTGTATCCTCATTTGAATAACACAGAATGTTCTGCTTTAAGAGTCTCCTGTAGGGCTGTAGGGCAGTGGTGGAGGCTTATCTAGCATACACAATAATCTGAGTTTGATCCCCAACAGCTTTCCTCTGCCAAGCTCTTCCTCCATGATGTTTCTTCCTTGGACCGAGCTGAGCATGGATTGAAACCTCTGACACTGAGAGCCAAAATGAATCTTTCCTCCTCCAAGTTGTTCTTGTTAGGTATTTTGGTCAAAGTGATGAAAAGCTAACCAGTGTATAAATAAAATCAACTGTAGCATTTATTTTCTGTCTCCATTTCTAAGCCACATGATTCTGAAATTGGGTATCACCAGCCTTACACATTCTTGTAGTAAGACCCTCAGAATTTATTCCCTTAAATAGCTTCAAAGCTGCATCCTCAACTGTCTATATATAGACTATCTCAGTTTTGATCCATTTTCTCATTCTGTAACCTCAAGCTATAACAAAATGTCACACTCAAGACTTTGACTATATGTCCTGAATTGGAAACATGTGGATTCTGTATTATAGAAAACAATTATTAAGAGATCTCCAAGAAAAAGGCTTTCACCCTCTAATGGTTTTTGTGCTGATCATTATATCTGTTAGCAGTAAATCCATACCCCTTAAATGTGATTTACTAAATTATGAAATTACATAAAAGGTTAAAATTATACTATATTTGGTTAGAATTTTTAAAATAGTGCACAAGATTATAACATAAAAAGTAAAATATTTTATTCTCAAATGATCTCCTCTTCCATTACCAGACACAATGTTTTAAATAGTTTACTTCCTTTTACAATGATTAATACTATACTTTAAATATCATGATTTTAATTATAATTCTCAATCACTTTCAGATAGTATCTACCCACTTATCACTATGAAAAATAAAATATCTTAACTATACTCTCTCAACCCTCCCCTTATTTTTCTTTTTGATTTTTGTTAATTATATTACATCATTTCAAATTTTTCTATTAGCTACTTTTTATCATAAAATAGTAACGTCAGGCCTGATTCAATGAATATATATTATCTACCTATTGTATTATATTGCACAGTATCTACTTACTAGGCATTATATAAAATAAGGGAATTAGCATATCTCTATTTACAACTCTGCTACCTGCTTTCTGTTAACTTATATTAGGTAAGCAGTTATTCATGTTGTCAATATCTGTGATAGTTAAATTCTGTTCTATATTTATTTTTGCTTTCTACATTTTATCTACAGATAAATTAAATTTTAGAAAACAACACACAACACATACATAAAATATTATTATTATTATTATTATTATTATTATTATTATTATTTAGGCAATGTTTTTACTAAGGAATTAATAAAGAAGATGATTTCCAGGTCTTTGTAAGATAACGGCACCTAGATTTGAATCACCAAAAAAATTGGAGATGGAAAGAGCAAGGAATATTATCCAGAATACACACCAAAAGCAGAATTAGGCAACAGAGAAACTAAGATGTGAGTAAGGAAACCAACCCCAGACACCAGGAAAGGCAGCTCCTGAACATACTACATGGATGTAGAAATGTCCCCCAAAAAACTCATGTTTTGAAAGCATGTTCAATCTTATCCAGAAAGGTTCAGAGGTGAGGTATTTGATTTTTTTTGTACATGACAGTAGACTGTGTTTTTACATATTATACATATATGGAGTACAACTTCCTGTTCTTCTGGTTGTACATGATGTGGAATTACATTGGTTGTGTATTCATATATGAACATATATGAGCATAGAAAAATAACGTCCAATTCATTCTATTAACTTTCCTACTCCCAATCACCTTCCCTTCACTCCATTCCCCTTTGTCTAATCCAAAGTACTTCTATTTTTCCTTAACTACCCACCCCTCCTGCCCACCGCAGCCTCCTTATGGTGAGTTATCATCCACATATTAGAGAGAACATTCGGCCTTTGGTTTTTTTGAAACTGGCTGATCTCACTTAGCATGGTAGTCTTCAGTTCCATCCATTTACTGACAAATGCCATACTTTCATTTATCTTTATGGCTGAGTAATATTCCATTGTGTATGTATACCACATTTTCTTCATCCATTCATCTGTTAAAGGGCACCTAGACTGCTTCCATAGTTTACATATTGTAAATTGAGCTGCTATAAACATTGATGTGGCAGTAGGCTGATTTTAAGTCCCTTGGGTACATACCAAGGAATAAAATAACTGAGTCAAATAGAGGCTCCATTCCAAGTTTTCTGAGTAACCTCCATACTGCTTTTAAGAGTGGTTTCACCAATTTGCAGTCCCACCAGCAATGTATGAGTGTACCTCTTTCTCTACATCCTTGCCAACAATTATTACTTTTATTCATGATAATTGACATTCTGACTGAAGTGAGATGAAATCTCAGTATAGTTTTATGGGGCTTTTAAGCAATGATGAGAGATGCAGCCTCATTAGTGGATTACTCCAATTCATAGATTAATAATTTGAATGGACTACTGTGTAGTAACTGTTTGCTGGTGAGTCGTGGCTAGAGGAAGGTCACTGAGGCCCTGGAGATTTTATCTTGTTTCTAACTCTCTAATTCTCTCCCTCTCTTTCTTTCTCTCTCTCTCTCTCTCTCTCTCTCTCTCTCTCTCTCTCTCTCTCTCTCTCTCCCTCCCTCCCTCCCTCCCTCTCTCTCTCTCTCCCTCTCCCTCTCCCTCTCTCCCAGTCTGTCATGAGTTGATCAGCTTTCCTCCTCCACTCCTTTCTGCCATGATGTTTTGCTTCACTCCAGGCCCAGAGCAGTGAAGTGAGCTGATTATGGACTACACAGCTCTGATTTTGAGCCGAAAATAAACTTTTCAACCTCTAAGTTGTTCTTGTTAAGTTTGGTCACAGAAATGTCTCTCAACCCTTCCCTTATTTTTCTTCTTGACTATCAGATTATTTCTTCTTGAACCAGATGGCCTTTTCAAGGATATTTGTATGGCAAACAACTATGGAAGATAGAGATAGTAAGTCTCTCTAGAGCAAAAAACAGCATGCTTATTGCCCAATCAGAATTTAAGTTCATAAGGTTCGAGATCCCCACCCTAAAATCCAACCCACTTCACATGCACATATTCTATGACCCACTATACACTGCATTATAGAAATTGGGACTTGGAGAACCAGCACAAAAACTACCAATACTCTAGTCATTGATACTGCAATACTCCCTCCTTCACCATTAGTCCAGGAATCTTGTGTCTCATAAAACTGTATCAGGTTAGCTTATAAGTAGAGAAAATCTGTGTCTTCACCATTCTCAACAGTAAAAGATGGGCTTTGAGAAGAGAGGGAAAAAAGTGGGAAGTTCCAATGGTGGCAAACACAGGTAACATTAGCTGGGGTTCCACCACAGAAAGAGACTAAATTACTTTGAGTGAAAAAAAATGGAGAGATCTTCAACCTTGACTTTCCTAGAAAGTCAAGAGGAAGGAGCAAGGAAAGTATGCATGACTAGATGTGAAACTTGGGGAAGGTGCCAATCTGAGAAAGGAGGCAGGTAGAAATTAAAGTACCTTTTGGACACTGGTTAGTAAATAGAAATAAGAAAGTAGAAGAAGAATAGAGTCACACTGAATCAAGATAGTATAAGGAATCAGAAGATGCACCATAAAAAATGTAAGAGGTGCACTCAAAAAATAAATAAAGGCCCCTTCTCTCTATAGCGACAAAGAAGGGAAAAATTAAAACTCAGGTAAACCTAGTAAGTCATCCATATCCCTTCCTAACCTAATATCCTCTTTTCCAGTGTGCATGCAAAATTGACATCTATTAGTTTCCAAAACAAAATAAAAAAGGAGAAAAAATAGAGAAAGCAGAACAACTTTAATAACTCTAATAACTATAAATAATGAAAATAGTATTTTCTGGACACAGTGTAATAAAATTCAAATTAATAACAAAATCATAAAAACAAAAACATTCTTTCACTTAAAAAACCCAGGGAGATCCAAGATGGCTGGCTAGAGGGGGATTGCATTCTGTGTCACTCCCTGATCTGGGATTCAAGCAGTGGGAATACTGTTTCTCTATGAGTTATTAATGGACGCCCGACAGCTGCTCCCGCACAGGAATCCCTGCCACAGTGCCTGTGCAGGTCCCCAGGCCACGGCACTAGCTCAGGACCCAGAGCCACTTGCCCATGCAGGACCTCCTGCTGCCACACCCAAGCAGGACTCCTGGCATCAGCACAGGTGCAGGACCCCTGACCACCCACCTACACAGGAATCCTAGCTGCTGCTCCCACACAGGACCTCTGGCCACTGTCAATGTGCAGGACCTTTGGCCACCACTTCCATGAGGACCCCATTTACCTATATGGGGCTCCCTGGCCCCCTCACCTCCATCTTGGGATAAAGCAACCACTGCCATAGTCCCCTACACGCAGTGGCCTGCACCTAGGGACACTGAACAGGGTCTGGAGACAACCACCAGCCACAATACTGCACGTCACAGAGTTGCATCTCTGAACCAATGTCCAATACCACCACCCAACCCAACCTGACCTGACGTCCCATCTCTGAAAGCACCCACCTCCATCTTGGGACACCTTTGTTGCAATCTTTAGTTGGGGCAATTCCCCGATTGGGACACCGGCTGGGGTCTAGAAACAATATCAAGGTAGCTGTAGTCCCCAACTCCTGCCTCTCCCTCGAAGCCACTACACCAGCACAGTGTTTGCAGCTACACAGCTGTTCCATAATTCACAAAACCTGGGCCTGAACTGCCCAATACAAAATAGCTCTCCCTGACAGGTGTGCAGCTCCCAGAGTGCAGACCACAAGACCTCTAGAGAGAAAGGTTTTTGATTGAGAAGTAGAAAAGGACCAGGTGAATGAGATATAGTTTAGAGACTAAATTAGAAACCAGAAATTGTGAGATCTACAGGTGCTATAAAGTGATAAGACCAGGTGCCCACATCACATGAGTAGGCCCCAAAGGAGATCCTTGGGGTGCAGTCTCTCATCAGGGAAGGCAGGTGCTATATCCCATGTCCAGGAATTTCACATCCAAGCAACCCTTCCACCCTAATAACTTTCACCATCCTGAGGGGGGAAATACCAGCAAACAACAGACAATCCCTCCTATTGGATGAGAAGCAAAGCAGGAAAGATACTGAATTCCATAGAAAACAACCCTTGTATTTTCCTTCGAGATTTTTTTTGTTTTCTCTGTTTTTTTCTTTCTTTTTCTCTCTCTTCTCCCACCCTCACATTCCCCAACTTTTGTGAAACCAAGAACTTTTCATGGATTAGGCTACTTAGGACTGGGATGTCAGAATAGTATATTACAGTTGTGTTATATATTATTTTTATCTCCTATTTTTACATTTTTTATTTTTCTTAAGTTTGTTTTTTGTACTCTCTCTTTTCTTCTGTTACTAGCCAACTTTTTTAGATTCCTCTTTCTGGCTCCTTAAGATCGCATAACTCTATAAATTCACCTCCTACCTCCTTAACATATCATCCTATATTCCACCCTCAGTTCTCTTTTTTTCCACTGTCAGAAACTGTAAACCCTCTTGCAAACCTACTGTTTATATTATAGATAATAACTGAATTCACCATTTATATATATATTGTGACAAAACCATAAACATCTTAATAGGAGCTATTTGGTTTAAGGCTGTATAATGTTTGTATTGAGATCTGTTAATAATGAAATATTGTTCTCCCCCTTTAAGAGCAAGTATTAGAACCATTCAGGGACTATAAGCCTATAGTGTAAAAACTGAAACACCTTGGATCTGCAGTGCTAGTAGGGAAGACACACAAATAACATGAAAAAAGAAGGGAAGAAAGTACCTCAAACAAACCAAGGTATTACATTATTAGAATTCATGGCTAGCTAGTACAGCAGAAGAAAGAGTAAGAGTTCAGGATGTACATAATTAAAATGTTCTGTGAACTAAAGGATTATATAAGAGAGCAAATGCAGGCAGCAAAAGATCATTTTGATAAAGAGCTACATAAGCAAATATAGGAAGCAAAGATTACTTCACTAAGGAGATGGAGGTCCTGAAAAAAAGCCAAACAGAAATCTTAGAAATGAAGGAAACAATAAACCAAATTAAAAATTCAACAGAAAGCATCATCAACAGATTAGGTCACTTGGAATACAGGACCACAGATAATAAAAACAAAATATATAAACTTGAAAATAAAGTTGACCTCACATTGAAGACAGAATGAGCAGAACATTCAAGAATTAAGGGATAACATTAAATGACCAAATTTAAGAATTACTGGGATAGAGAAAGGCATAGAGTTACAAACAAAAGGAATGAATAATCTATTCAATGAAATAATATCAGAAATTTTTCCAATTACATAGAATGAGTTGGAAAATCAAATACAACAGGCTTACAAGACACCAAATGTACAGAAGCACAACAGATCTACACCAAGTCACATTATAATAAAAATGCCTAGCATACAGAATGAAAATTTCAAAAGGCACAAGAGAAAGGAATCACAGTACATATAGGAGGAAACCAATTAGGATATCTGCAGATTTTCCAACCCAGACCCTGAAAACTAGAAGATCCTGGAATAACATATACCAAGCTCTGAAAAAAAAATGGATACCAAGCAAAAATCTTGTATTCACCAAAATTAAGCTTTAGATTTGACAATGAAATAAAAACCTTCCATGATAAAAAAAAAAGTTAAAAGAATCTACAACTAGAAAGCCTGCACTATAGAATATGCTCAGCAAAAATATTTCATGAGGAGAAAATGAAAAACAATAATGATAATCAGCAAACGGAGGTATTACAATAAAGGGAAAAACCAATCAAAGAAGAAATCAAGTCAAGTTAAATACCAAAAATAAACAAAAATGACCAGGAATAAAAATCATGTCTCAATAAAACCCTGAATGTTAATGGCCTGAACTCATCAGTCAAAAGACATAGACTGGCAAATTGGATTTAAAAAAAAAAGAGCCAATAATATGCTGCTTTCAAGAGACTCATCTCATAGGAAAAGACATCCACAGACTGAAGGTGAAAGATTGGGAAAAAACATACCACTCACTTGGACTACAGAAACAAACAAGGGTTTCTATCCTCATATCAAATAGTCTTCAAGCAAAAATTAATCAAAAGGGATAAAGAAATATATTACATATTGCTTAAGGGAACCATACAACAATAAGCCAAAACAATTATAAATATATATGCCCCAAATAATGGAGCATGTACATTCATCAAACAAACTCTTTTCAATTTCAAGAGTCAAACAGACCACAACACAATAATAACACACCTCTTTCATTATTGGATAGATCTTCCAAATAAAAGCTAAACAAAGAAACTATAGATTTCAGAAATACAATCAATAACTTAGAATTAACCAACATATATAGAATATTTCATCCATCAATGAGTGAATGCACTTTCTTCTCGGCAGCACATGGATCCTTCTCTAAAATAGACCATATATTATGCTACAAAGCAACTCTTGGCAAATACAAAAAAGGAGAGATACCACACTATATTCTATCAGATCATAATGGAATGAAATTACAAATCAATTATAAAACAAAAAATAAAATCTCCTCCAACACCTGGAGACTAAATAATATGCTATTGAATGAACAATGGATTACAGAATACATCAAAGAGGAGATTAAAAAATTTTAGAGGTAAACGAGAACACTGATAAAACAAATCAGAATCTCTGGGACACTATGAAGACAATACTAAGAGGAAAGTACATTGCATGGAGTTCATTCTTTAAAAGAAGAAAAAGTCAACAAATAAATGACATCACACTTCATCTCAAAGCCCTAGAAAAAGAAGAACAAATCAACACACAAAGCAGTAGAAGACAGGAAATAATTAAAATCAGAGCTGAAATCAATGAAATTGAAATAAAACAAACAATTGAAAAACTTGACAAAACAAAAAGTTTGTTCTTTGAAAAAAATAAATAAAATTGATAAACCCTTAGCCATACTAATGAAGAGAAGGAGAGAGAAAATTCAAATTGCTAAAATCTGTGATGAAAAAAGAAATATGACAAACACTACAGAAATACAGAAGATAATTAGAAATTATTCTGAAAATTTGTACTCTAATAAAATAGTAAACATCAAAGGCATCAACAAATTTCTAGAATCATATGATTTATCCAACTGAATTAGGATGATACACATGAGTTAAACAGATTATCAAGCAATAAAGTAAAAGATGCCCATCAGAAGCCTACCAATCAAGAAAAGCCCAGGACCAGATGGATACACAGCTGAGTTCTACAAGACCTTCAAAGAAGAACTAATACCAATACTCCTCAAATTATCCCATGAAATAGGAAAAGAGGGAACACTTTCAAATTCATTCTATGAGGCCAATATCACCCTGATCCCAAAACCAGACAAAGACACATCAAAGAAAGAAAACTTTAGATCAATATCTCTAATGAACATAGAACAAAAATTTTCAATCAAAATTCTGGCAATTCAAATATAAAAACATATAAAAAAGATAGTGCACCACAATAAAGTGGGGTTCATCCCAGGGATGCAAGGTTGGTTCAACATACAGAAATCAATAAATGTAATTCATCACATTAACAGATTTAAAGATAAGAATCATAGGATCATCTCGGGATGGGGTTGTGGCTCAGTGGTAGAGCACTCACCTAACACATACAAGATGCTGGCTTTGATCCTCAGCACCACAATAAATAAAATAAAGGCATTGTGTCCAACTACAACTAAAAAATTACTTTTAAAAAAGAATCATATGATCATCTCAATAGATGCAGGAAAAGCATTTGACACAATACAGCACCCCTTCATATTCAAAACACTAGAAAAATTAGGGATAATAGAAACATATCTCAACATTGTAAAAGCTATCTATGCTAATCCCAAGGCAAACATCATTGTAAATGGATAAAAATTGAAAGCATTCTCTCTAATAACTAGAACAAGACAGGGATGCCCTCTTTCACCACTTCTATCTAACATAGTTCTCAAAACTCTAACCAGAGTGATTAGACAGATGAAAGAAATTAAACGGTTACAAATCAGAAAAGAAGAACCTAAAGTATCGTTATTGCTGATGACATGATTCTATACTTAGATGATCCAAAATATTCTGCCAGAAAACTTCTAAAACTAATAAATGAATTCAACAGAATCTAAAATCAATACTCATAAAGCAAAGGCATTTCTGTACATCAGTGACAAATCCTCTGAAAGAGAAACTAGGAAAACTACCCCATTTACAATAGCCTCAAAAGAAAAAAAAACTTGAAATCAACTTAACAAAAAGGGGAAAGTCCTCTAGAGAATGCTAAAGAAGGAAATTCAAAAGGACCTTAGAAGATGGAAAGATCTCCCTTGTTCTTTGTTAGGCAGAATTAATATTGTCAAAATGACCATACTATCAAAAGCACTATACAGATTTAATGCAATTCCATTCAAAATCCCATTGAAATTCCTCAAAGAAATAGTAAAGGCAATCATGACATTCATCTGGAAAAATAAGAGACCCAGAAGAGCCAAGCAAGAAGAGTGAAGCAGGTGGCATCACTATATCAGACGTTAAACTATACTATAGAGCAATAATAGTATAGAAAAATGGCATGGGATTGGCACCAAAATAGACTTGTAGATCAATGGTACAGAATAGAGGACACAGAGACAAACTCACATAAACAGTTTTCTCATACTGGACAAAGTCGCCAAAAATATACATTAGAGAAAAGATAGCCTCTTCAACAAATGGTGCTGAGAAAACTGAAATTCCTTATGCAGCAAAATGAAATTAAGTCCCTATCTCTCACCATGCAAAAACTCAAAGAGGATCAAAGACTTAGGAACTAAACCAGAGACTCTGTGCTTAATAGAATAAAAAGTAGGCCCAAATCTTCATCATGTTGGATTAGGCCCAACTTCCTTAACAAAACACCTGTAGTGAAAGTAATAAAATCAAGAATCAATAAATGGGATGGATTCAAACTGAAAAGCTTCTTCTCAGCAAAAGAAATAATCAGTGACGTGAAGAAAGCCTACAGAATAGGAACAAATTTTTACCACATACACATCAGATAGAGCACTAATCTCTAGGATATATAAAGAATTCAAAAATCATAACACCAAAAAAAAAACCCCAAATAACCCAATGGGCTAAGGAACTGAACAGACAGTTCTCAGAAAATGATCAATAAATAATTGAAAAAAATGTTCAACATCTCTTAGCAATTAGAGAAATGCAAATCAAAACTGCTCTAAGATTTCATCTCACTTCAGTCAGAATGGCTTAAGTCTTAAGTTATTAAGAATTCAAACAACAGTAAGTGTTGGCAAGGATATCAGGGGAAAGACACGCTCATACATTGCTGGTGGAAGTACAAATTGGTGCAACCAATCTGGAAAGCAGTATGGAGATTCCTTGGAAAACTTGGAGTGGAACAACCATTTGACCCAGCTGTCTCACTCCTTGGTTTATACCCAAAGAACTTAAAAGCAGCATACTACAGTGACGCAGCCAAGTCAATGTTTATAGCAGCACAATTCACAATAGCTAAATTGTGGACCCAAACTATATGCCCTTGAATAGATGAATGAACCTGTGGTATGTATACACAATGGAATATTACTCAGCATTAAAAGAGAATAAAATTATGACATTTTCAGGTAAATGGATGAAGTTGGAGAATATCATGCTAAGTCAAGCCAATCCCCAAAAAACAAAGGCCAAGTATTTTGTCTGATAAGTGGATGCTGATCCATAATGGGCATGGGAGTAAGCATGGGAGGAATGGAGGAACTTTGGATAGGGCAAAGGGAAGAGGAAGGGAGGGGGCATGCGGTTAAGAAAGATAGTAGAATGAGATGGACATCATTACCCTAGGTACACGTATGAAGACATGAATGATGTGACTCTACTTTGTGTACAACCAGAGAAATGAAAAATTGTGCTCCATTTGTTACTATGAATTGAAATGCATTCTGCTGTGATGTATAGCAAATTAGAATAAATAAATATTTTTTTTTAAAAAGAGAGAAAACCCTATTAAATAACTCTTGGGTGAAAGAAAAAATGTAAAGGTAAATAAAGAATTTCCAAATAACATAACTATCCAAAGCAGTGGGATGCAACTAAAGTTGTGCTCAGAGAAAAATACATGGCTTTATTCATATTTAAATTAATAAAAATGAAATAACATAAATAAGACTCACTTCTAATTCAAAGGTAGAAAGAGAACAAAAGAATAACCAAAGTGGAAAATAAAGAAAATAAGAAAAATAAGAAAAAATTAATGGAATTAGAATAACAAAAAGAAGTCAACTAATAAATAAGTTTGGTTCTTTGAAATTTTTAATAAAATACATGCAACCAGTAGGTAAACCAGAAAAAAAAAACATGAGAAATTACTTGTACTCAAAACAAGAAATGACAAGGAGGAAATAATCAGAGAAAAAAAATTATCATAAGATATTACTCTATACAGATAAACTTAAAAACACAGAAATTGATATCAAAATAATAGAAATGACTTTGAAGGAAGAAATGAAACTATAAAAGTTGTTCAAAACTACAAAAGTCCAAGAGATTTTCTCAGGTGAAATCAAATAATTCCAATATAAACTATTGCTGAGTAGGAACATAAAGAAAAGTTTACAAACACTTCTGCTTTTTTCTGAAATTAGAATAATATTTATACCTAACCTGGTAAAAACTACACAAGAAAAAAAAAGGCTGAAGTCGAACTTTATTTATGAACATACTAATTTTCAAATGCTGCTGTAACAACATGTCACAAACCAGCTTAACAACATAAACTTATTTATTCACAGTTCTGGGGGCTAGAAGTTCAAGACAAAGATGTCCACAGGTTTGATTTCTCCTAGGTGTCTGTTCTTGGCTTGCAGGTGTGCATCTCACTGTGTCCTCATATCACCTTTTTTTCTGTGCCCATATCTCAGATGTCTCTTCCTCTTGTTATGAAGACAACCAGTCCCATTGGATTAGGTCCCAACTCTTACAACCTTCTTTAGTTTTGTCTCTTTAAAGGCCAATTTCTGAACAGTGACATGGGCGGGGGGTTGGGGGGTTGTTATGGCTGCAATATACATTGGGGGAAACATAAAAAAATGTACAAATCATTCATGGCACAGAAAAAAAAAGATAATATATCCTTTATTGCAAAATACAGTATATTCTAGGACTAAATTCATCAGCCAAAAATGACAGGCTGTTTCCCTTTGATATGAGCAGTCTCATCCCTAAGAATCTATTTTGAAGATGTTTCCCCACATACATAAAACAGCATCTGCACAGTTATTGATTGAAGTGTTTTGTAATAAGAATGAAAACAAATCAAATGTCCATCAGTAGGAGACTATATACATCTACATCTATGTTACATATACAAAACTATGGTATATCTACAACAATGAAGCCATAAACAAAATGAGAAAGATCTCAACATGATGACATTGAATAGTCTTCAGGATATGTTGTTATATGAAAAAACAAGTTGCAACATGGTGTACTTACCATGCTACACTTTGTATAAGAAAGGAGGGGAGAAAACATATATGCACATAAACATAAGTATATGAGAAAAAAAAGAAAATATATACACAGTAACAGCAAGAAGGTAGAGATAGAGAGTATAGACACACATACATATTCTTGCTCATTTTTGAAAGCAAGGACGTCTATAAAATGAGGTAAAAGAGAGTAGGGGATCTGGACATAAATTTGGCTTCTCTGAGTATGTCTTCAAATATAACTTTGACTTTAAAATCATTTCAATATTTTACTAATTGAAAGAATAATTTTAAGACAAAAAAGCACACTCTAAAGTTGAGAAAATGAAACAAATGAACCTAACTGTGCATTAAATTGATAATATAGTCAACTAGAGGAATTTCAAGCTTCTTATAAATGAAGTACTCTGTTCATTCTTTATGTAATATATCCTAAAGATAATAAAAAAAAGCAAAGGAAGTTTAAATTTCTCTCAATAAGTTTGTTTTTTATAGCAGTAATGATGTAGTAATTTCAAAAATAACCAAAACTAAATTCTGCTGTTCTAAATAGCGTGTCAGATTTAAATTTTGGTATTTCCTCAAAAATGGCCGATTTGTGAGGGACAAGCAATATAATAAGGAGAGGGGGCATATGAGTAGGGGCAAAAGCCAAATCCTTCATCAGTATGAGAAAAAAGAAGAAAACTGTAAAATCTTTTCTTTTTTACCTTGAGTCAAAAAAATTCTAAGGCTAAGAGGGACTGGAAATTAACCAAAAAAAAAAGGCTCATTTTAGCCCAGGAGCTCAGGGCCAGTCTGGGCAATGTAATTAGACCCCAACTTTTTAAAAACAGAGGCAGAAGAGAACTTACAGAGCTTAACTAATGTACTAGAACTTACTAGCTTAACTAATGTATCTGCTTTGGAGGGCATGGCACTCCGTGATTCCATTTCCTGGCTACATGAAATTATTCTAACATAGAAAGACATCTCTTATTTTCCTAAATAAGAATGAATGATGGGCTGGGGTTCTGGCTTGGAGGTAGAGTGCTTGCCTAGCATGCGTGAGGCACTGAGTTCTATCCTCTGCACAGATAAAATAAAATATAAAGATATTGTGTCCACCTGTCACTAAAAAATAAATATTTAATAAAGAAATTAATGATAAAAATTAAGCAATGTCTCCATATTTATTTGGATGTGAAATCCAATAAAATTAATCCATACCTGTGGCTTTCCAGAGTTATCTTTTTTTAATATCTTATTTTTTAGTTGTAGTTGGACACAATACCTTTATTTTATTTATTTATTTATTTATTTTTATGTGGTGTTGAGGATTGAACCCAGGGCCTCCCTTGTGCTAGGTGAACACTCTACCTCTGAACCACAGCCCCTGCCCCTAGAGTTATCGTTCTATTTTGAAAGTCACACATATCACACAAAAAATAGGTATAGAATAAGTGAATATTTGGGGTGATAGGGATTAGAAAACAGATTAAGAATGAAATTATTTAAAAATGATTAAGAAAGATTGCATATAATTTAATTTTTTAATTCTAAAATTCCAAAATGAGATATACTCCATTTTATTTTATTTTACTTAGTTATATTTTGGAAAGTTGAGCACAATTGAGAAGCCAAATACATTTTAATGTAGGTGCCAAAAGGTGAATGCACTTGTAGACTTCAAGAAGAAAAACAGTAGGAGGGCAAGGTGGCTCAAGCCTGTAATCCCAGCAGCTCTAGAGGCTGAGGCAGGAGGACCACAAGTTCAAAGCCAGCCTTAGCCAAAGCAAGGGGCTAAGCAACTCAATGAGACCTTGTCTCTAAGTAAAATAGAAAATAGGGCTGGGGATGTGACTCAGTGGTTGAGTGCCCCTGAGTTCAATCCCTGGTACCCCCCTACACACACACAAAGAGAGAGAGAGAGAGAGAGAGAGAGAGAGAGAAGCAGAAAAAGAAAAGTAATAGCTCCTTAACTCTAAGCATCACAGATCAAATCAAATCCTGACTAATTCTAGGCATCTCATTTTAAAAATGATATTGATAAAGTATAAGTGATTCAACATTATAATCTCCCAGGCTTGACCTTTTCATCATCAATTATCTGTCCTACAATTTTCTTTGGCTATCTACTCAGTGTGAAGAGAATTGTCTATAGTTGATCTGTGTGGACTGTTTCGTACTAAATACTGGTTTTCAACACTGGGTGCACATTCAGGTACGCTTATATTTGAAATCTACTCTAAAATAATTAAAAACAACAATGGAGCAAGGATAAGGGGAAATGGCAGTGATTTTAAATTCCAATATATTTCCATTGTTCAAAAATCAGAGTCACTGCCCTCAACAGATCCTGTTGGTCTATTCATGAGCTGCATGTCCAGGGATTAGTATTTCTCTAAAAGTATCTATGAGATTTAAGAGTTACTCTTTCTGAATTCATGCTATTTTCAAATTCTGATTTATTAAAACAAAGTTGAAAATGTATTACACTTCCAAGGAATTATATTCTTAGTACCTTCTTCAGAACATCATTTGACATGAATTATATAAACATCATTTATCCAAGAAGTGGGGGACGGTGTGTCTGAAAGAATACTTGAGTAATACTTTCATAGATGCCTTCAAATCTAATCATATGAATAAAAGCAAACAAGATATTTTTCCATGTTGGAAAATAAAAGTATTCACTGATTTACATATAAACATTTCTAATAAGAAAATGACCTAGTACCTACCTTACTGCAACATTTTATTCTTAAAAATAAATATGAGAAAGCTGTTTTAGCAAAATATTTTTGAATTACAAACATGTACTGTAAGGTTGAATGTCTTAGAGGAATGAGAAGGAAAGTTAGTCAACATGCTGATAGAAGAAGACAGAAAGGATGTAATTAAATGTAAAATAAATATATACTTTGTTTTCTTAAGAATGAAGCCAGTGTTCAAAACTATGGTAGATCTTTTAATCTGTTGCTATGCCAACAGAAAAAATCTAAAAGGATCCAAGAAATGGGACAATTTTCAGGAATATAAGCACAACCTATTTCAGATAAGTAAAACCATATTCATATTATTCCCCTAGGGAACATAGTCTTGAGGGAATTAGTGCAGAATTAATTGATCAGGTTTCCCACTCAACATGTCAGTCAGGAAGCACAGAATCTCACGCTACATTTTTCTGAGATCTAGATCTGGATTTAGGTTAAACTTTTTGAGGATTGTGGGAAAGACTGTCCCCCAGTTAGTAACTAGCAGGGCAGCATGTTTCTACCATTTTCAGACTGATTAACACACACAACAAGAGACAAGTTCCATAAATCTTGACCTGCATTTCTCAGATAATTCCAAGATGATATAGTTTTCAAATATAAAAACATCTTAATAAAATACATCTCATATGCAAATTACCAGCAAGCTTTCTGAACCAAACAAAGACAGACATTATTTTTCCTGAAAAGAAACAAAGATTAAAATGAAGGATGACCTGAAATCTATAAATTATAGAAATAAAAATTATAAGATCACTTAAATTCTATTCATTTAAGATAGTATTTTAACAACAGGCTTTTCAGTACAATGATTGACTTTTTCAACAGCTTTCTCACAAGTAAATATAAACATTTCTTTATGGAAAGTTAAATGTAAAAGTCAAATGTAAAAATAAATGTAAAGATTAAACATAAATGGAAAATATACATTTAGAAAAGCATTTTAATATATCCAGAGAGTTTTCTCTTAACTGCAAACAAGTCAGGAATAGACTGCTTCAGCAAAATAAAGATAAATTTAGTTCAGTTGCCTTTCCTGAAGGTATTTCTATAAAGAAAGAAATATATAATTCACAGTAATTAAAAAGTATTTTCAATTAAGTGCCTGTCTGTACAAATGAGCCTGCCTTCTTGTCTATGAGAGGGAAAACAAGCTACTTCATCTTATTTTCAAATGTTTATTTTTAAATGACTTCATTATCAAATGGAGATACTATGCTGTGAACTACAATTCTATATAATATAAAAATTTTATTTAAATCTATAGCTAAGAAAATATCAGAAAGTGCGTAACATGAGGGGAAGTACTATACCTTTTTTTTTCCACTAAGTTTCTTTCACATATCTTTAGTTTTTGCTAAACACTTGGAGTTGAACAGATCCAAAGATACAGTTTGAGCTCATCTCTAAGTCCTGAGCATACTCATGCAGAGAGAGAAAGATTGCCTACTGAGTGTCACTTCCCCTTTGCTTTCTGAAATGTGGATCTCTAATATTGCTTACATTTATATTATTGACAGCTTTATCTTTACATTAGCAGCCTTCAGCTAATGCGACTATACATTTGTATAAAAATATAAGCTCTATTTACACCTGGTTCTGTATTTATTGTCCATCATTTTTTAGACTGTTTAGATTTTACAGGGTACAATTGTAATTATAACTTACATTAGTTACCATACATATGAGATTTAATAAGTATACACAATCACCGCATCCTTAAATTGCCCGATTGTATAGTCCTATGTCATAAACTGTGTACCAAAAATCAGTAGCATTTTGAGAAATGTTAATTAGGAAACCAAGTCAAAAAAAAAATGTTAAGTGAGTTGTCCAAAAACCTCAAAGGTCTAATGATAAAGATTAAACCCAGACAGTCTGGCCCTGAGACCTACATACTGAACTACTTTGCCTCTCTATTACATCATACAAAATTGTATATTGTAGGTGTTAAGAGTTAAAGAGAGCAATGAGAATAAAGAAAAATGACTCATAATAGAGGGACCATGGAGTAAATATTTCTCACTTTGGTTGGCTATATTTTATGGTAATACAAGTTTGCATGGGGCCACGGGAGTTTGTTTCTTCTTATTGATCTTGGTTGAAATGTTATATTCTAATTAACTCAACCACTGAAATAATATCATCCTATATTGACATAGTAGTTCATTTTCCTTTACTAAGTCTAAAAATTTGATTTCCAAATTATTGGTGAAAAGATGAAGGCTCAACTTTTTAAGTATTTTTACAAAGTCGCACAGTAAGTAAGATGGAGAGACATCTTAAAGGTGAATATTGAACTGAACCTTAAAAGTATAGTAGCATTTCCTTAGGTAAAAATATGGTGAAATTTTAGGAAAAGGTTGTGCCAAGTCAAAAGGTGCATGAACAGAAATAGTAAAAGTTACAAGAGAAAGTTGTGTGTAGTTTACTTTGGTCTTTTGTAAATATATATATAAATATATATATGTGTGTGTGTGTGTATGTATATATATATATATATATATATATATATATATATATATTTGCTACACATGACAGCAGAATGCATTTCAATTCATAGTACATAAATGGAGCACAATTTTTCATTTCTCTGGTTGTACACAAAGTAGAGTCACACCATTCATGTCTTCATATATGCACCTAGCGTAATGATGTCCATCTCATTCCACCATCTTTCCTAACCTCATGGCCCCTCCCTTCCCCTTCCCTTTGCCCTATCCAAAGTTCCTCTATTCCTCCCATGCTTACCCCCACCCCCATTATGGATCAGCATCCACTTATCAGAGAAAATATTTGGCTTTTGTGTTTTTGGGATTGGCTTACTTTCCTTAGGATGATATTCTCCAACTCCATCCATTTACCTGAAAATGTCATGATTTTATTCTCTTTTAATGCTGAATAATATTCCATTGTGTATATATACCACAGGTTCTTTATCCGTTCGTCTATTGAAGGGCATCTAGGTTGTGCCCACAATTTAGCTATTGTGAATTGTGCTGCTATAAACATTGACTTGGCTGTGTCACTGTAGTATGCTATTTTTAAGTCCTTTGGGTATAAACCAAGGAGTGGGATAGCTGGGTCAAATGGTGGTTCCACTCCAAGTTTTCCAAGGAATCTCCATACTGCTTTCCAGATAGGTTGCACTAATTTACAGTCCCACCAGCAATGTAAAAGTGTTTCTTTTGGGCTTCGGTAGTGGCTCAGCAGTAGAGCGTTCGCCTACCTGTTTTGAGGCCTGGTTTTGGTCCTTAGCACCACATAAAACAATAAATAAATAAAATTAAGGTATATTAAAAAGTGTATCTTTTTCCCCACTTTTATTCTGAATAGCTGCCATTCTGACTGGAGTGAGATGAAATCTTAACTTTGATTTTTAATACTCTAATTGCTAGAGATGTTGAACACTTTTTCATATATTTGTTGTTCAATTGTATATCTTCTTCTGAGAACTGTCTGTTCAATTCCTTAGCCTATTTACTGATTGGGTTATTTGGGGTTTTGTTTTTTTTTGTTGTTGTTGTTCTTTTTATTTATTTTTTTTTTTAGAGGGCACAGGGACAAATCCACATAAATACAGTTTTCTCATACTAGACAAAGGTGCCCAAAACATATATTAGAGAAAAAATAGCCTCTTTAACAAATGGTGCTGAGAAAACTGGAAATCCTTATGTAGCAAAATGAAATTAAGTCCCTATCTCTCACCATGCACAAAACTCGATTCAAAGTGGATCAAAGACCTAGGAATTAGACCAGAGACCCTAAGCCAAATAGAAGAAAAAGTAGGCCCAAATCTTCATCACAGTGGATTAGGCCTCAACTTCCTCAACAAGACTCCTATAGCACAAGAAATAAAACCAAGAATCAACAAATGGGATAGATTCAAACTGAAAGGCTTCTTCTCAGCAAAAGAAAAAAATCAGTGAGGTGTATAGAGAGCCTATAGAATGGGAGCACATTTTTACCACACATACATCAGATAGAGCACAAACCTCCAGGATATATAAAGAACTCAAAAAACTTAACACCCAAAAAACAACCCCATCAATAAATGGGTGATGGCAATAATCTTGAGAAGAAAATCTCCAAAAGCACCAGAAAATGTGAAACTGACTCTGGAGAGACTTTGGGCACTGATATTAGAAACCGGAAGACTTCTTGTGGAAGTGATAATTGAAACCATAGGAATAGACTAAACTATTACTGAGGAAAGGAAAGTGGAGCTAGGTGACACCAGGAAAGCTGTTGAAGTGTGTGGGCTAGGAAAAGTGGGAAAAACTGATTAATATGGAGAGAAGTGATTGCAGGGCCAGAAAGAGAATAAGATACCAGGAAGCAAAAAAAAAAAAAAAAAAAAACTGGAGGACAGAATAATCAAAATGCCAATGCTGTGGTTTTTAACATAGAAAAAGAAAACATTCATGTTTCTAAACAAATCCAAAAAAAAATTCTTTGTCCACATGGATTTTTTAAATGGAAGTTATTTGTTGTCATCCAGACTAGGAAAAACACTCCATAAAATGATTGTCAAAAAGTACATATAACCAAGCATGACAATGCACACCTGTAATCCCAGCAACTCTGGAGGAGCATTCCAAGTTCAAGGCCAGACTCAGCAACTTAAAGATATTCTATCTCAAAATAAAAAATGAAAGGCACTGGGCATGTTGCTCAGTGGTAAAGTGCACATGGGATTGTCCAGATGCTAAAAAAAAAATAAGAGTACACATGGATTTGGAAACCCTAGGGAGGAAAAAAATTTAAAATATGCTGATTTTATAGGAATACTAAACATGATAATATTTTATTTTATACAAAACACATTTAAAATGAAGACCATCATTTTCTTTAAAAAATATAATTCTTAGAGAGGTATGTCACATGCCATAGCCATTAGTCAAAATGCAGTTACGGTGCATCTGCAGTTATAAGCATATGCTAAAGTGGATATTTTTCTGGAACAAGTAGAAATTACCAGAAGTAAGAGAGCCCTGGCCTCTCAAAGCACCTTTTCAATAAATAATCACCTGACGCCCCCCCCCCCCAAAAAAAATGAGAGAGTTTGTTTTTTCTCCAACTCGGACACACTCACAGATCTTATCACCCCAACAACTCACAAGTCACTAAATTTTTAGCAATTTTAACACACACACACACATACACCATATCCCAGATGTTTCAATTATACTTCCCACATTTGATAACATATACTGAAGGCAGACTTGAAGTAGCAATTATGCATTAAAAATAAAATACATTTGAATTTTTTAAAAACAAGTTCTTGCTCTTTCCTCTGTACAAAACCAAAACAGGAATATCATAAAGAGACTCTTTCTCTGTTTCCTATTTAGTATCCATCCTCTCATTACTTTTTTGTGCTTCTGTTATTCTGTGTAAAATTGAATATATACATTGCATTGATTTCTCTTGTTAATGATAGCAGCATGTATCCTGGAGGGTTTCTAGCTAACCTGTTTCACCTGTGGCAGTTTTAGGTAAATCACAGATTAGAATTTCTATACCAATCTAAATGGATCCTTTCTCATCTTGCCCCTAGGCCTCTGTGGTATGGAATTCATGGTGTGTTCTGATGGTATTCAGTGATAAGGCAGAGCAAGATTAGATGTGTTCTGAACTGTATTCATGCTCTCTCCTTTTAGTTGCCTAGGAGAAGGAAGAAATCTTTAGAAAAATATTTCAGAAAATCTTTTCTGAATTGATATGTAGTGCATTTCTCCTTTTTTATACAAGGTGACAGTGTGTGTGAGATGTAAAGATGAGTTTGCTCAGGCAATTACCCCTTGTTGATAGCAGATTATTTCCTCTGGCAAACTCGAAAATAACTTGTTGGTGTATAAGTTACTGCTGTTCTGGGGATGTAGTAATTTACTCTCCTGCCTTTTTTATGAGCACATTTATTTTAATCAGTAGAGTTCAGAATAGCTCTTTTTCATCTAACTCCATCTCTTTTGGAGTTATGCACCTTCTAACATATAATGAAGGAAGGTCCTTTTCTGTACACAGGAGAAAAGAGGTATGATATATTACCAGAGAAAATGGTCTTTGCACAGGAACTCATATCCCATGATCTTTTCTTTCCATGTTAAAAACACAACGTTTATTCTCTACAGCTTTAGCCTAAATTATTTTTCTGATGAAAACAATGTCTCTCCTCACAGAGTAACTTAACATTATCTTTCATTGTGGGGACTGATAACATAGAGCAGTTACACACACAGGATGGAGGAGAACATAAAAGAATTTAGGTTGGTGAAATCGACAAAACTTAAGAAATACAGCTGGTTATATCTTATTGAATGCCTATAGGATAAAAGCTAGCTGGAGAGCTTTACATCCTTCTCCATTTTGCAGATTAAAGAGGAAAGAAGAAAAAGACTTTTCCACAGCACCAAGGAACTTTGATGGGTCTCAAACAAATATTTTACTAAGATGTTCACCTATCCTGCTAGCCCATTAGCCATCCCATTAGAGGTTTTGTTAATTCTAAAAAAATAGATAAAACAAAATTTGTTTTCTAATGTATTTCCCCGGCTGGCTAAGTCTAGGTGAAGCCAAATGCTTTACTGATGATGAAACTTGAGTACGTAATAAAGAGGTGAACCATTTATTTTCCCTTGGTTACATAATAACAATGACAAGATTAGTGACTCCACCACTTGCGTCTATTCTGGGAAAGGGAAAAGTTTAACTGAGGGAGCACAGATATTAACAGCTAAGAGTCTGGCTTCTAGACAATACATGCTTCTGACCACTGGTTAGTCCATTGCCCCAGCCATAAAACATGGAGCAGCCATTCCCCTCCATCTTGAGTATTATTAAGAGGACAAAGGAAGACTGGAGCATAGAAACATTTAACTTTCTTGAAAACAAAGAACTATAGCTTAAAAGCATTAATTTTTGTGCTTGTCCATAGAAAATTTTTGTTTAGGTGCCAACAGAATAACAGAAATACTTTTCTTCCTAAGAATGAAATTTCAGAGAAAGAAAAAGATCGAAATCTACAAGATTATTTCCCACAAATAGTTCTGGGACTCTTTTATACTGAAAATATCTGGGAGAGTAAGTGGCTTTAAATAAAATAACTATTTTAATTTATAAAGACAATTCAACAAACATCTACTTTAGTGATAATATTCTTACCTGCATCTATGTGTTATATTATAAAAAATTAAATAGAGTAACAGGAAATTTTTTTTTCTTGGTACTGGAGATTGAACCCAACAGCACTTACTGAGCCACATCCTCAACCCTTTTTTATATTTAATCTAGAGACAAGGTCTTGCTGAGTTGCTTAGGGCTTTGCTAAGTTTCTGAGGCTAGCTTTAAACTTGTGATTCTCCTACTTTAGCCTCCCAAGCCACTGGGATTACAGGCATGCACCACCGTACCCCGCAGCAGGAAAAAAATTTGAGGTTTATTTTTTTTTTTTGGTTGTTGTTCTTGAATAACTAAGTAGAAATTCTCATATTTGTCAAGCAATAAATTTGCTTTCTATGCCTAAGGTAATTGTACAAATCTATGCAGAAGCAAGAATGCATGGCATATGTTTTTAATATTAGAAAAGTAGTGAGTTCACAAATCTATTATTCATAACATACTGTCATCAAATCTGGAAATATGTACTGAACAGGTGATCAATTCTCTTACATTCTAATATTAACTGTCTATCAATAAAAAGTAGAGAATATAATTACACATAAATACATACATAGATACAGAATTATTCTTGTGATTAACTTGTTCAACTAGCTAATTCACAATAAAACTTAATGTTATAAAATTTGAATCATGTAGGCTTTTCCATCCAATTTTCTATGTGTATAAAAATTAAATTTTAATATATTACCTATACCATTCCTATTATTTGACTAATATTTTTAAAAAATGAATTTAAGTGAGAATCATTATATTATGATGAAATAATTGTCAAACACTTTACCAATTAAGAATCTATACCCAAGTATCATATAAATAACAGCAGCTAAAATATTTAATGTGGAATTTATGAGAAATTAAAATTTCTGAGGTTTATTATGATTCCTGACCAAATGAAGTTGAGAATAGGAAAAGGAATCATGCACACACATAGAATTTCATCATAAATATTTCAGGAGAAAAGGGAACAATAGATAAAATAATATATAAATACATAATTGTATAAAGGAGAACAAAATCACATCTCATTTCTCAAAAAATATAATGTGAATAATAATAAATCACCTCTGAAAAAAAAATTTTCTTTTTCTCTATTGTTGAGTCTACTCTTCATCACTTTAGTAACCAGTTTTGTCAACTGGGAGCTGGTTGCTCAAGTGAATCTGATCATTTTAAGCCCAACCCAACTGTATCAAATATAAATGATCATCTGCAAGAGTGAAATACTGGTCCTAATAAAATTTAAACTATATAATTGGCCTGACAACTTTTTATTTTTACTGTAGCAATCTACTAGCAGGAGATATTTATATACAAAAAAATTAAAATTGCATAAATTGAAAAGATGTTTCTCTATGACCAGCACTAATTTAGATTACTTGACACTGGTGGAAGAAGAGGGATGGGTTTAAATACCATTAGCTGCATTATGATCTGATGAAAAGGCAAGTGAATTTTTGGATAGGGTAGAGGCAAGAATCAAATAACTCTATTTTATGCATCTTGCATCAAAAAATAACTTTTAGCAGCAGAAGTTAAGGAAGTATGGGTACAGACTGGGAATCTACTGAGAAAGAGACTGTGCAACAGTGCAACACCCGGAGTCTGGATGATAAAGAACAAGCTACAACTATTGATGCTTTCTCATCCTTCCTGTTGTTTTTTGAGTGTTTGTGCTGGGTGATGCTTGGAATCCTCCTTAGGATAAACTCATGTAAAGGAGGAAAAAAAAAAGTCCCATCTACTCAGTAATGCAGAGAATTATCTCTGAAGTCTAGCAGCTTGGTTAGAATCCTAGGATATCCCCTTACCGGCTGGTTACCTTAAGCGATGTTAATCTTGGATATCTCTTCTATGGAAGAAAAAAAAAAATGAAGGAAGTGTAACAGGAGAAGGTGAAGGTAAAAGAAAAAACAGTTCCCTATGTTTAAAAATGAGTAATAACCTCATTTGAAGATAAAAAGAATTCTTCCGTATAAAATGCTTAGAATGTTATCTTAAGGTGGTGCATTCTCAGTCCTGGATGGATGTCAGCTATCATGGCAAAAGCAGTCAGTAAACAAATAAAGCAAAAGAAGCAATGGTGAAATGTTCTAGTGGCAGGAAGGCTGAAGTAGTTTTGAAGGAGGCAGCATAGTACAAGGAAAACTTTTAGAAAACTCTAAGTTTTTATCCATTCTGGTTCTGCTTTCCCCTTGCTGTGTGGCCTGGGGTAGCACATTAACATCTATGCAGCTCCTGGTCCTTATCTGGTAACCAAAGAGTTGCAACTGGATGATTTCTAAATTCTCTCCCAACTCGTCTACTCTGCCCAGGGAAGAATAATCTGGTCACTATTGCATGGTCTATATTGACCAAAACAAGTCTTTCTTATCTGGCCTTTTCTACTTCTCAAAGGATCAGACAAGCAATCAGAAACATGTGGAATAGAATTAGGCCATCAAATGAAATGTCATTTAGTTCCTACACTCTCAAAACCGCATGTGTATGTTCTTATGCATCTGTACCTTCAAATTATAGACTCTAAAGCATGATGTCCCTTACCTTGGTGCTCTGGTGCTCTGACAGAATAAATTCCCACCACATAGTGAATTTTTAAATTGAGATGTTTATTCTGTTTCATTATAATGTGTAAATTGTTACTTTATACTCGACTGCCCAGAGGTAAATTGAAGATGTGTATACAAAGTGAAACTATTCCCTTAATAAAATCACTGACATGTTAAGAGGGTTCCCATTTTAGTTATTTATGCTGTTTTCTTTCATTTTTAAAGATGACACTACCCTTTATTACACATTCTGAATGTGTATGTTATACTTGTACAACACATTTTCTTTCCATGACCCATTAAAGTAGCATAATGCTTTCTATATTCATGCATCTCTTAGCACACAACCTATGGTTTTAAATATTTTTGCATTCTCTCTCAGAGGGGAAAAATGGGCTTTGTAGTAAAGAAAAAAACTTGGCCAATTATGTCATTTTTATCTCACTTTCAGTTTCAACCTAGCATTATCTTAGGCTTAGTAGTAACAAATGATACAATGACAAATAAATTCTGACATTCTCTGAATAATCTACATTCTTGGCCAACAAATCTTCATTTACCAGCCTCTTCAGAAATGTTTTTTAAAAAAGAAAAGAAAACCTCAAATATGACTGCCAATCTAACCCATTCCATTCTGTGTGTCATGCTGCCGAAGCAGCACTTGGAATCTAGAAGTACCAAGTGCCACAATTCATCTCCTTGTGACTCATGGCACCAGATGACAAGCAAGCCTCTGTCCTTCAGCAGCATCAGAAACAGTGGAGGATCCATGTGGGTGTTTGAGGCGTTGTGAATAGATCTAGTGGGAGGCAGGAGTCCAAGCCTCAGGCTTCCTGTGCGTACCACCATCTTGACAGATGGCATATTCTTGGCCAGAATCCAAGGACCTTGGTCACCCAGTGAACTTTCCCTGACTCCATGCCGTCGATATCCCAAACATTCAGGAACACAGGCCTTCTCTATGAATCATTCAGCTGGAAGCTGCCTGTGTATGTGTGTGTGTGTGTGTGTGTGTGTATGTATATTTTGAACGAATGTTTGTAAAGGTATTTTGCCTAAACCAAAGTTAGAATGTTTAGTACTTTGTCATACAATTACTCTATTACTGTGAGTTGTATCAACACAGAAAGTGTGTTCTATAATTCAGTCCTAATGAATTTTTTGACCCATAAATCAATAAACCTGTTACAGTCTGAATAATAATATTTGCTTCCTGAAAGCATGTATGATATCAACAAGGTCGCAGTTTACTGTCATTTTTAATAAGGAGGGAAAAAACCATACTCAGGGGGCATTTAACATATTTTGACAAGGTGACCCACAATTATCCATTAACATTGTATTTGTCTAAGCCATACTGCATTGATATGCAGGGACCATGTAATAGTTCATTGATGTCCCACTTGGGGGTAGAGAATAAGGCAAGTGGGACCTTTCCAAGGTCTTTCACAGCCAGAATGCATCTTGCTATTATTGTATTGATTAAACATTTGGATAGTTAATCAACACAGCTCAGCCCTTTTAACCTGCCATATGCAGTATACAAAAAAGGAAAAAAAAGAAAGAAAGAAATGCTTGTAACAGAAGCCATGAAGATATATTTTTCTTACTTTCAAATTTTACAGAGAAAGTATATCTTTTCAGAAAATAGGACTATTGTAAAATGTTATAAGACATTCAAGGTGGTCTTGAATTGAAAGATTGGGGCCTTTTCTGGACTGTTTTTGTTTTTCTTATGTCTCAACATAGTACAGGGGTTAAAATCTCACACTTTTGCCTGAGCTGTGTTCTTTGTGCTCTTTTAAGTTTGGTCCATGCTTGATTTCCTCTTTACATAGAAAGTTTCTGAAATTCAAAACTGGAGGCTCCCATGAGGGGCTCACTGGTTCATTTCTACCCCTAGATTTGCCCATCTTGTCACATGTACTACATACCATGATGTGTCTTTGCTTATGGTTAACTGCATGCTTGTTTCCTCTATTATGTACATAAAAGTAGGAGGATCTACTCTTAACTTCACTTCTCTTCATTTCCTCTGGTAAAGCTTTTGCTGTTGATTGATTTGGTGTTGTATTTTTTTTTGTTTGTTTGTTTGTTTTTTGATACCTTAACAATTTTAATCCTCCCTCATGAGATCCCCAGTCCCAGCCATCATCCCCCACAGCTTCTTGACACCTGGTAAGGAATAATTTTCACCAGTCCCTTCACATTCCACAACAGAGATCTGTTTTGGATGTCAAATAATAGGCTCAACTCAACATACGTAATAGTTCATGTACAATTGTGTTTATTTATACTCTAAATTACTTCACCTGTTTATTCTTAACAGTTTTGAACGTTTTACTTAAATCACTTTTTTTCCAGTAATGTTTAATCATGAGAGTCATCAACTGCAATCAGACCCATTTGATCATAATATCCAAGATGGGACTTGGAAATGTGTACTTTAATGAATACCTGGGGCGATTTTTAGGATCAGGAAAGTCTAGTGTCCTATGATTTAATCCATTCTTCATCCATTTTTTTTTTCTGTAAGGCTACATACACCCTGTTGAGTCTTAAAAATGCATAGTAATAAGAGTTTCATCTGATTAGTTACATTATTGAGCACATACAAATTTGTGCTGATTTATACATATTGTCTTGTTTACCTTGCTGCTAAGTTCCTTCCATCTGGTTTTTGGTTTTATGGTTGGGGTATATGTGATCATGTGTGTGATGCACTACATAGATTATAATATCTATTTTGAGAAAAGACTCTCTTTCGTTTCTGGCTTTGACAAAGCAAGTTGCATTGTTGCGGGTTGCCATATGGAGAGGGTCGTGCGTCAAAGCAGAGAAGGTGGCCCTCCACCAACAACCAACAAGAAACTGGGATCCTCGGCCTGCAAAGAAATGAATGGTGCCAACAGTCATATGAACTTGGAAGCAAATTCTTTTCTGAGTGAGTGTCAGATGAAATTGCAGCCCTAGCCAACACTATGATTAAATCTTTATATGACCTTGAAGCAAAGAACCCAGAGAAAACTGTGCCCAGACTCCTAACCCACAGAAATGGTAAGGTTATAAATGTGGTGTATTACTTGCAGAGTTTTTAGTACTATTATTATTCAGCAATAGACAGTTTATATATGATATTTTTACTTTATACTCGTTGTTATTTTGAGTCCCCTTGCCTTTTGAAATATGGAGTTCTGAATTAATTACATAATTACCAAGTGCTACCATCTTAATTTTTTACCATCATTCTGCTTTTATGTTCTACTCTACGTACTTTGCACTATAGGTACTTTATCTACTCATGTTATAAAAGTTACAGAACCTACTGTTTCTTCTAAAGAGGCAACCTCATCATTCACATGCTAGAAGAGTATAAATGAGTTTGTTTTCAGAGGTCTGGGTTAAAAAGAAATAACGGAAACTTTGTTGTTTATCAAATCAAGAATAATAAACCATTTGTATTTAAAAAATGACATTCCAAATCCAGATAGTTAAGATATACTTACAGGGTGCTTTTCTTATAACTTTTCAAATTCATTAATAGCTTCTCTTTGTATCCCGAATTTATTATGACCAAAAGGTGTACATTTGAAAAATACCTAGTTGCAGAAGGGCCTTCAAGCATAAAGTGAAACAACTGATGTAACCATAAGAAAGCATTGCCATTGTCTGTGTGTTATCTTAATCACAGAGAGGAGGAGGGTACAAGGAGAGGGGAGAGAGAACACATAAAATGCATGCACTGCAGCAAACGCATGATCACAATGGTTCCTTGGTTTGCTAAAAATAGAGATCCCATTGTGTAGTAATTATCTCCCTAAAGGTCTGGAACAAGATGAGAATCTTGCTCAAAAATAGGTCACTATTAACTGGAAAATATGATTTTAGTCTTAAAAGTAAGACTAGAAAATTAGTGGTGGGCATTAATTTCTTATTTATGAAAGCACTTTGGGAGCAGGGTCCGTCAAGTCTTATTTCCTTTTTATGGAAACAGACACCATTATTCAATTTTGTCCTGTCTTTTTATTAATAGTTGTAAAACATCCCCAGGGAGTTTCAAAGCTTCAGGAGAAACCAGGAGTAATACAATAGTTCTACACCTAGGTGGCTCTCGCTCAGTCTTCCCATCCAGAGGAAGCCCAAGAAAGACTGCTAGGTTGCCTTCTGAAGGACAAAGGACCATCCTATTTGAGTAGTGGCCCCTGAAACAAGGACTTACCCCATTATCTCAGGTTTTTCTTTGAGTTTCCTTATATTAAGAAGGCCTGGCCCAGATACCTCCTTTAAGATGTATATTTCTTTAGAATGATAATAAAGTCCTAAAATGAATTTCTTAATGGAAATAATTTTTAGACAATAATTTTAGACATTTTTCTTCTAGATTGAAGGTGTGGATCAACTGAAGGTGGTGGTTTATTGGATGAATGAAAGAAAACTAAAATCATTAAAGAGGAAGAAAGTCACAGAAATCATGGGAAATAAAGATCATAAAAGAACTCTGCATGCCTTCACTCTAGAATAGCTAAATAGATAATAGTAGGTGTTTTTCATATTTAAACCAAAGATTCTTTTGAGGTTAATCCTTTTGAAAAACTGGATTATTTTTTCAGAGTTGCTCATAGATAACAAATCTCATGTTGATGTTAACATCTGTTGAAGTCAGAGTATATTGTTATGAATGACTGAAATATGTGAGTAAAACTTCATATAGCATGAAAGTATTAAAACATTTTAACTAAAATAAAATTATTCCAACTTAGTTACATTATGAGTTGAAAGGCTCTGAGATTTTCCACACAGATTAAACTGTCTGATCTTATCTACAACATATTGTGTCTTTCCAAATGATGAATTAGAGCACGATAAGCAGTCAGGCAGTAGCCTAGAACACTGATCACGAAAAGATAATTTTGCTGATCTCACCAAAGTTCATTCAGGAAGATAAGAAGCAAAATTTTAAGGAAATCAGTCATCCTTCTCTTGAAGACAAAGGGAATAAAAAAACAAACAAATTGATAACAGTCACAGGAAAGGAGAAGAGGAGGATAGATTGAAAAGGACAAGAGACTAGAATGAAAATAATACGGAGAAGGCCAAATGGTAAGGCACTTTCAAGTTATAAGATTTTATTGGAGAGTTATTTTGTAGTTTACTTTAAATGAAGCATAGCTAATATTTCAAAGAAGTAGTAGCTGACTTGATATCCAATCAAAGACATTGTAATCTTGTTGGAGAATAATGAGCCTGTAACTAACTTTTTGACTAAAATTTATTAACAGAACTGCAATTATGCCACAACCAGGAAAAAAAAAAAACAGGTTTTGATGAGATATTATTAAATAATAATACATGCTTCATCATGAGCAGCAATTCCAGGCTCCAGAATTTTGACTATAGTTATCATCTGAGTCCACCAGGTACACAATAATGAAATGTGAAAGGCTATTTATCTTGAGATTGGATTTTAAATAATTTTTTAAATAGAGTGGTTAAGAACGGCCAATAAAATACAATGAAATGAACATCATGTATTTATCTTTAGGGTTTATGTAGTATAGCTAAGTGCATTTTTAAAACAACATTTTTTTAATGTAATGCTGCTTCAGTATTAATTAAGGAAGTAAAAAAACAAAACAAAACAAAAAACCCTTGGCCCACATTTTATTGAGGGCTACATCTCCATGGTGGTTTTACCTAGAGATACTTCTCATTTCATAATCTTGTTCCATTTTACTCATAGATGGTTTTAAACATGTCCACATAGATAACTTGAGTGGTTCCACATCCCATATCATTCCACACTGCTCTGCTTTGAAATGTTGCTACCTTCTGTTAGGGAGAAACCAGGATAGCAGACAAGCCAATATTTAGAGTATAGAGTAAAATGAGAAATGTATATCAGATGGAGAAAGTGTGATTTTGTTATACTCAGATGAAAGTCAGCAGCAAATGTGGAAACAAAAAAAAAAGGGGGGGGTGCAGATGTCCAGAGGAAGATGTTCAACAACAAAGTTACAAATGCACCAGTGAAGTGTAAGTGGTATAAACCATAGGGGTAAGTTTTAAGTAAAAGGATACTAAAAGAAACAAAAGCCAAAGGTGAGAAGGAGCCCTGTGACCCTGGCCACATGGTATAAAACACAATTTAGTTCAGTGGCTTATAACCCTGGATATCAACATCAATCATAGAAATCACCCCAGATCCCTTATGTCAGAATCTCTGTCTATGTTTGGGACCCAAACAGCAATATATTTGAAATATCAATATGCAGCCATTATTGAGAACCTCTGGGGTAAAGGTAAGTTTGAGATGTATTATTTTCTTTTACTGGGAATTTAAGAACAACAATGAAGATCTCAAGACTTTCTGTGATTTTTTTTTTTGAAGTTAAAACCTTAAAGTCTTCAGTATCTAGGTTTTTATGACTTTTGTGCTACTGCTGTTAATCCACTACTTGAAACTTGAAGATGTTTACATCCTCCAATGCACTCTGTCCATTGCAGGGCTGTTGCCTGTTATCTAGGTACAGGTTTTCTCTTTCTCTTTCTCTCTCCCTCCCTTCACACTTTTCTAAAGCAGCAGTAAGTGGGGCATATCTAAATTGAATGTACCCCAAATAGATTTCAGACAGAACTTCAATCAGAGCTACAATGTTACTTTTCTGCATTGATGAACCAAACAGCTCTGCTCACAGCAGCCAATCAGTATTAGGCTGTTGAGTCGTTTCAACAACTATAGATGGGTGTTCAACAAAGAAGTTACAAGTGAATCAGTGAAACTAAGCAGCATAAACTATATGCATAAGTTCTCAATAAAAGGAAGCTAGAATGATCAGAAGGAAAGCAATTAGAAAGAACCATGAACTGTGCCTGAAGAAAAGAGAATTGACTAGTTTCCAAATTAACAAGTGAATTACAACTCTAGCAGAGAACAAGTGGAATGTAGCTTGGATCACCACTTTAAAGGCCCCTATCCTGTTGATGGCAGAATCACAGCCTTCGGAACAGGAGTTCCCTGTGTTTCTTCTTTACTAGCAAAACAATAAACTTTCTTTTTCCTTTTTCTTAAAAAAAAATCTTTATTTTAGCAAGGCAAGAGATATTACCAATGAATTGTAAATAGGATACCCTTTGGTCTCAGTTCCCCATGCTCTGAACCATAAGGTATTCTGCTTTTCCTCTTAACAGCTTTTTAGTGTTTACCTTTATTGGACAGTCTACAATCTGGGTATATTGTTCTTAAATTAAACATAGTCAGACTACTTCATGATCCTGTGTTCTATATGTACTATAGGAGAATCCAGTGTCAAATATGCTTCTTTGTGGCATAACTGGTAAATAATGGGTTACTTAGTGCCCTTCATTTGTCTACTCACGCCCCTCCTCTCATTTTGCCTGTTGTTCAAACCTCACTTGTTAGGCTACCCATTGGACATAAACCTAATCATTAATGAATCCTCTCCTAACTTTTCAAGGTCATCTTGAATTATAAGTAGATCTTCCAAGGCTCTTGTTATCTCTCCCAACTTAGAGTCCTCCATGAAACTTTATGAGCATATTCCGTATTTTATCATCCAAGTCACTGATAAAATGTTAAATATTACCACCCTCGACAGACCCCTGTAGAACATCATTTGATGTGTCCTTTTAGGTTGGCTCTGAAACATTAATAACTTCTCATTGAATATGATCCTTGAACCAGTCTGTACCCAACTAGAGCCAGAGCTGTATTTGCCTAAATTGATAGTGCTATTTTAAATCTCTATGCCACAACCCTGAGAAAGAAATTTTGTACTTTTTTAGCTTCTTCACAAAGACAGAATGGATTTTAATTTTATCAGCTTAAAGCTGACCGGTCAACATATGCCAAACAATAACACGGGGTAATTTAACACTGTTCATAAATGTGATATTTTCAAAAAGCCATAAAAAAGAACTCCCCATTAATAACTCTGACTATAAAGGTTCATCACAGACTTCTATTCTCACCTCTTTGAACTTACTGACAACTCAAGTCAATGCCCTCCTTTTATCCCCTTTGTTGCAGCCGCTAGAAGGGTAGAAAACACTGCTGTTGGAAGGGACTGTTGTCCAGGCTCCAAGAAGTCCAGACAAGGTCTCGGGAGACTCTCTCTTTTTCCTCCAGATCCTTTTTCTGACATTAATGATGAAGCAGCTTTGTCTGTGTCTCTGCCTTGGTTAGCAATGCCTTAGTGACAGGGCAGCTCCAGATGCATTAGATCAGCAGCTGATGCCATCATGCGAATGTCTAACACTTACTTTAGGTAGGTGACACTTCTTAATATTCAGGCCTGTCTTCACAATGTCGACTTGTCCTACCAAATACTGTTTTATTTTTGTCATTATTATTAGGATTGTTAATATTTTTGCTAGTGATTTCTCTAAAGGGCATTTTATTTAAAAAAAATAATAATAATTATTTATAACCTTTAATGCCAGGAGGGCAGTATAGTATGCCTAGAAGAATATGCATCACAGAGTTCTTGTTTAGAAATGGTAATTAATTTTACAGAAAACAGTAGTGTGACACACTGTCTCTGACTAGACGTCCACCGTGGCTTCCTGCCAGTCCTTTGGAAGAATATTAATTGACGTCCAGCACTAAGCAGCCTCTTTGCTGTGTTTCTGAATGAAACAACATGTTTCAAATTAAACAAATACATTCTAAACTCACATATTCAGCATCAGCTTCTGCATTTTTTATATCACCAAAATACACTTGGCTTATATCTTTATTTTTTCCTTTTTTTCTGTTTCCCTTTTGTTTTCTCTCCTATACTTTTCTAGAGCTGCTATTATTCTCCTTCCCTTAATTTTGTCTCACTGCTTTTCTTCTAACTTCTTACAGTATCTGGTTGTGGGGAATCTTCTGCAATAAATACTGTGGGTTTACTGTAGTCCTGAACAATTTACTCCTATGTTGTTTTTCTTTCTCTTTACAAGGTTTCTCAAGTGAGAGTATTCAAGGATTTTAGTAGGAATATGCGTGATGTGCTCATTAACTTGCCAAGGATGCCAGCGGAAGTAGAATGGCCAGCATGTTTTTAAGAAAAGGTACACTTCAAAGTGACTTTGACATGTTGTAGAATCAGTCACATAAATAAGATTTAGTTTCATGGGAAAAACTAACTCAAGGAAGAAGAACACAGTACATATAGAGGATATTAAATGGTGGTCACCTACTGGTGTGAGGTGGGAGAAAAGGGGCATGTTTCTACACAGTCAGTGATCAGGCTGGGAATTAGTGTTGAAGAATCCAAGATGTCAAAATTCTAACAGCATATGCAATGGGAGAAAACAATCTCTAATTTATTAGATCTTGGATCAATTTTTCCAAAAATAATATTTAGAAATTCACAGTTTAGGGCTGGGGCTGTAGTTCAGTGGTAGAGCACTTGCCTTGCATGTGTGAGGCACTGGGTTCGATCCTCAGCACACATAAAAATAAATAAATAAAGATATTGAGTCCATCTACAACTAAAAAAAAATTAAAAAGAGAAATTCATAGTTTACATGATAAGATCACTAGGGAAAATCAGAAAGAAAAAATAGCACTTAAAATGAAAGTGTGTTGACACAGGATTGTAAGTCTTCATGTTCTCAAACAAATCAGGTGGTAAAGTTAGTTCTCCATATATTCATTTCCATTTTAAAGCAAGCACAGGTGTCATGTGTAATCTGCATTGCTCCATTTGGAGGGAATTATTATTGTACTACTACTATACTACTATAATACTATACATTGCTCTGTTTGGATTAGAGTATTATTATACTACTTGAACACACTATTCACATAATAAATAAAATTTTACAATTGGCAGGAACACCTTTCTTCCTCACCCCACTCCCATACATGGCAGCAGAAGACTTTCTTCCTTCAAAATCTTATAGAAACTCTCTATATTCAAAAGAGAAAACTTAATAAGGGTCTAGGGTCTAGAGCCCTGTCTAAAAAGCCCCCCTCCCTCATGAGAGGAAAATCGGTACACACGGAGATCAGGAATAAAAGTAGGCTCCCCAAGGTCAGAAGTAATTAATGCCAAAGATGCAATTTGAACCCAGGTTTCTGGCCCACTAGTTCAGGTCTCTACCCACTGTACACACGGCCTCCTGAAAACATCCTATTTTGAGTCATGCTTGTTTATCACAGATTTGTTTTACTCCCCCTTTTTACAGTCTTTTAAATTTCTTTTCTCATGTTCTCTCACTTATTTCCCAAAAGCCATTTGTTATGTAACAGATGCATATGTGTTCCTGTTTATAAATATTCTACAGTAAGTGAATAAAATATGGGGAAACGAAGGGGGAAAGGCAGCCGAGATGCTCAAGCCCTCTGAATGGAAATGTTGGGAATGTGTTCTGTGTCTCCGGAATAAAGGTCACAAAATGAGGACAAAATTAGGACACAGAATCTTGACTGGGATGGTTGGATCCCATCCTATTTGTTTTCGCTTCCATTTTTCATTCTATTCAAAATTAGAATATTTGGTATTATGGAAGATCACCTGGAGAAAACAAGTAGGGCACCAGACAGAACTCTGTGATGATATTATAGTAAGCAAGAAGCTTAAAATTGAATTCATTACCAGGGAATTGAATCCAGGGAACATGGCTTCATTAAAAAGTATGACTTTATAAATAACTACACATAAACAGACTGCTTTGCCTTAGAGACTAATATATTTCAAAATTATTATCTACTTAAAATATTTTACCTAAAAGAATTCACAATTAGCTTTCAATATTTAAACAGTACATTAGAAATGGAATGTTTATAAATATTAGAAATAAAACCCACTTCATTACAGTATGAACATATACTAACACTCACCACATACTGGCTTTTAAATTTAATACTAATATGGTTCACTATATCAGTTGGTTTGGTGTTTTTTTTTTTTTTTTTTTTTTTTTTTACTGACTTAAGGGTTTAGATAATAAGTAATATAAATATATGAAATATCAAATTTAGAAGGCAGTGTTAAAACATTTTTCTTTTGGAGAGTATTGTTAAACTTAACTTTTATTAACTCTGAGAATCAAAGAGAAATACAGTGATGCTAGTGAACCTTTGAAAATCTTTTATTTTATCACTTTTAATGCATGTTTAATATTTAACATTCATCTTATTACAGACAGAAATTGTGAAATGCTTGTGCTGTTTCTAAACAGTTTTAAAGTTCAATGCACAGTCACAATTCAGAGGGGAGATTTCACACATTTATGGAAAATAAGCCATTTTTGCAGTAGAGTTGCAAAGTGTGAAAGAATTCTTGTTTTATCTGCCTTACTTATCATGTTTATGAGTTATTTTGCCTGGAAGTAAATTGACAAGTTGTCAATGAACAATAGACAGTGCCCCAGCTAGGCTTTTCACAGGTTCAGATGCCTTTGGGCAAAAGGGCTAAATCTGTAGTTGCAATCTAGCATATGGAGCCCTGAAAAAAGTGGCAACAGGGTGAGAGACATTCCTTGCAAAATGCATGTGGTTGTTGCTCTCTAACCAATCTGCTTGGACCACTGTACATTATGAATGCATGTCCTATCACCTTGCCATCCAGGAATAGGATTGCTTGCCCCCATCTAATAGCTCATTTCTGTTTTATCTCAGATACTTTGGTCCATTTTGTCATTTTAAATTATTTTATTCCTCCAAACAATTATCTCTAAGTATTCATATTTAATAATAAAACCTACTTCCTCATTCTAGGTGATCTGTTGGAAACTTCCCACAGAATCCCCTACAAGGAAAACAATCTCAGAATCACTTTTTCAGTGATCATGGTATACCTGGACTTCCATCTTTGACCACTACACCTTAGTGGTCAAAGAATTACCTTACAATAATATTTTATATATTTTCTTTCACCTCACTTTTTTTTCCAGAATGTTATTTGAACCTATTTCATTATAACTTGTACGGTAGAATAAATTACTGGAGAGCTAAGTGGTCCTTCAGTAGATGGCACTCTTTATTCTCAATCAGCTGTATGTTGTTCTGCCACATCCTTCAAAGGCCAGTTGTTCTTTGAGCCTCCTCCCCTCCAGCTATCCCTCTAAGACACAATTAAGGGGTATGCTTTGGGGTAAAAACTAGTGCTCAGATTTCTAACCTAAAAAATCAGGAAGATTCAAAGAGACAGCCTCAGTAGTAAGAATTCACTAGGAAAACATCTTAAGATTGAATATAAAGAAGGTCACTACCAGGGTCAGTTGTATATAGTGGTTGGAGTGACAGAGCCCAGAGTTTTATTGTAACAGGCAAACTCAAGCTGGGGGTGGTGGCAAATGTCTATAATTCCAGCAACTCAGGAGGCTGAGACCAGAGGATCACAAGTTCAAAGCCAGCCTCAGCAACTTAGCAAGGTCCTAAACAACTTGGTGGGCCCCTGTCTCAAAAAAAAAAAAAAAAAAAGCAAGCTCAGAAAAAGTACATGTCACATGTCAGAAAGAAGCAGTGTGGTGGGTGACTGGGAATTTTCTGTGAAACGTAAAGCAGAAACAGCTGGCCTTCAAGAGCCAGCCAGTTCATGGGGTATATTTCTAACTCTATAGTGACCTCTGGTCTGCTACCACCCCCTTTTTGTCCTTTATCCACACTCATTGAAGATATAGGTACCTAGTCAGTTCTCCTTTCAAATTTCCAGCCACCAACTCATGTTACTTCCACACCAAGTAAATGATCCATGACATCCTCTACTCGAGGTGTTTGTCTCTGTCCCATGACAACCTGTTATCTTGGCTACTTCCTGGGCCTTGTCCCTACTTCTGAAATAATTCACACAGAGCATGAGGTCTATTGTTCTCACCATTGTATAATCATTTACCTCTCTTACTGTTATATTGCCTCCAAACCCACTTTTCAATTTCAGAAAATTTTTCAACACTTCAACTCCTATCTAATTTAGTCCCAAATCTACTTACCTGGCTGAGTCTCATTGCTAATAATTTTAATGACAATGTTACCAAAACCTCTAATTCATTCTCTCCCTCCTCAACTTCCAATGGAGTTTTACCCTGATAAACCCAACATAAATTGAAAGTATCATAATGTGCAAATGCATTTAATGCACCTAAACTACCAAACATCATAGTTTCATAGTTTAGTGACTACAGAACAACATAGAGTTTCAGTTGCCTGCCCTGGCGATCCTGAGGCTGGCTGGGAGTTATGGCTCATGGCTCCTGCCCAACATCTCCAGAGAGTATCATGCTGCATATCACTAGCCTGAGAAAAAGAGATCAAAACTGAAAAGTGAAAGTACAGTTTCTTCTGAATGCGTGTTGCATTCACACCAACAGAAAGCTAAAAAACTATAAGTTCAACCATCATAAGTAGTTGATTATTTGTATAATAGAAATGAACATTCCCAGAACAAGAGAGACATGATTTACATTTGGCTTTGACAACCTTGAAAAACCTGCTGCACTTAACTTTGTTCAACTGTAAAATAGACCCAATATCTAACAAATACTCTACCCATTTAATGAGATGATGCAGAAAAATTATTTTTATATCAGTTTCTTCCTCACTGTCTCCCTCTTGAGCTCTTCTGCTATCCCTGGTCAGGGATGAATCCTGTCATCCACTTTGATCTGCTCCTGGTCCTGAGGTACTTAAGGAGCTTGAGAGAACCTCATGACTGTGCTATTAATCTTGCAAATTTAGGAACTCGTAATTCTTCAACACTACCCAACAATCATTGTCTCTTCTTTTGACTCCTTCACACCAGCTGAGCCAAACTTTTCTCATTCACTTTAGACCTTCTCTGTTCTACACTCCCTAAGAAGATAGTTATGCCTCTTCTTCAGAGAAAATGGAGTCTCTCAAGCACTGAGTACCTCAGTGCCCATCACTTTCCCTCTAGGCATGTGTCTATCACCATTGCCCCCTACCCCCTTTTTCCAGGCAGGATGCCTTACTCCTTTCAATGGCTAATTTCTTAAACATGTTCTTATATCATTCTCTATCCATGCAGAGTTGCATATGTAACTTAAATTTTACTTGGCATTTGATTTCAACCTCTACCCTTTGCCAGTTTTTACAATGGTTTATAGAAATGAAATGACTTATATTTTATTTCTTCCCCTTATCTTTCCTCTGGATGTTGGTGCTAATAAATGGAGAAATAGTTAGGAGGGAGGAGGATGCCAAGCAAGGGAGAGAGTTGGTCAGGAAATACCTATAAAACAAAATATGTGAGCCAGATAAGCAAAAGTTGAGTGTTAATCTCTGAAAACAGATATCTTCTAGGATGATGTCAAAATTAATTAAGACACAAAAACAAGTAGGATTATAAAAATGTGTTTTTAATTATTTGCATTCTATTTCCCCAATACATAGTTTTATCAAAGGTGGATAGGTTACCAGAGTAATACAAAGTTTATTTAACTTATTTAATCTGTATGTCTAAATATGAAAATTAATAACACTTTTATATGGCCCTGAAAATGCATTCCAAGTCCAACCTGAAGCCCCAGAAATGCACATTTAAGGAATACCTCCTTCAGGGGGTTGCATAGAATCTCCTTTATGTATATTTAAGCAGAAATAGCTATCCAGGCACGTAAATGAGTAAAAGGTGTTTGCTCTGATATCTTAGTTATATCTGCGTCTTATTGAAGTAATATTTTCTTTTACATTTGTCTTAATATTTTCGTTATCTTTTTTAAAAAAAATTTTCTCCCTTTGTCCAAATTTCATTCCTGTTTTATTTTCCTACACTTTTCTCCACATTCTCTTTCTTTTTATTTCAACCCTACTTTCCTATTTGTTTTCAAAGACATCAAGGAAGGAAGAGTTAAGTGAAATCATATGACTGACTTTCTCATTTTACAAATGAAGAAACTGAGACCCAAAAGGTTAACATACTCACCCAATATCTGATAGTAGTTAAAAACAGAACCCCACGACAAAATTGTGTGTTGAGACTACACCTGGATTCTTTCCAGGATACTCACAACCTCTTCCATCTCTATCTTGAATCTCAGACATACTTGGTGTGTTTCATGACCTCCTGCTTTTGCCCACTATTTTCTTTAAACCAAGTGCCTCTACATGATCATATCTGCACATCACTTACTCTTAATTAGCATCTCGCCCCCATGCTGTACACAGACTCAAACACCCCTTCCTAGCACCCTGGTCAGTATAGCAAACTGTTCTGCCTTTCCCTATGTCCAGGACCACTCTCCCTGTTCTTATTCTCCATAGCACGTTTCACCATATAATAGACCATGCCAGTTATATATTGATTATGTGTATAGTTTATTGTTGGTCTCTCTCCATAAGAATATGCTCCATAAAGACAAGGAGCTTTTTCATATTTATTTATCAATATATTACAGTTCAAGCATCTAGTACAGTGCATGGTGCTTTGTAGGTGCTCAGTATTTGTTATATGAATGAACTGAATGAATGAGCCAACATAACTGGCACATATAATGCTTCTTCTTCAGGATTCCTAGAGACCCAAGAGTGTGATCACAACCAAAACAAATTTAATATGCAAAATATTTAAATTGTTGAACTTGTCTTTTCTGCATCTGTGTGTGTGAGAAAGAGAGAAGAAGAGAGAAAGACAAAAGAAGAGGGAGATAAAAAGAGAGGGAGATAAAAGAGATAGAGGATGACAGATGGAGAGGAGGGAGAAAGACAAGTAAGATTAGATATTAATAAAGCATTTATATTAAAAATAGAAAAATTATAAATGATGCATTTTTTTATTTTTAAATCATGACTGATACATTTTTAGGTGCAACAATTTTTAGTCCTGCTTATCGGGGTTTCTGATATCAGTTAGAAATTCCTCTCCAGAAACAACTGAGTTTTTATAGGTGCAAATTAAAAGGTTGTGTTTGTTTTATTTTTATTTCTGATAAAAAAAATGTTGGAAATTAGTCTGAAACTGAAATATAAATGAGCTTCCCATTTCTTTTTCCCCATGTCACTGGGATAGCAACTGGACATGGGTTGGTCTCCTTTGTTGAGTAGAGGCCACTCTTTTGGACTCTGATGCAGCACAGAAGCTATGTCACCTGCAGGAAGCAAGGCTCCAAGAGCCAAGCCTTGCAGGTGCGCATGCTCAGTATTCTTTTCCTCCTACTCTGTGGGAGAGGGTGACTGGAAACTTTCCACCAAATACTTCCAAGAGGGCAAAAGTTCCTATTTAATGGGCCATAAATTCCTGAGGTTCCCTATGACATTTCACCGGGTCACAACTTCTAAAAAAAAGAATCTACAATTATAAGGTGCCAAGATCACTTCAACAGTTGACTGTAGGCCATGTCTATGCTGACCTCTTGAAACCTCCCTTCAAAAGGAGGAAACCAGAGCTAGAAAGCATCCAATTTTACAGACGGTGGTGCAAACCCACTCAGGCCCACTCAAGGACCAGTCAGACATGCATTTGAGAAGGCATAGCTAACACTCCCTTTCATAAATTGTAGCAAATGAACAGAGGCAAGATGTAGTCATGAAGTTAACTTAAGAGGAAAAACACAACTATTACAAGAAGCAGGTGCAGAATTGTAAATGTTAAAGAAAAGCTGAGAGATAAAACCAGAATCCAGTTATAAGCAATAGTTTGTATTCATCAAAATCATCTTTATTTTATTCTAGAACAACTCTTCAAAAGTTAACAAAACTTGATCACAGCTTCTTGTTGACTTTTATGAGAAGATATGAACTTTGTGTTCAAGGAATCTGTCATGAGCAGTGCTCCTGGAAGTCCTGTAAGATCCAATTCAACTCTAGAACCCAGCACTGCTGTCAATAACTCACAATGCCAACTTCTAGGAGGAGGAAATCACAGAAAAAACGGTATCCTCTGTAAATTCTGGAGCTAAACATAGATCCAGTATTCTACAAGGAAAAGTGTTCATGGTTTAAACAAAAATGGTGACTTAAAATCTTTTAAAAAGTCACAACGATTAACTAATAGACTCATCTTTAGTCTATTTATATGGACATGATAAATTTAATAATGACACTCAAAGATATCCATGTCCCAATCACTGAAATTGTAAAGATATCTCCTTACAAGAGAAGGGAATTTTGGAGATAGAATTAGGCTAAGTATATCTCTGGAAAGGGGGTGCTTATCCTGTATTCTTCAGATGAGCCTGATGTAATTACAACTGTTCTTGTAAGGGGAAGATCAGGGGTCAGAGAGGAGAAAGTGACATGACTATGGAATCAGGGTTAGGGTGATAATACCATGAACCAAGGAATGCTAGCAGGTTCCAAAAGCTAAAGAGACAAGGAAAGAATTCTCCTATGAAGTCTCCAGAAGGAACCAGTCCTGTCATCATCTTGATTTTAGATTTCTGAAATCTGTCTGTCAGAGAATAAATGTGTATTGTTTTAAGCCACTATGTTTGGGATGTATTGTTATAACAGTAATAAGAAATTAATACAACAGAAAAAATTACCATAAAAAGTTTCTCCTGATAAGAAATTATCTCAACAAAGATTCATTTTGGACAATGAAAAACCTGATATGAATTCTGCAGTTACAAGAAGGCCTTATGTTCATGATTTGTGTTTTCTAAAGAAATAGCATAGACCAGGGAAAGAAGGAATACACAACTGTAGATACCTCTTGGATCTTCTGACTTTCATGTACCAATTAGAACAAGACATACCTGGATGCCTTTAAATCCCTTTAAGAGCAGACCTCTATTAGGTCTACAGCAGACCTCTAATAGGTCTACAGGTCTATATCCCCACCAGTAGGACAGATAGAAACTCATAGCTGAGACTAATTTAAAGATTCCTCATTAGATCAGATCAGGAGTTCATGCTTTTTTCTAGAGAGAAACATGTATTTGAATAATTTTGTGTATTTTAGAGCAATGCCCACAAATTGTGCCTCCTTGTCAAGCAATTTCTCTAGCCTTATGACTATTCTGTATAACCTGTGCAACTAAAGTCTTTACACCTAAGGAATGGTATTTATTCTGTGATTAAAAAGTGCTGAGTATTTATAATGAACTTCACAGGCCTTCCTGACTTAAAAAATGAAGACATTGGCTATTGCAAATCTTCTTTTGAAAAACTAATGTGGCTATATTCAAAAAATATGGCCACATTGCAATTGAAATTGATTGTGATTTTGCCAACATTAGCAGTGTCCTATACCTAGAGGTCAGGTGTGACATTCATGTAAATTAGAAAGTGTGTCTTATACCATAGAAATTCAACTTCTGTTCATGGTGGTCCTTTCTATGGCAAAGTTGTATATATGTTTGAATAGACATAGGAAGTATAGTAACTTTCCAGATTAAACAGTGATTGAAACAACTGAGTTTACTTGATAGTTCTCTGTAATATGCATTTCTTATGCTTTGCTGACCTTTTATTAAGAGAGTTCCTTGTCACTCTGTCTATATTAGAAGCAGCTCCTCTAATTTCTGTGACATATATCATGACTTCTTACTAACTATGGCTTTTCTTGTAATTTGGTTTATTGTAGAGATGCTATTGCAGAAATTCATCATGAGCTCCAGATAGTAGACTCTTCTACATCACCCAAATATTCTCTCTAATATGTGAATATTAATACACAACAAGTGCAGAGAATAGAAGTTCATGGCGATTAGACAAAAGGGAATGAAAGGAAGAGATGGGGATAGAAATAGGAAACTTTTCTACGTACACATATGAATATATCACAGTGAATCTCAACATCATGTTTATCCACAAGACTGGGATCCAAATTAGAATAAGATATACTCCATATTTGCATAAATATGTCAAAATAGACTCTACTGTCATGCATAACTAAAAACATTAAATAAGAAAAGAAATACTCAAAATAAGAGAGATCAGGTAGCTCTGAAACAGCCATGTCTGCATCTGACACATGCACACATATTAACAGTGATAATCAGTGAAAGAGACAGTGAGAAACACTAGCAAGACTTATGATTGAGCCCTATTGGATGTTAAGAACTCAGTGGAGTCTTTTAAGAGGTTTAAATGAAAACCTTTTGGTTGTATACATGTCAGAAAATACATCCACCATCAAGTATTCATTCAATGCATTTATCAGTAATGCTTTGGATGACATTTCTTCTTTATTACTTTATTATTTTATTTTTATTCGTTTGCATTTGTCTTCTCACCAAGTCAGTAACATCAGTGTTGATCAGGTTTTCTTTTCCCTCTTCTCTTCTCCAGCATAGAATCAACTGCCAAGCTCACCAATCCTCCTTCCTAAAGGTCCAATATATCTATGGCCTCCTAAAGTCCCCCAGAGCTACCTGTCTACATAAAGCTACCATTCTGTTTTGTCCAGAATACTACAAGTCACCTCCTGCTTTCTGTCTTGCTCACTTCTAATCCATTCCCCACCCTTACAGTAATCTTCCTAAAATGCAAACTTGATCATAATGGTGTTCCCCTGCTTAAAACTCCAAAAGCCTCCCGACCTTTCTCAGAATAAAGTTCAAACTCTTCCATATGACATAAAAAAAAAAAAAAAAATCTCCATGGTCTCCCTTCTCTCTGATGACAACTTCACCCTCTGAATTCCACTCAGATGGACTTTTAAATGTTTCTTCCAAAACACTATAAATTTTACCTTCATATTTTTCATGTTTCTTTCCTTCTATCTGGATCTTTTCTCCTCTTGCTCTTTTTTCTACTGTGGCCCAATTTAGACTTGTCCATTAAGAACCTCGTTTCTCACTTTCTTCAGGAAACCAGAATCTGGGACCTGACCCAGACACCAACATCAGTGGACCTGGATGATCATTACTTCTTCCCAGCCTGATGTTCTGCAATTCCTTCATCAGAAAAACAAAATCTTACCTTAATATTATTTTGATGGCTGTATATTGGTGACCTCTAGTTATTTCTAATATGGTTCCCAAAAGCAGGACTTAACTTTAATTTTAAAGATTGAATGTTTTCATTTCCAATTAGAAATTTTACGAATCCATGCAGTCAAACTCAGTACTCCTTGTTGCATAACTCAAATTCTCCCATTTCTGGGTCTTTTAACACATTCCATGCATGTTTGAAAGTGTCTTCTCCCACTATCTCATCCTTAAGCACTTCCCTTTGTTCTAATACTACATAAGGCTTCCTTTTGTGTTAACCTGTTCAACATAGGCTCCTAGGTTAAGCCATACAATCATTTTAGCATCATTAGTAATGTACTAATACATTTACATGTTCATTTTCTTTTCTCATTTTATTTGTGAGGGATGTTTCTCCCTCACTATAACTTCTTAAAAGAAGAAATCTTGCATTTTCCATATTTTGTAATGTAAAATATATGCTAGTAAATTGATCAGTAATAATAATAATGTTTAATGTTCTACCTCAGTTGTCATTGTTGAATTTCTGCTAAAAATATAGATAGTAATGTGGAATTTATCTACATCAATGAGAATATTAATGTTTTAGTATTATTTAAGGTTTTCAAGCTATTGGAAATGCCAGCCTTATTCCTTAAGAACTATTTATGTAACCATGAAGTAGAGAACATGATAGTAATCAATTAACATAAGAATGGATAAGAGGAAACACTGAGACTTATGATAAACGATGTATGAAAGAATGCTAAATTAGAGTTGTTGTCAGACATAATTAGAGGACAATCATGATGTTTCTTGATGTCAATATCTTCAATCTGACATGGATAAGACACCTATATTAGTTGACATTATCTCAGTGAAAAAGAGTATAGTAAAGTAAGAGGAATTATGTAATGCTCTCAATAGATTTAAGGAAAATAATGAACATGTTGTATTTTAATGTCTTATAAACTGCCGAATTATTAATGATCTGGAGAGACTATTTGCACTTTCTCATTTAGAAATTGTTCCGACTTTAATTAAATATCTTCATGCAACAGTGAAGCACTCTTTCTACTTCTCTTCTTTGTGCATGTGGATTAATGGAAGGAATACCCAGAGAGTTCTGATGTGCCCTTCCACAGAAGCAACCAAAATGGCTCCAAAGTTAAATAAGTACAGTGATAGGGTCAGGCCTTGGGAGGTAGGGTTAATGCTGGGGAATGTTGAAGAGACCGTGCTGACTCCTTCCCTAGCAAGTTATTATCTGAACTTGCTCACAAAGTGCTTCTAAATAAAAGTCAACAAAGTTCGGCATGTTTTGTTTTATTCTAATTACTGTTGGCCACATTTCATGCTTAGAGTTGTTAACAATATGGACCTAGACATTTTTTATAACTTGTTTTATTTTCCAAAAACATGTATCAGCCATTTTAGACAATGTAGAACTCAGGCTGTTGGCAGATTTTTAGACAATACTTTAAAAATATATTTCCTTTCTGATTCTTCCAGAAATTAAGTTCTCTTAGATATCACTTTTCTTAGAAGTATTGCAATATTAAAACTTACTTCCTGAGCGTGTAAGTTATAGATATTTTTAAAGGAAGACACTTAGTAATTTGATTAAGCTACATTGCTAGAATTAATTTGAAGCTAGCAAAAATTATGAAACATTTTGCCATGGCAATTATGGGGAATTGTATGCATCCCTTGACAAGTTTTCAAATTGAACAGAAATATCTGCCTTGTTAGAGATTTTTAAATGTCCTGGCTAAGTTTTCCTTAATTATTTCTCTCCTTCTGTCAGCTGTGTTATTGCCCTACTGGTTTAAAGGTTAAACAAAGTACTAGATCTGTCAAAATGAAAGAAACCAACTGGTGAGGAGCTATCAGAAGGTAATCAGGGCTAATAGGTACATAATGGCTAACAGGATCCTGTTTGCACTCAGATACATCACCACAGACAGAACATAGTTTTCACTGATGTTTCTGTTAAAGAAAACATGGAACAATTCAGATATTCTGCAGTTAAAACCAAGTGAGTTTTCACCCCTTATCCCCACCCCAAGATAAAAAGCTGATAAAACCAAAGCTCAGAAAAAATATAGAGTGAGAATTGCATTTGTATGATTAAACTCTTATTTTAGAACAGAAATTACCAACTTTGCCCTTACCTGGGTTAATTTTAAAATTAGCACAATTTTAACTTAAATTTTAAAATCCTAAGAGACACTGTTTCCTCTCATAGTGACTGGACATTACAGGGCCTTTCACCGGTATTTTTCAAGGAGTATTTACACCAACACCTGGTTTAAGCAAAATAAATCACCTCCAGGGAGAGAAAATGAAAGCATAGATAAGCAGCGTTTGTAGGGTACTTGGGTCCTAAAATAATTCTTCCTGTGATTTTTTGTTGTTGTTTTTGGTGTTTATGATACATTTTCATAAATTATTGCTTTCCCTAGCCAACTAACAAACTAAGTATAAGCTCTAAGTCTTAGAGGCTGTTCCCTAGGACATCTACACTGTAACTGCTGGCTCTGTGTGATTTTACTGCTTCATCATTTTGACAATTATCTGTTGTGGCTTAAGTGCTTGCAAAGCTTCGAGTAAACAATAATGCAGGGCATTAAAGCATTTATTTACTGTGTGGTGAAACTAATTCTTCTTAGTAGTTCTTGCAATAGCTGACAGGAAATAAAATCTAAGATACATGCAAGAAACAATAGGCTGCTTACAATAATAGTTTAATCTTCTGGAGGCTACTGAGTAAACTTAGAATAAAGGTTTATTTTTCAATTATATGTATCCATGTATCTTAGAGTTTAACATAATCTTCATGAATAACAACGACACTACATGTATCTCTGATTTAAATGAAGTAAGGTTTGTACAGGCTGCTTCAACTGGGTGCAGAGTCTGCAGCCTTCAGTGGCAGCATGACACTACTCAGCACACACCGCCATGTAGGAGAATCTTTGGAGCTCTCCCATTAGGTTACAAATGCCAGGAAATTTTGTTCAAATAAAATAATTTACACAAGTCAAGAATCAAAACAAGCAATAAGAATTTGTCTAACATTACAAAGAAATGTCTAACATTACAAACTCACACCCCATCCCACCATGGATATTACTGAAAAATGTATGCAAATTAAAGCTATGGTAGCTTTAATTTTGCAGCCAACATGCTAAACTTCAGATCTTTCTCCAAATCAAGAAGTATTCCAGAGTCCTGTTTTCATGGACATTACTATTTGTTGTTGGGTTATATTGTATAATGGAATCAAAATTCTAAGGTTTCTTCTTACCACTTAAGTAGAACTTTTTGAAAATATTTTGTTCTATTACATTTCCAAGAAACTTTCACTTGGTTTGAAACCTCATTTAAATTAGGACTTCCAAGAAATCTAAAAAAAAAAAATCAATATCTTTATCTTACAGAAAGGTTGGGATTTATCTTTTAGAGTCACTGACAATTCTCCTTCACCAGATGAAAACCCCCTGTGACATGTTGATTTTACACAATATAAATTTCTTAAATCTAATTAGAACTCACACAAAAAATGTGTTATGGGTAAGTGTTACAGGCAAGCTATATAAAAAAAAGTTCTCTTTCAGAAAATAAAATTGTTTTCTGCCTTCCTCAGGATAAAGAGAAAAATCTATATTTTAAAAAGACTGCTAATTAGGCTAACCCTAACTATTAGAGACCAAGTAGCCACAGATAACCCTACTCCCCCATGAGTGTGAGAGGATGAGCTTGCCTATGGATGTGTGCAAGCCTATAAAGAAAATTCCTAATATTTAGGAAGAATAAAAAATATTTTGCAAGGTGGTATGGAAAAGACATCAAATATCTGTCTACTGTCTCATGCAGGAGCTAGTTCGGGTGCATAAATGCCCTACATACTTTATAGGGTTATGACTGATCTTTTGAGAGCTAATGACCACATTCAAATATATGTCCTCTGTGGACTCAATTACCCATTTTCACCTTAGCACATGTTATTTTATTAGTTGAAGGGTTCTAAGAAAATAGAATAAAGACAAGGATGCTAGTGCAAGGTCAAGATAGAAGGGTTTTTTCCAAAGGTGGTTGTCTTAGTTGTACCAGCTAGTAGAGAGCTTGCAAATGCTCAATGCAGATACAGATTGACTTTAGATTTGAGAGTCCCTAAGAAAATGAAGCAATGACTCACTAAAAACAAAGCCATTACTCCATATTTTGTCCTATCACTATTATATTTTTCTTCTCTCTTGGCCTCTGAATATTATCGATTTAAATATATACATATATTAGTGAGACAATAAACCTGCAAATATTTGCATTTCCACAATGTTTTTATTTCATGATTGCTATTTGTAAATATCTTTCTTGATTATACCTATGAAGTAATTTATATGTAAATAGTGGTTATACTATATAGGCCAATCTGTTTCTCTCCCAAAATAATATGCAAATTTATTTATAGCGTCTCTTTTTTTGGAAATATATCATAAATAAATAGATAGATGATAGATTGATACTTATTTTACTAAAATGAATGAAAGTTTTATTCACTAAGTTTTATTCACTAAATAATATATCCTGATTCAATTCTGATTACTAGTATTCAGTAAAACACTATCCAATGGTGATTTTTTTCCTTAAAACATATTTCAGATATGTACCACTGTTCATGGCTCCCTTAAAAAATTCAATACAGAAAAAATTTTGATTTCAAGACTCAAGAATAAGAAGGAACTACGATCTCAGAAAAGATGTAGTCTTCCTTAATGACAATTAGAATTAAAGTATATGTATCACAGTTGATATTTTCACCAAATTACACTCACACCATTCTGTATTGTTTTTCAAAAGTGAGAATCCCATCAAATGTACCAATAATATAATTTTTATACCTACTCAGGATCTTATAAAATTCACTGAGATTAACTGGCACTCAGTATTCCCTTCACACTGGGTGTAAGTTCTGGGAGATAAGTAATAGCAAAACAGGTGTGTTGATCATAAAATCAGTCCAGTGTTTCACAGGTAAGTATTCTGGAATATTGGTCAGTTTATAACAGTTAAACAACATCAAAAGATCTGAGTCCTAAGCACAAAGATCTCACAGCAAAAAAAAATCTCAATAAATGAAACTGCTCCTGTGTCTCAAATATAAGAAGAAAAGCCTTTTATGGAACAAATACAAGTGAAAAGAGTTGTATCTATTTATTTTTAAATGGCACTTGTCCTATCATTTTTCTGTAATGTTCTTGTTGGCATTACCCATGGATATGCTTGGGAAAATGTTGTCATTGCTCGAAAAAAAAAAAAAAAAGAAAAACTTTTGCCACCTGTAAGTCATTAGGCCTGGGATGAAAATCAAGCCTGAAAGCTGCCAGTGGCTCTACATTTAATTTTAAATGAGAGGGGAGAAAGTCAGAAGCAGAGAGTGACTCTGTGTGTCCAAGACCCATAAGAACATTTTGGGACTTCATGCATTTAATCAGCACCACCACATTGCTTGAGCCTACACCTGCAGAATGTGTTGTCTGTGTCATTTTCCTCTTGGAGAATAAATGGACCTGATGGAAGTGAAGCTTCAGGGATTGGACGCATATTACAGGAATAAAATTAATATTTAATACATGAAAGTACAATTAGTTCATCTCTTTTAAGAAAAAAAAAATTCTTGCATTTAATAAAAATTCCAAATTTGCCATCTCTAATCATTCAAGTGAAACTTTCAGAATCAGAAGTTTCCACAATTTTTTTTCAGCAGATTGATATGGTGGGGGGAGGTAGAGCCTAATGGTAGGGTTTTGATAGCTTCTGGAATGCTGAGTTTCTATGTGTGATAATTGCCCTTTCATCAAATATAATTGCTCGTGACTTGAAAAACAGTAAAAAGACTATTGTATAAAACATTCATATAGAAATTAAAACAAGTCAGAGCAAAGAGCAATTTTATAGCTTCTCTCATGTCAAGCACTTCAAAAATTGCATTTGCACTTTAATTCTACCTCAGTTGCACTTAGAAATTATGAAATCAGCTTCCAGCCATCCTTATTATCTAGCATAGGGTCTCAGAGGTGTCCCAACAAAACGAATTATAAAGCCTGCTAAGTGCATTGCAGGAAATTGATCCAAATTAAATGCCTCTCTTAAGCAATGACCAATATATTCATGTATCTCTCTTAATTTGTTAATGAAGGTTTTAGAAATACTTACAAATACTTTGGCATTTTTTGACTCATTTATGGACAAATACTTCTAAGATTTGGCCCATCCTCTGATAATACAAAACATATTTAGAATAACCAATGCCCTCTTTTAAAATAAAACGTTCAACATTCAGCGAAAGTACAGTGTCTTAGTAAAGCTGATAACTACAACCAATATGTTTCTCCTATTTTTTAATCTGTTTCCAAACAAACACTACCATCTTCATTTTTTTCCCTTCTTATCTCCTACAGGACTTTTTTTCATCAGTTACATATTTATTTGTCAGTTTCTTCTTCTTCACTAGCTCATTCCCTATCAATCATAAATAAAGACTGGTTTCTCTCTTTAAAAGAAATGCATTGAAAATAGATATTAAAATAAGTACACAAATTTTTATAGCAGCACCGCTCACAATAGCCAAAATGTAGAAACAAGTCACATGTCCATCAATGGATGAAGTGGTAAACAAAATGTGGCATATACATAGAATGAGATATAATTCATCTCTAAAACTTAATAGAACCTGCTACACATGGATCAACCTTGAAAATGTACAGACAAATTAGACACAATATTTTATAGTTCATTTATATAAAATATTCAGAGTTGGTAACTTTATATATATAGAAAGCAGACTAGTTATTATAAGGGCCTGGGGAGGTGGACAGTGGTCATCAATTAGGCCATCATCTGTGTCCTGCTTAGCAATTCTTGAGAACCACTTTTAATATCTTTAGTTCATTTGACTGTAAGTCCTTCCAAAATGGGAACTGCATTTGTCTTGTTCATTCATTTGTGACCCAGTATGTGGAACAAATTCTTAAAAAAAATAGGGACATAATCCATATGCACTGAGTTGAAGTTTAGTAGAAATTTCTTCTCCAGCTTTTGTTGTCTGTGTCTTTTGACATTATTGAGCATTCTCCTCCTTCTTGACTTCATTCTGAGCCTCTTTCCCTTTCTTGCACTTTAACCCTTGGCTCCCCCAATTTTCCATCCTTATCTCTATGCTTGAAACATTTTACTCAGGTGCTTCTCTAGAGCACTGTCTTCCATTTTCTCATTTTCATCTAATATTGATCAATCATTCTCAAATCCATAAAATAGGTGTCTCTCTCTCCCTCCCCCCCCACCATCTCTCTCTCCCCATCATCTTTAATAGATGTTCCTCATTTTTCAGGCCTAGAGTCAATTGTAGCCTCCTTAGAATAGTCAACACCATACTGCTCCATCAGTCTTCAAAGATTGGATATCCCTCTTTCCCCCCTTTATATCACCAGATACTCAGCCTTTGGATTAACAAAATTGAATACTATTTGATTATTTATCTTTCTCTCCAAATAAGCTTCATGAGAATTGTGAGTTATTTATTACTTTATCTCCAGTGCCTAACACATATTGAAAAAAAAATCAGTTAAATGAGTTCATCTTTAGCTTCAAGCTTTCTTGTAAGAATTGAATAAATTCTTACAACTGCTTATTTGATTTCCTCTGGATGACTTGTACATTCTCTGAACTTGGAGGTGAATTCATTGTCCCTACTCACATCCCTGACAAACTTCCTAAATTCTTGTCCCAAGAACATCTTCCATTCAATAAGCAAACTAGATACCTGAGAATCATTTTGAGAGTGTCTTCTGCTTTGGTCCTAACACTCAGAACCCAATCCTGTTCTGTCTCTCTTTTTTTTTTTTAGAGAGAGAGAGAGAGAATTTTAATATTTATTTTTTAGTTTTTGGCGGACACAACATCTTTCTTTGTATGTGGTGCTGAGGATCGAACCCGGGCCGCACGCATGCCAGGTGAGCGCGCTACCGCTTGAGCCACATCCCCAGCCCCTGTTCTGTCTCTTTTTAAGTCCATTCTCTATTCTCATTGCTCTGCCCTAAATTAGTTCTGATTCTCATCCACCATATCTTTCTTGGATAACAAAATAAAATGAAACACAAAATCAAATCTTGAACAAATTTGTCTTCTTTTACCCACTCTTTCAGCCCACAACCCAGTTTCTTCACTGCAACAAGTTAGCCCTCTAAGCAGAACAAATTATGTCACTGCCTAAAAATCTTCAGGGACTTCCTGTCACCAATGGGATGAGGTACAAATACTTCAATGTAACATAAAATATGCTCTAAAACCTATTCTCTATTTACATTTCTATCTGTATTCATTCCAATAGAAATACCTTACTTTCAAGCTCACACTTGACTACAACTTGTTTACAAAACCTACAGATTTCTTTCCTGCCTTTATATCTGCATCTGTTATAGCAACGTTTTACTCCTATTTCAAGGGCCAACACAAAGACCCTCACTTAAAGGACTTCTCCAACCTTGTCAGAAAGAGTTCCTTCCTTTTTGTTCACTTTTAGAGTTCCATCACAATGCATTATAGATTATCACTTTGAACTGATCACATTAAAATTATTTGTTTCTAAGGCTTCTTCCCCACCCCCTCTTCAAGCCAGCTCATTTTGTACAAGTCTTCTTGGCTTCATTGCAGATCTGGATATAGACTAGACACTCAATGAATGTTTGATGAATGAATGAGTGTATGTGTGTATACATACATGTATTTATTTACATATATACATATATATAATACATTGAATATGAAAGTAAATTTGATTATATTTGATTTAAAGTATATTTGTAATTTAATACATCTGTGAATTTCCAAGTAAATGTTACACATTCTGAAGTAGTTATTAAAGAATTCACACTATGGACAGATGGTAAAGAATAACTGAGAATCCTGAAGGATACATATGCGCTCACACATTCTCCTTCATTCTCTCTAACTCACTTACGCCTTCCTGGCCCCACCAAGCCTGTCACTTTTCATCTTCCCACCCTGCCAATTCCCATGATCAGAGAAGACAAACTGAAAAGGGTGCAATTGGAGAGGGTAATGGTTACAGAAGGGCAATGTAGTCTTGGAGACTTGGAAAGTATGCTGTTCTATATAATAAAAAGCAAGTACTACAAAAAGCACCCCTATTAACCAATCCTGACAGCTAATGAGTTTCCTAATGCCTATATCTCATTTCATATTGTAGATGGAGATCTGTTAGCAAATTTCATGGGAAAAAATTTTATCTTGTCTATTCCTGTTATGATATAGAAGAGTGTGTTTATTCTTCTAAGTAGCACTTTTAGAGAAACTGGTAACTTTCATTTGTTTTTCTATCTTTGACATTTTATTACTCACAAAAGAATTAACATTCAAATGTAAAAAAAAATGCCTTGATATATCTTGATAATGCCTCAATACCACCTCAAATGTCTAAATTCAAGGAAGATCTCTTTTTTCAAATAATGGATATCATAATAGTCATTATAGGTAATAAAAACATTCACAAATACTCATGCTCTTAGAGAATAAGGTTTGGAACTACATAAAACACACCAAAAAATAAAATTAATTTAAAATCCTAATTAAAGAATCTTAACCAAGAGTCATGTATCTGTTACAGACAAAACAAAACAAAACAAAAAAATCTAAAATCATCTACATTTGAAAACCCAATGTTATAGTGGGAAATGAAAACCAAGCTAAAATAATCAAATTATCAGATATTTATGAAAACACTTAATCATCAAATCAATTCATTTGTTGTTAATGTATTCTATCCACAGAGGAATAACCCCTATATTTAATAGTTTTGATCAGAGGCAAAAAACTGAATATTCAGAATAAAATATGGATATCCAAATTGATGTTTTGGGAAGCAGTTTAGAAATAAGGCATAATTACTTGAATTATTAAGTTGTTGATTCACTCATAATTATTGTCAACACAAATCAATGAATAATCTTCTCATCCACTTCATGTTTAAATAGCATCAACAATCATGGCAACAACAACTCACAAAGAACCATGGCACCCTGTCCTTCCCAACCTGATGTTTCCCTGGAGTGGCCAAGTCATACCTGTAGGCCACCTGTGGATATGACCATAGATCAAGGTGGCATAGCTTCTAAATAAGTTCTGCAAATGAGGCTATTGAAACAAATAATAAAAGTAATAAAAATAGATTTATTTCTGAGCAAAGAGAATTGAAAGAAAGAATGAAAAGCAGGAATGAGATGTTGTGAAACTGAATTTCAGATAAACCTATTATGGATTGGGGCACTTGTTAGCACTATGATCTTTCCTCATACCCCATGTCCTTAGCTTCTATTACCCTGAACACTCCAGTTCTTTAAAATACAATCACACCATTTTTTTCAAGATTAATATATAAAAGAGTAAAAGATTGCTCCTGGGCTAGGATCCTGTATGCTAAGTTTCTGCCCGGAGCACATTTTTATAGCTGAGTTATAAACCTTTGAAAATAGGTGTTTAGAATGGAAATGTTAAGAGACCCCTAACTATAGTGGCACAAATATTACTGGCATCATTCATCTAGAGAAGGCACGTAGGCTACTGTAGTATTATAGTTTACACTTCAGATAAAGGAGCATGAAAGTGGTCTGGTTATATTCCACCAGAAATATAATCACCCTTTGGAAAGAAGAGGGGCAGTATCAGGAAAGAGAGGGGAAAGAAAGGTTGACAAGTCATTTGGATTTGATTCTTAACATGCCATGCCAATTTCTTAGGACAAACTGAACTGACTAAAACTGACAGCAACAAATAATGATTGGAATCATCACATTGTAATGAATTTTTATTGCTCTCAAATCATGTAATATTATTTAATAAATTCCTTTAATAAAGTTATGTTGCCTTTATAGAAAGCAAATTTTGATCCAGAACACATACATTATGTCCATATCCCTATAGTAGAGGAAAATGGGAGAAAAAAATAAATATCAGATTTATAATAGCTGAAATGAAATAGTGGAGCATTTGGAATCTTGTAGATTGTCTGCCTGTTTCTATTTTCCTTTTGGAAGTGAACTTTCATGTTCTAAAAGGTAGCAGTTCTTCATTGAGTTTGCCTAGTTTATATTTTGTCTTTTGACATTTGGGATATATTTTGTGATATATCTCCTGTTTCTAAATATCTTTTACTTCTAATATAACTTATCTCCTCTCAGTAGTTTCCATGGATTCTCATAAGACACAGTTTTTCATCTACATACTTTTTTTTCCTGTGCAGATAATATAATAATGTTGTTTACAATAAGATAAAGCTATGCACAATATCTGAGTACATGATTACTCAGTAAACTTAGTGTAAAAGTAGTAAATGGTGGAATGGATGAAATTAGCAATTAGAACTCATAAATACTAAAATGATTAAATCATTCATTTTATAGCTTTTACTTGCCCATAGGAAGAAGCAAAGGAAGGGGAAACGAGAAGAAGACAGGAAAGATAATTCATCTGTCTTCATGAGCAGATTACTTCAAGTAAATTAAGTACATAGCAGGGAAAGGTATCAAGTTACTGCTAAGGCTCTGAACTTGTAGTAATTGTAACTGATATAGTAACAAGCTCATAGAACTCCTAGATCCACTGAATACATTCTGGTACATTAATCCTCTGATTGAATTCACTATTTTAAAGTTTGTGAATGACTGTAAAAGAAAATGTAGTGACTCCAAATTATGTGATTCTTCCTATTTGGACTGAGATTTTGTAATATGCTTACTCAAATGAGAGGGAAAATTATTAATCAAATTCTTCAAATACTGGATACTAATCTTTTGAGAGCATATTCAAGACCAATTGGCAAAATCCACAAAACTTCTTGATGGAAAATACAGCAAATCCTACGTAATTATCACATATACATATAACACATTAACATTCCCAATACTAACTTTTCAAACTACTAGAGAAATAGATTTAAAACACCTACTGTCTGACACTGCATAAATAAATAACAAACAGATGAGTTTGGTTTGGATGTTGATTTTTTCTATCATTCATTGTTATAGGGCTATGAAAATTAAAAATAATTAATGTTTTTTATCTAACATACTGAGTTAATAGATCATTAAATTACTAATATACCTATGATTCAGATACCCAAGTGTCTTGAAGATATAGCATTTGTATTTATTGTTATTTGTTCAGCCTTACTGCATGATTCAAAACTGTCTTCATTAACAGAGATACTGAACTCAGACTCGAAAGGTTAAAAAAAAATTATGCAGCTATTCACCTCCAAAATATACTGATCTGTCATTTTTAGGATTCAGTATTTATCTCCTCCAGTATCTCAAATAGTTAAAAACCAACAAAAGAAAAATTTTAAAGAAATATTTCAGCTCTTCAATAATTTAAAATGCTGTGGATTTAAAAAATAGAAAAAAAAATAAGGCTAAAAGATTTTTTTGGAGGGGGGGGGTCACATAACCCTTCAATGGATCTATTGTGGGTCTTAATATTTAATAAAGTTGCTGCAGGAGTTCATTCATAATCAGGATATGTGTCATTTGCCCTTGAGCATGGTCTACGGAGTCTGAGAATAGTGCCAGGCACATTCCATAGGTCATGTAAGACGGCCACCTTGTGACTAACTGTTATAAATAAGGGCTCTGGGGTCAAACCTGTCTGTTCTTTGAAGAGGTTGGGAGGTTTCACCCTGAAAGCAGCACCAGCCCTCAGTCTGGAAACCAGGTCCCCAAGGAGACCCTGGGCAAGCACTTTCAAACAGCGAGGAGTGAGAGAGGAGGCACAGCAAATGTCAAGTTACATAAACCCATAAGAGAAGAGATGAGAAAATAGTATCCTTTTTGCAAGGACAGAAGTATAACTTTCTTAGAAAAAAATGTGCAAAAACTGGGGACACTCTGAAAAAAATATTAAAAAGTGGGAAAGGCTACTAAATACATCCAGGTATTCACCTGAATTATAGGTAAACAAAGGGTTTTGGTTAAATAACCTACCAGAAGGAGAAAAGACACATGAATTTTATGAGTTTGACTTTCGCTGTCAGGGACAGGGGCTCTTTTCTGTTTTTGTTATTGTTTTTGTTTGTTTTCAGCGGCTGTGGGCTTTTTATACAAAGAGGTCAAGAGGAATAATCACTCTTATTAAAGAAGGTACACTGAATAAGTCGATTTATTATAAAGACTTACAACAATGTCACTGATATTTATAGGAAAATACACACCAAGGAAAATGCATAATTCTATAGCCCAAAGGATTATGAAATGTAAATTTCCCCCAAAGGTTAACCTTTTGATGCCCGCCCTGACCAATTCTCTCTTGAATTTCTAAGGCGCAGGATATTATCTCCAGGGTCCTCTCCAGGACCAGTCCATCATTTCCATTTCATTGAGCTCATAAAATCATTGTCGCCATTACCTCTTCCATTACCTGTCATTCTCATGTCTTATTCATGTTTTACACTTAGTCTTTCTCTCTCTTTCCCAAGAATCCTAAAACCCAAGCTTACTAGACCAATTGTATGCCCAGGGGCTAGACAAGATCATTTAGGTTTTCCACATATTCTTTTGTGCCAAAAACCCTAAACACCATGCATTAGAAGATACATTTTAACCTACAAGAGATTTGTCTACCCTCGCTATGCAGGTATTCATAAAAGTAAATACATGTATATAAATTCAGTAATTCTTTTTTCTATCTAAACACTACTGTATTAATCACAATATAGTATCCACATAGCTTAAGGATAATATATGATTTAGTGTTGTTATATGTATAAACAAGACTTTAGTATATACATATTTGAGCCCCTTGGAATAACTCTGTCCCAACCTCACTGTTAATGAATACACAGTCTCCTGGCAGAGTTGCTGTGTTAACCATTCACATGCTGCATTTGGTCAGCCTATATGGGGAAATTATCTGATTCAAATCATCATCACTGTCTAATAGAAATTTCGACCACAGTTGTTTTACAAAATACCTGGACCTTGGCACAGGCTGACTGAATCTGTTTCACACTTCTTAAGGTAATCTTCTCCCTCCCATCTCAGCAGTTCATGTCACCTCTCAGTTGCAATGCCCCAATGCCCTTGGCACTGTTGTACACTTCTTTACAGACATTAAAGTTTACTTGACATATGTCCCAATTCCTCCTGGCTTTCTGATAGGAGTAAATTAAAGGGTTATTATAGAGTAACCGTGTAAGATCAATGGTAATGCTGAAAAAAAAAAATGCCTCATACCAAAAACAGAGAAAATAACTTTTTTTTTCCTCAGTGGCCTTCTGTTCCATGTCAGAAAGTCTCCATAAGCAAGTTTGGCCAGAACACTCATTAATGAGAGGTACTGGACAGAACAAGGCACACCTGAATACAAACAGAAGTATAAACAGATCTTAATTCTCGTCCAGTGGTCCACCAACTTGAACTTGCACCCATTATGGGAATGGGGTAGTGCTAAGTAAAGAGTTCCCACACTCCAGAAATCCAGTGATCTTCGTCAGGCTTAAGGCAAGAGCAGAGAATTTGTTTGTTTTGGAATATTCAGAATGAGACACTTTGTACATTCACTCACCCTATGGTTTTACAGCTATTATTCCAACATAATTGCAATCCCCTGAGGATACTTATAAGCAGGATCAACATTTACTTAGTTTTCCCAGAATAGCCCTGGATTATACCTATAGTCCTAAACATTCCTTTTCATGCCTAACACTATCCTAATTTGGGGGATAAATTATATATTCACTCTAATTATATCTCCAAGCATTAAGCATTCCAGAACATCATATAGGATCACAATGTTTACATACTGATCCAAATTTGGCTGGTGAAAGGAGTTCTCTCAGAGTCATTCTAAAATGCAGATTCCTAAGCCTCAGTCTTAGGAAGAGACTTGGAAATGACTTTGCTTACCAATTGCTGCACTGGATTCTTCTGAAAAATAAAGTGTGCTCATTTTCATTCTCAAGAACTCCTGAGTCCTATCTCATGTATTATATTTAACTACATCACTATTCTTTACACTTCCTCTTTTTCTTTTGCCTTAGGTAGAGTTCCATTTCCTAAAACATCCTGAACTTACCTTAAATCTGAAGTGACTTTGAGCCTAATTTATTACATTTTAGCCCCACACAGCTTTTTCCACGTTGAGATCTGTCTATCCCAAACAGGTGCTGGAGCTAGCCAGTACCACTACTCAGGAGCAGGTACATGGATCTCTTCCCCTCTCAGAATATCATCTTGGTAGCTTGAAGTTTTCCATGGTGAGAATATTTACACAGTCCAACAAATGCTACAAGTAAAACTTTCCTTCCAGAGGCCCTTGTTAATATAATTCACACATCACTTGCTAAACATTTACTGCTAGTTATTCTACTCCCCTAGACAAAAGAAACATCAAATATTCCTATAGAGCCTTTGTTCTACATATATCTAGGTGTGTTAAGTAAGACAAAGAAAAGATTTCACAAGAGAAAAATAACAGATATCCTTTATCCTCTATCATTTTATTAGAAATTTGTCATTTTTTAAGTATAAAAAAATGTTTTTAAACAGCAAAAACTTGAGTTCAAGTTCAAACTATCCTCCTGAATTTTAGGTTTTGTTCAAATTTACAAGTAAAAGGATAATTTTTATTAGTATAAAATGGGTGCACATTCATTATAGAAAAAACAAATTTCTCTTAGTCCCATGTACAATGAGATACCCATTATTAACCCTTTGTTTTGTTAGCTACCTATTTTTCGCTTAATATTTTGTCATGAACATCTTTCCATATTAATGAGTATACTTTCATGTAAATATAAGAGCTATGTATGATCTTTATACATAATGGGATTTATCTGACAACTTTTTGTTTATAATGTAGGTAGTTTCAAAATTGTGTTACTAAAAAAGAACTCATTTGAAGATTATTGAAGGTTTTTTCCTGTGGCTCATTCAGAAAGTTTGCACCAGTCTGATGAACCAAGCCTTATGATCTTATCAATGATCTTCTATCATTGTTCATAATATATTTATTGAAGCATGTTTGCAACATACATAAAAGCTATATATTGTATGTGTCTTTACATCCTCCTGGGTTATGATATTTTCTCTCTGTGATTGAAATGACCAAGTCACTAGGAAAATAAAGATGTTAAATTCATGAGAGATTAGTTAAAGTAACTATGGATTAAATTTGACATTTACAGCCTAAGCTTGGATCACAACCAAAGCAAATACAAAAGTTTCTTATTGTCAGAGGTCTCACATTATTTTTTTTTTAAAGAATATACCTCACCTTCAGCAATAGGGTCATTTGCTATTGTTAATATCGGGAGAGAGAGAGACAGACAGAGACAGAGTGTTCCATTTTAATTTTTAAGATAGGAAATTAGAACAGTACAAATTTTACAGAATCTGCAGTGAGGAACAATAGTTCAGCCAATAATCACAGTCTAATAAAAGTGCAGCATGTTTTTTTCCAACAACAACAAAAATAAACCCATAAATTCTATAAAGATCTTTTAAAAGGCACTTAAGCACAGTTAAGTTAATATAAATATTTTAATCTTTTATATGCATGGCTGAGGTTCCCTCGGATTTTAACCCACTTCATTTCTGAAATAGCACATCATTATTTTGCCTCGTTGAAGAATTGTCATGTAAATATTGGTATTGTACTTCAAAGAAGAAAAAGACTTTTGATTTTCAACATGAATATTCAAAGATTTCTGATATCTTTGATAGTTATTCAAGCAGGTAAGCTCTGTGGGTAAGAACTTTTTACTGGAATTTGTCCAGTTATTAAAAATCTGTCACATGCTCTTATTGGATATTGCTCATTTAGGCAAGAAAGAATTAATATATTTCTCATGTCACATAATTCCTAAGATACAAGAGATAGTATAATCCTGCCTCTAAGGGAACATTCATTTTTGTAGAGAAAAAATATATGTATCCAAAAGAAAAAAACATAACTCAAAATTTTATCCACCTTTTAAATGCACATGTCACATGTTTCCCTCTCTCACTTGTATGACTACAATGTTTCTGGACCCCTTATGTGGATTAGGATGTCACAAAAATATTTTATGCTTATTAAATTTTAGAATTTTAAACAGTCATCTCTTTCAATTTATAAAATTATTCATGCTAGAGGCAAACCCCTTTGTATTCCATGTCAGAGACCTAGTGGGAATCCTCAAATAGAAATAGTAAGAAAAAATGTCCACTGATTATAACACAGTTCCTTTTGGATAAAAATCCAATGTTTTGTTTATAAAAAGGGATGTCTTACATATCAAGAAAAAGGCCTGATTTTAAACAGAACCCAATAATAGTAATAACAGACCCAATTAACAAACCTCTGAAAAAAGCCAGAAGAACACACAGGGTTCCCCGCCCCTCCCCCCGCCCTCTCCCCACCCCCCACTCCTCTCCACCCTTGCTCTCCTCACTTTCTCTCCTCTCTGCTGCCATATTCTTGACTAAATTCAAATCCAAACAGACGAATTTTTCCATCAGAATTAGTCTACAGACAAATTAGAAGATAAAACAGAAGATGCACCCTCAAAGACAGTGAATTTTGTCCTCCCTATACCTCTGTTAAATAGAAAACTATATCAATGAATATTAAATTGAATAAATTATCTTGAGATATAAGATCTGGTTTCTTCTAGGCTCATTTAAAATAAATGATTTCTTCATTTTTCTCCTTTCCATGCAGACATTTTTAACCATTACATTTTTTGTTTATGATGATATGATAACAAAGTTAGCTAGAGGTTAAAAAAAGTACTGTTATGTAAATTCAAAGACATACAAATAAAATAGTATACAATGAATGACTAAATTCATGAAATGATTATGCAAAACATCTTTGAATGCCCCAAGTTCCTAAACATATGTCACTAACCATAGCCACAAATTAAATATGAATTTTTCTTTTATCTAGGTTCTCAAAAACGTGGTAATGTAGAAGAAACAAGCTTTGACAATTTACAAGACAGATTAAACTGACACAACAGTTTCTGTGCTAGAGGAAATTCACTAGAAACCTTTTATTCTAATTCTTTATTGAACACAGAATCACATATTCTTTCTTTCCATCTTTGGATGTTATCTGCACAAAATAACCTGATTAAATGATCTAACCCATCAGAAAAGCTGGTGGGTACCCTAATGCCTTCAAGAGAAGTTGTTTCATATCTAAGAAGAGCAACAAGAAAAGTAAGTTCTGAGCTCATATGAAAATTTTCCCTGTACACTGAACAGGGTGATAAAGCCTGACCACAATTCAGAAGTGTCACAAGATGACTAGAGTATATGCACAGTCTAGTGAAAAGGGTACTGATATTGACATTAACCCACAAGGATGCAGATTCTGGTTCTATTTTGTTACTGTGCAACTTTGAGCACCTTATATGACATCACCGAGTCTACAGTTTCTCATCTGTAAAATGTGAATAATAATAATATCCACTTTTTAAGAGCTGTTTTGAGAACTCAATGAGATGTTTGTAATGATGTTCACACTGTAGCTGACATAATAAATGTGAGAATTTATTTTTAGAATCAGTCCAAATCATGCCTTCTTATACAGAACCTGCTGAAAGGACTTTTTAAATTATTATTCTAATTATTTGAGACTTACTTCTATAATTTTGGCTGCAACAGGGCTGCAAATTGTTTTAAGAGAGAGTTCTATGGCAAACAAGGGCAATTAACACCGTTATCTACCTCCTACCACCCAGCCCAACCTGGCCAGACTTGATTCTATGGACCTAGGATATCCCCAGAGTTGTAAAGGCTAGGAATCTGTAGAATGATTGTCACTGGACATGTGTCTCAGAGTCTCTGAAGCAGGTGATCTTCTGGTGAGCTGATAGGCCAGAGAGTAGTATAATGGGAAAGGACTTGAAAGGCCCACTGATCCAAGCCTGTGTTACCTATTGCTTCCCAGGAGCATCACAAACTCTTAAACCAAAGGTGAGTAGGATGTTCAGAACAGGTCATCACTCAAGGTAATTAAAGTACATGTCTATGTTCCATGAAAGGGGCCACTAGGAGCAGATTAGCATAGATTACTTTGTCAGATTAGCTAGCTGACATATGGGGCCCTGAGGGGAAAAGCAGAAAACTGTGAAAGGAGATGGCAGAGAGAGAAGGAAGGGTGTGCAGAAGGGAATGGAGAACCTGTGAGGTGAGCAGAGGGCAGCAATAGTGAGGGCCACTGGACCACACTGCCCACACTTGGTCCCAGGAACCAAGAATTGCTTTATAGAGATACAGGAGATTAAACTGGGTCCTCAACAAAGTCCTAGAAACTCAGAAGAAACAAAACCTCCACTGAGAGTATAGTACCTCCTCATTATGAGCAAGCCTTAGAGCTTTCTCTAAAGGGAAAGTATTTTTGCTTATATTATGTCCAGTACTTTCTAGTAATATGAGCTGGAATTGATTAGAGAGGAAAATGAGGTTTGTCAGCAAAGGAACATACATTTCTGAATAAACAAAAGAGAGAGAACTCCATATAGAAAAAAGCCTCCAAAGCAGTTATGAATCAAATGTCAGCCTCCCTTCTGCCCTCTTTGACATAGTTTTGGCCACTAACAGCAAAATACAAGGTAGGAAACAACATGATAAACATGCCCTGATAGTCTAGATCACATGCCACATAGCTGATAAAATCTTAAGTGTATTAAAAGAGCCACTTTAAAATGTGTAAATATGTTACCCACCTGCACTTTCTTTCATTTATCAAAGTTAACATTAAATTGTTTGTGGCAAATAGCTATTTTGTATCATCTAATTTCCCACAGGAAACTTGAAACTTGCACAGTCATTACAGGCCCTCATGTTAGGATATAAATGTTAAAAAATATGAGAAAATGTGCCTGGCTCTTATTGAGTTCATTGCATATGTCAAAACCAAGTAGAAAATTAATATTTTGGAGGTTAAGCATCAAATTTTGAGAAAAGGTATCTGTTCCATAAGATAAAATATGCTGGCTCATTTTTTATTCAAATACTATTTATTTTTCAGTTTTGTAAAATAATCTTGGGCATGCAGAACTATTTTCTCAGCAGGAAAAAATATCTGATATTCAGATCTGAACCAGTTGACTAGTTATGAGGTGAGTAAGAAGTAACATTTGCATCTCTTTAAATACTTGTTTATATATTTGTCATCATCCAGAGATGCTTTGTCCATTTATCCAAAGCAAACTTCAGCAGAATTTGGGGAGTGAGTCAGAACATCCCCAGGAGCCAAAAAGACAGTTTGCTCTCCCCATTTTTTACACAGAGGATCCAAGCATAATCAAAGGACACCAGTATCCTTCACTATTTCAATAAATAAACATGAGTGAAAGAAAACACATGCAAAAGAATTTAATCTCTGAAAGTCCTTTGCTACATTACATATTCAGCTTTGAGCTCAAGTTTTAGAAATACAGTTTAGGCTTGGGATATTACTTTTCAGGCCATCTAGTCAATTTCCTATAAATGTCGAATGCCTAATCACAGAATAATTTTATAGGGCTTTTTGCTGAGTTATTGTTGTTTTCAATGTTCAGTTAAATGATTTACCAATGAAGTCAGCAGTGAAAATTGTTATCATTGGTTTAAAACCTTTCTGTTTTTCATTTGGGAACAAATTTTGTTATTCTTATTCTCTCAGTTGTGTTGCTAATGACAACTAAAAATAATTGTTGTATAATCCCTGTTATTCAGAATTCACTAAATTCAGAATTTAGAAGCTTAAAAAAAGCCATTGACTAGAAAGATAAGACATGAGAAACAGAAGGAAGGTGACATGGCTTTGTGGATGAGCTTCCCTGGTGTAGTACATTCAACTTCGGTCATTAGGACACTAAAGTTCCCTTCCACTTTACATGGATGGCATGAGGGAGTTAATGAACTTCCGTCAAAGTGAGCAATATGGTCCTTTTTCACTGATAAGATCAAGACCAATACCTTTCCCAAGTAGTATCGAGTAGCAATGAACTTCGTCATCCTTGTGAACAGAGCTTGACAGACATTGTCAGACTCTCACTCCTGAGGTATCATTGTCATTCACTCTGCATTAACCCCGCTAGGAGCTACTGCTGGATTTAGCCTTCAAAGTCTCCTCATTATTTGACAAGTTAGAAGAGGTAGTGGAACTACTAGTAATTGGGGAACTACAACTCCATCCCAGCAAGTGACCTTGTCCCCAAACTAAGCTCTGGCTGGCCCCAGGTAGAACACCTTAATTGGCTGAGTAGTTATTATTGCGGCTCTTCAACAGGCGTATTCCAGGGACGGAATGGGTGAGAAGAATTTCAGCACAAGGCAGTGTGGAAGAAATGCTGATAACTCCATCTGAGGCTGGCATATTGTGTGCAAGTGTCACTAGCTTTGGATTTATCTCTGTCACTTATTTTCCATCTCAAAGAAGAATTTGATTTAGAGCTTCAAAAAAATCAAGTGCAAATGAATGAGAAATGAACATATAAAAACAAAATTTTAAGAAAGAGATCAGGATCCCTTCTGTTCTCCTATTTGACACTCTGAGCCCTCAGCAGAGAGCCAAACTGATGTTAAGTTGATGTTCAAATAACTTTGGTAAAAACTTTTAATTAGTTTTTACATTTTTTCAGACCTCTATGCTCCCAAGTGCAATCTGAAACTAGAAACTACAAATAATATGGAGGCTATTTCTTGATTCCTAATGGTTTGTTTTTATGATCAAGTGGATTAAACATTTTAGATCTCACTAGAAAGCTCTGAAAACTAAAGGGGTTGAATACTAATGAGACAATTTTCATAAATACCTTAACCTTGAGATGTCTTGCTATAATTAAATATAAATCAACATGCAGAAGTTTGTTATGCACTTTAAATTACAGAACATCTCTTTGGTTACTTATATATGAAATATTCAAGTTCTATGGGATATTTTTAACTATGCCTCCAAATTTTTTTGGTTTCCTAAAGCCAAAGCATAATTATATTAGTTTTGGGACATAGAGAAAAATGTGTAACAAACTAATTCCTGACATTTTGAAATCTTTCTTTGTAACTTGGTCTCCAATGGCAAAGACCTGAGAGTTTATCTTCATACTATTAAAGAAAAGAGATCCAGTCTCATCTTGTGTCTTATCATCACGTAGCACTTGCAGAAGTGTACAATAGGAACATCAACAAAATGTACGTGCTTATTGCTGCTCCCCAGAATAACTCAAGGCAGGAGGTGTTAGTTTTCTGAAATAATTTCACATGTTTTCCAAGGAAACTATGATTTATATTATTCTTTGTTATAACTCATGGATCTAAGTAAAGTTTAAAAGACCAAGTAAAATTTCTAAATATAAGTCTAAATTATCCAAATCCATGGAACTATTTTGTAAATCTTGTTTTGCCTTTGTCAGACAAATATGACCTGGGTTGAACTTTGCTATGTGCAAATGTGTATGCAAAGCAAAAATTTCTGACCTTATTTTAAGGCTACAAGTGTAACACATTTGAGATCTAATTCCAAATTTAATACCATGTTTTCTTTAGTGCCTTGTAGTATATGTTATTGGCTATCATTTAGATAATTATCATTACATTATTGCTTATTTTTCCATTTTTCTGTATTAATAGTTTAAATCCTGGGCTTGTCCATGTACAGGGGAAAAAAAGTAGCAACTTTGGCATGCCCAAGAACCCTGCAACTCCTGAGATATTAGCTGCAACATTAACAAACCTAAGAAACCCTAAGGATTCAGGGACACGGAGTGCCTAACAGTCCCTATTTGATCAATAGGAAGAAGTATTTAGTGTAAGACTGGGAATGTCTTGGGCAAACGTCTGGCCACCTTCAAGGAGTGAGCACCTTAGCTAAACTCATATAGCTATATTTATCATTTTTTTCTTTGGCAAACATGTAGACAAAAAAAATTCTCTTCAGCTTAGGGAAGTAAAAAACGTAGTGGGAATTTTCGGTAGTGCTGATTTTAAGAATATAGAAAATCAGGAAGATGAGGAATTTTTTGTACTCTCTTCACTGGCTTTTTATATGTTTTTAATGCATTTCTCAAACTCCTGTTCTTAAACATTGCCAAGCCTTCATTAAAAATACAAGCAGCTCTGCTGAGATAAGAGAGCCATGTTTTATTGAGAAATAGCAGAAAGCTAGATATAGTTGTATACATTCCATGTTTTTTATCCCAATAAAACACAATGATTAGTTATGCTGCTTTTTAAAAGTCTCAAGATTCTGTTTCGTTTTTTTCTTTATAGCAATAAACTAGGGAATTGTCTGAAGGAAGCTGATGAAATAATGTGGCCTGGACCAATAAAAAAGGAGCACATCAAGGTACTGGGTAATGGCTGAAAGATTGATAAGTATACAGGTTTGGGAAGAACATCTAATAATTTCTTCTCGGTAGTCTTTCTGAAGTAGCTGAGATCCTCAGCTATAGCCCCTGCTGAATTAAACATTTCAGCCCAGCTTACTAGCACCACAATACACAGGTAGAAGTAATAAGTAATAATGAGTTTTGGGCCATTGAACACTGTGAATTTTCCCAGTGTACTGCAATTATAGAAACATCTGTGCTAAATAAGTTCCTACTGAAAGCTCAGAGTGTTTAATAATCCTCACAATTTCTCATTATCAACCCTAATAGAAGAGAGAGTAAACTCTGCAAAAGTTTACCATTTTCAAAGAAAATTGCCATGAATGTGATCATTTCTGGTACCACATTTCCCTGGACGATAAAAACACCAGAGACAACCTCCTTGGAAAAGAACATTAAACGGCAGCTTTAATAACATGTACCATAGCACAAGGCAAATTATACCACTTGCAACAGCCAAACCATTCTGGCTAGAGTGTCCCCTGTGCGATGGCCTGTCAATTTAGGAGATTGATGGTGCTTCTCAGCTTTCTCTACTGCTTCTGACAGAAGAGTGGTGGCCCAAAACACACACAGGTTTCTCAGTCCTGTCCTAACCACCAAAGCCCAATTGAAATAGCTCCACACCAGCTGATTGCTTCCCACAGGGCTCATTCCAAAACAAATCTAGATGTCAGGGCCAGGATCTGAATAACATTAACAACCACTAAGGGTCAGTTGTTGCTACTGAAAGGGAATGTCACTCCTCCAGAGAAATGTGAGTTAAATGTGAGTATCAGTGGCTGAATAGGTGTCTCTTAATTATTTGGGGAACAATGCAGCAGATATTACCTTGGAAGAAGGTAGTGGGTGAGGGCCACTGAATGTCCATAGCCAGAACTGGTTTATGAAGAAAAACTGACAGAGCCAGTCATAGTGTATGACTATTAGCAAAGAGAAAAAGTGATTTGCATCCAATCCTGTTAAAATAGTTGCTAGCTTGAGTTCTATGTCTGAAATGATTATATTAGACAAGATATTGAAATTCTTATTAAAGCACGGTTAAGGTGCTTTGGAACTGTGATGGTGGATTTTGTATATCAACTGAGCCAAGGTACCTAGCCATATATGAGATTGAGTACTGTTCTGGATTTTTCTGTGAGGTTGTTTTTGGATGAAATTAACATTTTAATCAGTGAACTTCAATGAAAGCAGAGTGCCCTCCATGCTGTGGATAAGCCTCATCCAATCAGTTGAAAGCCTGAATGAAAAAAAAAGACTAACCTCCCCTAAGCAGGAGGAATTCTGGAGCAAACTGCCCTGGGACTTGATCCACAGCAGTAGTTTTTCTCTTGGAATCCAGTTTACTGGCCCACCCTGCAGATTTTGGACTTGCCAAATCCATAATAATGTGAGCCAATTATTTAAACTTCTTTCTATTGGTTCTGTTTCCTCTGGATAGTCACACCTAATACTGGGACAAAATCAATATTCTGCCTCTATCCAATTCCTCAGCCTTTTCTAATTAATACTAGCAACTTCTAATATTTATTATATGCCAGGCACTATCCTAAGTGTATTATGCCTGCATACATGATGTATTCCTGTGTTCACTTAACAGGAAAAAAAATAGCCTACAGAGGTTGGCTCTATTGCCCAAGTCATATAGGCAGTAAGTGACAAAAGCAGAGTTCAGATTCCAGTCTGGCCTCTCCAGAGTCTGAGCTCTCCAACTCTAGACAGACTGCACCTCCCATGAAGTACTAGCAACAAAAAAAGATGATAAGTGTTCAAAGCATGTTCAAAGTACACACAAACTGTTTTAAAAGTATACATTGTGGGGGTGCATATTTTTATCTTTGACCACTTATGTTTGCTTGCTTTGCAAGGAGGGAGCTGAAGACTAGATTGCACCACCCTGCATGCTCCATCTAGCTTGCTTGACAACTGGATGCATTACCTTACTTAAATTATTTATGCTTTTAGGCCACTGTCTTACTCATATGTCAAATGTACATGACCCTGGACAAATCCCTCAACCTCTCTGGGGAGCCAACCATTTATCCATTTTTAAAAAGAGTATTTGAGCTAAATTATCAGTAGCCTTCCTTATAACCCAAATGGTAAGGGAGCCTTAGTATGAATAGGAAAATATTACTTGCTTTAAAATTCTTTTGAGAACTAAATAAGAATAGATTTGCTAGTGTGGAGGAAAATGAAAAAGCATTAGGCACATAATTGATCTTCTAAAAACCGCTTATGAGAAAATACTGACTTTCTCACTGTGGGAATGCAAGTAATAATCGGAATAGCGTTCTGATTCCTGTGATGGTGATCAGTGAAGCGTTTTAACATGGAAGATCCATAAGTGTGGTTCAAAGAGACCTTTTTTGCTGCTTTGTGGACATGCTGCATTCCAGAAGTCTTTTTATTGTAACACATTTGCATGAAGCCCTTGGAACAACCCAGAATGACCTACCCATCAGTTGCCCTCCACTCCCCTAAATTGTCCCATCAGACTCAATCATTCTGAGAATACCTCTGACACCACTCTTGTCTATGTCATTATTTACATACTTGTCCAACAAATTCCATTCCCATTTAATGGTACCACAGAGGTAGAAACAGTGCCTTCATTCTTCAACACTGACTGCATAAGAACACCTAGTAATCAATTAGATCATAAGTGCTCATGTTTTTGAAATGAGTGAATAAATGACTTTGAGACTCAAATTAGTGTTTAAATGACTCATATTATATTTAAAAATTACCATGAAAGCTAATTTACTGTTTATTTGTGCCCTATAAGATTTATATATAATATCTCTCTTAATCATTCTTTATGAATTAAGTAAAACTTGGGTAGTATTCTAAATACTAAGTCATTTTAAGCAAATATATTTATCATTCTATCAGCATATCTAACATACCACATGCCAAAACATTTGGCAAGAACCTCTGCAAGCTCAGGATCTGACATCCTCAACTTTCAATGAATGTTTACTACTTTCTGGTTACCCAACATCTATTCCCACTATTTTGGACAATAAATTCATTTCAAATTCATTTTGAAAAAAATATTAACAAAAATACCAATCAAAATGCTCAGCTTTTACCTTGCCACAGGTAAGCACATGGCTCAAGTTTAGCTGATAAGATTATTATTATTATTATTATTATTATTATTATTATTATTAAATCTGTGACTTGAGCAAATTGAAACAAGGAAGAAGGAGGTATGGGAGCACAATGATTGGGGCCCATAACATCCAATAGCAATTGTTCCTCCAAGTCAATAGCTCCTACTGTAGGAACTATTCCCTGTCCTTCCTCAATATGGTCTTTGAAATTTCATTTTCATAGGAATATTTCAATATTTTCCCATAAATTTTTCTTTTGTTTTTCTTGGAAAAGTCTGGGTTTTGCTTACAACCATAGGGTCCATACTGACACATAACCCCTCTTCCCCATTCCATGAGTCAGAATGCAGTTGCAATTCACATTCTGGAGAGTTCAATGATCTTCTCAAAAACTTGTTTTCACTCAGGCTATGTGACTAGGATAAAGCAATCAGGAACTGACAGTGGAGACTGTACAATATCTACCCTCACCGATCTACAAGCCCAGGGTGGTTCCTCAAACGTGGAGCCCTTGTGCCTCCTTGCCTCACTCTAGTCCAGCCCTGTTTCCAAGCTACACCCAGAGACAGAGGTGTGCTTCTTTTATGGGAAATGTTTCTAGCTGTGGGCCTATGCGACTTCTTATTACACTAATTCCTTTCCCAGATTATAACAATTTAAAGGCTGCGACACAATTGTGGTGTGAGGATCTGGAAGCAGTGAAGCCTTCAAGGGACTTGAGGATGCTGAGGGGTTGCCTGATTAACTTCTTAGGCTTTCTTCCTTGCTGTTCCCTACTGTCATAATGCATGGCACAAATCATACAAGATCCAGAGTGAACACAGGTTGGTGCTTTATCACCACAATATTGAACAATGGGGAAGGAAATGTGCTTTCCAAGACATTTAATAAAACATTTTAGGAGGACCAAAAACCCCTGAGCCCTCACCAAAATCAGGAAGGAAAATGTAGGTGCTCCTAAGAGAACTAATGGAAAATGGAGCAAGAAGATTTCAACAGGATTTTCTTAATTAGGAGAGTGATAAAACACAGGAGACTTATAAGTGAGGTTGTGAGCCCTTGAACTCTTAAGGGCTTTATAAAAAGCCTATAAAACCATCTCTCCTGTTAGACATTCATTGGCCTTACTGGGTAATTTTAATTCTATAGCTTAAAACTCTTTTTTTTTTCCCCGGTGGTTAGCCACATGTTTGGTGAGAGTTCAGAAACATTAACACTAGAAGAAACAAAAGCATTAAAAATGCATATGTGTGAGCATGTGTGCCTGTGTGCATGTGTGTGTGTGTGTGTGTATGGTTTCTGTGATGTTGAATACACTGTTTGCCTCATACTTTTTAATATTATGTTGGTGATAATGCTATTTCATACATTATTGGCTTTTATCTCTGCTAAAAGAATCCTATGGCTGAAATTTTCCATGGCTCAACAGAGCACATATGGCAATGAAATATGTAAAGTCTTGCATCTGTAATAAATAGTTTTTGAAAGAAAGAGGTCATTTCTTCACTTGGTGCAGGCAGCTGGCACAAGCAGAGTGGGGGAAATCAATTTATTTGAATTAGAACTTCACAACTATGAGTAATTGTGTATCACAATTACAGTGATCCTACAGTAGGGCAGTAAGCACAGTCCTCCTAAATAGAACATAAATAAAGCAGAGTTGTAGCTTCATCCAAAGCCCCTATTTCTACAAAGAATTCTCAGCCATCCTTAGGACAAGTGCATCCTTTCATCCCTTTTTGGAACTCTATCTGTTCTTTTCCCTCAATTTCCTTTTCATGGAAGCCACTTCTGCTTATCTCCTCAGAGCCATCTTTTACTTCCTTCCTTTCTCTTATTTCCACACTCAGTCACTTACAAAATTCCACTCTCCATCATCCCTTCTTTCCATACTCCTGCGATGTACCTTCTGACTTCCCACATGCACAGGTATAATAAGTAGCCTCCCTTCCCTAACCATCTGTTTTCCTTAAACCTGCTCCACCATCTTTTCTTCAAGCTTCAAATCAGTTTATGGCTCCCCCATTACCTCAAAGATAAACTGCAAAACCATTTAAATAACCTCCAAATGCCTCCATGATCTGACTTTCGCTTACTGTCTTTTGTCCAAAGATACCTTAGGTGGTTCCATTCATAGATGACCTTATGCTCACTCTTCCAACTCCTGTGTTTTAGCCTACATAACTTTCTTGATTCATGCAATTTCCTTCAGTTGGAATGCCTTCATAAATCCTGCACAATTGTCAAGTCACAACTAAAATATCACATCTTCCACACAGCTTTTCTTGACCATACCAGCCAGAAGAAGTCCTCTGAACATAAAACCATTTCTGTGAATTTTTATGAAATAGATATTACAATTATTCATTCCCATAAAATCTGTGCCTGTTAGAGTACATGTATATTTATGGGAAAATCCCTGACTGACTATTCTTTACTTTCTTACATGGTCAACTAGCCATATACCTTTCACAAATAGATAATGAATGAGCGTTGATGGATAATAAATAAATATTGAAGAGAGAAAGAAAGTAGGTGCTTAAATATTTTCACAATTCCATTTTCTCCTTTGCCTATTTATGACACTTGTTCAACTGTGTGCATGCTCAAGTACTGTATATTTCCTTAAGTACTACACAAATTAACTATTCTATTTTCATAGATCATAAAAGAGGGATAATCTGACACCTCATTCTTAACTACTTCCACGAGTTCTGGAAGCTTGATCCTTCTAGCCCAGCACTGGGATTATTTAGAAAAGTGTAGTATTCCAAACCTGTAAAGCTGACCCTTACTCAGAGAACTCCTAAGAACTGAGGACCACCAGGACTCATTGGGGCAAATGCCACTGTATTGACCCAACACTGCTACCCCAGCTACTCAGTTCTAGTAATTATCAAACATGAGCAGCCACTCCATACAGCAGGAAAAAAATAAATAGCAAACTGAGAAGTAGCAGCATCTATTCTACCAAGACTGCCAGATTCTCAGCATTTTAACTCCATTTAAAAAAAAAAAGTGCCCACTCACTTCTGAAATCCTGTGTATCAGAATCTGAAGAACAGGTTGCTGTGAAATGTGAAATCAATATACAGGTCTTGTGGTTAAAACTAAATCAGAGCAAATAGTCAATGGCACCATTTAAAGAAAACCATTTAATTCTAAAATTTTTGAATGGATGCTTAGGTTTGGGTCAGAATTCTTTGGTTTAGAGGTTGAAGCAGAATTTAATTTTTAAAGAAACTTAAGAGTCTTCTAGAACTTCAAAAATTCCCCCCAAAAAATGTTTTATCTTACATTTTCATTAAATTAAATTATAAAATACTGCTTTTATTTTTATTTTCAATGCTTTTATTAGAGCATTATAGTTATACATAATAGTTGGGTTCATTTTTACATAAATATACATGCATAGAATTTATTTTTTTTCCATTTCAGCCCCCCATGGCTCCTCTTTCTCTCCCCTCTTTCCTCCTGCTATGTCCCTTCCTTTACTCTACTGGTCTTCAATTTATTCATTTATTTTTTAAGTTCATTTTTTTATAGATATACATAAAGGTGGAAATCACTGTGGTATATTTATACATGTTCATAGTGTAATCTTGTCAAATTCATTCTGCATTTCCTTCCTTTTTCCCATTCCTCCTTTTTACCCGTCAATCACCTTTTTCTATGTCACTGATCTTTCCTCTATCCTTATGCAATCTAACCTTCCCCCACTTTTTCCCTTACTTTACTGTAGCTTCTCGATATGAGAGAAAACATTCAGTCCTTGACTTTCTGAGCATATTTCTTTACCGTGAGTTCTCCAGTCCCATCCATTTACCAGCAAATGCTGTAATTTTGTAATTCTTTATGGCTGAATAAAACTCCATTGTGTATATATATACCACATTTTTAAAATCCATTCATCTGTTGATAGGCACCTGGGCTGGTTTCATAACTTAGCTATTGTGGATTATGTTGGTATAAACAGTGATGGTCCTTCATCACTATGGTATGCTTATTTTAGTTCTTCTGCATAAATACCGAGGAATGGAATAGCTGGGTCATACAGTGGTTTTATTCCTATTCTTTTAATGAATCTTCATTGCCGCAGTCTCGCTGGGCACAATTCAGGAGCCACTTGTCAAAAGAAACAAACTTTATTTTTTAGAACACACACACCACACCACACAGCTCCTCAGGAAAAACCCTCAGAGCCCAACTGCCACCACCAGCTTCCCATAAACCTCTCAACCTCCCCACCTCCTCCTGCTCTTGAGGCCGATTGGCTGGGTGCTGTGGGCAGAGCCAAAAAAAGTCCCCCAATGAGCAGATCTGTGGTCTGAAAGGGCAGGGAAACAACCCAATGAGCATCACCGCAGAAGAGCCAATCAGTTGGCAGCTAGAAGTTCGCTGGGACTGCTGTGAGCCAATCATCAGCTGGCAGCTGGTGCTGGCAGCTGGAAGTTTGCTGGGGCCCCTTCGGCTATGGCTTTCAACACTTCATATTGCTTTCCAAAGTGGTTATACTAGCTGGCAATCCCAACAATATAGGAGTGTACCTTATCTCATCAACATTTATAATTATTTATGTTCTTAAATGATTGCCATTATAAATAGAGTAAAATAAAATCTCAGTGTATTTTTTATTTTCATTTCCCTGATTGCCAGAGGTGTTGAATTTTTTTAATATATTTGTTCGCCATTCATGTTTCTTGTTTTGAGAAATGTCTGTTTAATTCTTTTGCCCATTTGTTGATTGGGTTATTTGTTTTTGTGGTGTTAAGTTTTTTGAGTTCTTTATATATGCTGGGTATTAATCCCCTATCAGAAAAAGAAACTGGATAATATTGTTTTAAAATAAATATTATGACCTGTAAACTCTTAAAGATATTTTTTCATTGATACAAAAAAAGTCTCCAAAAAATTAAAGAAACTGTATGCATCATTGCCTGTGTTGACTAAAATAAGGGAGAGAGCAAAAGCAGAAACTACTCATGTGGTAAATATGAGGAGACAGAATTAAAAAGAATTGGTAAAATTTATAATAGAGATATTTACAATGATGGTTTACTGATGAGTGTGGATGAACTGGACATTTTGGAGAGGCATCAAAATTACTTGTATATCACATGCCATTTTATTAATTAAGAGATATGTCAACTGGTTGTTTTCTTTAAGGACATTATATTTAATAAAAAACATTTATATACATAGTATACATGGTAGAACTTTTCCAGAACATAACTATTTACCAGATCAATACTTCCATTTAGAATAAAGTATTATGTAAAAATTTGACATTTTTCAGTTTCAAAGTTATTAAATACTAAAGTTCCTAGTGCTAGACCCAAATGAATCTAGTCTAGCTGATTTTATCATGAAATTATTCTGCTATGATTTTTTATGAAAAATTATAGCTTTCCCCTCTTTAGATGGTGAAATATAAGTAAGGAATAACTTGGTACTATATTAATTAGAATTGTCTTGGTTACATATGGTAGATACACTCATGAAAATCAGTTCTAATGTGATATTCATTGATTCCCATAACTTAAAAAATCCAAGGCATGGACTATTTCTGGCATAACTGGACTCAGCAATCAAACATCAGTCATCTGGGTGCATTTTCCCTCCATCTCTCATACCTGGCCTCTGCTGTGTTGGTTTCAATTTCATCACCACCTATTGTTGAGATCATTTTGGCAGATCCCACTGTTTTTCTGCCTTCGAAGTCCTACTAACAATTTCAGGGAATCTCATTGGCTCACATGATCACTCCTGACCATTTGCTATGTCTCAAGAGAATATAAGTTTCTCATTGGTCAGGTCTGAATTATATGGCATCCTTGGAAGTGTGCTATATATGTATAATAAGAATTGTATTGCATTCTGCTGTCATTTATTTTTTAAAAAAATACATACATAAACAAAATATTTAAAAACATACCATTTCATAACACTACTCATAGCTTTTATTTTATATGTATTTGTGTGATCAACTGATTGTTTTTCTCCCACACCAATACATTAGTTTCATGAATATATATATATTTCTGCTTACCACTGTGTCCCCACACAAATAGTTCTACTTAGTTCTACCAAACTTAGTTCTACCAAAATTATAGGAACTCCAAATGGAAAAGTAGATCTGCCAATACAGTGGGAAAAGTAGATGGTGGGTGTTCAAAAAACAACAAATGTCTACTACAGGTGAAAAGAACACAGCCCTGTTAATCAAGGAACCTAGAAGAAATGCCAGTTCCACCAAAGGTCTTGCCACTGGTTCTCTTCTGCATTACTCAGTGTTTTAGCTTCTAACCCACATGTATCCCCTTCCATTGCTCCTAGGAAAAAGGTCCAGAATCCAGAACAGTGCCCTTTATGATAAGTCTTCTACTTTACCTCCCTGGTCTCTTCTCGGAACTCTCTCCCAGTAACTCTCTGAACTCATATCACTCAGGTCTTTTGTTAATTCCATGCCATAACCTTCTTATAATAGGTCATTTCATACACTCACCCATTCCTAGCCCCGTTCTCCTTTTTCCTGTTCACTTGGTGATTCCCACTCAACATTCAGATAGCAATTTGAACATATACCCACAAAGAAGTTTTTCTAGCACCACTCCCAGTGGGGCCAATATCCCCTATGAAAACACCCCAATAAAACCTAGATTCCCTTCAGTGAATTAATGGATAAAAAAATGTGGCATATATATACACAATGGAATTTTACTCAGCAACAAAAGAGAATAAAATCATGGCATTTGCAGGTAAATGGATGGCGTTGGAGAAGATTAATGCTAAATGAAGTTAGCCAATCCCCCCCCCCAAAAAAAAATGCTAAATGTTTTCTCTGATATAAGGTGACTGACTCATAGTGGGGTATGAAGGGGGAGCATGGGAGGAATAAATGAATTCTAGATAAGGCAGAGGGGTGGGAGGTTAAGGGAGGAAGACAGGGGATTAGCAAGGATTAGACATCATTATCCAAAGTACATGTATGAAGACATGAATTGGTGTCAACATACTTTATATACAACCAGAAATATGAAAAAATGTGCTATATATGTGTAATAAGAATTGTAATGCATTCTGCTGTCATTTATTTTTTAAAAATACATACATAAACAAAATATTTAAAAACATACCATTTAGTAACACTACTCATAGCTTTTATTTTATATGTGTTTGTATGATCAACTGATTGTTTTTCTCCCACACCAATGCATTAGTTTCATGAATATATCTATTTCTGCTTACCACTGTGTCCCCACACATATAGTCTATGTTCAGTAATATTTGTTACATAAATGAGGAATAAATAAAAATAATTTGTGACAAAGGATTTCATTTTCTTGTATCTAAACTAATGGGGTTGAATTAAGATCTAAAACCATGTATTTTAGCTCTAAATGTTCTTATTCTAATTAAAACCTATAAATGCTTTATATTATGATTGGGCTAAACATTTTTAAGTAATCCTTCTTATTAAAAAAACACTAATGAAGCATGGTTATTCAGTCAGTGGATGTTGTAGGTCAATCTTTTAAAACCTCTAAATGAGTGAACTATTATAATAACCAGTTCTACATTTCCATTGACATAAGATTAAAGAAACATCTTTCACCCTCACATAAGAGCACAGGTAGTTTTAAATTGTTCTGTATGTGATTATTAACATGAAATTCTTTGGAGAGGGGAGGGCCAGAGTTAGCAATATAATTAGGTAAGTAAATTTTATCCTCCATATGGTTATTCTAGTTTTCCATTTCACATGTTGGAGCCATATAAACCATGCTGGCTATTAAAAAAATTAGCCCTTTCATTCTCCCCATTGACTATCCCTATATTAGAGCCCCTACTTCCCAGTAAGATCTGTGTAATACCCACCTGCATGCATACACAGTATGAATCACCATCTCCTTCTCTGTAAGACTTACCTGCCCTTGCTTCTATTTCTTCAGAGCCCTGATCTTTACTGGGTGTCAATGGTTGTAATGGGTTATTAACAAGAAAACTCATTCATTCTAATATGTTATATAGTTAATTAATGTTACCTCCCTCAAGATAATAGGGCATATGTCCTCTTAAAGGCTTTTAAGAAATGACAGTAATGGTGGAAATTTCAGGCACCACTGCAGATGGATGAGAGAGATGGATTTTTAAGCATGGGGGCTTCTCACTGATCCTCAAATTATTCCATGTAGGCAGCTGCCTACTCTGCCCATGAGAAAGCCAGTCTCTCTCTAGAGAACTTTATAAACAGCGTGGATTTCACTGTCTGACATGGGTGAAGTATAGTTCTCCCTGGAAAAAAAGAAAAATAATTCAATATATTGCCTGTTTTTGTCTCTGAGGTTTAGATGTTCTCAAGACTGGGATGATACCCCTCACTCCAAAACGGAACAGGTCAGCCTGCCCTGAGAGACAGCTGAATATGAAGGAGTCCTTAAGCAGCCGGCTGATTTACTTGTCATTTTCATTTTGGATTCCTATTCAAGCTATATACACTGCTAGAAATTAAAGAGAAAGCTGAAATCCCATTGTGTGCCCTGCTCTCCTGGAACATAATTTTTCCCTCCATCTGTGAGTCTCCTGTTGATATCAGGGGGAGTCACCACGTGCAGAGAGGGGAGACACATGCCAGGAGAGGGAAGCCCATTATGTAGTTGAGAGCTAATTTTGCTTAATCTTCTTGATCTCCATAAAGAGCATTCTGAGACCCCACAGGATTTAAACAAAAAAGATAAAGATGAAGAGGGACTGCTCAAGCAGAGCCAGTGTAATACTTATTTATTAATGTCGTCCATCACAGTGTGTTTACGGGCCTAACCAAAATTTAAAACTGTCTGATTGAGAACAGAGGAGGAAAACGGATTGCTGTATCAAGGCAAAACACTCATTCCATCCCTACATACTTTGGAAAATGAAGTAAAATAATATGAGCGCCATATTAAAGACTTGTGCTTCCGTTTAAAATGAAAAGAAAGATAAGTTAAAACATAAATCTGTGACCCTGAGCTTATCCTTAGATAGAAAGTTCATCATAAGAAAGAAACTCTCTATGCTTAATAACAGAATTAATATTAAAGGAGCCTCATTCTTCACTTTACTCCAGTGCCCTCTGGGGAAAGAGAGGGCTAGGACAGGGGACTCAAAAAGTGCAAGGGGAAGTGGGGGGTCTCAGCTTAGACGACCAACTTGGATCATAGAATCATCAAATCAGAATCTCAGCCTTAAGAGACTACCTTAAGGGTCTCTGGGTTCAAGCAGAAGGTAGTGCATTTGTGCTTGAACTCTTGCAGTGACAGAAACCCTCAGGCTGCTTGTCCTAGATCTGGATAGCTTAGCACACTGGAAATTTCTCTCTTGTAATATTCTGAAATCTATGCCCTATAATTTCTCCTTATTGCTCCACTTCTGCCCCTTGGAGCCAACAACACAGAATGAACTGGAAGTATCTAAGACAGTATGAACCTTCAGATATAAGAAGATAGTTTTCTGTGTACTGCTTTTTCTTCCTCATTGTCTTAATCTGCAGCTTAATAACTATGATACCATTGATAACAGTTTCCTAAACTTTCTGAAGCCCTCCTCCTTCCAGAGACTCATGTTGTAAAGTCAGACTTATCTTTTCATGAAGTTTGGATATTTGCCCTTTTATTTGGGTGGTTAGTTTACCTGTAAGACTGTGAACTTCAGGTAACAAATTTGAATGCTATAAGATGAAAAAAACATTTGTTGCAAAGGAAAGCAAATGAGGTCTTTTGAATCCTCTGCAGCATCTATACCTAGCATTCATAGACAAAAAGGGCTTGAAAATGCATTAAGGGAACAAACTATCAAATGAAGAATTCTTGTATTTTAATATTTGTGTAGAGCTTGACTCCTTATAAAGGAATACAGTTCATTATTTATATGTCACAATAAGCTTAAGGGGTCAGTCGAGAACGTATTATCATTTTATCCTGTAAATGAGGAAATTACAACTCTGAAATAAGTTCATTTTTGAAGAAAAGTCCTTTATTAGGACAAGAAAACTTTGGACTTGCACTACTCTGTATACTGCAGCATATATTCACAGAATCTCAAAAAAAAATTTTTTTCATCCAATGTGTTTACCTTACAAGTAAGTCAGTAATTTTTACATTACATTTTTGTTTTTGTATAATACATTTCTTGGCCAGAAGGTAAATACCTGAAGATATTTTTTTTCTGATGTAATGAAAAATCCCCAATAACAAACTATGCATGTATTATGGAGATCATCTATTTTTTTAATCTCAAAATTTTACAATTAATATTATGTTTATAATAAGAAAGCTACCCTTTTTTATATGAGCTATGTGGAGGAAGAAAAATTCAGTTTTATTAATCTGTTAAATAAACATTTACTGAAATTCTATTGTGTCCACAATAACTTAGAATACTAACAAAGGACACAAAGTACAAAAGACAGGGGCCCAACCTTATAGGGAAAAATGACCTAAGGGACATAGGTACATGAAATAAAGAGAAAAAATAAATAAATGTATGCTAAATCAAAAGAATGAAGACTTTTCAGTAAATTCCTTGAAGAATTAGTATTAAAAGATGGAGACAAAGTACCTTCTGGGTAATCCAGATGACCAATGAGCCTTTTATAACTAAGTAAGGGCCTCTGGTATGACTTACACTCCCTTCATTTTCCATCTCTCATTCTTTTCACGAAACCTTAATCATACCTAACACCATGCTGTGCAGGGTTCATAGGTAGAAGATAATGGAGGAAGGGAAACTTTTTTTCCATACTGACATAGACTTCTTTTTGTTACCACCTCCTCAAGATTTAAGAACTTACTGAGGTATGCACCAAGTTACTGTGACATGAGTTTCTCAGGGTACCAGAAATCTGCAGAGCTCACTAGGAGTTTTTCTGTGCTCCCAGGAGGAGTTCTCATCTCCTGTTCTCCTGGGCTGCCCAGCACCCAGGCTCCTCCTCCGATCCTGCTGTGTTGGCTGATCATCCAGCAACACTCTTCTGTGCACCCCAACAACACTGTGGTCAGGCATGAAGAAACCCCTCCAAGGACACCTACAACCATCCAATCACTCTCTCAATTAAATGGTCCCAATGAGGTAGACCTTTGTAGGATCCTCCCCCAACTTACTCAAACTGACTGATTAGATTACTTTTCAGCTCTATCTGATAATCCACAATTTTTTAAACTTTTAGTTATTGTATTTATTTTATAATTCTTGAATTCCATTTGTGTTTTGCTCTATAACTTTATGAAATTTCTTTGTATCTAACTTAAAATTCAAACCTAGACCCAGTGTGTCCTTAAAACCATTTATTTATGATGAATTGTTTCTTTTATTCCTACAAATAAAAGGATTTCCATAGCTTCTCCAACACTGCACAAATATTTCATGAGCGATGCATGCCAAAATGAAGCTCTCACTCTGGTAAATAGTGGTTTTGGCATATATGCCATCAAAGCATTTGCAGACTGATAATATCTGTTACATATCCAGAACATGGTGGACTGATTATTGCAGCTGTACAGAGAGGGGAGCGGAGAATTTCAGATTTAATCACAGCTCCCCTGCATACATTTTGGGTTGCTGGACAAGCTAGTACACCTCATACAATAACTAGGTGTAACAAAATTGTGATCTTGATACAGCTCCTAGAACAACAGAATATTGAACTTAAGAAATGCAATGAATGCTATCACCCTGAAATGATGACTCGGGTGGCAACTGCTATATGATATGGTAAAATTATGATAGTCACTTCAAATATATGAAAGAGAGAAAATATGTTATTATTTGCCTTACTTAACTACATATTCAAGCCCCAATATAATATAGTTCTATAGTGGACTATATCATTATGTTGGTTGTGTTAGCCCATTTTCTGTTGCTATAACAGAATACCTGAGACTATGTAATTTATAAATGAAATTGGTTGTTTAGCTCACATTTCTAGAGGCTGGAGGTTCAGGAGGTCACATCTCAGCTTCAGTGAGGGCCTCAGACTACTGCATGTATGGCAGAAAAATGAAAAGGGAAGTAGATAGGTAAAGAAGACAGAAAACGAGTTCAAACTCCTGATAGCTAAGTCATTTTGACAAGAAAAACATGAATCCATCCTTTCATGAGGGAAGATCCTGCATGACCTCAAATACCTCTTAAAGGTCCCGCCACTTTTCAGTATCTTTTTATTGGAGACCAAACTTCAACATGGGTTTTAGTGGGGACAAACCATATTCAAACCACATGGATTTACCAAAGATTATTTAAAACTCAGAAATCATGATTTTTTTGTATTTCAGGAACTTGCTTCCTAATTCTGAAGTTGATTCTTAACTGTTCTGATTCAGAAGGATAGGCTACAGACTTCAATATATGAAACTCCAAAACTCTGAATTAGATGAGTCTCCATCTGTGAGCAGCACATCACACACGTGTCTGATTTCCAAAATATAGTCACCTCTCCCATTTGTGACCTCTCTTTTTCAATATGCTCCACTGACTCACAGTGTGGTTCCAGTCCTTCCTTTGTCAGCCCCTGACTACAAGGATTCCCATTCTGTCCCAGGAAACTTCTATGAAACTCTGGGCTCTATTTTCTCTTAGGTACCATCTTTCCAATGAGTCTCCATCCTCTATACCAGAAAGTTGGTTTTCTGTTTGTTTGTTTGTTTGTTTTTAACTTCCAGAACACCCACTTACTCTAGAGGGATATTTTTTCAAAGATCTTTGGAAGCATTTGTGTCTCTCTCTATTCACCCTTGGAGTAGCCTGTCCTTTAGTAAGACCTGGGTTTTTTTTTTTTTTTTTTTTTAAAAAAAAGAAGGAAAACAATGCACAATGCTAATAACTGTGAGATAACTTAATAGATATGAATGTTTCACAAAGGTGTTGCACAAAAAGAGACCTATTAAGTTGATGTGCAAATCTGGAGGAGAAGAAAGAGTAATTCTGTTTAATAAGAGGTTTCCAGCATTATCTTACTAATTTGCTGAGGAGCAGGTACAAGGCCATACAGCACTTTACAAAGTAATTAGAAATCCATGATAATTGTTTTTTTAATTAACAACAAAATTTGAAGAAAAAAAAACTGCTACCCATTCCCACTTCTCTTCTGGATTAATTGTGTTAGATTCAGGAAGGCTGCTTATGCACAAGAGATTTTTCCATTCCAAATTACAGGGTGAAGATAAGGAGATTGGATACTCTTATGCAATTTATGAAGCCAGAGAGGGCCCCTTTATTCCACCCTTTTAATGTTCCAACAAAACCTGCTGATCATTTCTGACAAACTTTGTTCCCTTATTAGGGGAGAGACGATCTCACTATAGACACTCGCTTTCCCCTCAGCCCTTCATGTCATGTTCCATCCTCAATTACTGAAGGTTACTGAGTTGCATAAATCCAACAAGGGGAATTCTGGTCATCAGCAGTGATGACAAGGTCATCAGCATAGATATAATGAGACCTGCATGATCTACAGGAAGCCAACAAGAATATTACTGTGATAAATCCAGGCACTTCATGCTGTAAGCAAATGACTGATCACTTAGGTAACCAGAAGTGGCCCCCATGTGTTTAGGCTTCCATCTTATTTCATCTCAGCCATTCTGCCTACTCCTGTGTTCCTCTAAGCTGAGATCAAACATCCCTTCCTATAAAGAAAAAAGTATTGATGGGCATTCCTCTGAAATTGAGTTCATCCTCTCTTAGAATCTTACCAAATTCTGAAGTTTACAATTCACAATTCTAGATACCTCCTAGAAAGTAATTTCCTTTTCTAATATTTTTACCTGCTCCTTGGCTTGATGGTGCTTCTGTGTATGTTTTTATCTTTTGTATTACAAAATGAAAAAGGACACCATTGTTCCTTCATTCTCTTCTATGTTTAGGAGTTGAGATTGTGCTTTGAGGTGAGATGAAGATTATAGGGAAGACCTCAATCTGTTACACATATAAAAAATATAATGTGGGGAAATGTAAAATGCCCTAAATGTGTTGGTTTTTGCTTCTTTCATGGCCACTGAAGGAGATGGAAGTCACGTTGTCATACCAGCAAACAGTCATTCATAAAATAAAAATCTATTTATAACTACATGGCTTTACACTCCCATATATCCAAGTATAATCTTGGCTAATGCCTGAAGTCCTGGATAATTATTCAAAGTGCCCTTTTTTACCCTCAAAAGTGTCCCAGTTTAGACAATAAATAATATGGTGATCCCATTTATAACCAAATTAGAAGAGAGAATTCTTCAAGCTTCTTAACGTGATCTTCTGGGTCAAAATGAGGTTTCCACTGGTACTCAACCTCAAATTGAAAAATGCTTCAAGACTTGGGTTCTTTTTTCAATTTTTTACCTTCGACAATCTAATCTCTATACCTTTGTAATTATATGTAAAAATTATCCCATATGTCAAAGGGTAGACCAGATTTTTACTCTTTGTTAGTTTTACATTAACTAAAATAAACAAAGATAGAAAATCATGAACCATCTCATCCATTGTCACCAATGCTTGTAGACCCAAAAAACTTCCACAAACATCCCACATTCATTTATTTATTCAATGGATATTTAATGAATATGAGGGACCGTGCTAAATGGCATGGGTCATTAAAATCAAGCCAGACACAAGGTTGCCCTCATAGACTATACAGGCTAGTAGATAAGAGAAGAAAAAAATCTCATCAATGTCCACAGAGGGGAGACTCTGTAGAGCCAAGCCCAGTGGGAGGGGAGGGGACATTTTTATTAGGAGAAATTGAAAATACACTAAAATAATCATCCTGGCTGTTAAAGATTTAGCATACTTCCAAATCAGCTGATAAAAAGAAATTCTCCATTTATTTTGACCTCAGATCACCTTATGATGCCCACAGGAGCCAGTAAGTAAGAGTCTAGGTACAGTGCTGGTGAGGATGAGAATACCTAACAGCTGCTGAGCAGACAGCTGAGGCAGCTGCCACCAACACGGTGAAGACAGAGGTGGGCCTGCAGACCTGTGGCTTTGCCATCAGCATTGTCATCAAGTCCTGAGCATAGGCTCCCTAGATTGGTCATCTGAGAAATGCCAGCATTCAGATGCATACCCAGCTACACAACCTGCATAGCAACATCCAACCACCTTCAGCTGCAACCAAACACCAGGCTCTAAGGCTCATGATGACTATGCCATATTATTCCTTGTAACAACACATTGAATGATTGTAATATAGCATTATTCTCTTGATTTTTACTATATAAGAAATGACCACATGAATACATTTTCTGCATCTTCTCTAAAGCCCACTATTAAAGATATTTTCTTTTATTACAGTAATCTATGGTTAGATTCTTGTTTGAGTTTATTTCCGGGAACATTTTCTTCTTACCAACTGGCATATATCCTTTTATTAGAAAATGAATACTACATGACTCATAGAATTTCTTTTTTGGCCTTTGTGACCTGCACAGGAACTAAATTTAATGTGCAATTGCAGAAAATATCCCTAGCTTAAATTTCAGATCCAATGATCTCTTCCATTCCTTTGTATGACTCTTAATATTTCAACAATGTTAATGTCTTATTGCATATGTGTAACTCATATCAACTCTAAATAGGCAGCTTCTATCAAGTACCAGGTATATTTATGCATATATTAAATAAAATATAAAATCTTTTGAAATCTTCATGAGCATTCTAAATAGATGAAGTATTCACCCAAAGTCTAACTCTCTTGTGTAGAATCTCATATAACTGCCATTCCTGAGTGCCTACCACAGTTCTTGGCACAGTTTGTTGAACAACAGAATAAATGAATACCACATTGCAAGAATATATTCTTAAGATTAGAGGAGAGGTAAAACATCACCACAAATGATGTCAAAATCCCTTAATTTTCTGAACTAAATGTGTGACAGACATTGCTGAAAGTAAATTAACCATCAAGTCTGTGACTTGATTTTTTGGATGTTTCACAGTATTTGATATAGCAGGGATTTGAACTGGAATTCAACTTAAAGAAAATCCTGTATGAAATATAAAGGAAAACTTTCCACTTAGAAGCAGAATGCCCAGTATATCTGCATCTCAAGGAGTCCATTTATTTTTAGTTCCCAGAGCTGAGGTTCCCCTTTGGAACTATAACAAATTAAGAGGTGTGTGATTCTTGGAGCTTTGTCTCTTTTACATTAATAAAGACTAATCATGTTTAAACATGTTAGCACAGCAAGTCCAGGGATGTGGGAGAGGATGCAAGCTCTAAAGTGAAATTAGTAGTGTGAAGGAAGCTATGTGAAAAATCGTGGAGAGAAATTGATTGAAAATGAAAATGAGGTGTCTTTTGAAGAAGATGGTCTGTAAGCCTGACAGTGTGAACTGAAAAAGTAAGGTTAAAAATATAATCAGAAAAAGCTGGCCTCTGTGAGATTAGAATAACTCCTTGGCCATTCACTACAAAGCAACTGTATTTAAAGGAGGAAAAATCATACCTACCATGAGCATATTGTACAGAAGACAGTTTTCTGAAAGGAATCCTGAAATTCTTGATGTACAAGAAAACAAATGAAGAAAGAAGAAAAAGTGAGTTCATCCTTTTAAACCAGATAAATCTTTCACACAAACTACAACACACACACACACACTCCCTACCTTGCTCTCTCGATCTTTCTTTCTTTTTTCTTTGTTTGCTTATTCTTTTATTTCTTCTCTCCATCTTTGAAGTTCTTGGATTTCTAGGTATATATAAAGCTTTCCCACCACTCTGATAGGTCCCTTCTAACAACATGAGCCTGCTGACCACTACCACCAGCAGCATTTGTTGGGAAACTCAGTTCCTTCTCCTGTTACTGCTTGTGTAAAATATTAACATTTATGATTTGTTTTAATCACTCTCAATGATGATGTGCTCCTACAACCAACCCTCATGATCACTAGGGCAGATTAAGGCATCACCATGACATGAACAGACATGTGACCCACATTAGGATACACAGAGCGAAACCTACACATTTTCTTTGAAGCTCCTTTCGGAGGGGACAAAAACACATGCATAGGGTACATATAGTAAATCTGGCTATAATGAGCCACACACTGCTTATATGTTTTAAGCAGTTCACAAACTGCACAGCGAGAATCACTGCCTTAGGGTAAGTCGTCCTTACAAATAAGGAGTCAAGACCTCTGAGGACCATATTCATTTTGCCATAATTCTTTCATGCCAGGAAGGATTTCTTTATTTAGTTGTTTATCTTCTTATGTTGTAGTCTACACAGATTAAACATGTGGAGCCATTTTGCATTACTACAAATTTCCATCATGATATGCCTATTTCAGATAGTTATTTAAATCTGTAAGAATGAGAATGAAGAGAAAATAATTTGTTTATGCTTGCTATCTGCTAAGAGCTTTCTGTGCATTATTTCATTAGAGCCTCACACCATTGAAGCCAGGATCGTTTCTATCTATATGTATATATATAATGGATTTTTTTAGAGTTTTTTTGTTTTCTCTTTTTTATTGGCACATTATGGTTTACATAAAAATGGAATTTGTAGTTACATATTTGTATATGCAATGTAATTTGGCCAACATCACACCCAGCACTTCCCATGATGGATTTAAAGAGATAAAATCTGTGCAGCCATGGTGAACCTGGACTAGGTTACCAAACAGGAAATATGTGTAGCTCACAGAACCCAAGATTGTTTTTTCATATCTCTCTTTCCCCAAACCAATATTGCAGAAGATCTCTCACCAACATGATTGTCCCTAGCAATGCAACTGCTTAGTTCCCTTCATTTAATTAATCATTTTAATGAAAGTAAACAGATAATTAAATAATCATGGAACCCTTCAATTAGTATGAATATGCATGGAGCTAAAAATTCAATGTATTTAAGGATGTCTGTAAATGTGTTACACGTTGTCAAAGCATTATATAGCATAAGTACAATTACTACCTCTCAGCTTGGGGTTGTTTATTACTTCAAGGGTCTGCTTATGAAGCCATTCATCTAATGGGGAAACCACAGAGTGTTCTCAACAATGTATCAATGACACTAGGGAACCCAGGTATTAAGTGAAAGGGAAAGGCATTTCCTAACTCCTTCTCACCCTGTTTCCCCCTTCCCATTGAATAGTTGACAAGCTGACTAGCTCGTGGGTGAGTGGATCAGTAGGAGTGAGTGGAGGAGGCTGAGGTAGACAGTTCTCCTAAATTAGGCTGCTGCCAGTCTTGGTTCACTGGCACTTTGACATAGACATTAGGACGCAAGCTTTATTGCAGTGGCACTTTGGCAGGATACCATTTCACAAGGAGCTTCCAGCTCAGAGAAGGAGAGCAGGCCTGTTATTACCGGATGCTTTAAATTCATGGGCCTTGCAAATGGAGAGATGTGTTTGTCAAGGAGTCCACATTTAAAGAAATACTTGATGTTGACTTTTTGTGTGGGTGAAACTCACTTAACCCTCTGAGATCTCACATTTCAGCTAAGAAAGAGCAGTTATTAGCTGGATTCAGAAGAAGGAATGATAAGGATTATAAATAATCTTCTAACACCCAAATATACTCAAGAATGCACAACAGTAATGAACATTTATAAATGCCAAGAATAAAGCATTTAGTGTGAAGGCTGATGTTAGATTGTACCTATTTGTCATAGGATTTCACTGGAAGCCTTTTAAGTAAATTCTTCCAGTTCTAACGGATAATTTGTAGGTTGACACAAAGCTGTGATATGTTGCAGATGCTGTAAGCCCTCTAAAGCTGAGAATAAGAGTATGACCAGCAGTACGCCTCCACTGCCACATACTCTTTTTTAAGTTGTAAGCAGAAAATCATTGTCTACGGGCCACAAAATGAGATATAAAGGAAGGGACCAAATCACAAGTACAACATGAGAAATTGGCCTCACTCATTCAGAATTGTAGCCTTTGAAAGTAAGGAGTTGACTTTTAATTAAACTCAACTAAGCAAAGTTGACCCAAGTGCAAGAAATGATAACTGTTATTGAATTATAATTTTCCATAATTGGAAAGTAATTTAAAATATGACTAAAATTTTTATCACTATTTCATCATCGTAACCTGCTTTTCCCTATGATTCCTTCAGTATTTGAAATCAAAATGAGTACAACCATGCAGTTTTCACATTTGGCACCAATACACCTATCAATGACCATAATGAATTCACCATGGGATATTTTTAAATTTTAGAAGGAAACAGAGGCATCAAATAAGTTAGGTGCCCCACAAATTTCCACCTTGAGGTTGTTCTGAATCTCAACATTACATTGTGCTGGATTACTTTTGATGACATCATGTCTTTATAAAATTGAATTTTCAGCAGTTGTTACTAGTGAGTACCACATGAAAATTAATGTAGCATGTGGAACAAGAACTGAGGCCAGTAGTATCTCATTCAATTCCACAGCTTAAGAAGTTATATGGCACCCAGTAGGCACATATCCCATTTGTGTATAATATTAGATAATAATGAAATAAAAATTATTTTAATTTATGTGTATTATTTAAATGGTCACTAAGTCATTAGGGCATAAGTAATTATTAAATTATATTGGCCTAACAACTGGGGTACCAAGGATTTAACTCAGGAGCACTCAACCACTAAGCTACATCCCCAGCCCTATTTTATATTTTATTTAGAGACATGGTCTCACTGAGTTGCTTAGTGCCTTGCTTTTCCTGAGGCTGGCTTTGAACTTGTGACTTTCCTGCCTTAGCCTCCCAAGCTGCTTGGATTATAGGTGTGTGCCACCACACCAGGCTGTTATGCATTTCTTTTGGCCTGAGAATTCTGTGAGAAAAATTGCTGAGATGCTAAGGCCGGTGTGAGTCAAAAATATTTTGAGAACCTCTGATACACACAGTTTTCCTGATATTCCCCCATCTCTTCCTCACATACACATACCAACACACAGGTTAAATGGATTCCTTCCTTTTTTTCCATTCAAAAGATATTTATTGAACATCAAATATGTTCTAGGCACTGAGTTTGAGTCTACATATGCAGTAAGAGTAGAACCAATAGTCTCTGTTGTGATGAAGCTTAAGCTCTTGAGAGACAGGCATTTTGTGAACAAGTAAACAAGCAAACAAAGAAAACAAAGTGCCCTAAAGAATAAGAAGAGGAGCTGTCTCTCCCTCTGGAGGTGGTTGGCATTCTCCCTTGAACGTGTATTTCCTGCTTTAGCCCAATCTCAAGATAGCCCCCATTATCCTTTGAACATGTATCTGCTTTTCTAAATAATTCCATGTTTTTCAGGAAAAAAACAACAGAATAAAATAAGGTTTCTTTCTGTTATGGCTTGGATATAAGGCATCCCTGAAAGCTCATGATTACAGCTTTCAAACAAATCTGATCAGTGGATTAATCCATTTGATGAATTAATAATTTGAAAGAACTACTGTATAGATAATAACTATAGGCAATTGGGGTGTGACTGGCGAAGTAGGTCACTGGTGACATGCTCTTGGGGATTCTATCTTGTCCTGGGCTCCATTCTCTCTCTCTCTCTCTCTCTCTCTCTCTCTCTCTCTCTCTCTCTCTCTCTCTCTCTCTCTCTCTCTCTCTCTTTTCACCCTCCACCCCTTACCCCACCTTCCTGACTTCCATGAGCTGAATACCTTTCCTCCTATATGACCATATCCTCCCACCATGATGTTCTGCCTCACCTCACACCCAGAGCAACGGAATAGGCCAACCATGGGCTGAACCTCTAAAAATGTAGTCCAAATAAACATTTCCTCCTCTAAGTTGTTCTTATCTGGTATTTTGGTCATAGCAACATAAAGTGAACACATTAACTCCCTTTTTCATTCATCAGGCAACAAAATTACACTTTGCTTCCCTTCCCAAAGTCCTTAAAGAATCTTAAACCCAAATGTCCCTGCTCACCCTACTATAGAATAAGCAACATTATGAATAAAACATGAAATTAGAAATGGTATGAAAGAAAATGCCAAAGGAGAAAGAGCTCTGAGTATTTATGTAGTCTTGAGGTAGGGAACAGAGGTGTGTTTAGCAGGGATTTGGAGTTAGGCAAGAGAATATGAAAGAAAGAGACTAACCTAAAGAAGGGCTGCAATCTCAGGCAGCCCCCCCCCCCGGCCCCAGAATAGTCTGCTATGCCAAGAAGTCAGCCAGAATCTGTCAGTTCCCACCCAGAAGCTCCCGAGGTCCAGGGGATAAGACCAAGAAAAAGGAGGATGCCACTGAAAAGAAATATGAAACTGGGCATGGTAGCACATGCCTGTAATCCCAGCAACTTGGGAGGCTGAGGCAGGAAGATTGTGAGTTCAAAGCCAGCCTCAGCAAAAGCTAGGCACTAAGCAACTCGGTGAAACTCTATCCCTAAATGAAATACAAAATAGGGCTGGGGACGTAGCTTAGTGGTTGAGTGTCCCTGAGTTCAATCCCCAGTACCTTGTCCCCAAAAAGAAAGAAATATGAGTCTTGTCCTATTTGTCATAGATGCTCTTATAAACTGTGCACAGAAGATTGCTGACTCAACTCAGGATTTACTTCTCCTTTTTTCCAGCAGGAAGGGATTCCTAACAAAATTACTAGATACTACCAAAGCACTCTTACCCATAGTTCCATATGGAGGTACAGTGTACTCTGCTGATCAGCAACAGCTATACTTACCAAAGAAATCTCAAGAGCTTAAAATAACAAGCAGAATTATGACTAGAACCAAACTCTGTACATCTATGCATATATGTCCTTACTCTAAAAAGATTGTGGCTGATGTAGAGAAGGGGTTGCCAGAACAAACCTTTAGTAAGAAAAGTAAATGGAAACCCTGCCTTTCCTAATAAAGTGATATTTCAAGAGTACCATATCTATCTTCCTTTTTAGACTTGCCCAATCTTAGTGGTGATGCTTGGAAAAGTCAGTCATTCTGGTACTAGAAAAGGAAGGACAATACATTGTAAGTTATAATTTAGAGTCTGTTAAGGGTTTGTGTGAGATTCCTCTTAGCAGAAGAATGCAGGGAAAATAAAATGATCTCCTACCTACATTTAGCAAATTAGGGTTGAAAAATATCCTATGCCACTGGACTTAAAGCTGTGCAACTCGCTACATGCTTTCTCAGCAAGGGGAGAGAGCAATTTGTCTCATGTAGGGAAAAAGGAGAAATGGAAAGACAAGAGAAAAAAAAAAGACAATGTTCAGCTACCTCAAGGTGTAGAGACAATGCTACTAGTTGTTTCTGCCCCGTTACAAGGATGGCTATGATTATGGAGTAATTTGCCAGCCTCCTTCATCTCATGAACCTTCCAGGTAGAAGCCATCTTTATTTCCCCATTGACACATGGCATGCAGTAACATTGACTGTGCCTCTGCTGTCTGATGTTCTCAGCTGCTAGGGAATCTTCTACACAGGGATGTTCTCTGTCTCTTTTTATTTTTTCATCTAAATCAGAATAGTCCTGCACAAGGAAAACAGAGTTTTGAAAGGAAAAAGGAAACATTACGCTTGAAGGATTCTTGCTTTTTGAAAGTATTATCATGTTGTTCAGTACACAACTTAGCACTTAATTATATGCTGTCTTGTTTTGTTCTCTGCTGGAATTGCAAAAGTCTAGAGCTGGACATAACCTTGGACCCTATCTAGTGAAACCCTCTAATTTTAAAAGTTTTTAAAGAACTTATGAAAAAGAATTTTTTTCTTTGTTTTTTTGGTCTGGGAAATAATCAGGAGCTAGATTTTCAGATTTCTTGATTGGTTTAGAAATCTATTTTGCCTGTGTCAGCTGTCCTAGAAGATAGTAAGTCTGATTTTGCAAATATGAATATACTTTCATAATAATGTTTAAGTTCTTTTACAATGTACTTTCAAGTTATATTTTTTGATGTTTACATTTTTTCCTGAGTTTAATAAGGAAAAATTGTTAAGGAAGAGAAAAATCTAGACAGAAAGATGGCCATAAATCTCTATTTTTTAAAAAATTAATCCTAACAATAGTTTAACCATTATTATAGCTTACTGTACTATTCAGATACTAAACAGATTAACTCATGTGGATCATTCAAAAACAATTCATGTTACCTAATAAATGGGCAAACTGATGTGATGATTAATGCTTTCAGTTACTGGGCAGGCGTTACGCCCTGGTTACTGCATAGCTTTGGCGGTCCTACTTCTTCTCACTATAGCATAAGATAAAGCATTTTTCTATGAATTTTTCCTTTCTGACTTTGAAGGGAGGGTAAGCACAATTATCTTGGGTTAACTTGTACTGAAGGTTTTCCTAGGATGCAGGCTTAAGATGCTAAACCAGGCCAATCCCAGGCAACTGTGCCTTCTTTCTCTTGCTCAATACGGCTCAGAGTGCCTGGGAGTGTGTATAGGCTATGGGAATGAAGATGGTCAAGCTCTTCTGGTCTCTGAGCATCTATCTACCTCCATGCGAACCCCACAGCTGTTCAAGTTAGTCAAACTGTGGTCCCTCTTCTTGGTATAATGATCCCTCCCCAGTGAGCTCCGCCTTCTCTCCTACAAGCAAAGTATGCATTGGTTTTCTTTGAACCACAGATTGCCAGAACTCTGGATGTAACACTCATTTAATACTCAACTTGGGCATCTGCCCTGCTGCAGGGCTCTGCCACAGGTCATTTTGGCTGTCACCTTAGTGATTGTGCTGGCCATTGGCTAGCCATCATCCTCAACTCTGTCCCATATACAGTGGGGTCTGAGATAATGTCTCAGGCATATGTCTGCCCAAACAAACCATCCTGCCATTCCAAGCTCTGGTGCAACCACTTCTAGTTATGAGGATTTTCTGTGAAAACGTTTTCCTCCAGAATTTGAAATATCTAATATGCCTAGAGTCTCTCCTGAGCCTTTTGGCCATGCCCTTTAGTTTTTACTATATCTCCCAATGTTTAAAATCAGGTGACCCCAAACACTAATGTTTCAGTGCCTGCTTGCCTTGGCCTCCTCCTATTCTCTTGATGATACACCAGCTTTATGCTTCCTCCTGACTGGATTTTTTCTTACATCAGGCTCTACCTGTCCCTACAGCAGAGTCATCAATGGGAAGAGACACTCAGAAAATCAGAGAACCCTAACCTTAAGAATTGAGTTTGCTGAATAATATTCCATTGTGTATATGTACCACATTTTCTTTATTGATTCATCTCTTGAAGGGAACCTTGTTAGGGTCTGTAAACAAGTCAGGATGGCACCTGGCATTTTGCCAGAGGGAGTGGTTTGTGAAGTAACGCCAGCGAGCCATTAAGTGTGGAGATTCCTTATTGGTTGACTGCTGTATCTAGTTTATGTTAATTAAGATAAGCTGTGTGGAATGTATATATACCCCTCCTGTCCTACAATAAAGGGCTCCCACTCCTGCTGTTTCAATGTACACAAGTTGTTCGTCACCCCCCAGTTATTTTGCTGCAGCCGGACTGTGGCAGATGGTGGCCCATACCGGGAGCCCCGGTAAGTGACGAAAAAAAGCTGCCCGTCCCTAGATAGGACAGGAGCAAATCTGCTCGTCCCTAGGCAGATAGGGCGAGAGGAAAAATGGCCATCTTGAGAAAATGGAGAAGATTGATACAGTATGTTTGTGTCTTGTTTTGTCTTGAAATGTTGTATTGTCTTTGTGATGAAAATATGGAAGGGGTGTTAAGTAAATTGATAAGGGAAAGAGGCACCCCAGTAGAACCAAGAATAGTTAGGGCATGTGTTGATGAAAGCCCAGGAACTCTAGTCAGAAAGAAGAAGAAAGTTCAGAGGAGGAAGGATTATCAGGAAAAAAGTTGCAGCAAAAGGCTATTACTGAATATTTTTCGTTACCAGAGGGTGCGTGAATCGGCGCGGTGGCTGCCACGTGCAGGAGCCCGTCACGGCGCAGCAAGGACTTTCCAAGCAGCAGCAGCTGGCTCTTCCACTGCCGTGAGCCCAAATCTAGACCTGACCCGGAGGCACAGTCTTGCAGGCTCTTGCTCCCTGTGCCCAGTGGCAGTTTGAGTCCGGAACACTCCCCTGACTCTCCCCGGGGCCATCTGGGGCTGCCTGGGATGCTGCAGGCGGAAGACAGCCTGCGTCCCTGAAGTTTGATCATTTCCAAGGCCAGTAACTACAAGGGTTCTCCCACACCTGGAAGCTAATGAGTAATGAGCACTATTAAGGCCTATTTCAAATGTAAAAAAACCTTGAGATAATGTACTAAATTGTTCAGAAGGTTGTTTTCTTAGTGGAATACTATAGGATTTTCTTTAACATCATTGCCGGAGTTCCTGCCTGCATCCCGTGAGGAGGAGGGTGGAAGAATTTCCAGTGTTGCTGAGAACCGGATGAGACTTAGGATCAAGCTAGCTGCCTGCAGAACTTACCTGGACTGTGATTTAAGCTAGCTGCCTGCAGAACTTACCTGGACTGTGAGTTAATCTATTGAGACACTGCTTTACCTGGACTGAGAAAACAAACTGTAATCTACAACAAATTGTAACTCGGTATCTTTGCTAACGGTGTCATTGCTGGTATAATTTTTCCAAGGGCTTCTTGCATGGAACCATCAATTAGCTTGGTATTGTGGCGTTTTGTATCCTCCTCTTCTGCTTGTAGCAGATTATTTATGGTGTTTGTGTAAAAACCACTATGGTCGTTATTTAAATTAAACAAAAGGGGGAATTGTTAGGGTCTGTAAACAAGTCAAGATGGCGCCTGGCATTTTGCCAGGGGGAATGGTTTGTGAAGTAACGCCAGGGAGCCATTAAGTGTGGAGATTCCTTATTGGTTGACTGCTGTATCTAGTTTGTTAATTAAGATAAGCTGTGTGGAATGTATATATACCCCTCGGGTCGTACAATAAAGGGCTCCCACTCCTGCTGTATCAATCTACACAAGTTCCTCGTCACCCCCAGGTTAGTTTGCCCAGCCAGGCAGCGGCAGAACCTAGGTTGGATCCATAGTTTAGCTTTTGTGGATTGAGCTGCTATAAACATTGATGTGGCTGCATCTCTGTAAGTATGCTGATTTCAAGTCCTTTTGGGTATACACCAAAGAGTGAAATAGCTGGGTCAAATGGTGGTTCATTCCAAGTTTTCTGTGGTATCTTCATACTGCTTTCCATAGTGATTGCACCAATTTGTAGTTCCACCAGTCATGTATGAGTGTACCTTATAGCATTTGCAAGTAAATGGGTGGAACTAGAAAATATCATACTGAGTGAAATAAGCCAATCCCCCAAAATCAAAAGCCAAATATTTTCTCTGATAACCGGATGCTGATAACCAGTGATAACCAGTGAGGCAGGAGGGGTGGGGATGGGGCAGGGAAGAATGAAGGAACTTTGGTTTGTATAGAGGGGAGTGAGGAGAGGGATGGGAAGGATGGTAGAATGAGACAGACATTATTACCCTATATGCATGTATGATTACGTTACTGGAGTGTCTCAGTACCACTTACAGCCAGAGGAATGAGAAGTTATGCTCCATTTGTATACAAAATCTCAAGATGAATTCTAGTATCATGTGTAACTAATTAGAACAAATTTAAAAAGAAAAGAAATGAGTTTGCTACTCTAAGATAAACAAAGACTTCCTGTGCCAAGAGTCTCCCTGAAATTAAATGCTATCAATGTGCTGAATGAGGACTTACTATGCAACTTGCCAAATAAATCAGCAATACTTCCAAAACTATTAACCTCATATACTTTTTAGTTGTGTTAATTTGATATTGGCATTCTTAGCTTTTTTCTCTATTTTTTTGCAACTATGATTGCTAATGAAGCTATTAGAATGGGACAGGAAGATTCTTGCACCTAAAGGAGGGTGATGTGTAAAAGATTATCTTCCCTATGCTGTGCAAGAAACAACCTGTTAAAATAGCAAGTCACAAATATCTACATAACTACCATTGTAAAAAGTTATTTGAATTAATTTCTGAAAAGACTTTTTCTTTAAACCACAAGAGTTTAAAAAAAATGTAAGCTTTATTTTCAAGTATAAGATATTGTTTACTCACTGATAATTTCCATTTCGGATACATTACTTTAACTTGTGTGTTTTCCATGTATCTTATATAAAATTATAGCCTATTGGAGCTCAGTGGGTCCCAAAAGATTATTTATTCCATAACTTTTAATAAAAACTCTTTTAAAGCTATTTTAGAGCACTTTTAGGTGCAAAGAAAAATTGAGTGGAGAGATACCCTAAACACCCTCTGCTACCACACCTGCATTGATCTCCTCATTGTCAATATCACCTACCAGAGTGGTACATTTATTACAACTGGTGTTGTAATGTTGTGTGTAATGATGTTGACACATCATTATCATCTGAAGTCCACGGTTTACATGAGGGTTCACTCTCGATGTTATATAATCTATAGGTTTGGACAGACACATAAGGTCATGTATCCATCACTAAAGTATCATACAGAGTATTTTCACAGCCCAAAGTCACCTTTGTGTTCCACTTATTCATCTTCCCCTCCCTGAAAGGCCTGGAAACCACTGATCTTTTTACTGTCTCCACAGTTCGCTTTTGCCAGAATGTCACATAGTTGGAATCATTCAGTCTGTAGCCTCTTCAGGTTGCCCTCTTGCACTTGGTAATATGCCTGTAAGTTTCCTCTATTTTTCTCATGGTTTGATAGCTCATCTCTCTTTAGCACTGGATAACATTTCATTGGATTACACACTCTTACCATATGAGCCAGAAAATTTATTCCTAGGAAATAAAGAGTTAAAATTGTATGTCCACACAAAAACTTGCATACATATTTGTAGCAGTTTTATTCATAATTACCAAAACTTGGAAGCAACCAACATGTCCTTAATAGGTAAATGAACAAACTATGGTTCATCCAGACAATGGAATACAATTCAACATTTTCAAAATGTTTTAAAAACTGTATTATCATATAACATTTTCTTTCCTCAAAAAGAAATTTTAGTCAAAAACCCCATATTAAAAAGATAATGGTATTTCGTGGTTGAGAGCAGGATGGAGCCCTGGACCCTAACCCTCAGTGAGCACAGACAAAAGGGTATTGCAGAATCCTAAAGTATCCTTTTCAAAGCACTGATAGCCACCACTGCAGACCAACAAACCCAGTTTCACAGAGGTCATCTCACTGCAGGTCTGGATTACTGAATCTTTCCACCATTTCGTGCTTGCTTATATTTTATTGTAGCAAAAGTTTGGTACATTTATTAAAGATTTTACTTTTTTAGTTGTGTGCCTATATAAATGTCATAGTTATTTCAGGAATTTTGTTGTTTGTTTGTTTTGTTTTGTTTTTAGTGGTGAGACATCTTCAAGCTGTGCATCCACAGAAGAAAATGATATGATTTTCAAAAATTCTGTGTTCAGAAAAGTTTTGAAAAAACAAGATGCAGTTCTACTATTTACCGTCACCTCATTGGGAATTTGAAGAATTCAGTGAAATCCTGAAAAATGCCAAACATGTCCCACGAGAAATTTCAGGAGACAATTCTGTCCAACTATATACTTTCCTGCTTCAGCAAGTCATTATTTGACCTAAAGCGAGTATAATGATAGTGATGTAAACATTGATATTGGGACAAAGAAAAAAAATTAAGTTAATTGTTCAGTTCACAAAAAGGTGAAGAGTCTTCAGAGTTCTCTGTTTTGCTGGGTAGGTGGGAGAGTAATTTTATTTACAAGTCTAATTTCTGATATTTGAATATCCAGTAAATCTTATTATGCTTTGGAGGACTTTATGCAGATGTTTGAACTTCAGAAACTATGAGTTCTTTAAAGCCATGGAAGATTGATTTCATGTTTTTCTTTTAGAGCATTTTGATGTGGACTTGGCAAAGAACGAGGTTCCTGTGCTAATTTCCTCTTGCTCTATGTAATTAGTCAGAATTTTAAATGAGGTAACAGGATATAATTGTCTACTGACCATTGCAGTCCATTTGTTTATGACACACTCCCCAGGCTTTCAGATGTACAATATTATTACCCACCTCTTCATTTGTGTAGCTGTCTCTGTCCTCTTTTTTAATTTCTCCAGTTCTTCTCCCCTCAATCTCCACTTCCTTTGTGGGCAATACAAGAAGGCACTTTTTTTTCCAGCTGGCAAGGCATTAAGGAGGTCTGAAGGGGGTGTACAGGAGTGACTTGCACACTCCCCGGAGGCCAATTACTCTTGGAATCCTCCTGATCTCCCTGATCAGGGAGCGGGACTTCCTCTCACAGCCTATTGTGCTAGCTTGGAGCCACCTGATCAGCCTGTTCCTACCCAGTATTTAAATTAGGGCGTCGCCAGTCCTGGACCCACGTCAGGGCCTCTAGGTAACACTGGGGAATAAATTAACATTCTACTGTTGTTCCAAAGCCACATGGACACCATTATTAGAAACCCATCAGCAATAAAGGGAGCTGT